>NC_089809.1:11392352-12042602 GCF_029633855.1 Hoplias malabaricus | reverse complement strand
TCCATAAGAAAGACTGTCAGAGTACAGCTTATTTCCAGCAAACTGCATCTTTGCTCATAAAGACAAGAAGAGCAAAGTAAAACACTTTCTGGCTTGTTTGCAAAGAACACCAGAAAGACAGTTTTATTAACTGAACTGCACTCAGTATTCAAGACTGTCAAAGAACAACTTGTTTTAAGCAATCTGCTACTTTGCTTTTACAATCCAGTATGAAGCATAAAAACACTTCCTGGCTTGCTTGCAATGAAAGGCAGAAAGAGTTTTATTAGCTGAACTGCACTCCATAAGAAAGATTGTCAGAGTACAGCTTATTTCCAGCAAACTGCATCTTTGCTTATACAGACAAGAACAGCAAAGAAAAACACTTTCTGGCTTGTTTGCAAAGAACACCAGAAAGACAGTTTTATTAACTGAACTGCACTCAGTATTCAAGACTGTCAAAGAACAACTTGTTTTCAGCAAACTGCTACTTTGCTTTTACAATCCAGTATGAAGCATAAAAACACTTTCTGGCTTGCTTGCAATGAAAGGCAGAAAGAGTTTTATTAGCTGAACTGCACTCCATAAGAAAGACTGTCAGAGTACAGCTTATTTCCAGCAAACTGCATCTTTGCTCATACAGACAAGAAGAGCAAAGTAAAACACTTTCTGGCTTGTTTGCAAAGAACACCAGAAAGACAGTTTTATTAACTGAACTGCACTCAGTATTCAAGACTGTCAAAGAAGAACTTGTTTTCAGCATACTGCTACTTTGCTTTTACAATCCAGTATGAAGCATAAAATCACTTTCTGGCTTGCTTGCAATGAAAGGCAGAAAGAGTTTTATTAGCTGAACTGCACTCCATAAGAAAGACTGTCAGAGTACAGCTTATTTCCAGCAAACTGCATCTTTGCTTATACAGACAAGAACAGCAAAGAAAAACACTTTCTGGCTTGTTTTCAAAGAGCACCAGAAAGACAGTTTTATTAACTGAACTGCACTCAGTATTCAAGACTGTCAAAGAACAACTTGTTTTCAGCAAACTGCTACTTTGCTTATACAGAAAAGAAGAGCAAAGAAAAACGCTTTCTGGCTTGTTTGCAAAGAGCACCAGAAAGACAGTTTTATTAACTGAACTGCACTCAGTATTCAACACTGTCAAAGAACAACTTGTTTTCAGCAAACTGCTACTTTGCTTTTACAATCCAGTATGATGCATAAAAACACTTTCTGGCTTGCTTACAATGAAAGGCAGAAAGAGTTTTATTAGCTGAACTGCACTCCATAATAAAGACTAACAAAGAACAGCTTGCTTTCAGCAAACTGCACCTTTGCTTATACTAACAAGTAGAACACAGAAAAACACTTTCTGGCTTATTTGCAATGAGCACCAGAAAGACATTTTTATTAACTGAACTGCACTCAGTATTCAAGACTGTCAAAGAAGAACTTGTTTTCAGCAAACTGCTACTTTGCTTTTACAATCCAGTATGAAGCATAAAAACACTTTCTGGCTTGCTTGCAATGAAAGGCAGAAAGAGTTTTATTAGCTGAACTGCACTCCATAGAAAGACTGTCAGAGTACAGCTTATTTCCAGCAAACTGCATCTTTGCTTATACAGACAAGAACAGCAAAGAAAAACACTTTCTGGCTTGTTTGCAAAGAAAACCAGAAAGACAGTTTTATTAACTGAACTGCACTCAGTATTCAACACTGTCAAAGAACAACTTGTTTTCAGCAAACTGCTACTTTGCTTTTACAATCCAGTATGAAGCATAAAAACACTTTCTGGCTTGCTTGCAATGAAAGGCAGAAAGTGTTTTATTAGCTGAACTGCACTCCATAGAAAGACTGTCAGAGTACAGCTTATTTCCAGCAAACTGCATCTTTGCTTATACAGACAAGAAGAGCAAAGTAAAACACTTTCTGGCTTGTTTGCAAAGAAAACCAGAAAGACAGTTTTATTAACTGAACTGCACTCAGTATTCAAGACTGTCAAAGAACAACTTGTTTTCAGCAAACTGCTACTTTGCTTTTACAATCCAGTATGAAGCATAAAAACACTTTCTGGCTTGCTTGCAATGAAAGGCAGAAAGAGTTTTATTAGCTGAACTGCACTCCATAAGAAAGACTGTCAGAGTACAGCTTATTTCCAGCAAACTGCATCTTTGCTCATAAAGACAAGAAGAGCAAAGTAAAACACTTTCTGGCTTGTTTGCAAAGAACACCAGAAAGACAGTTTTATTAACTGAACTGCACTCAGTATTCAAGACTGTCAAAGAACAACTTGTTTTCAGCAAACTGCTACTTTGCTTTTACAATCCAGTATGAAGCATAAAAACACTTTCTGGCTTGCTTGCAATGAAAGGCAGAAAGAGTTTTATTAGCTGAACTGCACTCCATAAGAAAGACTGTCAGAGTACAGCTTATTTCCAGCAAACTGCATCTTTGCTCATAAAGACAAGAAGAGCAAAGTAAAACACTTTCTGGCTTGTTTGCAAAGAACACCAGAAAGACAGTTTTATTAACTGAACTGCACTCAGTATTCAAGACTGTCAAAGAACAACTTGTTTTCAGCAAACTGCTACTTTGCTTTTACAATCCATTATGAAGCATAAAAACACTTTCTGGCTTGCTTGCAATGAAAGGCAGAAAGAGTTTTATTAGCTGAACTGCACTCCATAAGAAAGATTGTCAGAGTACAGCTTATTTCCAGCAAACTGCATCTTTGCTTATACAGACAAGAACAGCAAAGAAAAACACTTTCTGGCTTGTTTGCAAAGAACACCAGAAAGACAGTTTTATTAACTGAACTGCACTCAGTATTCAAGACTGTCAAAGAAGAACTTGTTTTCAGCAAACTGCTACTTTGCTTTTACAATCCAGTATGAAGCATAAAAACACTTTCTGGCTTGCTTGCAATGAAAGGCAGAAAGAGTTTTATTAGCTGAACTGCACTCCATAAGAAAGACTGTCAGAGTACAGCTTATTTCCAGCAAACTGCATCTTTGTTCATACAGACAAGAAGAGCAAAGTAAAACACTTTCTGGCTTGTTTGCAAAGAACACCAGAAAGACAGTTTTATTAACTGAACTGCACTCAGTATTCAAGACTGTCAAAGAAGAACTTGTTTTCAGCAAACTGCTACTTTGCTTTTACAATCCAGTATGAAGCATAAAATCACTTTCTGGCTTGCTTGCAATGAAAGGCAGAAAGAGTTTTATTAGCTGAACTGCACTCCATAAGAAAGACTGTCAGAGTACAGCTTATTTCCAGCAAACTGCATCTTTGCTTATACAGACAAGAACAGCAAAGAAAAACACTTTCTGGCTTGTTTTCAAAGAGCACCAGAAAGACAGTTTTATTAACTGAACTGCACTCAGTATTCAAGACTGTCAAAGAACAACTTGTTTTCAGCAAACTGCTACTTTGCTTATACAGAAAAGAAGAGCAAAGAAAAACGCTTTCTGGCTTGTTTGCAAAGAGCACCAGAAAGACAGTTTTATTAACTGAACTGCACTCAGTATTCAACACTGTCAAAGAACAACTTGTTTTCAGCAAACTGCTACTTTGCTTTTACAATCCAGTATGATGCATAAAAACACTTTCTGGCTTGCTTGCAATGAAAGGCAGAAAGAGTTTTATTAGCTGAACTGCACTCCATAATAAAGACTAACAAAGAACAGCTTGCTTTCAGCAAACTGCACCTTTGCTTATACTAACAAGTAGAACACAGAAAAACACTTTCTGGCTTATTTGCAATGAGCACCAGAAAGACATTTTTATTAACTGAACTGCACTCAGTATTCAAGACTGTCAAAGAAGAACTTGTTTTCAGCAAACTGCTACTTTGCTTTTACAATCCAGTATGAAGCATAAAAACACTTTCTGGCTTGCTTGCAATGAAAGGCAGAAAGAGTTTTATTAGCTGAACTGCACTCCATAGAAAGACTGTCAGAGTACAGCTTATTTCCAGCAAACTGCATCTTTGCTTATACAGACAAGAACAGCAAAGAAAAACACTTTCTGGCTTGTTTGCAAAGAGCACCAGAAAGACAGTTTTATTAACTGAACTGCATTCAGTATTCAACACTGTCAAAGAACAACTTGTTTTCAGCAAACTGCTACTTTGCTTTTACAATCCAGTATGAAGCATAAAAACACTTTCTGGCTTGCTTGCAATGAAAGGCAGAAAGAGTTTTATTAGCTGAACTGCACTCCATAGAAAGACTGTCAGAGTACAGCTTATTTCCAGCAAACTGCATCTTTGCTTATACAGACAAGAAGAGCAAAGTAAAACACTTTCTGGCTTGTTTGCAAAGAAAACCAGAAAGACAGTTTTATTAACTGAACTGCACTCAGTATTCAAGACTGTCAAAGAACAACTTGTTTTCAGCAAACTGCTACTTTGCTTTTACAATCCAGTATGAAGCATAAAAACACTTTCTAGCTTGCTTGCAATGAAAGGCAGAAAGAGTTTTATTAGCTGAACTGCACTCCATAAGAAAGACTGTCAGAGTACAGCTTATTTCCAGCAAACTGCATCTTTGCTCATAAAGACAAGAAGAGCAAAGTAAAACACTTTCTGGCTTGTTTGCAAAGAACACCAGAAAGACAGTTTTATTAACTGAACTGCACTCAGTATTCAAGACTGTCAAAGAACAACTTGTTTTCAGCAAACTGCTACTTTGCTTTTACAATCCATTATGAAGCATAAAAACACTTTCTGGCTTGCTTGCAATGAAAGGCAGAAAGAGTTTTATTAGCTGAACTGCACTCCATAAGAAAGATTGTCAGAGTACAGCTTATTTCCAGCAAACTGCATCTTTGCTTATACAGACAAGAACAGCAAAGAAAAACACTTTCTGGCTTGTTTGCAAAGAACACCAGAAAGACAGTTTTATTAACTGAACTGCACTCAGTATTCAAGACTGTCAAAGAAGAACTTGTTTTCAGCAAACTGCTACTTTGCTTTTACAATCCAGTATGAAGCATAAAAACACTTTCTGGCTTGCTTGCAATGAAAGGCAGAAAGAGTTTTATTAGCTGAACTGCACTCCATAAGAAAGATTGTCAGAGTACAGCTTATTTCCAGCAAACTGCATCTTTGCTTATACAGACAAGAACAGCAAAGAAAAACACTTTCTGGCTTGTTTGCAAAGAACACCAGAAAGACAGTTTTATTAACTGAACTGCACTCAGTATTCAAGACTGTCAAAGAAGAACTTGTTTTCAGCAAACTGCTACTTTGCTTTTACAATCCATTATGAAGCATAAAATCACTTTCTGGCTTGCTTGCAATGAGAGGCAGAAAGAGTTTTATTAGCTGAACTGCACTCCATAAGAAACACTGTCAGAGTACAGCTTATTTCCAGCAAACTGCATCTTTGCTTATACAGACAAGAACAGCAAAGAAAAACACTTTCTGGCTTGTTTTCAAAGAGCACCAGAAAGACAGTTTTATTAACTGAACTGCACTCAGTATTCAAGACTGTCAAAGAACAACTTGTTTTCAGCAAACTGCTACTTTGCTTATACAGAAAAGAAGAGGAAAGAAAAACGCTTTCTGGCTTGTTTGCAAAGAGCACCAGAAAGACAGTTTTATTAACTGAACTGCACTCAGTATTCAACACTGTCAAAGAACAACTTGTTTTCAGCAAACTGCTACTTTGCTTTTACAATCCAGTATGATGCATAAAAACACTTTCTGGCTTGCTTGCAATGAAAGGCAGAAAGAGTTTTATTAGCTGAACTGCACTCCATAATAAAGACTAACAAAGAACAGCTTGCTTTCAGCAAACTGCACCTTTGCTTATACTAACAAGTAGAACACAGAAAAACACTTTCTGGCTTATTTGGAATGAGCACCAGAAAGACATTTTTATTAACTGAACTGCACTCAGTATTCAAGACTGTCAAAGAAGAACTTGTTTTCAGCAAACTGCTACTTTGCTTTTACAATCCAGTATGAAGCATAAAAACACTTTCTGGCTTGCTTGCAATGAAAGGCAGAAAGAGTTTTATTAGCTGAACTGCACTCCATAGAAAGACTGTCAGAGTACAGCTTATTTCCAGCAAACTGCATCTTTGCTTATACAGACAAGAACAGCAAAGAAAAACATTTTCTGGCTTGTTTGCAAAGAGCACCAGAAAGACAGTTTTATTAACTGAACTGCATTCAGTATTCAACACTGTCAAAGAACAACTTGTTTTCAGCAAACTGCTACTTTGCTTTTACAATCCAGTATGAAGCATAAAAACACTTTCTGGCTTGCTTGCAATGAAAGGCAGAAAGAGTTTTATTAGCTGAACTGCACTCCATAGAAAGACTGTCAGAGTACAGCTTATTTCCAGCAAACTGCACCTTTGCTTATACAGACAAGAAGAGCAAAGTAAAACACTTTCTGGCTTGTTTGCAAAGAAAACCAGAAAGACAGTTTTATTAACTGAACTGCACTCAGTATTCAAGACTGTCAAAGAAGAACTTGTTTTCAGCAAACTGCTACTTTGCTTTTACAATCCAGTATGAAGCATAAAAACACTTTCTAGCTTGCTTGCAATGAAAGGCAGAAAGAGTTTTATTAGCTGAACTGCACTCCATAAGAAAGACTGTCAGAGTACAGCTTATTTCCAGCAAACTGCATCTTTGCTCATAAAGACAAGAAGAGCAAAGTAAAACACTTTCTGGCTTGTTTGCAAAGAACACCAGAAAGACAGTTTTATTAACTGAACTGCACTCAGTATTCAAGACTGTCAAAGAACAACTTGTTTTCAGCAAACTGCTACTTTGCTTATACAGAAAAGAAGAGCAAAGAAAAACGCTTTCTGGCTTGTTTGCAAAGAGCACCAGAAAGACAGTTTTATTAACTGAACTGCACTCAGTATTCAACACTGTCAAAGAACAACTTGTTTTCAGCAAACTGCTACTTTGCTTTTACAATCCAGTATGATGCATAAAAACACTTTCTGGCTTGCTTGCAATGAAAGGCAGAAAGAGTTTTATTAGCTGAACTGCACTCCATAATAAAGACTAACAAAGAACAGCTTGCTTTCAGCAAACTGCACCTTTGCTTATACTAACAAGTAGAACACAGAAAAACACTTTCTGGCTTATTTGCAATGAGCACCAGAAAGACATTTTTATTAACTGAACTGCACTCAGTATTCAAGACTGTCAAAGAAGAACTTGTTTTCAGCAAACTGCTACTTTGCTTTTACAATCCAGTATGAAGCATAAAAACACTTTCTGGCTTGCTTGCAATGAAAGGCAGAAAGAGTTTTATTAGCTGAACTGCACTCCATAGAAAGACTGTCAGAGTACAGCTTATTTCCAGCAAACTGCATCTTTGCTTATACAGACAAGAACAGCAAAGAAAAACACTTTCTGGCTTGTTTGCAAAGAGCACCAGAAAGACAGTTTTATTAACTGAACTGCACTCAGTATTCAAGACTGTCAGAGTACAGCTTATTTCCAGCAAACTGCATCTTTGCTTATACAGACAAGAAGAGCAAAGTAAAACACTTTCTGGCTTGTTTGCAAAGAAAACCAGAAAGACAGTTTTATTAACTGAACTGCACTCAGTATTCAAGACTGTCAAAGAAGAACTTGTTTTCAGCAAACTGCTACTTTGCTTTTACAATCCAGTATGAAGCATAAAAACACTTTCTGGCTTGCTTGCAATGAAAGGCAGAAAGAGTTTTATTAGCTGAACTGCACTCCATAGAAAGACTGTCAGAGTACAGCTTATTTCCAGCAAACTGCATCTTTGCTTATACAGACAAGAAGAGCAAAGTAAAACACTTTCTGGCTTGTTTGCAAAGAAAACCAGAAAGACAGTTTTATTAACTGAACTGCACTCAGTATTCAAGACTGTCAAAGAACAACTTGTTTTCAGCAAACTGCTACTTTGCTTTTACAATCCAGTATGAAGCATAAAAACACTTTCTGGCTTGCTTGCAGTGAAAGGCAGAAAGAGGTTTATTAACTGAACTGCACTCCATAAGAAAGATTGTCAGAGTACAGCTTATTTCCAGCAAACTGCATCTTTGCTTATACAGACAAGAACAGCAAAGAAAAACACTTTCTGGCTTGTTTTCAAAGAGCACCAGAAAGACAGTTTTATTAACTGAACTGCACTCAGTATTCAAGACTGTCAAAGAACAGCTTGTTTTCAGCAAACTGCTACTTTGCTTATACAGACAAGAGGAGCAAAGAAAAACGCTTTCTGGCTTGTTTGCAAAGAGCACCAGAAAGACAGTTTTATTAACTGAACTGCACTCAGTATTCAACACTGTCAAAGAACAACTTGTTTTCAGCAAACTGCTACTTTGCTTTTACAATCCAGTATGAAGCATAAAAACACTTTCTGGCTTGCTTGCAATGAAAGGCAGAAAGAGTTTTATTAGCTGAACTGCACTCCATAATAAAGACTATCAAAGAACAGCTTGCTTTCAGCAAACTGCACCTTTGCTTATACTAACAAGTAGAACACAGAAAAACACTTTCTGGCTTATTTGCAATGAGCACCAGAAAGACATTTTTATTAACTGAACTGCACTCAGTATTCAAGACTGTCAAAGAAGAACTTGTTTTCAGCAAACTGCTACTTTGCTTTTACAATCCAGTATGAAGCATAAAAACACTTTCTGGCTTGCTTGCAATGAAAGGCAGAAAGAGTTTTATTAGCTGAACTGCACTCCATAGAAAGACTGTCAGAGTACAGCTTATTTCCAGCAAACTGCATCTTTGCTTATACAGACAAGAACAGCAAAGAAAAACACTTTCTGGCTTGTTTGCAAAGAACACCAGAAAGACAGTTTTATTAACTGAACTGCACTCAGTATTCAAGACTGTCAAAGAAGAACTTGTTTTCAGCAAACTGCTACTTTGCTTTTACAATCTAGTATGAAGCATAAAAACACTTTCTGGCTTGCTTGCAATGAAAGGCAGAAAGAGTTTTATTAGCTGAACTGCACTCCATAAGAAAGACTGTCAGAGTACAGCTTATTTCCAGCAAACTGCATCTTTGCTCATACAGACAAGAAGAGCAAAGTAAAACACTTTCTGGCTTGTTTGCAAAGGACACCAGAAAGACAGTTTTATTAACTGAACTGCACTCAGTATTCAAGACTGTCAAAGAACAACTTGTTTTCAGCAAACTGCTACTTTGCTTTTACAATCCATTATGAAGCATAAAAACACTTTCTGGCTTGCTTGCAATGAAAGGCAGAAAGAGTTTTATTGACTGAACTGCACTCCATAAGAAAGATTGTCAGAGTACAGCTTATTTCCAGCAAACTGCATCTTTGCTTATACAGACAAGAACAGCAAAGAAAAACACTTTCTGGCTTGTTTTCAAAGAGCACCAGAAAGACAGTTTTATTAACTGAACTGCACTCAGTATTCAAGACTGTCAAAGAACAGCTTGTTTTCAGCAAACTGCTACTTTGCTTATACAGACAAGAAGAGCAAAGAAAAACGCTTTCTGGCTTGTTTGCAAAGAGCACCAGAAAGACAGTTTTATTAACTGAACTGCACTCAGTATTCAACACTGTCAAAGAACAACTTGTTTTCAGCAAACTGCTTCTTTGCTTTTACAATCCAGTATGAAGCATAAAAACACTTTCTGGCTTGCTTGCAATGAAAGGCAGAAAGAGTTTTATTAGCTGAACTGCACTCCATAATAAAGACTATCAAAGAACAGCTTGCTTTCAGCAAACTGCACCTTTGCTTATACTAACAAGTAGAACACAGAAAAACACTTTCTGGCTTATTTGCAATGAGCACCAGAAAGAAATTTTTATTAACTGAACTGCACTCAGTATTCAAGACTGTCAAAGAAGAACTTGTTTTCAGCAAACTGCTACTTTGCTTTTACAATCCAGTATGAAGCATAAAAACACTTTCTGGCTTGCTTGCAATGAAAGGCAGAAAGAGTTTTATTAGCTGAACTGCACTCCATAGAAAGACTGTCAGAGTACAGCTTATTTCCAGCAAACTGCATCTTTGCTTATACAGACAAGAAGAGCAAAGAAAAACGCTTTCTGGCTTGTTTGCAAAGAACACCAGAAAGACAGTTTTATTAACTGAACTGCACTCAGTATTCAAGACTGTCAAAGAAGAACTTGTTTTCAGCAAACTGCTACTTTGCTTTTACAATCCAGTATGAAGCATAAAAACACTTTCTGGCTTGCTTGCAATGAAAGGCAGAAAGAGTTTTATTAGCTGAACTGCACTCCATAAGAAAGATTGTCAGAGTACAGCTTATGTCCAGCAAACTGCATCTTTGCTCATACAGACAAGAAGAGCAAAGTAAAACACGTTCTGGCTTGTTTGCAAAGAACACCAGAAAGACAGTTTTACTAACTGAACTGCACTCAGTATTCAAGACTGTCAAAGAACAGCTTGTTTTCAGCAAACTGCTACTTTGCTTATACAGACAAGAAGAGCAAAGTAAAACACTTTCTGGCTTGTTTGCAAAGAACACCAGAAAGACAGTTTTATTAACTGAACTGCACTCAGTATTCAAGACTGTCAAAGAACAGCTTGTTTCCAGCAAACTGCATCTTTGCTTATACAGACAAGAAGAGCAAAGAAAAACACTTTCTGGCTTGCTTGCAATGAAAGGCAGAAAGAGTTTTATTAGCTGAACTGCACTCCATAATAAAGACTATCAAAGAACAGCTTGCTTTCAGCAAACTGCACCTTTGCTTATACTAACAAGTAGAACACAGAAAAACACTTTCTGGCTTATTTGCAATGAGCACCAGAAAGACATTTTTATTAACTGAACTGCACTCAGTATTCAAGACTGTCAAAGAAGAACTTGTTTTCAGCAAACTGCTACTTTGATTTTACAATCCAGTATGAAGCATAAAAACACTTTCTGGCTTGCTTGCAATGAAAGGCAGAAAGAGTTTTATTAGCTGAACTGCACTCCATAGAAAGACTGTCAGAGTACAGCTTATTTCCAGCAAACTGCATCTTTGCTTATACAGACAAGAAGAGCAAAGAAAAACGCTTTCTGGCTTGTTTGCAAAGAACACCAGAAAGACAGTTTTATTAACTGAACTGCACTCAGTATTCAAGACTGTCAAAGAAGAACTTGTTTTCAGCAAACTGCTACTTTGCTTTTACAATCCAGTATGAAGCATAAAAACACTTTCTGGCTTGCTTGCAATGAAAGGCAGAAAGAGTTTTATTAGCTGAACTGCACTCCATAAGAAAGACTGTCAGAGTACAGCTTATTTCCAGCAAACTGCATCTTTGCTCATACAGACAAGAAGAGCAAAGTAAAACACTTTCTGGCTTGTTTGCAAAGAACACCAGAAAGACAGTTTTATTAACTGAACTGCACTCAGTATTCAAGACTGTCAAAGAACAACTTGTTTTCAGCAAACTGCTACTTTGCTTTTACAATCCATTATGAAGCATAAAAACACTTTCTGGCTTGCTTGCAATGAAAGGCAGAAAGAGTATTATTAGCTGAACTGCACTCCATAAGAAAGATTGTCAGAGTACAGCTTATTTCCAGCAAACTGCATCTTTGCTTATACAGACAAGAACAGCAAAGAAAAACACTTTCTGGCTTGTTTGTAAAGAGCACCAGAAAGACAGTTTTATTAACTGAACTGCACTCAGTATTCAACACTGTCAAAGAACAACTTGTTTTCAGCAAACTGCTACTTTGCTTTTACAATCCAGTATGAAGCATAAAAACACTTTCTGGCTTGCTTGCAATGAAAGGCAGAAAGAGTTTTATTAGCTGAACTGCACTCCATAAGAAAGACTGTCAGAGTACAGCTTATTTCCAGCAAACTGCATCTTTGCTCATACAGACAAGAAGAGCAAAGTAAAACACTTTCTGGCTTGTTTGCAAAGAACACCAGAAAGACAGTTTTATTAACTGAACTGCACTCAGTATTCAAGACTGTCAAAGAACAACTTGTTTTCAGCAAACTGCTACTTTGCTTTTACAATCCATTATGAAGCATAAAAACACTTTCTGGCTTGCTTGCAATGAAAGGCAGAAAGAGTATTATTAGCTGAACTGCACTCCATAAGAAAGATTGTCAGAGTACAGCTTATTTCCAGCAAACTGCATCTTTGCTTATACAGACAAGAACAGCAAAGAAAAACACTTTCTGGCTTGTTTGTAAAGAGCACCAGAAAGACAGTTTTATTAACTGAACTGCACTCAGTATTCAACACTGTCAAAGAACAACTTGTTTTCAGCAAACTGCTACTTTGCTTTTACAATCCAGTATGAAGCATAAAAACACTTTCTGGCTTGCTTGCAATGAAAGGCAGAAAGAGTTTTATTAGCTGAACTGCACTCCATAAGAAAGACTGTCAGAGTACAGCTTATTTCCAGCAAACTGCATCTTTGCTCATACAGACAAGAAGAGCAAAGTAAAACACTTTCTGGCTTGTTTGCAAAGAACACCAGAAAGACAGTTTTATTAACTGAACTGCACTCAGTATTCAAGACTGTCAAAGAACAACTTGTTTTCAGCAAACTGCTACTTTGCTTTTACAATCCATTATGAAGCATAAAAACACTTTCTGGCTTGCTTGCAATGAAAGGCAGAAAGAGTTTTATTAACTGAACTGCACTCCATAAGAAAGATTGTCAGAGTACAGCTTATTTCCAGCAAACTGCATCTTTGCTTATACAGACAAGAACAGCAAAGAAAAACACTTTTTGGCTTGTTTTCAAAGAGCACCAGAAAGACAGTTTTATTAACTGAACTGCACTCAGTATTCAAGACTGTCAAAGAACAGCTTGTTTTCAGCAAACTGCTACTTTGCTTATACAGACAAGAAGAGCAAAGAAAAACGCTTTCTGGCTTGTTTGCAAAGAGCACCAGAAAGACAGTTTTATTAACTGAACTGCACTCAGTATTCAACACTGTCAAAGAACAACTTGTTTTCAGCAAACTGCTTCTTTGCTTTTACAATCCAGTATGAAGCATAAAAACACTTTCTGGCTTGCTTGCAATGAAAGGCAGAAAGAGTTTTATTAGCTGAACTGCACTCCATAATAAAGACTATCAAAGAACAGCTTGCTTTCAGCAAACTGCACCTTTGCTTATACTAACAAGTAGAACACAGAAAAACACTTTCTGGCTTATTTGCAATGAGCACCAGAAAGAAATTTTTATTAACTGAACTGCACTCAGTATTCAAGACTGTCAAAGAAGAACTTGTTTTCAGCAAACTGCTACTTTGCTTTTACAATCCAGTATGAAGCATAAAAACACTTTCTGGCTTGCTTGCAATGAAAGGCAGAAAGAGTTTTATTAGCTGAACTGCACTCCATAGAAAGACTGTCAGAGTACAGCTTATTTCCAGCAAACTGCATCTTTGCTTATACAGACAAGAAGAGCAAAGAAAAACGCTTTCTGGCTTGTTTGCAAAGAACACCAGAAAGACAGTTTTATTAACTGAACTGCACTCAGTATTCAAGACTGTCAAAGAAGAACTTGTTTTCAGCAAACTGCTACTTTGCTTTTACAATCCAGTATGAAGCATAAAAACACTTTCTGGCTTGCTTGCAATGAAAGGCAGAAAGAGTTTTATTAGCTGAACTGCACTCCATAAGAAAGACTGTCAGAGTACAGCTTATTTCCAGCAAACTGCATCTTTGCTCATACAGACAAGAAGAGCAAAGTAAAACACTTTCTGGCTTGTTTGCAAAGAACACCAGAAAGACAGTTTTATTAACTGAACTGCACTCAGTATTCAAGACTGTCAAAGAACAACTTGTTTTCAGCAAACTGCTACTTTGCTTTTACAATCCATTATGAAGCATAAAAACACTTTCTGGCTTGCTTGCAATGAAAGGCAGAAAGAGTTTTATTAACTGAACTGCACTCCATAAGAAAGATTGTCAGAGTACAGCTTATTTCCAGCAAACTGCATCTTTGCTTATACAGACAAGAACAGCAAAGAAAAACACTTTCTGGCTTGTTTTCAAAGAGCACCAGAAAGACAGTTTTATTAACTGAACTGCACTCAGTATTCAAGACTGTCAAAGAACAGCTTGTTTTCAGCAAACTGCTACTTTGCTTATACAGACAAGAAGAGCAAAGAAAAACGCTTTCTGGCTTGTTTGCAAAGAGCACCAGAAAGACAGTTTTATTAACTGAACTGCACTCAGTATTCAACACTGTCAAAGAACAACTTGTTTTCAGCAAACTGCTACTTTGCTTTTACAATCCAGTATGAAGCATAAAAACACTTTCTGGCTTGCTTGCAATGAAAGGCAGAAAGAGTTTTATTAGCTGAACTGCACTCCATAATAAAGACTATCAAAGAACAGCTTGCTTTCAGCAAACTGCACCTTTGCTTATACTAACAAGTAGAACACAGAAAAACACTTTCTGGCTTATTTGCAATGAGCACCAGAAAGACATTTTTATTAACTGAACTGCACTCAGTATTCAAGACTGTCAAAGAAGAACTTGTTTTCAGCAAACTGCTACTTTGCTTTTACAATCCAGTATGAAGCATAAAAACACTTTCTGGCTTGCTTGCAATGAAAGGCAGAAAGAGTTTTATTAGCTGAACTGCACTCCATAGAAAGACTGTCAGAGTACAGCTTATTTCCAGCAAACTGCATCTTTGCTTATACAGACAAGAAGAGCAAAGAAAAACGCTTTCTGGCTTGTTTGCAAAGAACACCAGAAAGACAGTTTTATTAACTGAACTGCACTCAGTATTCAAGACTGTCAAAGAAGAACTTGTTTTCAGCAAACTGCTACTTTGCTTTTACAATCCAGTATGAAGCATAAAAACACTTTCTGGCTTGCTTGCAATGAAAGGCAGAAAGAGTTTTATTAGCTGAACTGCACTCCATAAGAAAGACTGTCAGAGTACAGCTTATTTCCAGCAAACTGCATCTTTGCTCATACAGACAAGAAGAGCAAAGTAAAACACTTTCTGGCTTGTTTGCAAAGGACACCAGAAAGACAGTTTTATTAACTGAACTGCACTCAGTATTCAAGACTGTCAAAGAACAACTTGTTTTCAGCAAACTGCTACTTTGCTTTTACAATCCATTATGAAGCATAAAAACACTTTCTGGCTTGCTTGCAATGAAAGGCAGAAAGAGTTTTATTAACTGAACTGCACTCCATAAGAAAGATTGTCAGAGTACAGCTTATTTCCAGCAAACTGCATCTTTGCTTATACAGACAAGAACAGCAAAGAAAAACACTTTCTGGCTTGTTTTCAAAGAGCACCAGAAAGACAGTTTTATTAACTGAACTGCACTCAGTATTCAAGACTGTCAAAGAACAGCTTGTTTTCAGCAAACTGCTACTTTGCTTATACAGACAAGAAGAGCAAAGAAAAACGCTTTCTGGCTTGTTTGCAAAGAGCACCAGAAAGACAGTTTTATTAACTGAACTGCACTCAGTATTCAACACTGTCAAAGAACAACTTGTTTTCAGCAAACTGCTTCTTTGCTTTTACAATCCAGTATGAAGCATAAAAACACTTTCTGGCTTGCTTGCAATGAAAGGCAGAAAGAGTTTTATTAGCTGAACTGCACTCCATAATAAAGACTATCAAAGAACAGCTTGCTTTCAGCAAACTGCACCTTTGCTTATACTAACAAGTAGAACACAGAAAAACACTTTCTGGCTTATTTGCAATGAGCACCAGAAAGAAATTTTTATTAACTGAACTGCACTCAGTATTCAAGACTGTCAAAGAGGAACTTGTTTTCAGCAAACTGCTACTTTGCTTTTACAATCCAGTATGAAGCATAAAAACACTTTCTGGCTTGCTTGCAATGAAAGGCAGAAAGAGTTTTATTAGCTGAACTGCACTCCATAGAAAGACTGTCAGAGTACAGCTTATTTCCAGCAAACTGCATCTTTGCTTATACAGACAAGAAGAGCAAAGAAAAACGCTTTCTGGCTTGTTTGCAAAGAACACCAGAAAGACAGTTTTATTAACTGAACTGCACTCAGTATTCAAGACTGTCAAAGAAGAACTTGTTTTCAGCAAACTGCTACTTTGCTTTTACAATCCAGTATGAAGCATAAAAACACTTTCTGGCTTGCTTGCAATGAAAGGCAGAAAGAGTTTTATTAGCTGAACTGCACTCCATAAGAAAGATTGTCAGAGTACAGCTTATGTCCAGCAAACTGCATCTTTGCTCATACAGACAAGAAGAGCAAAGTAAAACACTTTCTGGCTTGTTTGCAAAGAACACCAGAAAGACAGTTTTATTAACTGAACTGCACTCAGTATTCAAGACTGTCAAAGAACAGCTTGTTTTCAGCAAACTGCTACTTTGCTTATACAGACAAGAAGAGCAAAGAAAAACGCTTTCTGGCTTGTTTGCAAAGAGCACCAGAAAGACAGTTTTATTAACTGAACTGCACTCAGTATTCAACACTGTCAAAGAATAACTTGTTTTCAGCAAACTGCTACTTTGCTTTTACAATCCAGTATGAAGCATAAAAACACTTTCTGGCTTGCTTGCAATGAAAGGCAGAAAGAGTATTATTAGCTGAACTGCACTCCATAAGAAAGATTGTCAGAGTACAGCTTATTTCCAGCAAACTGCATCTTTGCTTATACAGACAAGAACAGCAAAGAAAAACACTTTCTTGCTTGTTTGTAAAGAGCACCAGAAAGACAGTTTTATTAACTGAACTGCACTCAGTATTCAACACTGTCAAAGAACAACTTGTTTTCAGCAAACTGCTACTTTGCTTTTACAATCCAGTATGAAGCATAAAAACACTTTCTGGCTTGCTTGCAATGAAAGGCAGAAAGAGTTTTATTAGCTGAACTGCACTCCATAAGAAAGACTGTCAGAGTACAGCTTATTTCCAGCAAACTGCATCTTTGCTCATACAGACAAGAAGAGCTAAGTAAAACACTTTCTGGCTTGTTTGCAAAGAACACCAGAAAGACAGTTTTATTAACTGAACTGCACTCAGTATTCAACACTGTCAAAGAACAACTTGTTTTCAGCAAACTGCTTCTTTGCTTTTACAATCCAGTATGAAGCATAAAAACACTTTCTGGCTTGCTTGCAATGAAAGGCAGAAAGAGTTTTATTAGCTGAACTGCACTCCATAATAAAGACTATCAAAGAACAGCTTGCTTTCAGCAAACTGCACCTTTGCTTATACTAACAAGTAGAACACAGAAAAACACTTTCTGGCTTATTTGCAATGAGCACCAGAAAGAAATTTTTATTAACTGAACTGCACTCAGTATTCAAGACTGTCAAAGAGGAACTTGTTTTCAGCAAACTGCTACTTTGCTTTTACAATCCAGTATGAAGCATAAAAACACTTTCTGGCTTGCTTGCAATGAAAGGCAGAAAGAGTTTTATTAGCTGAACTGCACTCCATAGAAAGACTGTCAGAGTACAGCTTATTTCCAGCAAACTGCATCTTTGCTTATACAGACAAGAAGAGCAAAGAAAAACGCTTTCTGGCTTGTTTGCAAAGAACACCAGAAAGACAGTTTTATTAACTGAACTGCACTCAGTATTCAAGACTGTCAAAGAAGAACTTGTTTTCAGCAAACTGCTACTTTGCTTTTACAATCCAGTATGAAGCATAAAAACACTTTCTGGCTTGCTTGCAATGAAAGGCAGAAAGAGTTTTATTAGCTGAACTGCACTCCATAAGAAAGATTGTCAGAGTACAGCTTATGTCCAGCAAACTGCATCTTTGCTCATACAGACAAGAAGAGCAAAGTAAAACACTTTCTGGCTTGTTTGCAAAGAACACCAGAAAGACAGTTTTATTAACTGAACTGCACTCAGTATTCAAGACTGTCAAAGAACAGCTTGTTTTCAGCAAACTGCTACTTTGCTTATACAGACAAGAAGAGCAAAGAAAAACGCTTTCTGGCTTGTTTGCAAAGAGCACCAGAAAGACAGTTTTATTAACTGAACTGCACTCAGTATTCAACACTGTCAAAGAATAACTTGTTTTCAGCAAACTGCTACTTTGCTTTTACAATCCAGTATGAAGCATAAAAACACTTTCTGGCTTGCTTGCAATGAAAGGCAGAAAGAGTTTTATTAGCTGAACTGCACTCCATAAGAAAGACTGTCAGAGTACAGCTTATTTCCAGCAAACTGCATCTTTGCTCATACAGACAAGAAGAGCAAAGTAAAACACTTTCTGGCTTGTTTGCAAAGGACACCAGAAAGACAGTTTTATTAACTGAACTGCACTCAGTATTCAAGACTGTCAAAGAACAACTTGTTTTCAGCAAACTGCTACTTTGCTTTTACAATCCATTATGAAGCATAAAAACACTTTCTGGCTTGCTTGCAATGAAAGGCAGAAAGAGTTTTATTAACTGAACTGCACTCCATAAGAAAGATTGTCAGAGTACAGCTTATTTCCAGCAAACTGCATCTTTGCTTATACAGACAAGAACAGCAAAGAAAAACACTTTCTGGCTTGTTTTCAAAGAGCACCAGAAAGACAGTTTTATTAACTGAACTGCACTCAGTATTCAAGACTGTCAAAGAACAGCTTGTTTTCAGCAAACTGCTACTTTGCTTATACAGACAAGAAGAGCAAAGAAAAACGCTTTCTGGCTTGTTTGCAAAGAGCACCAGAAAGACAGTTTTATTAACTGAACTGCACTCAGTATTCAACACTGTCAAAGAACAACTTGTTTTCAGCAAACTGCTTCTTTGCTTTTACAATCCAGTATGAAGCATAAAAACACTTTCTGGCTTGCTTGCAATGAAAGGCAGAAAGAGTTTTATTAGCTGAACTGCACTCCATAATAAAGACTATCAAAGAACAGCTTGCTTTCAGCAAACTGCACCTTTGCTTATACTAACAAGTAGAACACAGAAAAACACTTTCTGGCTTATTTGCAATGAGCACCAGAAAGAAATTTTTATTAACTGAACTGCACTCAGTATTCAAGACTGTCAAAGAGGAACTTGTTTTCAGCAAACTGCTACTTTGCTTTTACAATCCAGTATGAAGCATAAAAACACTTTCTGGCTTGCTTGCAATGAAAGGCAGAAAGAGTTTTATTAGCTGAACTGCACTCCATAGAAAGACTGTCAGAGTACAGCTTATTTCCAGCAAACTGCATCTTTGCTTATACAGACAAGAAGAGCAAAGAAAAACGCTTTCTGGCTTGTTTGCAAAGAACACCAGAAAGACAGTTTTATTAACTGAACTGCACTCAGTATTCAAGACTGTCAAAGAAGAACTTGTTTTCAGCAAACTGCTACTTTGCTTTTACAATCCAGTATGAAGCATAAAAACACTTTCTGGCTTGCTTGCAATGAAAGGCAGAAAGAGTTTTATTAGCTGAACTGCACTCCATAAGAAAGATTGTCAGAGTACAGCTTATGTCCAGCAAACTGCATCTTTGCTCATACAGACAAGAAGAGCAAAGTAAAACACTTTCTGGCTTGTTTGCAAAGAACACCAGAAAGACAGTTTTATTAACTGAACTGCACTCAGTATTCAAGACTGTCAAAGAACAGCTTGTTTTCAGCAAACTGCTACTTTGCTTATACAGACAAGAAGAGCAAAGAAAAACGCTTTCTGGCTTGTTTGCAAAGAGCACCAGAAAGACAGTTTTATTAACTGAACTGCACTCAGTATTCAACACTGTCAAAGAATAACTTGTTTTCAGCAAACTGCTACTTTGTTTTTACAATCCAGTATGAAGCATAAAAACACTTTCTGGCTTGCTTGCAATGAAAGGCAGAAAGAGTATTATTAGCTGAACTGCACTCCATAAGAAAGATTGTCAGAGTACAGCTTATTTCCAGCAAACTGCATCTTTGCTTATACAGACAAGAACAGCAAAGAAAAACACTTTCTTGCTTGTTTGTAAAGAGCACCAGAAAGACAGTTTTATTAACTGAACTGCACTCAGTATTCAACACTGTCAAAGAACAACTTGTTTTCAGCAAACTGCTACTTTGCTTTTACAATCCAGTATGAAGCATAAAAACACTTTCTGGCTTGCTTGCAATGAAAGGCAGAAAGAGTTTTATTAGCTGAACTGCACTCCATAAGAAAGACTGTCAGAGTACAGCTTATTTCCAGCAAACTGCATCTTTGCTCATACAGACAAGAAGAGCAAAGTAAAACACTTTCTGGCTTGTTTGCAAAGAACACCAGAAAGACAGTTTTATTAACTGAACTGCACTCAGTATTCAACACTGTCAAAGAACAACTTGTTTTCAGCAAACTGCTTCTTTGCTTTTACAATCCAGTATGAAGCATAAAAACACTTTCTGGCTTGCTTGCAATGAAAGGCAGAAAGAGTTTTATTAGCTGAACTGCACTCCATAATAAAGACTATCAAAGAACAGCTTGCTTTCAGCAAACTGCACCTTTGCTTATACTAACAAGTAGAACACAGAAAAACACTTTCTGGCTTATTTGCAATGAGCACCAGAAAGAAATTTTTATTAACTGAACTGCACTCAGTATTCAAGACTGTCAAAGAGGAACTTGTTTTCAGCAAACTGCTACTTTGCTTTTACAATCCAGTATGAAGCATAAAAACACTTTCTGGCTTGCTTGCAATGAAAGGCAGAAAGAGTTTTATTAGCTGAACTGCACTCCATAGAAAGACTGTCAGAGTACAGCTTATTTCCAGCAAACTGCATCTTTGCTTATACAGACAAGAAGAGCAAAGAAAAACGCTTTCTGGCTTGTTTGCAAAGAACACCAGAAAGACAGTTTTATTAACTGAACTGCACTCAGTATTCAAGACTGTCAAAGAAGAACTTGTTTTCAGCAAACTGCTACTTTGCTTTTACAATCCAGTATGAAGCATAAAAACACTTTCTGGCTTGCTTGCAATGAAAGGCAGAAAGAGTTTTATTAGCTGAACTGCACTCCATAAGAAAGATTGTCAGAGTACAGCTTATGTCCAGCAAACTGCATCTTTGCTCATACAGACAAGAAGAGCAAAGTAAAACACTTTCTGGCTTGTTTGCAAAGAACACCAGAAAGACAGTTTTATTAACTGAACTGCACTCAGTATTCAAGACTGTCAAAGAACAGCTTGTTTTCAGCAAACTGCTACTTTGCTTATACAGACAAGAAGAGCAAAGAAAAACGCTTTCTGGCTTGTTTG
Source organism: Hoplias malabaricus (assembly GCF_029633855.1). Lineage (NCBI taxonomy): Eukaryota > Metazoa > Chordata > Actinopteri > Characiformes > Erythrinidae > Hoplias > Hoplias malabaricus. Next base: position 12,021,503 of record NC_089809.1, on the reverse strand, counting down.
CAAAGAGCACCAGAAAGACAGTTTTATTAACTGAACTGCACTCAGTATTCAACACTGTCAAAGAATAACTTGTTTTCAGCAAACTGCTACTTTGCTTTTACAATCCAGTATGAAGCATAAAAACACTTTCTGGCTTGCTTGCAATGAAAGGCAGAAAGAGTATTATTAGCTGAACTGCACTCCATAAGAAAGATTGTCAGAGTACAGCTTATTTCCAGCAAACTGCATCTTTGCTTATACAGACAAGAACAGCAAAGAAAAACACTTTCTTGCTTGTTTGTAAAGAGCACCAGAAAGACAGTTTTATTAACTGAACTGCACTCAGTATTCAACACTGTCAAAGAACAACTTGTTTTCAGCAAACTGCTACTTTGCTTTTACAATCCAGTATGAAGCATAAAAACACTTTCTGGCTTGCTTGCAATGAAAGGCAGAAAGAGTTTTATTAGCTGAACTGCACTCCATAAGAAAGACTGTCAGAGTACAGCTTATTTCCAGCAAACTGCATCTTTGCTCATACAGACAAGAAGAGCAAAGTAAAACGCTTTCTGGCTTGTTTGCAAAGAACACCAGAAAGACAGTTTTATTAACTGAACTGCACTCAGTATTCAAGACTGTCAAAGAACAACTTGTTTTCAGCAAACTGCTACTTTGCTTTTACAATCCATTATGAAGCATAAAAACACTTTCTGGCTTGCTTGCAATGAAAGGCAGAAAGAGTTTTATTAACTGAACTGCACTCCATAAGAAAGATTGTCAGAGTACAGCTTATTTCCAGCAAACTGCATCTTTGCTCATACAGACAAGAACAGCAAAGAAAAACACTTTTTGGCTTGTTTTCAAAGAGCACCAGAAAGACAGTTTTATTAACTGAACTGCACTCAGTATTCAAGACTGTCAAAGAACAGCTTGTTTTCAGCAAACTGCTACTTTGCTTATACAGACAAGAAGAGCAAAGAAAAACGCTTTCTGGCTTGTTTGCAAAGAGCACCAGAAAGACAGTTTTATTAACTGAACTGCACTCAGTATTCAACACTGTCAAAGAACAACTTGTTTTCAGCAAACTGCTTCTTTGCTTTTACAATCCAGTATGAAGCATAAAAACACTTTCTGGCTTGCTTGCAATGTAAGGCAGAAAGAGTTTTATTAGCTGAACTGCACTCCATAATAAAGACTATCAAAGAACAGCTTGCTTTCAGCAAACTGCACCTTTGCTTATACTAACAAGTAGAACACAGAAAAACACTTTCTGGCTTATTTGCAATGAGCACCAGAAAGAAATTTTTATTAACTGAACTGCACTCAGTATTCAAGACTGTCAAAGAAGAACTTGTTTTCAGCAAACTGCTACTTTGCTTTTACAATCCAGTATGAAGCATAAAAACACTTTCTGGCTTGCTTGCAATGAAAGGCAGAAAGAGTTTTATTAGCTGAACTGCACTCCATAGAAAGACTGTCAGAGTACAGCTTATTTCCAGCAAACTGCATCTTTGCTTATACAGACAAGAAGAGCAAAGAAAAACGCTTTCTGGCTTGTTTGCAAAGAACACCAGAAAGACAGTTTTATTAACTGAACTGCACTCAGTATTCAAGACTGTCAAAGAAGAACTTGTTTTCAGCAAACTGCTACTTTGCTTTTACAATCCAGTATGAAGCATAAAAACACTTTCTGGCTTGCTTGCAATGAAAGGCAGAAAGAGTTTTATTAGCTGAACTGCACTCCATAAGAAAGACTGTCAGAGTACAGCTTATTTCCAGCAAACTGCATCTTTGCTCATACAGACAAGAAGAGCAAAGTAAAACACTTTCTGGCTTGTTTGCAAAGAACACCAGAAAGACAGTTTTATTAACTGAACTGCACTCAGTATTCAAGACTGTCAAAGAACAACTTGTTTTCAGCAAACTGCTACTTTGCTTTTACAATCCATTATGAAGCATAAAAACACTTTCTGGCTTGCTTGCAATGAAAGGCAGAAAGAGTTTTATTAACTGAACTGCACTCCATAAGAAAGATTGTCAGAGTACAGCTTATTTCCAGCAAACTGCATCTTTGCTTATACAGACAAGAACAGCAAAGAAAAACACTTTCTGGCTTGTTTTCAAAGAGCACCAGAAAGACAGTTTTATTAACTGAACTGCACTCAGTATTCAAGACTGTCAAAGAACAGCTTGTTTTCAGCAAACTGCTACTTTGCTTATACAGACAAGAAGAGCAAAGAAAAACGCTTTCTGGCTTGTTTGCAAAGAGCACCAGAAAGACAGTTTTATTAACTGAACTGCACTCAGTATTCAACACTGTCAAAGAACAACTTGTTTTCAGCAAACTGCTACTTTGCTTTTACAATCCAGTATGAAGCATAAAAACACTTTCTAGCTTGCTTGCAATGAAAGGCAGAAAGAGTTTTATTAGCTGAACTGCACTCCATAATAAAGACTATCAAAGAACAGCTTGCTTTCAGCAAACTGCACCTTTGCTTATACTAACAAGTAGAACACAGAAAAACACTTTCTGGCTTATTTGCAATGAGCACCAGAAAGACATTTTTATTAACTGAACTGCACTCAGTATTCAAGACTGTCAAAGAAGAACTTGTTTTCAGCAAACTGCTACTTTGCTTTTACAATCCAGTATGAAGCATAAAAACACTTTCTGGCTTGCTTGCAATGAAAGGCAGAAAGAGTTTTATTAGCTGAACTGCACTCCATAGAAAGACTGTCAGAGTACAGCTTATTTCCAGCAAACTGCATCTTTGCTTATACAGACAAGAAGAGCAAAGAAAAACGCTTTCTGGCTTGTTTGCAAAGAACACCAGAAAGACAGTTTTATTAACTGAACTGCACTCAGTATTCAAGACTGTCAAAGAAGAACTTGTTTTCAGCAAACTGCTACTTTGCTTTTACAATCCAGTATGAAGCATAAAAACACTTTCTGGCTTGCTTGCAATGAAAGGCAGAAAGAGTTTTATTAGCTGAACTGCACTCCATAAGAAAGACTGTCAGAGTACAGCTTATTTCCAGCAAACTGCATCTTTGCTCATACAGACAAGAAGAGCAAAGTAAAACACTTTCTAGCTTGTTTGCAAAGAACACCAGAAAGACAGTTTTATTAACTGAACTGCACTCAGTATTCAACACTGTCAAAGAACAACTTGTTTTCAGCAAACTGCTACTTTGCTTTTACAATCCATTATGAAGCATAAAAACACTTTCTGGCTTGCTTGCAATGAAAGGCAGAAAGAGTATTATTAGCTGAACTGCACTCCATAAGAATGATTGTCAGAGTACAGCTTATTTCCAGCAAACTGCATCTTTGCTTATACAGACAAGAACAGCAAAGAAAAACACTTTCTTGCTTGTTTGTAAAGAGCACCAGAAAGACAGTTTTATTAACTGAACTGCACTCAGTATTCAACACTGTCAAAGAACAACTTGTTTTCAGCAAACTGCTACTTTGCTTTTACAATCCAGTATGAAGCATAAAAACACTTTCTGGCTTGCTTGCAATGAAAGGCAGAAAGAGTTTTATTAGCTGAACTGCACTCCATAAGAAAGACTGTCAGAGTACAGCTTATTTCCAGCAAACTGCATCTTTGCTCATACAGACAAGAAGAGCAAAGTAAAACACTTTCTGGCTTGTTTGCAAAGAACACCAGAAAGACAGTTTTATTAACTGAACTGCACTCAGTATTCAAGACTGTCAAAGAACAACTTGTTTTCAGCAAACTGCTACTTTGCTTTTACAATCCATTATGAAGCATAAAAACACTTTCTGGCTTGCTTGCAATGAAAGGCAGAAAGAGTTTTATTAACTGAACTGCACTCCATAAGAAAGATTGTCAGAGTACAGCTTATTTCCAGCAAACTGCATCTTTGCTTATACAGACAAGAACAGCAAAGAAAAACACTTTCTGGCTTGTTTTCAAAGAGCACCAGAAAGACAGTTTTATTAACTGAACTGCACTCAGTATTCAAGACTGTCAAAGAACAACTTGTTTTCAGCAAACTGCTACTTTGCTTATACAGACAAGAAGAGCAAAGAAAAACGCTTTCTGGCTTGTTTGCAAAGAGCACCAGAAAGACAGTTTTATTAACTGAACTGCACTCAGTATTCAACACTGTCAAAGAACAACTTGTTTTCAGCAAACTGCTACTTTGCTTTTACAATCCATTATGAAGCATAAAAACACTTTCTGGCTTGCTTGCAATGAAAGGCAGAAAGAGTTTTATTAGCTGAACTGCACTCCATAATAAAGACTATCAAAGAACAGCTTGCTTTCAGCAAACTGCACCTTTGCTTATACTAACAAGTAGAACACAGAAAAACGCTTTCTGGCTTATTTGCAATGAGCACCAGAAAGACATTTTTATTAACTGAACTGCACTCAGTATTCAAGACTGTCAAAGAAGAACTTGTTTTCAGCAAACTGCTACTTTGCTTTTACAATCCAGTATGAAGCATAAAAACACTTTCTGGCTTGCTTGCAATGAAAGGCAGAAAGAGTTTTATTAGCTGAACTGCACTCCATAGAAAGACTGTCAGAGTACAGCTTATTTCCAGCAAACTGCATCTTTGCTTATACAGACAAGAAGAGCAAAGAAAAACGCTTTCTGGCTTGTTTGCAAAGAGCACCAGAAAGACAGTTTTATTAACTGAACTGCACTCAGTATTCAACACTGTCAAAGAACAACTTGTTTTCAGCAAACTGCTACTTTGCTTTTACAATCCAGTATGAAGCATAAAAACACTTTCTGGCTTGCTTGCAATGAAAGGCAGAAAGAGTTTTATTAGCTGAACTGCACTCCATAAGAAAGACTGTCAGAGTACAGCTTATTTCCAGCAAACTGCATCTTTGCTCATACAGACAAGAAGAGCAAAGTAAAACACTTTCTGGCTTGTTTGCAAAGAACACCAGAAAGACAGTTTTATTAACTGAACTGCACTCAGTATTCAAGACTGTCAAAGAACAACTTGTTTTCAGCAAACTGCTACTTTGCTTTTACAATCCATTATTAAGCATAAAAACACTTTCTGGCTTGCTTGCAATGAAAGGCAGAAAGAGTATTATTAGCTGAACTGCACTCCATAAGAAAGATTGTCAGAGTACAGCTTATTTCCAGCAAACTGCATCTTTGCTTATACAGACAAGAACAGCAAAGAAAAACACTTTCTTGCTTGTTTGTAAAGAGCACCAGAAAGACAGTTTTATTAACTGAACTGCACTCAGTATTCAAGACTGTCAAAGAACAACTTGTTTTCAGCAAACTGCTACTTTGCTTTTACAATCCATTATTAAGCATAAAAACACTTTCTGGCTTGCTTGCAATGAAAGGCAGAAAGAGTTTTATTAACTGAACTGCACTCCATAAGAAAGATTGTCAGAGTACAGCTTATTTCCAGCAAACTGCATCTTTGCTTATACAGACAAGAACAGCAAAGAAAAACACTTTCTGGCTTGTTTTCAAAGAGCACCAGAAAGACAGTTTTATTAACTGAACTGCACTCAGTATTCAAGACTGTCAAAGAACAACTTGTTTTCAGCAAACTGCTACTTTGCTTATACAGAAAAGAAGAGCAAAGAAAAACGCTTTCTGGCTTGTTTGCAAAGAGCACCAGAAAGACAGTTTTATTAACTGAACTGCACTCAGTATTCAACACTGTCAAAGAACAACTTGTTTTCAGCAAACTGCTACTTTGCTTTTACAATCCAGTATGAAGCATAAAAACACTTTCTGGCTTGCTTGCAATGAAAGGCAGAAAGAGTTTTATTAGCTGAACTGCACTCCATAATAAAGACTATCAAAGAACAGCTTGCTTTCAGCAAACTGCACCTTTGCTTATACTAACAAGTAGAACACAGAAAAACACTTTCTGGCTTATTTGCAATGAGCACCAGAAAGACATTTTTATTAACTGAACTGCACTCAGTATTCAAGACTGTCAAAGAAGAACTTGTTTTCAGCAAACTGCTACTTTGCTTTTACAATCCAGTATGAAGCATAAAAACACTTTCTGGCTTGCTTGCAATGAAAGGCAGAAAGAGTTTTATTAGCTGAACTGCACTCCATAGAAAGACTGTCAGAGTACAGCTTATTTCCAGCAAACTGCATCTTTGCTTATACAGACAAGAAGAGCAAAGAAAAACGCTTATTGGCTTGTTTGCAAAGAACACCAGAAAGACAGTTTTATTAACTGAACTGCACTCAGTATTCAAGACTGTCAAAGAACAACTTGTTTTCAGCAAACTGCTACTTTGCTTTTACAATCCAGTATGAAGCATAAAAACACTTTCTGGCTTGCTTGCAATGAAAGGCAGAAAGAGTTTTATTAGCTGAACTGCACTCCATAAGAAAGACTGTCAGAGTACAGCTTATTTCCAGCAAACTGCATCTTTGCTCATACAGACAAGAAGAGCAAAGTAAAACACTTTCTGGCTTGTTTGCAAAGAACACCAGAAAGACAGTTTTATTAACTGAACTGCACTCAGTATTCAAGACTGTCAAAGAACAACTTGTTTTCAGCAAACTGCTACTTTGCTTTTACAATCCATTATTAAGCATAAAAACACTTTCTGGCTTGCTTGCAATGAAAGGCAGAAAGAGTATTATTAGCTGAACTGCACTCCATAAGAAAGATTGTCAGAGTACAGCTTATTTCCAGCAAACTGCATCTTTGCTTATACAGACAAGAACAGCAAAGAAAAACACTTTCTTGCTTGTTTGTAAAGAGCACCAGAAAGACAGTTTTATTAACTGAACTGCACTCAGTATTCAAGACTGTCAAAGAACAACTTGTTTTCAGCAAACTGCTACTTTGCTTTTACAATCCATTATGAAGCATAAAAACACTTTCTGGCTTGCTTGCAATGAAAGGCAGAAAGAGTTTTATTAACTGAACTGCACTCCATAAGAAAGATTGTCAGAGTACAGCTTATTTCCAGCAAACTGCATCTTTGCTTATACAGACAAGAACAGCAAAGAAAAACACTTTCTTGCTTGTTTGTAAAGAGCACCAGAAAGACAGTTTTATTAACTGAACTGCACTCAGTATTCAAGACTGTCAAAGAACAACTTGTTTTCAGCAAACTGCTACTTTGCTTTTACAATCCAGTATGAAGCATAAAAACACTTTCTGGCTTGCTTGCAATGAAAGGCAGAAAGAGTTTTATTAGCTGAACTGCACTCCATAGAAAGACTGTCAGAGTACAGCTTATTTCCAGCAAACTGCATCTTTGCTTATACAGACAAGAAGAGCAAAGAAAAACGCTTTCTGGCTTGTTTGCAAAGAACACCAGAAAGACAGTTTTATTAACTGAACTGCACTCAGTATTCAAGACTGTCAAAGAAGAACTTGTTTTCAGCAAACTGCTACTTTGCTTTTACAATCCAGTATGAAGCATAAAAACACTTTCTGGCTTGCTTGCAATGAAAGGCAGAAAGAGTTTTATTAGCTGAACTGCACTCCATAATAAAGACTATCAAAGAACAGCTTGCTTTCAGCAAACTGCACCTTTGCTTATACTAACAAGTAGAACACAGAAAAACACTTTCTGGCTTATTTGCAATGAGCACCAGAAAGACATTTTTATTAACTGAACTGCACTCAGTATTCAAGACTGTCAAAGAAGAACTTGTTTTCAGCAAACTGCTACTTTGCGTTTACAATCCAGTATGAAGCATAAAAACACTTTCTGGCTTGCTTGCAATGAAAGGCAGAAAGAGTTTTATTAGCTGAACTGCACTCCATAGAAAGACTGTCAGAGTACAGCTTATTTCCAGCAAACTGCATCTTTGCTTATACAGACAAGAAGAGCAAAGAAAAACGCTTATTGGCTTGTTTGCAAAGAACACCAGAAAGACAGTTTTATTAACTGAACTGCACTCAGTATTCAAGACTGTCAAAGAACAACTTGTTTTCAGCAAACTGCTACTTTGCTTTTACAATCCAGTATGAAGCATAAAAACACTTTCTGGCTTGCTTGCAATGAAAGGCAGAAAGAGTTTTATTAGCTGAACTGCACTCCATAAGAAAGACTGTCAGAGTACAGCTTATTTCCAGCAAACTGCATCTTTGCTCATACAGACAAGAAGAGCAAAGTAAAACACTTTCTGGCTTGTTTGCAAAGAACACCAGAAAGACAGTTTTATTAACTGAACTGCACTCAGTATTCAAGACTGTCAAAGAACAACTTGTTTTCAGCAAACTGCTACTTTGCTTTTACAATCCAGTATGAAGCATAAAAACACTTTCTGGCTTACTTGCAATATAAGGCAGAAAGAGTTTTATTAGCTGAACTGCACTCCATAATAAAGACTAACAAGGAACAGCTTGCTTTCAGCAAACTGCACCTTTGCTTATACTAACAAGTAGAACACAGAAAAACACTTTCTGGCTTATTTGCAATGAGCACCAGAAAGACATTTTTATTAACTGAACTGCACTCAGTATTCAAGACTGTCAAAGAAGATCTTGTTTTCAGCAAACTGCTACTTTGCTTTTACAATCCAATATGAAGCATAAAAACACTTTCTGGCTTGCTTGCAATGAAAGGCAGAAAGAGTTTTATTAGCTGAACTGCACTCCATAAGAAAGACTGTCAGAGTACAGTTTATTTCCAGCAAACTGCATCTTTGCTTATACAGACAAGAACAGCAAAGAAAAACACTTCCTGGCTTGTTTGCAAAGAGCACCAGAAAGACAGTTTTATTAACTGAACTGCACTCAGTATTCAAGAATGTCAAAGAACAACTTGTTTTCAGCAACCTGCTACTTTGCTTTTACAATCCAGTATGAAGCATAAAAAGACTTTCTGGCTTGCTTGCAATGAAAGGCAGAAAGAGTTTTATTAGCTGAAATGCACTCCATAAGAAAGACTGTCAGAGTACAGCTTTTTTTCCAGCAAACTGCATCTTTGCTTATACAAACAAGAACAGAAAAGAAAAACACTTTCTGGCTTGTTTGCAATAAATGACAGAAATACATTTTTATTGGCTGAACTGCACCCAGTATTCAAGACTGTCAAAGAACAACTTGTTTTCAGCAAACTGCAATTTTGCTTTTACAATCCAGTATGAAGCATAAAAACACTTTCTGGCTTGCTTGCAATGAAAGGCAGAAAGAGTTTTATTAGCTGAACTGCACTCCATAAGAAATACTATCTAAGAACAGCTTGCTTTCAGCAGACTGCATATTTGTTTATACTAACAAGTAGAACACAGAAAAAACACTTTCGGGCTTATTTGCAATAAGCACCAGAAAGACAGTTTTATTAACTGAACTGCACTCACTATTCAAGAATGTCAAAGAACAACTTGTTTTCAGCAAACTGCTACTTTGCTTTTACAATCCAGTATGAAGCATAAAAATACTTTCTGGCTTGCTTGCAATGAAAGGCAGAAAGAGTTTTATTAGCTGAACTGCACTCCATAAGAAAGACTTTCAAAGAACAGCTTATTTCCAGCAAACTGCATCTTTGCTTATACAGACAAGAACAGCAAAGAAAAACACTTTCTGGCTTTTTTGCAATGAACTGACAGAAATACATTTTTATTGGCTGAACTGCAGTCAGAATTCAAGACTGTCAAAGAACAGCTTATTTCCAGCAAACTGCATCTTTGCTTATACAGATGAGTAGAACACAGAAAAACACTTTCTGGCTTGTTTGCAATGAGCACCATAAAGAGTTTTATTAACTGAACTACACTCAGTATTCAAGACTGTCAAAGAACAACTTGTTTTCAGCAACCTGCTACTTTGCTTTTACAATCCAGTATGAAGCATAAAAACACTTTCTGGCTTGTTTGCAATGAATTGAGAGAAATACATTTTTATTGGCTGAACTGCAGTCAGAATTCAAGACTGTCAAAGAACAGCTTGTTTCCAGTAAACTGCTACTTTGCTCATACAGATGAGTAGAACACAGAAAAACACTTTCTGGCTTGTTTGCAATGAGCACCAGAAAGACAGTTTTATTAACTGAACGGTACTCAGTATTCAAGACTGTCAAAGAACAACTTGTTTTCAGCAACCTGCTACTTTGCTTTTACAATTCAGTATGAAGCATTAAAACACTTTCTGGCTTGCTTGGAATGAAAGGCAGAAAGAGTTTTATTAGCTGAACTGCACTCCATAAGGAAGACTATCAAAGAACAACTTATTTCCAGCAACCTGCATCTTTGCTTATACAGACAAGAAGAGCAAAGAAAAACACTGTCTGGCTTGTTTGCAATGAACTGTCAGAAATACATTTTTATTGGCTGAACTGCACTCAGTATTCAAGACTGTCAAAGAACAACTTGTTTTCAGCAAACTGCTACTTTGCTTTTACAATCCATTATGAAGCATAAAAACACTTTCTGGCTTGCTTGCAATGAAAGGCAGAAAGAGTTTTATTAGCTGAACTGCACTCCATAAGAAAGATTGTCAGAGTACAGCTTATTTCCAGCAAACTGCATCTTTGCTTATACAGACAAGAACAGCAAAGAAAAACACTTTCTGGCTTGTTTGCAAAGAACACCAGAAAGACAGTTTTATTAACTGAACTGCACTCAGTATTCAAGACTGTCAAAGAAGAACTTGTTTTCAGCAAACTGCTACTTTGCTTTTACAATCCAGTATGAAGCATAAAAACACTTTCTGGCTTGCTTGCAATGAAAGGCAGAAAGAGTTTTATTAGCTGAACTGCACTCCATAAGAAAGACTGTCAGAGTACAGCTTATTTCCAGCAAACTGCATCTTTGCTCATACAGACAAGAAGAGCAAAGTAAAACACTTTCTGGCTTGTTTGCAAAGAACACCAGAAAGACAGTTTTATTAACTGAACTGCACTCAGTATTCAAGACTGTCAAAGAAGAACTTGTTTTCAGCAAACTGCTACTTTGCTTTTACAATCCAGTATGAAGCATACTGGATTGTGGCAACCCGTTTGGCTGTTTCTGTACCCGTTTGGAAGCTGTTTTGATCGCTCGGGTTTTCCTGTTTAATCGTTTCCATTGTTATTTCTATATTTATATCTGTTTTTATAACCTACTAACCATCCATAGATCTATCTTTTAGATTGTCTCCGCAGGAATATTCATTACAGAGGCACTAAAACTGCCACCGGACCCTGGAGTAACGTTCTTGGTGTAAGTTACTAAAATTCACTAAAAGCGGTAAGTACCTGCAATTCCATGGCTACTAATGGCTGTTTTGCCTGTTCAGAGTGTGGCATGTTTAGTTTAACGCCCTTTTCCACCTCTAGCGATAAAGATAGTGGTTGTATTTGTACTAAGTGTCAGCTAGTTAGCTCTCTGGTGGATAAAGTGGACCAGCTAGAAGTGCGCATCCGGAGCTTATTATTGTTGAGGGATAAACAGCGAGATTCAGTGTTAGCAACTCCGGGTGCCTTAGGGAGAGTTAGCACCCCCACGACTCCGGCGTTAGAGCCCTCACAGCGGGGTGAATGGGTGACGTCTCGGCGTCATAGCCGGAAAGCTAAGGCTGATGCTAACGCTGAGGCCAAAGCTAGCCCACCGGGACACCACGCTCCTCCGATTCGCGTGTCAAACAGGTTTGCCCCGCTCAGCGAAGCACCCGCTGAGGAGCCTGTTAAGAGTGCTCTGGTTATAGGAGACTCTATTGTTCGGCACGTGAAATTAGCTACTCCTTTAGGGGCGCCGGCAGTAACAGTTAGCTGTTTATCGGGAGCCAGAGCGCCGGATATTAGTGGCAACCTTAGACTGTTAGCTAATAGGAGATATTCGAGGGTAGTCATTCATGTAGGGGCCAATGATATTCGTCTGCGGCAGTCTGAGGTAACTAAGGGTAATATTACAGAGGTGATTAAACTGGCCCAGACGATGTCCGATGCCGTAATCTGCTCTGGTCCCATACCAATGCGGCGTGGCGACGAAGCTTACAGCAGACTTTGGGCGTTAAACTGCTGGATGTCCAAGTGGTGTTCCGAAAATCAAGTGGGCTTTATAGACAATTGGTTACGTTTTGAGGGCAAGCCTGGTCTTATAGGTAGGGATGGTATCCACCCCACGCGGGAGGGTGCTGCCTTACTTTCTTGCAGTATAGCACATAGTCTTTTAGTTAGTCAGCAGAGTAGTGTAGATAGCTGCTGACAATCCAGAGCCGGGACCAGGCCGCAGACAGACAGGCTAAACCGACCGTCTGCGAACTGTCTTGAGGCGTCACCCAGGTTCAACTGTATTGAGACTGTGTCTTTCCCCCGAACTAAATGTAAAAGTAGAAAAACAAAATCAGCCTGTTTCAGCAACCTAATCAATATTAAATCATACACAACACCTAGCAGCAACACCTCAGAACTAAAATTTGGGTTACTCAACATAAGATCGCTAAACTCAAAAGCACTCATCGTAAATGATATTATAAGTGATCATAAATTCAATGTTTTCTGTCTCACGGAAACGTGGGTTAAACCAAATGAATATTTAGCACTAAATGAAGCCACCCCCCTAGGCTATAATTATGCACATAGCCCAAGAATATCAGGCAAAGGAGGTGGAGTATGTGTAATTTACCAAAATACCCTAGAAATTAGTCTTAAACAATGTGACACCTTTTCCTCTTTTGAGGTTCTCTCCACTATTATTACAAATCCGGTCACAAAAAAGGACGCATTTTTATTATGCAACATTTACAGACCACCAGGGCCTTACTTAGAATTTCTGAAAGAATTCAGCGATTTTGCTACAAACCTAGCGGTGTGCAATCATAAAGTTATAATTGTAGGAGATTTCAATATCCATTTCGAGAAGGAAAGTGACCCACTAAAAAAGGCATTTACCTCAATCTTAGACTCTATTGGTATTACTCAAAATGTAACAGGGCCTACACACTACTGCAGCCACACTTTAGACTTAGTTCTGACACTAGGTCTTAACATTGACAAAATTAATATCTTACCGCAATCCTCAGCAATCTCTGATCATTACTTAATTTCATATGAGCTACGTTTTATCCATAATCTATGTAAGAACCCTCGCTATTCTACAAGGCGTATAATAAAACCATCTACCGCCCTACAATTTATAGAAAACCTACCAGAACTATCGACCCCAGTTCCAACTCCATCAGACCCAATGGACCTAGATGTACTAACTGACTACCTAGAAAATACCTGTCGATCTACTTTAGAAAAGGTAGCACCACTTAAACATAAAAGTATAAGACAGAAAAAGCTCGCACCATGGTATAACGATAAGACCCGTACTTTAAAACAAACATTACGAAAACTAGAGTGGAAATGGCGATCAACCAAGCTTGAAGTGTTTCATTCTGCCTGGAAGGACAGCCTTATAGAGTATAGAAATGCCCTCACTAAAGCTCGCTCAGCATATCTGGCCTCGCTGATCTCCAATAATAAAAATAATCCGAGAGCACTGTTTAGTGTGTTTTCTAGAATTACAAAAAATCAAGCAGGTTCTGAACAACTAATTCCAGCAACTCTCACCAGTAAAGATTTTATGGACTTTTTTAATAATAAAATTGAGAATATTAGACAACAAACTCTAGCCACAGGATCAAATCCATCCTGGCTGCCACCTGATGTGAATGAAATAAAACATAATATTACTGTAAAAGAAAGACTTGAAACCTTTTACCCACTCCCACAATTAGAACTAGAGAAGATTATCACCTCCGCAAACTGTACAACTTGCACACTTGACGCAATTCCCACAAAGTTGCTCAAAGAAGTACTACCAGCTATTATTGATCCTCTTTTAACTATAGTAAACTCATCGCTTAGTCTGGGCCATGTACCCAAAACTTTTAAACTAGCAGTTATTAAACCTATGATCAAGAAACCAAATCTTGATGCTAGTACACTGTCTAATTACAGGCCTATTTCTAATTTGCCATTTCTGTCTAAGATCTTAGAAAGAGCTGTGGCCCAACAACTTAGTTCATATCTACAGAAGAATCATATATATGAAAAATTCCAATCTGGATTCAGGCAACATCATAGTACAGAGACAGCTCTAGTCAAGATAACAAATGATCTTCTTCTTGCCTCTGATCAAGGCCACGTATCCCTGTTGGTGCTTCTTGACCTAAGCGCAGCCTTCGATACAATAGACCACAATATTCTCATAGAAAGGTTAGAAAACATGGTTGGAATCACAGGGACAGCCCTATTATGGTTCAAATCTTACTTAACGGAACGTTATCAATTCGTAAAAGTAAACAATCTAAATTCAAATTATTCTAAAGTAAGATTTGGAATTCCACAAGGCTCTATTTTAGGACCATTATTATTTACATTATACATGTTACCGCTAGGCACAGTTATAAGAAACCATGACATTAACTTTCACTGTTACGCAGACGACACACAATTGTATATTTCAGCCAAGCCCGATGACAAACACAGATTAAAGAAAATAGAGGACTGTGTAAAAGACGTGAAAGGCTGGATGTTGCGTAACTTCCTCCTTCTAAACAGCAACAAAACAGAGGTCCTGCTTTTGGGTCCAAAAGTGACAAGAAATAAATTATCAGATTTAATTTTAGATCTAGCTAACTTTCCAGTTAAACCTGGTTCAGCAGCAAAAAATCTTGGTGTCATAATTGACCCGGATTTATCATTTGATCAACACATAGGTAGTATCACTAGGACAGCTTTTTTACATCTTCGCAATATTGCTAAGATTAGAAATGCCTTATCCCTCCAGGACGCAGAAACATTAGTACATGCCTTTATTACTTCAAGGCTTGACTACTGTAACGCACTACTGTCAGGATGCACCAGCAGCAATTTAAGAAAACTTCAACTAGTTCAAAATGCTGCAGCTAGGGTCCTCACTAAAACTAGAAAATTTGAACATATCAGCCCAGTTTTATCATCACTTCATTGGCTGCCTGTTAAATTCCGCATTGACTACAAAATTTTGTTATTAACATATAAAGCTATATAATGGGCTTGCTCCTGAATATCTTCAAGATACAATTTCCTATTATGAGCCTCCACGTTCACTCAGATCACAGAATACTGGATTTTTAAATGTTCCCAGAATTCAGAAGGCCTCAGCTGGGGGAAGAGCCTTTTCTTATAAAGCCCCCCAACTCTGGAATGATCTTCCAAAAAATGTTCGGGACTCAGACACAGTCGCAATCTTCAAATGTAGGCTAAAAACTCATTTGTTTAGTTTATCATTTGGTAGCTAATGCTCCCCCATAGATAAAGGCGGCAGATCCGGGGGGTCCATGGACACAGGGAATTATAGTATACTGAGACGCTGGTGCTGTCGTCCCGCCGCTTCTCGCGATCACTCAGGTTTGTTGACGGTGGAGCGGAGGGATGCCAGTGTTTCAGGATGCTCCCGTGTCTGTGTGTCCTTCTGGTTCTCTCCTTTTAGTTAATGCTGTCATAGTCAGATCTGCCGGAGTCATTAGCCACACTCTGGAAATTTTCATATTTTCTTCTTTACAAACACAAAACAGTTCAAAACTAATTCCATCCCTTTACATCTTTCCGAGTAAACGACTGCCCACCTGTCTGTCTGGACACTGATGGATGACTGTCGAGATCCTCCTCCACGCTTCAGACCAGCTGCCCACGCTCCAGCAACCACCAAGTGCCTTGAAGCTGTCCCTACACTGAAGTTCTCATGGACTACTAACTATCATCACCAGTAGATTGACCAGAGGAGGATGGGTCACCCCTTGTGAGCCTTGGTTCCTCCCAAGGTTTCTTCCTCAGCTGGGGGAGTTTTTCCTTGCCACTGTCGCCCCTGGCTTGCTCACTTGAGGGTTTTACATTTGTCTTTAC
The DNA here is from genome assembly GCF_029633855.1 of Hoplias malabaricus. Taxonomy (NCBI): domain Eukaryota; kingdom Metazoa; phylum Chordata; class Actinopteri; order Characiformes; family Erythrinidae; genus Hoplias; species Hoplias malabaricus. The sequence goes on along the minus strand of NC_089809.1, from coordinate 12,005,724 downwards.
ATTTCATGTCAAATCTTGTCTTACTGGAATTCTGTGAAGCTGCTTTGTGACAACATCAGTTGTGAAAAGCGCTATATAAATAAATTTGATTTGATGATTTGATTTGAAGCATAAAATCACTTTCTGGCTTGCTTGCAATGAAAGGCAGAAAGAGTTTTATTAGCTGAACTGCACTCCATAAGAAAGACTGTCAGAGTACAGCTTATTTCCAGCAAACTGCATCTTTGCTTATACAGACAAGAACAGCAAAGAAAAACACTTTCTGGCTTGTTTTCAAAGAGCACCAGAAAGACAGTTTTATTAACTGAACTGCACTCAGTATTCAAGACTGTCAAAGAACAACTTGTTTTCAGCAAACTGCTACTTTGCTTATACAGAAAAGAAGAGCAAAGAAAAACGCTTTCTGGCTTGTTTGCAAAGAGCACCAGAAAGACAGTTTTATTAACTGAACTGCACTCAGTATTCAACACTGTCAAAGAACAACTTGTTTTCAGCAAACTGCTACTTTGCTTTTACAATCCAGTATGATGCATAAAAACACTTTCTGGCTTGCTTGCAATGAAAGGCAGAAAGAGTTTTATTAGCTGAACTGCACTCCATAATAAAGACTAACAAAGAACAGCTTGCTTTCAGCAAACTGCACCTTTGCTTATACTAACAAGTAGAACACAGAAAAACACTTTCTGGCTTATTTGCAATGAGCACCAGAAAGACATTTTTATTAACTGAACTGCACTCAGTATTCAAGACTGTCAAAGAAGAACTTGTTTTCAGCAAACTGCTACTTTGCTTTTACAATCCAGTATGAAGCATAAAAACACTTTCTGGCTTGCTTGCAATGAAAGGCAGAAAGAGTTTTATTAGCTGAACTGCACTCCATAGAAAGACTGTCAGAGTACAGCTTATTTCCAGCAAACTGCATCTTTGCTTATACAGACAAGAACAGCAAAGAAAAACACTTTCTGGCTTGTTTGCAAAGAGCACCAGAAAGACAGTTTTATTAACTGAACTGCATTCAGTATTCAACACTGTCAAAGAACAACTTGTTTTCAGCAAACTGCTACTTTGCTTTTACAATCCAGTATGAAGCATAAAAACACTTTCTGGCTTGCTTGCAATGAAAGGCAGAAAGAGTTTTATTAGCTGAACTGCACTCCATAGAAAGACTGTCAGAGTACAGCTTATTTCCAGCAAACTGCATCTTTGCTTATACAGACAAGAAGAGCAAAGTAAAACACTTTCTGGCTTGTTTGCAAAGAAAACCAGAAAGACAGTTTTATTAACTGAACTGCACTCAGTATTCAAGACTGTCAAAGAACAACTTGTTTTCAGCAAACTGCTACTTTGCTTTTACAATCCAGTATGAAGCATAAAAACACTTTCTAGCTTGCTTGCAATGAAAGGCAGAAAGAGTTTTATTAGCTGAACTGCACTCCATAAGAAAGACTGTCAGAGTACAGCTTATTTCCAGCAAACTGCATCTTTGCTCATAAAGACAAGAAGAGCAAAGTAAAACACTTTCTGGCTTGTTTGCAAAGAACACCAGAAAGACAGTTTTATTAACTGAACTGCACTCAGTATTCAAGACTGTCAAAGAACAACTTGTTTTCAGCAAACTGCTACTTTGCTTTTACAATCCATTATGAAGCATAAAAACACTTTCTGGCTTGCTTGCAATGAAAGGCAGAAAGAGTTTTATTAGCTGAACTGCACTCCATAAGAAAGATTGTCAGAGTACAGCTTATTTCCAGCAAACTGCATCTTTGCTTATACAGACAAGAACAGCAAAGAAAAACACTTTCTGGCTTGTTTGCAAAGAACACCAGAAAGACAGTTTTATTAACTGAACTGCACTCAGTATTCAAGACTGTCAAAGAAGAACTTGTTTTCAGCAAACTGCTACTTTGCTTTTACAATCCAGTATGAAGCATAAAAACACTTTCTGGCTTGCTTGCAATGAAAGGCAGAAAGAGTTTTATTAGCTGAACTGCACTCCATAAGAAAGATTGTCAGAGTACAGCTTATTTCCAGCAAACTGCATCTTTGCTTATACAGACAAGAACAGCAAAGAAAAACACTTTCTGGCTTGTTTGCAAAGAACACCAGAAAGACAGTTTTATTAACTGAACTGCACTCAGTATTCAAGACTGTCAAAGAAGAACTTGTTTTCAGCAAACTGCTACTTTGCTTTTACAATCCAGTATGAAGCATAAAAACACTTTCTGGCTTGCTTGCAATGAAAGGCAGAAAGAGTTTTATTAGCTGAACTGCACTCCATAAGAAAGACTGTCAGAGTACAGCTTATTTCCAGCAAACTGCATCTTTGCTCATACAGACAAGAAGAGCAAAGTAAAACACTTTCTGGCTTGTTTGCAAAGAACACCAGAAAGACAGTTTTATTAACTGAACTGCACTCAGTATTCAAGACTGTCAAAGAAGAACTTGTTTTCAGCAAACTGCTACTTTGCTTTTACAATCCATTATGAAGCATAAAATCACTTTCTGGCTTGCTTGCAATGAGAGGCAGAAAGAGTTTTATTAGCTGAACTGCACTCCATAAGAAACACTGTCAGAGTACAGCTTATTTCCAGCAAACTGCATCTTTGCTTATACAGACAAGAACAGCAAAGAAAAACACTTTCTGGCTTGTTTTCAAAGAGCACCAGAAAGACAGTTTTATTAACTGAACTGCACTCAGTATTCAAGACTGTCAAAGAACAACTTGTTTTCAGCAAACTGCTACTTTGCTTATACAGAAAAGAAGAGGAAAGAAAAACGCTTTCTGGCTTGTTTGCAAAGAGCACCAGAAAGACAGTTTTATTAACTGAACTGCACTCAGTATTCAACACTGTCAAAGAACAACTTGTTTTCAGCAAACTGCTACTTTGCTTTTACAATCCAGTATGATGCATAAAAACACTTTCTGGCTTGCTTGCAATGAAAGGCAGAAAGAGTTTTATTAGCTGAACTGCACTCCATAATAAAGACTAACAAAGAACAGCTTGCTTTCAGCAAACTGCACCTTTGCTTATACTAACAAGTAGAACACAGAAAAACACTTTCTGGCTTATTTGGAATGAGCACCAGAAAGACATTTTTATTAACTGAACTGCACTCAGTATTCAAGACTGTCAAAGAAGAACTTGTTTTCAGCAAACTGCTACTTTGCTTTTACAATCCAGTATGAAGCATAAAAACACTTTCTGGCTTGCTTGCAATGAAAGGCAGAAAGAGTTTTATTAGCTGAACTGCACTCCATAGAAAGACTGTCAGAGTACAGCTTATTTCCAGCAAACTGCATCTTTGCTTATACAGACAAGAACAGCAAAGAAAAACATTTTCTGGCTTGTTTGCAAAGAGCACCAGAAAGACAGTTTTATTAACTGAACTGCATTCAGTATTCAACACTGTCAAAGAACAACTTGTTTTCAGCAAACTGCTACTTTGCTTTTACAATCCAGTATGAAGCATAAAAACACTTTCTGGCTTGCTTGCAATGAAAGGCAGAAAGAGTTTTATTAGCTGAACTGCACTCCATAGAAAGACTGTCAGAGTACAGCTTATTTCCAGCAAACTGCACCTTTGCTTATACAGACAAGAAGAGCAAAGTAAAACACTTTCTGGCTTGTTTGCAAAGAAAACCAGAAAGACAGTTTTATTAACTGAACTGCACTCAGTATTCAAGACTGTCAAAGAACAACTTGTTTTCAGCAAACTGCTACTTTGCTTTTACAATCCAGTATGAAGCATAAAAACACTTTCTAGCTTGCTTGCAATGAAAGGCAGAAAGAGTTTTATTAGCTGAACTGCACTCCATAAGAAAGACTGTCAGAGTACAGCTTATTTCCAGCAAACTGCATCTTTGCTCATAAAGACAAGAAGAGCAAAGTAAAACACTTTCTGGCTTGTTTGCAAAGAACACCAGAAAGACAGTTTTATTAACTGAACTGCACTCAGTATTCAAGACTGTCAAAGAACAACTTGTTTTCAGCAAACTGCTACTTTGCTTATACAGAAAAGAAGAGCAAAGAAAAACGCTTTCTGGCTTGTTTGCAAAGAGCACCAGAAAGACAGTTTTATTAACTGAACTGCACTCAGTATTCAACACTGTCAAAGAACAACTTGTTTTCAGCAAACTGCTACTTTGCTTTTACAATCCAGTATGATGCATAAAAACACTTTCTGGCTTGCTTGCAATGAAAGGCAGAAAGAGTTTTATTAGCTGAACTGCACTCCATAATAAAGACTAACAAAGAACAGCTTGCTTTCAGCAAACTGCACCTTTGCTTATACTAACAAGTAGAACACAGAAAAACACTTTCTGGCTTATTTGCAATGAGCACCAGAAAGACATTTTTATTAACTGAACTGCACTCAGTATTCAAGACTGTCAAAGAAGAACTTGTTTTCAGCAAACTGCTACTTTGCTTTTACAATCCAGTATGAAGCATAAAAACACTTTCTGGCTTGCTTGCAATGAAAGGCAGAAAGAGTTTTATTAGCTGAACTGCACTCCATAGAAAGACTGTCAGAGTACAGCTTATTTCCAGCAAACTGCATCTTTGCTTATACAGACAAGAACAGCAAAGAAAAACACTTTCTGGCTTGTTTGCAAAGAGCACCAGAAAGACAGTTTTATTAACTGAACTGCACTCAGTATTCAAGACTGTCAAAGAACAACTTGTTTTCAGCAAACTGCTACTTTGCTTATACAGAAAAGAAGAGCAAAGAAAAACGCTTTCTGGCTTGTTTGCAAAGAGCACCAGAAAGACAGTTTTATTAACTGAACTGCACTCAGTATTCAAGACTGTCAAAGAACAACTTGTTTTCAGCAAACTGCTACTTTGCTTTTACAATCCAGTATGAAGCATAAAACACTTTCTGGCTTGCTTGCAATGAAAGGCAGAAAGAGTTTTATTAGCTGAACTGCACTCCATAGAAAGACTGTCAGAGTACAGCTTATTTCCAGCAAACTGCATCTTTGCTTATACAGACAAGAAGAGCAAAGAAAAACGCTTTCTGGCTTGTTTGCAAAGAACACCAGAAAGACAGTTTTATTAACTGAACTGCACTCAGTATTCAAGACTGTCAAAGAAGAACTTGTTTTCAGCAAACTGCTACTTTGCTTTTACAATCCAGTATGAAGCATAAAAACACTTTCTGGCTTGCTTGCAATGAAAGGCAGAAAGAGTTTTATTAGCTGAACTGCGCTCCATAAGAAAGACTGTCAGAGTACAGCTTATTTCCAGCAAACTGCATCTTTGCTGATACAGACAAGAACAGCAAAGAAAAACACTTTCTGGCTTGTTTGCAAAGAGCACCAGAAAGACAGTTTTATTAACTGAACTGCACTCAGTATTCAACACTGTCAAAGAAGAACTTGTTTTCAGCAAACTGCTACTTTGCTTTTACAATCCAGTATGAAGCATAAAAACACTTTCTGGCTTGCTTGCAATGAAAGGCAGAAAGAGTTTTATTAGCTGAACTGCACTCCATAGAAAGACTGTCAGAGTACAGCTTATTTCCAGCAAACTGCATCTTTGCTTATACAGACAAGAAGAGCAAAGTAAAACACTTTCTGGCTTGTTTGCAAAGAAAACCAGAAAGACAGTTTTATTAACTGAACTGCACTCAGTATTCAAGACTGTCAAAGAAGAACTTGTTTTCAGCAAACTGCTACTTTGCTTTTACAATCCAGTATGAAGCATAAAAACACTTTCTGGCTTGCTTGCAATGAAAGGCAGAAAGAGTTTTATTAGCTGAACTGCACTCCATAGAAAGACTGTCAGAGTACAGCTTATTTCCAGCAAACTGCATCTTTGCTTATACAGACAAGAAGAGCAAAGTAAAACACTTTCTGGCTTGTTTGCAAAGAAAACCAGAAAGACAGTTTTATTAACTGAACTGCACTCAGTATTCAAGACTGTCAAAGAAGAACTTGTTTTCAGCAAACTGCTACTTTGCTTTTACAATCCAGTATGAAGCATAAAAACACTTTCTGGCTTGCTTGCAATGAAAGGCAGAAAGAGTTTTATTAGCTGAACTGCACTCCATAAGAAAGACTGTCAGAGTACACTTTATTTCCAGCAAACTGCATCTTTGCTCATACAGACAAGAAGAGCAAAGTAAAACACTTTCTGGCTTGTTTGCAAAGAACACCAGAAAGACAGTTTTATTAACTGAACTGCACTCAGTATTCAAGACTGTCAAAGAACAACTTGTTTTCAGCAAACTGCTACTTTGCTTTTACAATCCATTATGAAGCATAAAAACACTTTCTGGCTTGCTTGCAATGAAAGGCAGAAAGAGTTTTATTAGCTGAACTGCACTCCATAAGAAAGATTGTCAGAGTACAGCTTATTTCCAGCAAACTGCATCTTTGCTTATACAGACAAGAACAGCAAAGAAAAACACTTTCTGGCTTGTTTTCAAAGAGCACCAGAAAGACAGTTTTATTAACTGAACTGCACTCAGTATTCAAGACTGTCAAAGAACAGCTTGTTTTCAGCAAACTGCTACTTTGCTTATACAGACAAGAAGAGCAAAGAAAAACGCTTTCTGGCTTGTTTGCAAAGAGCACCAGAAAGACAGTTTTATTAACTGAACTGCACTCAGTATTCAACACTGTCAAAGAACAACTTGTTTTCAGCAAACTGCTTCTTTGCTTTTACAATCCAGTATGAAGCATAAAAACACTTTCTGGCTTGCTTGCAATGAAAGGCAGAAAGAGTTTTATTAGCTGAACTGCACTCAGTATTCAAGACTGTCAAAGAAGAACTTGTTTTCAGCAAACTGCTACTTTGCTTTTACAATCCAGTATGAAGCATAAAAACACTTTCTGGCTTGCTTGCAATGAAAGGCAGAAAGAGTTTTATTAGCTGAACTGCACTCCATAGAAAGACTGTCAGAGTACAGCTTATTTCCAGCAAACTGCATCTTTGCTTATACAGACAAGAAGAGCAAAGAAAAACGCTTTCTGGCTTGTTTGCAAAGAACACCAGAAAGACAGTTTTATTAACTGAACTGCACTCAGTATTCAAGACTGTCAAAGAAGAACTTGTTTTCAGCAAACTGCTACTTTGCTTTTACAATCAAGTATGAAGCATAAAAACACTTTCTGGCTTGCTTGCAATGAAAGGCAGAAAGAGTTTTATTAGCTGAACTGCACTCCATAAGAAAGACTGTCAGAGTACAGCTTATTTCCAGCAAACTGCATCTTTGCTCATACAGACAAGAAGAGCAAAGTAAAACACTTTCTGGCTTGTTTGCAAAGAACACCAGAAAGACAGTTTTATTAACTGAACTGCACTCAGCATTCAAGACTGTCAAAGAACAACTTGTTTTCAGCAAACTGCTACTTTGCTTTTACAATCCATTATGAAGCATAAAAACACTTTCTGGCTTGCTTGCAGTGAAAGGCAGAAAGAGGTTTATTAACTGAACTGCACTCCATAAGAAAGATTGTCAGAGTACAGCTTATTTCCAGCAAACTGCATCTTTGCTTATACAGACAAGAACAGCAAAGAAAAACACTTTCTGGCTTGTTTTCAAAGAGCACCAGAAAGACAGTTTTATTAACTGAACTGCACTCAGTATTCAAGACTGTCAAAGAACAGCTTGTTTTCAGCAAACTGCTACTTTGCTTATACAGACAAGAGGAGCAAAGAAAAACGCTTTCTGGCTTGTTTGCAAAGAGCACCAGAAAGACAGTTTTATTAACTGAACTGCACTCAGTATTCAACACTGTCAAAGAACAACTTGTTTTCAGCAAACTGCTACTTTGCTTTTACAATCCAGTATGAAGCATAAAAACACTTTCTGGCTTGCTTGCAATGAAAGGCAGAAAGAGTTTTATTAGCTGAACTGCACTCCATAATAAAGACTATCAAAGAACAGCTTGCTTTCAGCAAACTGCACCTTTGCTTATACTAACAAGTAGAACACAGAAAAACACTTTCTGGCTTATTTGCAATGAGCACCAGAAAGACATTTTTATTAACTGAACTGCACTCAGTATTCAAGACTGTCAAAGAAGAACTTGTTTTCAGCAAACTGCTACTTTGCTTTTACAATCCAGTATGAAGCATAAAAACACTTTCTGGCTTGCTTGCAATGAAAGGCAGAAAGAGTTTTATTAGCTGAACTGCACTCCATAGAAAGACTGTCAGAGTACAGCTTATTTCCAGCAAACTGCATCTTTGCTTATACAGACAAGAACAGCAAAGAAAAACACTTTCTGGCTTGTTTGCAAAGAACACCAGAAAGACAGTTTTATTAACTGAACTGCACTCAGTATTCAAGACTGTCAAAGAAGAACTTGTTTTCAGCAAACTGCTACTTTGCTTTTACAATCCAGTATGAAGCATAAAAACACTTTCTGGCTTGCTTGCAATGAAAGGCAGAAAGAGTTTTATTAGCTGAACTGCACTCCATAAGAAAGACTGTCAGAGTACAGCTTATTTCCAGCAAACTGCATCTTTGCTCATACAGACAAGAAGAGCAAAGTAAAACACTTTCTGGCTTGTTTGCAAAGGACACCAGAAAGACAGTTTTATTAACTGAACTGCACTCAGTATTCAAGACTGTCAAAGAACAACTTGTTTTCAGCAAACTGCTACTTTGCTTTTACAATCCATTATGAAGCATAAAAACACTTTCTGGCTTGCTTGCAATGAAAGGCAGAAAGAGTTTTATTGACTGAACTGCACTCCATAAGAAAGATTGTCAGAGTACAGCTTATTTCCAGCAAACTGCATCTTTGCTTATACAGACAAGAACAGCAAAGAAAAACACTTTCTGGCTTGTTTTCAAAGAGCACCAGAAAGACAGTTTTATTAACTGAACTGCACTCAGTATTCAAGACTGTCAAAGAACAGCTTGTTTTCAGCAAACTGCTACTTTGCTTATACAGACAAGAAGAGCAAAGAAAAACGCTTTCTGGCTTGTTTGCAAAGAGCACCAGAAAGACAGTTTTATTAACTGAACTGCACTCAGTATTCAACACTGTCAAAGAACAACTTGTTTTCAGCAAACTGCTTCTTTGCTTTTACAATCCAGTATGAAGCATAAAAACACTTTCTGGCTTGCTTGCAATGAAAGGCAGAAAGAGTTTTATTAGCTGAACTGCACTCCATAGAAAGACTGTCAGAGTACAGCTTATTTCCAGCAAACTGCATCTTTGCTTATACAGACAAGAAGAGCAAAGAAAAACGCTTTCTGGCTTGTTTGCAAAGAACACCAGAAAGACAGTTTTATTAACTGAACTGCACTCAGTATTCAAGACTGTCAAAGAAGAACTTGTTTTCAGCAAACTGCTACTTTGCTTTTACAATCCAGTATGAAGCATAAAAACACTTTCTGGCTTGCTTGCAATGAAAGGCAGAAAGAGTTTTATTAGCTGAACTGCACTCCATAAGAAAGATTGTCAGAGTACAGCTTATGTCCAGCAAACTGCATCTTTGCTCATACAGACAAGAAGAGCAAAGTAAAACACTTTCTGGCTTGTTTGCAAAGAACACCAGAAAGACAGTTTTACTAACTGAACTGCACTCAGTATTCAAGACTGTCAAAGAACAGCTTGTTTTCAGCAAACTGCTACTTTGCTTATACAGACAAGAAGAGCAAAGTAAAACACTTTCTGGCTTGTTTGCAAAGAACACCAGAAAGACAGTTTTATTAACTGAACTGCACTCAGTATTCAAGACTGTCAAAGAACAGCTTGTTTCCAGCAAACTGCATCTTTGCTTATACAGACAAGAAGAGCAAAGAAAAACACTTTCTGGCTTGCTTGCAATGAAAGGCAGAAAGAGTTTTATTAGCTGAACTGCACTCCATAATAAAGACTATCAAAGAACAGCTTGCTTTCAGCAAACTGCACCTTTGCTTATACTAACAAGTAGAACACAGAAAAACACTTTCTGGCTTATTTGCAATGAGCACCAGAAAGACATCTTTATTAACTGAACTGCACTCAGTATTCAAGACTGTCAAAGAAGAACTTGTTTTCAGCAAACTGCTACTTTGATTTTACAATCCAGTATGAAGCATAAAAACACTTTCTGGCTTGCTTGCAATGAAAGGCAGAAAGAGTTTTATTAGCTGAACTGCACTCCATAGAAAGACTGTCAGAGTACAGCTTATTTCCAGCAAACTGCATCTTTGCTTATACAGACAAGAAGAGCAAAGAAAAACGCTTTCTGGCTTGTTTGCAAAGAACACCAGAAAGACAGTTTTATTAACTGAACTGCACTCAGTATTCAAGACTGTCAAAGAAGAACTTGTTTTCAGCAAACTGCTACTTTGCTTTTACAATCCAGTATGAAGCATAAAAACACTTTCTGGCTTGCTTGCAATGAAAGGCAGAAAGAGTTTTATTAGCTGAACTGCACTCCATAAGAAAGACTGTCAGAGTACAGCTTATTTCCAGCAAACTGCATCTTTGCTCATACAGACAAGAAGAGCAAAGTAAAACACTTTCTGGCTTGTTTGCAAAGAACACCAGAAAGACAGTTTTATTAACTGAACTGCACTCAGTATTCAAGACTGTCAAAGAACAACTTGTTTTCAGCAAACTGCTACTTTGCTTTTACAATCCATTATGAAGCATAAAAACACTTTCTGGCTTGCTTGCAATGAAAGGCAGAAAGAGTATTATTAGCTGAACTGCACTCCATAAGAAAGATTGTCAGAGTACAGCTTATTTCCAGCAAACTGCATCTTTGCTTATACAGACAAGAACAGCAAAGAAAAACACTTTCTGGCTTGTTTGTAAAGAGCACCAGAAAGACAGTTTTATTAACTGAACTGCACTCAGTATTCAACACTGTCAAAGAACAACTTGTTTTCAGCAAACTGCTACTTTGCTTTTACAATCCAGTATGAAGCATAAAAACACTTTCTGGCTTGCTTGCAATGAAAGGCAGAAAGAGTTTTATTAGCTGAACTGCACTCCATAAGAAAGACTGTCAGAGTACAGCTTATTTCCAGCAAACTGCATCTTTGCTCATACAGACAAGAAGAGCAAAGTAAAACACTTTCTGGCTTGTTTGCAAAGAACACCAGAAAGACAGTTTTATTAACTGAACTGCACTCAGTATTCAAGACTGTCAAAGAACAACTTGTTTTCAGCAAACTGCTACTTTGCTTTTACAATCCATTATGAAGCATAAAAACACTTTCTGGCTTGCTTGCAATGAAAGGCAGAAAGAGTATTATTAGCTGAACTGCACTCCATAAGAAAGATTGTCAGAGTACAGCTTATTTCCAGCAAACTGCATCTTTGCTTATACAGACAAGAACAGCAAAGAAAAACACTTTCTGGCTTGTTTGTAAAGAGCACCAGAAAGACAGTTTTATTAACTGAACTGCACTCAGTATTCAACACTGTCAAAGAACAACTTGTTTTCAGCAAACTGCTACTTTGCTTTTACAATCCAGTATGAAGCATAAAAACACTTTCTGGCTTGCTTGCAATGAAAGGCAGAAAGAGTTTTATTAGCTGAACTGCACTCCATAAGAAAGACTGTCAGAGTACAGCTTATTTCCAGCAAACTGCATCTTTGCTCATACAGACAAGAAGAGCAAAGTAAAACACTTTCTGGCTTGTTTGCAAAGAACACCAGAAAGACAGTTTTATTAACTGAACTGCACTCAGTATTCAAGACTGTCAAAGAACAACTTGTTTTCAGCAAACTGCTACTTTGCTTTTACAATCCATTATGAAGCATAAAAACACTTTCTGGCTTGCTTGCAATGAAAGGCAGAAAGAGTTTTATTAACTGAACTGCACTCCATAAGAAAGATTGTCAGAGTACAGCTTATTTCCAGCAAACTGCATCTTTGCTTATACAGACAAGAACAGCAAAGAAAAACACTTTTTGGCTTGTTTTCAAAGAGCACCAGAAAGACAGTTTTATTAACTGAACTGCACTCAGTATTCAAGACTGTCAAAGAACAGCTTGTTTTCAGCAAACTGCTACTTTGCTTATACAGACAAGAAGAGCAAAGAAAAACGCTTTCTGGCTTGTTTGCAAAGAGCACCAGAAAGACAGTTTTATTAACTGAACTGCACTCAGTATTCAACACTGTCAAAGAACAACTTGTTTTCAGCAAACTGCTTCTTTGCTTTTACAATCCAGTATGAAGCATAAAAACACTTTCTGGCTTGCTTGCAATGAAAGGCAGAAAGAGTTTTATTAGCTGAACTGCACTCCATAATAAAGACTATCAAAGAACAGCTTGCTTTCAGCAAACTGCACCTTTGCTTATACTAACAAGTAGAACACAGAAAAACACTTTCTGGCTTATTTGCAATGAGCACCAGAAAGAAATTTTTATTAACTGAACTGCACTCAGTATTCAAGACTGTCAAAGAAGAACTTGTTTTCAGCAAACTGCTACTTTGCTTTTACAATCCAGTATGAAGCATAAAAACACTTTCTGGCTTGCTTGCAATGAAAGGCAGAAAGAGTTTTATTAGCTGAACTGCACTCCATAGAAAGACTGTCAGAGTACAGCTTATTTCCAGCAAACTGCATCTTTGCTTATACAGACAAGAAGAGCAAAGAAAAACGCTTTCTGGCTTGTTTGCAAAGAACACCAGAAAGACAGTTTTATTAACTGAACTGCACTCAGTATTCAAGACTGTCAAAGAAGAACTTGTTTTCAGCAAACTGCTACTTTGCTTTTACAATCCAGTATGAAGCATAAAAACACTTTCTGGCTTGCTTGCAATGAAAGGCAGAAAGAGTTTTATTAGCTGAACTGCACTCCATAAGAAAGACTGTCAGAGTACAGCTTATTTCCAGCAAACTGCATCTTTGCTCATACAGACAAGAAGAGCAAAGTAAAACACTTTCTGGCTTGTTTGCAAAGAACACCAGAAAGACAGTTTTATTAACTGAACTGCACTCAGTATTCAAGACTGTCAAAGAACAACTTGTTTTCAGCAAACTGCTACTTTGCTTTTACAATCCATTATGAAGCATAAAAACACTTTCTGGCTTGCTTGCAATGAAAGGCAGAAAGAGTTTTATTAACTGAACTGCACTCCATAAGAAAGATTGTCAGAGTACAGCTTATTTCCAGCAAACTGCATCTTTGCTTATACAGACAAGAACAGCAAAGAAAAACACTTTCTGGCTTGTTTTCAAAGAGCACCAGAAAGACAGTTTTATTAACTGAACTGCACTCAGTATTCAAGACTGTCAAAGAACAGCTTGTTTTCAGCAAACTGCTACTTTGCTTATACAGACAAGAAGAGCAAAGAAAAACGCTTTCTGGCTTGTTTGCAAAGAGCACCAGAAAGACAGTTTTATTAACTGAACTGCACTCAGTATTCAACACTGTCAAAGAACAACTTGTTTTCAGCAAACTGCTACTTTGCTTTTACAATCCAGTATGAAGCATAAAAACACTTTCTGGCTTGCTTGCAATGAAAGGCAGAAAGAGTTTTATTAGCTGAACTGCACTCCATAATAAAGACTATCAAAGAACAGCTTGCTTTCAGCAAACTGCACCTTTGCTTATACTAACAAGTAGAACACAGAAAAACACTTTCTGGCTTATTTGCAATGAGCACCAGAAAGACATTTTTATTAACTGAACTGCACTCAGTATTCAAGACTGTCAAAGAAGAACTTGTTTTCAGCAAACTGCTACTTTGCTTTTACAATCCAGTATGAAGCATAAAAACACTTTCTGGCTTGCTTGCAATGAAAGGCAGAAAGAGTTTTATTAGCTGAACTGCACTCCATAGAAAGACTGTCAGAGTACAGCTTATTTCCAGCAAACTGCATCTTTGCTTATACAGACAAGAAGAGCAAAGAAAAACGCTTTCTGGCTTGTTTGCAAAGAACACCAGAAAGACAGTTTTATTAACTGAACTGCACTCAGTATTCAAGACTGTCAAAGAAGAACTTGTTTTCAGCAAACTGCTACTTTGCTTTTACAATCCAGTATGAAGCATAAAAACACTTTCTGGCTTGCTTGCAATGAAAGGCAGAAAGAGTTTTATTAGCTGAACTGCACTCCATAAGAAAGACTGTCAGAGTACAGCTTATTTCCAGCAAACTGCATCTTTGCTCATACAGACAAGAAGAGCAAAGTAAAACACTTTCTGGCTTGTTTGCAAAGGACACCAGAAAGACAGTTTTATTAACTGAACTGCACTCAGTATTCAAGACTGTCAAAGAACAACTTGTTTTCAGCAAACTGCTACTTTGCTTTTACAATCCATTATGAAGCATAAAAACACTTTCTGGCTTGCTTGCAATGAAAGGCAGAAAGAGTTTTATTAACTGAACTGCACTCCATAAGAAAGATTGTCAGAGTACAGCTTATTTCCAGCAAACTGCATCTTTGCTTATACAGACAAGAACAGCAAAGAAAAACACTTTCTGGCTTGTTTTCAAAGAGCACCAGAAAGACAGTTTTATTAACTGAACTGCACTCAGTATTCAAGACTGTCAAAGAACAGCTTGTTTTCAGCAAACTGCTACTTTGCTTATACAGACAAGAAGAGCAAAGAAAAACGCTTTCTGGCTTGTTTGCAAAGAGCACCAGAAAGACAGTTTTATTAACTGAACTGCACTCAGTATTCAACACTGTCAAAGAACAACTTGTTTTCAGCAAACTGCTTCTTTGCTTTTACAATCCAGTATGAAGCATAAAAACACTTTCTGGCTTGCTTGCAATGAAAGGCAGAAAGAGTTTTATTAGCTGAACTGCACTCCATAATAAAGACTATCAAAGAACAGCTTGCTTTCAGCAAACTGCACCTTTGCTTATACTAACAAGTAGAACACAGAAAAACACTTTCTGGCTTATTTGCAATGAGCACCAGAAAGAAATTTTTATTAACTGAACTGCACTCAGTATTCAAGACTGTCAAAGAGGAACTTGTTTTCAGCAAACTGCTACTTTGCTTTTACAATCCAGTATGAAGCATAAAAACACTTTCTGGCTTGCTTGCAATGAAAGGCAGAAAGAGTTTTATTAGCTGAACTGCACTCCATAGAAAGACTGTCAGAGTACAGCTTATTTCCAGCAAACTGCATCTTTGCTTATACAGACAAGAAGAGCAAAGAAAAACGCTTTCTGGCTTGTTTGCAAAGAACACCAGAAAGACAGTTTTATTAACTGAACTGCACTCAGTATTCAAGACTGTCAAAGAAGAACTTGTTTTCAGCAAACTGCTACTTTGCTTTTACAATCCAGTATGAAGCATAAAAACACTTTCTGGCTTGCTTGCAATGAAAGGCAGAAAGAGTTTTATTAGCTGAACTGCACTCCATAAGAAAGATTGTCAGAGTACAGCTTATGTCCAGCAAACTGCATCTTTGCTCATACAGACAAGAAGAGCAAAGTAAAACACTTTCTGGCTTGTTTGCAAAGAACACCAGAAAGACAGTTTTATTAACTGAACTGCACTCAGTATTCAAGACTGTCAAAGAACAGCTTGTTTTCAGCAAACTGCTACTTTGCTTATACAGACAAGAAGAGCAAAGAAAAACGCTTTCTGGCTTGTTTGCAAAGAGCACCAGAAAGACAGTTTTATTAACTGAACTGCACTCAGTATTCAACACTGTCAAAGAATAACTTGTTTTCAGCAAACTGCTACTTTGCTTTTACAATCCAGTATGAAGCATAAAAACACTTTCTGGCTTGCTTGCAATGAAAGGCAGAAAGAGTATTATTAGCTGAACTGCACTCCATAAGAAAGATTGTCAGAGTACAGCTTATTTCCAGCAAACTGCATCTTTGCTTATACAGACAAGAACAGCAAAGAAAAACACTTTCTTGCTTGTTTGTAAAGAGCACCAGAAAGACAGTTTTATTAACTGAACTGCACTCAGTATTCAACACTGTCAAAGAACAACTTGTTTTCAGCAAACTGCTACTTTGCTTTTACAATCCAGTATGAAGCATAAAAACACTTTCTGGCTTGCTTGCAATGAAAGGCAGAAAGAGTTTTATTAGCTGAACTGCACTCCATAAGAAAGACTGTCAGAGTACAGCTTATTTCCAGCAAACTGCATCTTTGCTCATACAGACAAGAAGAGCTAAGTAAAACACTTTCTGGCTTGTTTGCAAAGAACACCAGAAAGACAGTTTTATTAACTGAACTGCACTCAGTATTCAACACTGTCAAAGAACAACTTGTTTTCAGCAAACTGCTTCTTTGCTTTTACAATCCAGTATGAAGCATAAAAACACTTTCTGGCTTGCTTGCAATGAAAGGCAGAAAGAGTTTTATTAGCTGAACTGCACTCCATAATAAAGACTATCAAAGAACAGCTTGCTTTCAGCAAACTGCACCTTTGCTTATACTAACAAGTAGAACACAGAAAAACACTTTCTGGCTTATTTGCAATGAGCACCAGAAAGAAATTTTTATTAACTGAACTGCACTCAGTATTCAAGACTGTCAAAGAGGAACTTGTTTTCAGCAAACTGCTACTTTGCTTTTACAATCCAGTATGAAGCATAAAAACACTTTCTGGCTTGCTTGCAATGAAAGGCAGAAAGAGTTTTATTAGCTGAACTGCACTCCATAGAAAGACTGTCAGAGTACAGCTTATTTCCAGCAAACTGCATCTTTGCTTATACAGACAAGAAGAGCAAAGAAAAACGCTTTCTGGCTTGTTTGCAAAGAACACCAGAAAGACAGTTTTATTAACTGAACTGCACTCAGTATTCAAGACTGTCAAAGAAGAACTTGTTTTCAGCAAACTGCTACTTTGCTTTTACAATCCAGTATGAAGCATAAAAACACTTTCTGGCTTGCTTGCAATGAAAGGCAGAAAGAGTTTTATTAGCTGAACTGCACTCCATAAGAAAGATTGTCAGAGTACAGCTTATGTCCAGCAAACTGCATCTTTGCTCATACAGACAAGAAGAGCAAAGTAAAACACTTTCTGGCTTGTTTGCAAAGAACACCAGAAAGACAGTTTTATTAACTGAACTGCACTCAGTATTCAAGACTGTCAAAGAACAGCTTGTTTTCAGCAAACTGCTACTTTGCTTATACAGACAAGAAGAGCAAAGAAAAACGCTTTCTGGCTTGTTTGCAAAGAGCACCAGAAAGACAGTTTTATTAACTGAACTGCACTCAGTATTCAACACTGTCAAAGAATAACTTGTTTTCAGCAAACTGCTACTTTGCTTTTACAATCCAGTATGAAGCATAAAAACACTTTCTGGCTTGCTTGCAATGAAAGGCAGAAAGAGTATTATTAGCTGAACTGCACTCCATAAGAAAGATTGTCAGAGTACAGCTTATTTCCAGCAAACTGCATCTTTGCTTATACAGACAAGAACAGCAAAGGAAAACACTTTCTTGCTTGTTTGTAAAGAGCACCAGAAAGACAGTTTTATTAACTGAACTGCACTCAGTATTCAAGACTGTCAAAGAAGAACTTGTTTTCAGCAAACTGCTACTTTGCTTTTACAATCCAGTATGAAGCATAAAAACACTTTCTGGCTTGCTTGCAATGAAAGGCAGAAAGAGTTTTATTAGCTGAACTGCACTCCATAAGAAAGACTGTCAGAGTACAGCTTATTTCCAGCAAACTGCATCTTTGCTCATACAGACAAGAAGAGCAAAGTAAAACACTTTCTGGCTTGTTTGCAAAGGACACCAGAAAGACAGTTTTATTAACTGAACTGCACTCAGTATTCAAGACTGTCAAAGAACAACTTGTTTTCAGCAAACTGCTACTTTGCTTTTACAATCCATTATGAAGCATAAAAACACTTTCTGGCTTGCTTGCAATGAAAGGCAGAAAGAGTTTTATTAACTGAACTGCACTCCATAAGAAAGATTGTCAGAGTACAGCTTATTTCCAGCAAACTGCATCTTTGCTTATACAGACAAGAACAGCAAAGAAAAACACTTTCTGGCTTGTTTTCAAAGAGCACCAGAAAGACAGTTTTATTAACTGAACTGCACTCAGTATTCAAGACTGTCAAAGAACAGCTTGTTTTCAGCAAACTGCTACTTTGCTTATACAGACAAGAAGAGCAAAGAAAAACGCTTTCTGGCTTGTTTGCAAAGAGCACCAGAAAGACAGTTTTATTAACTGAACTGCACTCAGTATTCAACACTGTCAAAGAACAACTTGTTTTCAGCAAACTGCTTCTTTGCTTTTACAATCCAGTATGAAGCATAAAAACACTTTCTGGCTTGCTTGCAATGAAAGGCAGAAAGAGTTTTATTAGCTGAACTGCACTCCATAATAAAGACTATCAAAGAACAGCTTGCTTTCAGCAAACTGCACCTTTGCTTATACTAACAAGTAGAACACAGAAAAACACTTTCTGGCTTATTTGCAATGAGCACCAGAAAGAAATTTTTATTAACTGAACTGCACTCAGTATTCAAGACTGTCAAAGAGGAACTTGTTTTCAGCAAACTGCTACTTTGCTTTTACAATCCAGTATGAAGCATAAAAACACTTTCTGGCTTGCTTGCAATGAAAGGCAGAAAGAGTTTTATTAGCTGAACTGCACTCCATAGAAAGACTGTCAGAGTACAGCTTATTTCCAGCAAACTGCATCTTTGCTTATACAGACAAGAAGAGCAAAGAAAAACGCTTTCTGGCTTGTTTGCAAAGAACACCAGAAAGACAGTTTTATTAACTGAACTGCACTCAGTATTCAAGACTGTCAAAGAAGAACTTGTTTTCAGCAAACTGCTACTTTGCTTTTACAATCCAGTATGAAGCATAAAAACACTTTCTGGCTTGCTTGCAATGAAAGGCAGAAAGAGTTTTATTAGCTGAACTGCACTCCATAAGAAAGATTGTCAGAGTACAGCTTATGTCCAGCAAACTGCATCTTTGCTCATACAGACAAGAAGAGCAAAGTAAAACACTTTCTGGCTTGTTTGCAAAGAACACCAGAAAGACAGTTTTATTAACTGAACTGCACTCAGTATTCAAGACTGTCAAAGAACAGCTTGTTTTCAGCAAACTGCTACTTTGCTTATACAGACAAGAAGAGCAAAGAAAAACGCTTTCTGGCTTGTTTGCAAAGAGCACCAGAAAGACAGTTTTATTAACTGAACTGCACTCAGTATTCAACACTGTCAAAGAATAACTTGTTTTCAGCAAACTGCTACTTTGCTTTTACAATCCAGTATGAAGCATAAAAACACTTTCTGGCTTGCTTGCAATGAAAGGCAGAAAGAGTATTATTAGCTGAACTGCACTCCATAAGAAAGATTGTCAGAGTACAGCTTATTTCCAGCAAACTGCATCTTTGCTTATACAGACAAGAACAGCAAAGAAAAACACTTTCTTGCTTGTTTGTAAAGAGCACCAGAAAGACAGTTTTATTAACTGAACTGCACTCAGTATTCAACACTGTCAAAGAACAACTTGTTTTCAGCAAACTGCTACTTTGCTTTTACAATCCAGTATGAAGCATAAAAACACTTTCTGGCTTGCTTGCAATGAAAGGCAGAAAGAGTTTTATTAGCTGAACTGCACTCCATAAGAAAGACTGTCAGAGTACAGCTTATTTCCAGCAAACTGCATCTTTGCTCATACAGACAAGAAGAGCAAAGTAAAACACTTTCTGGCTTGTTTGCAAAGAACACCAGAAAGACAGTTTTATTAACTGAACTGCACTCAGTATTCAACACTGTCAAAGAACAACTTGTTTTCAGCAAACTGCTTCTTTGCTTTTACAATCCAGTATGAAGCATAAAAACACTTTCTGGCTTGCTTGCAATGAAAGGCAGAAAGAGTTTTATTAGCTGAACTGCACTCCATAATAAAGACTATCAAAGAACAGCTTGCTTTCAGCAAACTGCACCTTTGCTTATACTAACAAGTAGAACACAGAAAAACACTTTCTGGCTTATTTGCAATGAGCACCAGAAAGAAATTTTTATTAACTGAACTGCACTCAGTATTCAAGACTGTCAAAGAGGAACTTGTTTTCAGCAAACTGCTACTTTGCTTTTACAATCCAGTATGAAGCATAAAAACACTTTCTGGCTTGCTTGCAATGAAAGGCAGAAAGAGTTTTATTAGCTGAACTGCACTCCATAGAAAGACTGTCAGAGTACAGCTTATTTCCAGCAAACTGCATCTTTGCTTATACAGACAAGAAGAGCAAAGAAAAACGCTTTCTGGCTTGTTTGCAAAGAACACCAGAAAGACAGTTTTATTAACTGAACTGCACTCAGTATTCAAGACTGTCAAAGAAGAACTTGTTTTCAGCAAACTGCTACTTTGCTTTTACAATCCAGTATGAAGCATAAAAACACTTTCTGGCTTGCTTGCAATGAAAGGCAGAAAGAGTTTTATTAGCTGAACTGCACTCCATAAGAAAGATTGTCAGAGTACAGCTTATGTCCAGCAAACTGCATCTTTGCTCATACAGACAAGAAGAGCAAAGTAAAACACTTTCTGGCTTGTTTGCAAAGAACACCAGAAAGACAGTTTTATTAACTGAACTGCACTCAGTATTCAAGACTGTCAAAGAACAGCTTGTTTTCAGCAAACTGCTACTTTGCTTATACAGACAAGAAGAGCAAAGAAAAACGCTTTCTGGCTTGTTTGCAAAGAGCACCAGAAAGACAGTTTTATTAACTGAACTGCACTCA
Organism: Hoplias malabaricus; assembly: GCF_029633855.1. Taxonomy (NCBI): domain Eukaryota; kingdom Metazoa; phylum Chordata; class Actinopteri; order Characiformes; family Erythrinidae; genus Hoplias; species Hoplias malabaricus. Next base: position 11,985,110 of record NC_089809.1, on the reverse strand, counting down.
GTATTCAACACTGTCAAAGAATAACTTGTTTTCAGCAAACTGCTACTTTGCTTTTACAATCCAGTATGAAGCATAAAAACACTTTCTGGCTTGCTTGCAATGAAAGGCAGAAAGAGTATTATTAGCTGAACTGCACTCCATAAGAAAGATTGTCAGAGTACAGCTTATTTCCAGCAAACTGCATCTTTGCTTATACAGACAAGAACAGCAAAGAAAAACACTTTCTTGCTTGTTTGTAAAGAGCAACAGAAAGACAGTTTTATTAACTGAACTGCACTCAGTATTCAAGACTGTCAAAGAAGAACTTGTTTTCAGCAAACTGCTACTTTGCTTTTACAATCCAGTATGAAGCATAAAAACACTTTCTGGCTTGCTTGCAATGAAAGGCAGAAAGAGTTTTATTAGCTGAACTGCACTCCATAAGAAAGACTGTCAGAGTACAGCTTATTTCCAGCAAACTGCATCTTTGCTCATACAGACAAGAAGAGCAAAGTAAAACGCTTTCTGGCTTGTTTGCAAAGAACACCAGAAAGACAGTTTTATTAACTGAACTGCACTCAGTATTCAAGACTGTCAAAGAACAACTTGTTTTCAGCAAACTGCTACTTTGCTTTTACAATCCATTATGAAGCATAAAAACACTTTCTGGCTTGCTTGCAATGAAAGGCAGAAAGAGTTTTATTAACTGAACTGCACTCCATAAGAAAGATTGTCAGAGTACAGCTTATTTCCAGCAAACTGCATCTTTGCTCATACAGACAAGAACAGCAAAGAAAAACACTTTTTGGCTTGTTTTCAAAGAGCACCAGAAAGACAGTTTTATTAACTGAACTGCACTCAGTATTCAAGACTGTCAAAGAACAGCTTGTTTTCAGCAAACTGCTACTTTGCTTATACAGACAAGAAGAGCAAAGAAAAACGCTTTCTGGCTTGTTTGCAAAGAGCACCAGAAAGACAGTTTTATTAACTGAACTGCACTCAGTATTCAACACTGTCAAAGAACAACTTGTTTTCAGCAAACTGCTTCTTTGCTTTTACAATCCAGTATGAAGCATAAAAACACTTTCTGGCTTGCTTGCAATGAAAGGCAGAAAGAGTTTTATTAGCTGAACTGCACTCCATAGAAAGACTGTCAGAGTACAGCTTATTTCCAGCAAACTGCATCTTTGCTTATACAGACAAGAAGAGCAAAGAAAAACGCTTTCTGGCTTGTTTGCAAAGAACACCAGAAAGACAGTTTTATTAACTGAACTGCACTCAGTATTCAAGACTGTCAAAGAAGAACTTGTTTTCAGCAAACTGCTACTTTGCTTTTACAATCCAGTATGAAGCATAAAAACACTTTCTGGCTTGCTTGCAATGAAAGGCAGAAAGAGTTTTATTAGCTGAACTGCACTCCATAGAAAGACTGTCAGAGTACAGCTTATTTCCAGCAAACTGCATCTTTGCTTATACAGACAAGAAGAGCAAAGAAAAACGCTTTCTGGCTTGTTTGCAAAGAACACCAGAAAGACAGTTTTATTAACTGAACTGCACTCAGTATTCAAGACTGTCAAAGAAGAACTTGTTTTCAGCAAACTGCTACTTTGCTTTTACAATCCAGTATGAAGCATAAAAACACTTTCTGGCTTGCTTGCAATGAAAGGCAGAAAGAGTTTTATTAGCTGAACTGCACTCCATAAGAAAGACTGTCAGAGTACAGCTTATTTCCAGCAAACTGCATCTTTGCTCATACAGACAAGAAGAGCAAAGTAAAACACTTTCTGGCTTGTTTGCAAAGAACACCAGAAAGACAGTTTTATTAACTGAACTGCACTCAGTATTCAAGACTGTCAAAGAACAACTTGTTTTCAGCAAACTGCTACTTTGCTTTTACAATCCATTATGAAGCATAAAAACACTTTCTGGCTTGCTTGCAATGAAAGGCAGAAAGAGTTTTATTAACTGAACTGCACTCCATAAGAAAGATTGTCAGAGTACAGCTTATTTCCAGCAAACTGCATCTTTGCTTATACAGACAAGAACAGCAAAGAAAAACACTTTCTGGCTTGTTTTCAAAGAGCACCAGAAAGACAGTTTTATTAACTGAACTGCACTCAGTATTCAAGACTGTCAAAGAACAGCTTGTTTTCAGCAAACTGCTACTTTGCTTATACAGACAAGAAGAGCAAAGAAAAACGCTTTCTGGCTTGTTTGCAAAGAGCACCAGAAAGACAGTTTTATTAACTGAACTGCACTCAGTATTCAACACTGTCAAAGAACAACTTGTTTTCAGCAAACTGCTACTTTGCTTTTACAATCCAGTATGAAGCATAAAAACACTTTCTAGCTTGCTTGCAATGAAAGGCAGAAAGAGTTTTATTAGCTGAACTGCACTCCATAATAAAGACTATCAAAGAACAGCTTGCTTTCAGCAAACTGCACCTTTGCTTATACTAACAAGTAGAACACAGAAAAACACTTTCTGGCTTATTTGCAATGAGCACCAGAAAGACATTTTTATTAACTGAACTGCACTCAGTATTCAAGACTGTCAAAGAAGAACTTGTTTTCAGCAAACTGCTACTTTGCTTTTACAATCCAGTATGAAGCATAAAAACACTTTCTGGCTTGCTTGCAATGAAAGGCAGAAAGAGTTTTATTAGCTGAACTGCACTCCATAAGAAAGACTGTCAGAGTACAGCTTATTTCCAGCAAACTGCATCTTTGCTCATACAGACAAGAAGAGCAAAGTAAAACACTTTCTGGCTTGTTTGCAAAGAACACCAGAAAGACAGTTTTATTAACTGAACTGCACTCAGTATTCAAGACTGTCAAAGAACAACTTGTTTTCAGCAAACTGCTACTTTGCTTTTACAATCCATTATGAAGCATAAAAACACTTTCTGGCTTGCTTGCAATGAAAGGCAGAAAGAGTTTTATTAACTGAACTGCACTCCATAAGAAAGATTGTCAGAGTACAGCTTATTTCCAGCAAACTGCATCTTTGCTTATACAGACAAGAACAGCAAAGAAAAACACTTTCTGGCTTGTTTTCAAAGAGCACCAGAAAGACAGTTTTATTAACTGAACTGCACTCAGTATTCAAGACTGTCAAAGAACAGCTTGTTTTCAGCAAACTGCTACTTTGCTTATACAGACAAGAAGAGCAAAGAAAAACGCTTTCTGGCTTGTTTGCAAAGAGCACCAGAAAGACAGTTTTATTAACTGAACTGCACTCAGTATTCAACACTGTCAAAGAACAACTTGTTTTCAGCAAACTGCTACTTTGCTTTTACAATCCAGTATGAAGCATAAAAACACTTTCTAGCTTGCTTGCAATGAAAGGCAGAAAGAGTTTTATTAGCTGAACTGCACTCCATAATAAAGACTATCAAAGAACAGCTTGCTTTCAGCAAACTGCACCTTTGCTTATACTAACAAGTAGAACACAGAAAAACACTTTCTGGCTTATTTGCAATGAGCACCAGAAAGACATTTTTATTAACTGAACTGCACTCAGTATTCAAGACTGTCAAAGAAGAACTTGTTTTCAGCAAACTGCTACTTTGCTTTTACAATCCAGTATGAAGCATAAAAACACTTTCTGGCTTGCTTGCAATGAAAGGCAGAAAGAGTTTTATTAGCTGAACTGCACTCCATAGAAAGACTGTCAGAGTACAGCTTATTTCCAGCAAACTGCATCTTTGCTTATACAGACAAGAAGAGCAAAGAAAAACGCTTTCTGGCTTGTTTGCAAAGAACACCAGAAAGACAGTTTTATTAACTGAACTGCACTCAGTATTCAAGACTGTCAAAGAAGAACTTGTTTTCAGCAAACTGCTACTTTGCTTTTACAATCCAGTATGAAGCATAAAAACACTTTCTGGCTTGCTTGCAATGAAAGGCAGAAAGAGTTTTATTAGCTGAACTGCACTCCATAAGAAAGACTGTCAGAGTACAGCTTATTTCCAGCAAACTGCATCTTTGCTCATACAGACAAGAAGAGCAAAGTAAAACACTTTCTAGCTTGTTTGCAAAGAACACCAGAAAGACAGTTTTATTAACTGAACTGCACTCAGTATTCAACACTGTCAAAGAACAACTTGTTTTCAGCAAACTGCTACTTTGCTTTTACAATCCATTATGAAGCATAAAAACACTTTCTGGCTTGCTTGCAATGAAAGGCAGAAAGAGTATTATTAGCTGAACTGCACTCCATAAGAATGATTGTCAGAGTACAGCTTATTTCCAGCAAACTGCATCTTTGCTTATACAGACAAGAACAGCAAAGAAAAACACTTTCTTGCTTGTTTGTAAAGAGCACCAGAAAGACAGTTTTATTAACTGAACTGCACTCAGTATTCAACACTGTCAAAGAACAACTTGTTTTCAGCAAACTGCTACTTTGCTTTTACAATCCAGTATGAAGCATAAAAACACTTTCTGGCTTGCTTGCAATGAAAGGCAGAAAGAGTTTTATTAGCTGAACTGCACTCCATAAGAAAGACTGTCAGAGTACAGCTTATTTCCAGCAAACTGCATCTTTGCTCATACAGACAAGAAGAGCAAAGTAAAACACTTTCTGGCTTGTTTGCAAAGAACACCAGAAAGACAGTTTTATTAACTGAACTGCACTCAGTATTCAAGACTGTCAAAGAACAACTTGTTTTCAGCAAACTGCTACTTTGCTTTTACAATCCATTATGAAGCATAAAAACACTTTCTGGCTTGCTTGCAATGAAAGGCAGAAAGAGTTTTATTAACTGAACTGCACTCCATAAGAAAGATTGTCAGAGTACAGCTTATTTCCAGCAAACTGCATCTTTGCTTATACAGACAAGAACAGCAAAGAAAAACACTTTCTGGCTTGTTTTCAAAGAGCACCAGAAAGACAGTTTTATTAACTGAACTGCACTCAGTATTCAAGACTGTCAAAGAACAACTTGTTTTCAGCAAACTGCTACTTTGCTTATACAGACAAGAAGAGCAAAGAAAAACGCTTTCTGGCTTGTTTGCAAAGAGCACCAGAAAGACAGTTTTATTAACTGAACTGCACTCAGTATTCAACACTGTCAAAGAACAACTTGTTTTCAGCAAACTGCTACTTTGCTTTTACAATCCATTATGAAGCATAAAAACACTTTCTGGCTTGCTTGCAATGAAAGGCAGAAAGAGTTTTATTAGCTGAACTGCACTCCATAATAAAGACTATCAAAGAACAGCTTGCTTTCAGCAAACTGCACCTTTGCTTATACTAACAAGTAGAACACAGAAAAACGCTTTCTGGCTTATTTGCAATGAGCACCAGAAAGACATTTTTATTAACTGAACTGCACTCAGTATTCAAGACTGTCAAAGAAGAACTTGTTTTCAGCAAACTGCTACTTTGCTTTTACAATCCAGTATGAAGCATAAAAACACTTTCTGGCTTGCTTGCAATGAAAGGCAGAAAGAGTTTTATTAGCTGAACTGCACTCCATAGAAAGACTGTCAGAGTACAGCTTATTTCCAGCAAACTGCATCTTTGCTTATACAGACAAGAAGAGCAAAGAAAAACGCTTTCTGGCTTGTTTGCAAAGAGCACCAGAAAGACAGTTTTATTAACTGAACTGCACTCAGTATTCAACACTGTCAAAGAACAACTTGTTTTCAGCAAACTGCTACTTTGCTTTTACAATCCAGTATGAAGCATAAAAACACTTTCTGGCTTGCTTGCAATGAAAGGCAGAAAGAGTTTTATTAGCTGAACTGCACTCCATAAGAAAGACTGTCAGAGTACAGCTTATTTCCAGCAAACTGCATCTTTGCTCATACAGACAAGAAGAGCAAAGTAAAACACTTTCTGGCTTGTTTGCAAAGAACACCAGAAAGACAGTTTTATTAACTGAACTGCACTCAGTATTCAAGACTGTCAAAGAACAACTTGTTTTCAGCAAACTGCTACTTTGCTTTTACAATCCATTATTAAGCATAAAAACACTTTCTGGCTTGCTTGCAATGAAAGGCAGAAAGAGTATTATTAGCTGAACTGCACTCCATAAGAAAGATTGTCAGAGTACAGCTTATTTCCAGCAAACTGCATCTTTGCTTATACAGACAAGAACAGCAAAGAAAAACACTTTCTTGCTTGTTTGTAAAGAGCACCAGAAAGACAGTTTTATTAACTGAACTGCACTCAGTATTCAAGACTGTCAAAGAACAACTTGTTTTCAGCAAACTGCTACTTTGCTTTTACAATCCATTATTAAGCATAAAAACACTTTCTGGCTTGCTTGCAATGAAAGGCAGAAAGAGTTTTATTAACTGAACTGCACTCCATAAGAAAGATTGTCAGAGTACAGCTTATTTCCAGCAAACTGCATCTTTGCTTATACAGACAAGAACAGCAAAGAAAAACACTTTCTGGCTTGTTTTCAAAGAGCACCAGAAAGACAGTTTTATTAACTGAACTGCACTCAGTATTCAAGACTGTCAAAGAACAACTTGTTTTCAGCAAACTGCTACTTTGCTTATACAGAAAAGAAGAGCAAAGAAAAACGCTTTCTGGCTTGTTTGCAAAGAGCACCAGAAAGACAGTTTTATTAACTGAACTGCACTCAGTATTCAACACTGTCAAAGAACAACTTGTTTTCAGCAAACTGCTACTTTGCTTTTACAATCCAGTATGAAGCATAAAAACACTTTCTGGCTTGCTTGCAATGAAAGGCAGAAAGAGTTTTATTAGCTGAACTGCACTCCATAATAAAGACTATCAAAGAACAGCTTGCTTTCAGCAAACTGCACCTTTGCTTATACTAACAAGTAGAACACAGAAAAACACTTTCTGGCTTATTTGCAATGAGCACCAGAAAGACATTTTTATTAACTGAACTGCACTCAGTATTCAAGACTGTCAAAGAAGAACTTGTTTTCAGCAAACTGCTACTTTGCTTTTACAATCCAGTATGAAGCATAAAAACACTTTCTGGCTTGCTTGCAATGAAAGGCAGAAAGAGTTTTATTAGCTGAACTGCACTCCATAGAAAGACTGTCAGAGTACAGCTTATTTCCAGCAAACTGCATCTTTGCTTATACAGACAAGAAGAGCAAAGAAAAACGCTTATTGGCTTGTTTGCAAAGAACACCAGAAAGACAGTTTTATTAACTGAACTGCACTCAGTATTCAAGACTGTCAAAGAACAACTTGTTTTCAGCAAACTGCTACTTTGCTTTTACAATCCAGTATGAAGCATAAAAACACTTTCTGGCTTGCTTGCAATGAAAGGCAGAAAGAGTTTTATTAGCTGAACTGCACTCCATAAGAAAGACTGTCAGAGTACAGCTTATTTCCAGCAAACTGCATCTTTGCTCATACAGACAAGAAGAGCAAAGTAAAACACTTTCTGGCTTGTTTGCAAAGAACACCAGAAAGACAGTTTTATTAACTGAACTGCACTCAGTATTCAAGACTGTCAAAGAACAACTTGTTTTCAGCAAACTGCTACTTTGCTTTTACAATCCATTATTAAGCATAAAAACACTTTCTGGCTTGCTTGCAATGAAAGGCAGAAAGAGTATTATTAGCTGAACTGCACTCCATAAGAAAGATTGTCAGAGTACAGCTTATTTCCAGCAACCTGCATCTTTGCTTATACAGACAAGAACAGCAAAGAAAAACACTTTCTTGCTTGTTTGTAAAGAGCACCAGAAAGACAGTTTTATTAACTGAACTGCACTCAGTATTCAAGACTGTCAAAGAACAACTTGTTTTCAGCAAACTGCTACTTTGCTTTTACAATCCATTATGAAGCATAAAAACACTTTCTGGCTTGCTTGCAATGAAAGGCAGAAAGAGTTTTATTAACTGAACTGCACTCCATAAGAAAGATTGTCAGAGTACAGCTTATTTCCAGCAAACTGCATCTTTGCTTATACAGACAAGAACAGCAAAGAAAAACACTTTCTTGCTTGTTTGTAAAGAGCACCAGAAAGACAGTTTTATTAACTGAACTGCACTCAGTATTCAAGACTGTCAAAGAACAACTTGTTTTCAGCAAACTGCTACTTTGCTTTTACAATCCAGTATGAAGCATAAAAACACTTTCTGGCTTGCTTGCAATGAAAGGCAGAAAGAGTTTTATTAGCTGAACTGCACTCCATAGAAAGACTGTCAGAGTACAGCTTATTTCCAGCAAACTGCATCTTTGCTTATACAGACAAGAAGAGCAAAGAAAAACGCTTTCTGGCTTGTTTGCAAAGAACACCAGAAAGACAGTTTTATTAACTGAACTGCACTCAGTATTCAAGACTGTCAAAGAAGAACTTGTTTTCAGCAAACTGCTACTTTGCTTTTACAATCCAGTATGAAGCATAAAAACACTTTCTGGCTTGCTTGCAATGAAAGGCAGAAAGAGTTTTATTAGCTGAACTGCACTCCATAATAAAGACTATCAAAGAACAGCTTGCTTTCAGCAAACTGCACCTTTGCTTATACTAACAAGTAGAACACAGAAAAACACTTTCTGGCTTATTTGCAATGAGCACCAGAAAGACATTTTTATTAACTGAACTGCACTCAGTATTCAAGACTGTCAAAGAAGAACTTGTTTTCAGCAAACTGCTACTTTGCGTTTACAATCCAGTATGAAGCATAAAAACACTTTCTGGCTTGCTTGCAATGAAAGGCAGAAAGAGTTTTATTAGCTGAACTGCACTCCATAGAAAGACTGTCAGAGTACAGCTTATTTCCAGCAAACTGCATCTTTGCTTATACAGACAAGAAGAGCAAAGAAAAACGCTTATTGGCTTGTTTGCAAAGAACACCAGAAAGACAGTTTTATTAACTGAACTGCACTCAGTATTCAAGACTGTCAAAGAACAACTTGTTTTCAGCAAACTGCTACTTTGCTTTTACAATCCAGTATGAAGCATAAAAACACTTTCTGGCTTGCTTGCAATGAAAGGCAGAAAGAGTTTTATTAGCTGAACTGCACTCCATAAGAAAGACTGTCAGAGTACAGCTTATTTCCAGCAAACTGCATCTTTGCTCATACAGACAAGAAGAGCAAAGTAAAACACTTTCTGGCTTGTTTGCAAAGAACACCAGAAAGACAGTTTTATTAACTGAACTGCACTCAGTATTCAAGACTGTCAAAGAACAACTTGTTTTCAGCAAACTGCTACTTTGCTTTTACAATCCAGTATGAAGCATAAAAACACTTTCTGGCTTACTTGCAATATAAGGCAGAAAGAGTTTTATTAGCTGAACTGCACTCCATAATAAAGACTAACAAGGAACAGCTTGCTTTCAGCAAACTGCACCTTTGCTTATACTAACAAGTAGAACACAGAAAAACACTTTCTGGCTTATTTGCAATGAGCACCAGAAAGACATTTTTATTAACTGAACTGCACTCAGTATTCAAGACTGTCAAAGAAGATCTTGTTTTCAGCAAACTGCTACTTTGCTTTTACAATCCAATATGAAGCATAAAAACACTTTCTGGCTTGCTTGCAATGAAAGGCAGAAAGAGTTTTATTAGCTGAACTGCACTCCATAAGAAAGACTGTCAGAGTACAGTTTATTTCCAGCAAACTGCATCTTTGCTTATACAGACAAGAACAGCAAAGAAAAACACTTCCTGGCTTGTTTGCAAAGAGCACCAGAAAGACAGTTTTATTAACTGAACTGCACTCAGTATTCAAGAATGTCAAAGAACAACTTGTTTTCAGCAACCTGCTACTTTGCTTTTACAATCCAGTATGAAGCATAAAAAGACTTTCTGGCTTGCTTGCAATGAAAGGCAGAAAGAGTTTTATTAGCTGAAATGCACTCCATAAGAAAGACTGTCAGAGTACAGCTTTTTTTCCAGCAAACTGCATCTTTGCTTATACAAACAAGAACAGAAAAGAAAAACACTTTCTGGCTTGTTTGCAATAAATGACAGAAATACATTTTTATTGGCTGAACTGCACCCAGTATTCAAGACTGTCAAAGAACAACTTGTTTTCAGCAAACTGCAATTTTGCTTTTACAATCCAGTATGAAGCATAAAAACACTTTCTGGCTTGCTTGCAATGAAAGGCAGAAAGAGTTTTATTAGCTGAACTGCACTCCATAAGAAATACTATCTAAGAACAGCTTGCTTTCAGCAGACTGCATATTTGTTTATACTAACAAGTAGAACACAGAAAAAACACTTTCGGGCTTATTTGCATTAAGCACCAGAAAGACAGTTTTATTAACTGAACTGCACTCACTATTCAAGAATGTCAAAGAACAACTTGTTATCAGCAAACTGCTACTTTGCTTTTACAATCCAGTATGAAGCATAAAAATACTTTCTGGCTTGCTTGCAATGAAAGGCAGAAAGAGTTTTATTAGCTGAACTGCACTCCATAAGAAAGACTTTCAAAGAACAGCTTATTTCCAGCAAACTGCATCTTTGCTTATACAGACAAGAACAGCAAAGAAAAACACTTTCTGGCTTTTTTGCAATGAACTGACAGAAATACATTTTTATTGGCTGAACTGCAGTCAGAATTCAAGACTGTCAAAGAACAGCTTATTTCCAGCAAACTGCATCTTTGCTTATACAGATGAGTAGAACACAGAAAAACACTTTCTGGCTTGTTTGCAATGAGCACCATAAAGAGTTTTATTAACTGAACTACACTCAGTATTCAAGACTGTCAAAGAACAACTTGTTTTCAGCAACCTGCTACTTTGCTTTTACAATCCAGTATGAAGCATAAAAACACTTTCTGGCTTGTTTGCAATGAATTGAGAGAAATACATTTTTATTGGCTGAACTGCAGTCAGAATTCAAGACTGTCAAAGAACAGCTTGTTTCCAGTAAACTGCTACTTTGCTCATACAGATGAGTAGAACACAGAAAAACACTTTCTGGCTTGTTTGCAATGAGCACCAGAAAGACAGTTTTATTAACTGAACGGTACTCAGTATTCAAGACTGTCAAAGAACAACTTGTTTTCAGCAACCTGCTACTTTGCTTTTACAATTCAGTATGAAGCATTAAAACACTTTCTGGCTTGCTTGGAATGAAAGGCAGAAAGAGTTTTATTAGCTGAACTGCACTCCATAAGGAAGACTATCAAAGAACAACTTATTTCCAGCAACCTGCATCTTTGCTTATACAGACAAGAAGAGCAAAGAAAAACACTGTCTGGCTTGTTTGCAATGAACTGTCAGAAATACATTTTTATTGGCTGAACTGCAGTCAGAATTCAAGACTGTCAAATAACAACTTGTTTTCAGCAAACTGCTACTTTGCTTTTACAATCCAGTATGAAGCATAAAAACACTTTCTGGCTTGCTTGCAATGAAAGGCGGAAAGAGTTTTATTACCTGAACTGCACTCCAAAAGAAAGACTGTCAGAATACATCTTATTTCCAGCAAACTGCATCTTTGCTTATACAGACAAGAACAGCAAAGAAAAACACTTTCTGGCTTGTTTGCAATGAATTGACAGAAATACATTTTTATTGGCTGAACTGCAGTCAGAATTGAAGACTGTCAAAGAACAGCTTGTTTCCAGCAGACTGCATCTTTGCTTATACAGATGAGAAGAACACAGAAAATCACTTTCTGGCTTGTTTGCAATGAGAACCAGAAAAACAGTTTTATTAACTGAACTGTACTCAGTATTCAAGACTGTCAAAGAACAACTTGTTTTCAGCAAACTGCTACTTTGCTTTTACAATCCAGTATGAAGCATAAAAACACTTTCTGGCTTGCTTGCAATGAAAGGCAGAAAGAGTTTTATTAGCTGAACTGCACTCCATAAGGAAGACTATCAAAGAACAACTTATTTCCAGCAACCTGCATCTTTGCTTATACAGACAAGAAGAGCAAAGAAAAACACTGTCTGGCTTGTTTGCAATGAACTGTCAGAAATACATTTTTATTGGCTGAACTGCAGTCAGAATTCAAGACTGTCAAATAACAACTTGTTTTCAGCAAACTGCTACTTTGCTTTTACAATCCAGTATGAAGCATAAAAACACTTTCTGGCTTGCTTGCAATGAAAGGCGGAAAGAGTTTTATTACCTGAACTGCACTCCAAAAGAAAGACTGTCAGAATACATCTTATTTCCAGCAAACTGCATCTTTGCTTATACAGACAAGAACAGCAAAGAAAAACACTTTCTGGCTTGTTTGCAATGAATTGACAGAAATACATTTTTATTGGCTGAACTGCAGTCAGAATTGAAGACTGTCAAAGAACAGCTTGTTTCCAGCAGACTGCATCTTTGCTTATACAGATGAGAAGAACACAGAAAATCACTTTCTGGCTTGTTTGCAATGAGAACCAGAAAAACAGTTTTATTAACTGAACTGTACTCAGTATTCAAGACTGTCAAAGAACAACTTGTTTTCAGCAAACTGCTACTTTGCTTTTACAATCCAGTATGAAGCATAAAAACACTTTCTGGCTTGCTTGCAATGAAAGGCAGAAAGAGTTTTATTAGCTGAACTGCACTCCATAATAAAGACTATCAAAGAACAGCTTGCTTTCAGCAAACTGCACCTTTGCTTATACTAACAAGTAGAACACAGAAAAACACTTTCTGGCTTATTTGCAATGAGCACCAGAAAGACATTTTTATTAACTGAACTGCACTCAGTATTCAAGACTGTCAAAGAAGAACTTGTTTTCAGCAAACTGCTACTTTGCTTTTACAATCCAGTATGAAGCATAAAAACACTTTCTGGCTTGCTTGCAATGAAAGGCAGAAAGAGTTTTATTAGCTGAACTGCACTCCATAGAAAGACTGTCAGAGTACAGCTTATTTCCAGCAAACTGCATCTTTGCTTATACAGACAAGAAGAGCAAAGAAAAACGCTTTCTGGCTTGTTTGCAAAGAACACCAGAAAGACAGTTTTATTAACTGAACTGCACTCAGTATTCAAGACTGTCAAAGAAGAACTTGTTTTCAGCAAACTGCTACTTTGCTTTTACAATCCAGTATGAAGCATAAAAACACTTTCTGGCTTGCTTGCAATGAAAGGCAGAAAGAGTTTTATTAGCTGAACTGCACTCCATAAGAAAGACTGTCAGAGTACAGCTTATTTCCAGCAAACTGCATCTTTGCTCATACAGACAAGAAGAGCAAAGTAAAACACTTTCTGGCTTGTTTGCAAAGAACACCAGAAAGACAGTTTTATTAACTGAACTGCACTCAGTATTCAAGACTGTCAAAGAACAACTTGTTTTCAGCAAACTGCTACTTTGCTTTTACAATCCATTATTAAGCATAAAAACACTTTCTGGCTTGCTTGCAATGAAAGGCAGAAAGAGTATTATTAGCTGAACTGCACTCCATAAGAATGATTGTCAGAGTACAGCTTATTTCCAGCAAACTGCATCTTTGCTTATACAGACAAGAACAGCAAAGAAAAACACTTTCTTGCTTGTTTGTAAAGAGCACCAGAAAGACAGTTTTATTAACTGAACTGCACTCAGTATTCAACACTGTCAAAGAACAACTTGTTTTCAGCAAACTGCTACTTTGCTTTTACAATCCAGTATGAAGCATAAAAACACTTTCTGGCTTGCTTGCAATGAAAGGCAGAAAGAGTTTTATTAGCTGAACTGCACTCCATAAGAAAGACTGTCAGAGTACAGCTTATTTCCAGCAAACTGCATCTTTGCTCATACAGACAAGAAGAGCAAAGTAAAACACTTTCTGGCTTGTTTGCAAAGAACACCAGAAAGACAGTTTTATTAACTGAACTGCACTCAGTATTCAAGACTGTCAAAGAACAACTTGTTTTCAGCAAACTGCTACTTTGCTTTTACAATCCATTATGAAGCATAAAAACACTTTCTGGCTTGCTTGCAATGAAAGGCAGAAAGAGTTTTATTAACTGAACTGCACTCCATAAGAAAGATTGTCAGAGTACAGCTTATTTCCAGCAAACTGCATCTTTGCTTATACAGACAAGAACAGCAAAGAAAAACACTTTCTGGCTTGTTTTCAAAGAGCACCAGAAAGACAGTTTTATTAACTGAACTGCACTCAGTATTCAAGACTGTCAAAGAACAACTTGTTTTCAGCAAACTGCTACTTTGCTTATACAGACAAGAAGAGCAAAGAAAAACGCTTTCTGGCTTGTTTGCAAAGAGCACCAGAAAGACAGTTTTATTAACTGAACTGCACTCAGTATTCAACACTGTCAAAGAACAACTTGTTTTCAGCAAACTGCTACTTTGCTTTTACAATCCATTATGAAGCATAAAAACACTTTCTGGCTTGCTTGCAATGAAAGGCAGAAAGAGTTTTATTAGCTGAACTGCACTCCATAATAAAGACTATCAAAGAACAGCTTGCTTTCAGCAAACTGCACCTTTGCTTATACTAACAAGTAGAACACAGAAAAACACTTTCTGGCTTATTTGCAATGAGCACCAGAAAGACATTTTTATTAACTGAACTGCACTCAGTATTCAAGACTGTCAAAGAAGAACTTGTTTTCAGCAAACTGCTACTTTGCTTTTACAATCCAGTATGAAGCATAAAAACACTTTCTGGCTTGCTTGCAATGAAAGGCAGAAAGAGTTTTATTAGCTGAACTGCACTCCATAGAAAGACTGTCAGAGTACAGCTTATTTCCAGCAAACTGCATCTTTGCTTATACAGACAAGAAGAGCAAAGAAAAACGCTTTCTGGCTTGTTTGCAAAGAACACCAGAAAGACAGTTTTATTAACTGAACTGCACTCAGTATTCAAGACTGTCAAAGAAGAACTTGTTTTCAGCAAACTGCTACTTTGCTTTTACAATCCAGTATGAAGCATAAAAACACTTTCTGGCTTGCTTGCAATGAAAGGCAGAAAGAGTTTTATTAGCTGAACTGCACTCCATAAGAAAGACTGTCAGAGTACAGCTTATTTCCAGCAAACTGCATCTTTGCTCATACAGACAAGAAGAGCAAAGTAAAACACTTTCTGGCTTGTTTGCAAAGAACACCAGAAAGACAGTTTTATTAACTGAACTGCACTCAGTATTCAAGACTGTCAAAGAACAACTTGTTTTCAGCAAACTGCTACTTTGCTTTTACAATCCATTATTAAGCATAAAAACACTTTCTGGCTTGCTTGCAATGAAAGGCAGAAAGAGTATTATTAGCTGAACTGCACTCCATAAGAATGATTGTCAGAGTACAGCTTATTTCCAGCAAACTGCATCTTTGCTTATACAGACAAGAACAGCAAAGAAAAACACTTTCTTGCTTGTTTGTAAAGAGCACCAGAAAGACAGTTTTATTAACTGAACTGCACTCAGTATTCAACACTGTCAAAGAACAACTTGTTTTCAGCAAACTGCTACTTTGCTTTTACAATCCAGTATGAAGCATAAAAACACTTTCTGGCTTGCTTGCAATGAAAGGCAGAAAGAGTTTTATTAGCTGAACTGCACTCCATAAGAAAGACTGTCAGAGTACAGCTTATTTCCAGCAAACTGCATCTTTGCTCATACAGACAAGAAGAGCAAAGTAAAACACTTTCTGGCTTGTTTGCAAAGAACACCAGAAAGACAGTTTTATTAACTGAACTGCACTCAGTATTCAAGACTGTCAAAGAACAACTTGTTTTCAGCAAACTGCTACTTTGCTTTTACAATCCATTATGAAGCATAAAAACACTTTCTGGCTTGCTTGCAATGAAAGGCAGAAAGAGTTTTATTAACTGAACTGCACTCCATAAGAAAGATTGTCAGAGTACAGCTTATTTCCAGCAAACTGCATCTTTGCTTATACAGACAAGAACAGCAAAGAAAAACACTTTCTGGCTTGTTTTCAAAGAGCACCAGAAAGACAGTTTTATTAACTGAACTGCACTCAGTATTCAAGACTGTCAAAGAACAACTTGTTTTCAGCAAACTGCTACTTTGCTTATACAGACAAGAAGAGCAAAGAAAAACGCTTTCTGGCTTGTTTGCAAAGAGCACCAGAAAGACAGTTTTATTAACTGAACTGCACTCAGTATTCAACACTGTCAAAGAACAACTTGTTTTCAGCAAACTGCTACTTTGCTTTTACAATCCATTATGAAGCATAAAAACACTTTCTGGCTTGCTTGCAATGAAAGGCAGAAAGAGTTTTATTAGCTGAACTGCACTCCATAATAAAGACTATCAAAGAACAGCTTGCTTTCAGCAAACTGCACCTTTGCTTATACTAACAAGTAGAACACAGAAAAACACTTTCTGGCTTATTTGCAATGAGCACCAGAAAGACATTTTTATTAACTGAACTGCACTCAGTATTCAAGACTGTCAAAGAAGAACTTGTTTTCAGCAAACTGCTACTTTGCTTTTACAATCCAGTATGAAGCATAAAAACACTTTCTGGCTTGCTTGCAATGAAAGGCAGAAAGAGTTTTATTAGCTGAACTGCACTCCATAGAAAGACTGTCAGAGTACAGCTTATTTCCAGCAAACTGCATCTTTGCTTATACAGACAAGAAGAGCAAAGAAAAACGCTTTCTGGCTTGTTTGCAAAGAACACCAGAAAGACAGTTTTATTAACTGAACTGCACTCAGTATTCAAGACTGTCAAAGAAGAACTTGTTTTCAGCAAACTGCTACTTTGCTTTTACAATCCAGTATGAAGCATAAAAACACTTTCTGGCTTGCTTGCAATGAAAGGCAGAAAGAGTTTTATTAGCTGAACTGCACTCCATAAGAAAGACTGTCAGAGTACAGCTTATTTCCAGCAAACTGCATCTTTGCTCATACAGACAAGAAGAGCAAAGTAAAACACTTTCTGGCTTGTTTGCAAAGAACACCAGAAAGACAGTTTTATTAACTGAACTGCACTCAGTATTCAAGACTGTCAAAGAACAACTTGTTTTCAGCAAACTGCTACTTTGCTTTTACAATCCATTATTAAGCATAAAAACACTTTCTGGCTTGCTTGCAATGAAAGGCAGAAAGAGTATTATTAGCTGAACTGCACTCCATAAGAATGATTGTCAGAGTACAGCTTATTTCCAGCAAACTGCATCTTTGCTTATACAGACAAGAACAGCAAAGAAAAACACTTTCTTGCTTGTTTGTAAAGAGCACCAGAAAGACAGTTTTATTAACTGAACTGCACTCAGTATTCAACACTGTCAAAGAACAACTTGTTTTCAGCAAACTGCTACTTTGCTTTTACAATCCAGTATGAAGCATAAAAACACTTTCTGGCTTGCTTGCAATGAAAGGCAGAAAGAGTTTTATTAGCTGAACTGCACTCCATAAGAAAGACTGTCAGAGTACAGCTTATTTCCAGCAAACTGCATCTTTGCTCATACAGACAAGAAGAGCAAAGTAAAACACTTTCTGGCTTGTTTGCAAAGAACACCAGAAAGACAGTTTTATTAACTGAACTGCACTCAGTATTCAAGACTGTCAAAGAACAACTTGTTTTCAGCAAACTGCTACTTTGCTTTTACAATCCATTATGAAGCATAAAAACACTTTCTGGCTTGCTTGCAATGAAAGGCAGAAAGAGTTTTATTAACTGAACTGCACTCCATAAGAAAGATTGTCAGAGTACAGCTTATTTCCAGCAAACTGCATCTTTGCTTATACAGACAAGAACAGCAAAGAAAAACACTTTCTGGCTTGTTTTCAAAGAGCACCAGAAAGACAGTTTTATTAACTGAACTGCACTCAGTATTCAAGACTGTCAAAGAACAACTTGTTTTCAGCAAACTGCTACTTTGCTTATACAGACAAGAAGAGCAAAGAAAAACGCTTTCTGGCTTGTTTGCAAAGAGCACCAGAAAGACAGTTTTATTAACTGAACTGCACTCAGTATTCAACACTGTCAAAGAACAACTTGTTTTCAGCAAACTGCTACTTTGCTTTTACAATCCATTATGAAGCATAAAAACACTTTCTGGCTTGCTTGCAATGAAAGGCAGAAAGAGTTTTATTAGCTGAACTGCACTCCATAATAAAGACTATCAAAGAACAGCTTGCTTTCAGCAAACTGCACCTTTGCTTATACTAACAAGTAGAACACAGAAAAACACTTTCTGGCTTATTTGCAATGAGCACCAGAAAGACATTTTTATTAACTGAACTGCACTCAGTATTCAAGACTGTCAAAGAAGAACTTGTTTTCAGCAAACTGCTACTTTGCTTTTACAATCCAGTATGAAGCATAAAAACACTTTCTGGCTTGCTTGCAATGAAAGGCAGAAAGAGTTTTATTAGCTGAACTGCACTTCATAGAAAGACTGTCAGAGTACAGCTTATTTCCAGCAAACTGCATCTTTGCTTATACAGACAAGAAGAGCAAAGAAAAACGCTTTCTGGCTTGTTTGCAAAGAACACCAGAAAGACAGTTTTATTAACTGAACTGCACTCAGTATTCAAGACTGTCAAAGAAGAACTTGTTTTCAGCAAACTGCTACTTTGCTTTTACAATCCAGTATGAAGCATAAAAACACTTTCTGGCTTGCTTGCAATGAAAGGCAGAAAGAGTATTATTAGCTGAACTGCACTCCATAAGAAAGATTGTCAGAGTACAGCTTATTTCCAGCAAACTGCATCTTTGCTTATACAGACAAGAACAGCAAAGAAAAACACTTTCTTGCTTGTTTGTAAAGAGCACCAGAAAGACAGTTTTATTAACTGAACTGCACTCAGTATTCAACACTGTCAAAGAACAACTTGTTTTCAGCAAACTGCTACTTTGCTTTTACAATCCAGTATGAAGCATAAAAACACTTTCTGGCTTGCTTGCAATGAAAGGCAGAAAGAGTTTTATTAGCTGAACTGCACTCCATAAGAAAGACTGTCAGAGTACAGCTTATTTCCAGCAAACTGCATCTTTGCTCATACAGACAAGAAGAGCAAAGTAAAACACTTTCTGGCTTGTTTGCAAAGAACAGCAGAAAGACAGTTTTATTAACTGAACTGCACTCAGTATTCAAGACTGTCAAAGAACAACTTGTTTTCAGCAAACTGCTACTTTGCTTTTACAATCCATTATGAAGCATAAAAACACTTTCTGGCTTGCTTGCAATGAAAGGCAGAAAGAGTTTTATTAACTGAACTGCACTCCATAAGAAAGATTGTCAGAGTACAGCTTATTTCCAGCAAACTGCATCTTTGCTTATACAGACAAGAACAGCAAAGAAAAACACTTTCTGGCTTGTTTTCAAAGAGCACCAGAAAGACAGTTTTATTAACTGAACTGCACTCAGTATTCAAGACTGTCAAAGAACAACTTGTTTTCAGCAAACTGCTACTTTGCTTATACAGACAAGAAGAGCAAAGAAAAACGCTTTCTGGCTTGTTTGCAAAGAGCACCAGAAAGACAGTTTTATTAACTGAACTGCACTCAGTATTCAACACTGTCAAAGAACAACTTGTTTTCAGCAAACTGCTACTTTGCTTTTACAATCCAGTATGAAGCATAAAAACACTTTCTGGCTTGCTTGCAATGAAAGGCAGAAAGAGTTTTATTAGCTGAACTGCACTCCATAATAAAGACTATCAAAGAACAGCTTGCTTTCAGCAAACTGCACCTTTGCTTATACTAACAAGTAGAACACAGAAAAACACTTTCTGGCTTATTTGCAATGAGCACCAGAAAGACATTTTTATTAACTGAACTGCACTCAGTATTCAAGACTGTCAAAGAAGAACTTGTTTTCAGCAAACTGCTACTTTGCTTTTACAATCCAGTATGAAGCATAAAAACACTTTCTGGCTTGCTTGCAATGAAAGGCAGAAAGAGTTTTATTAGCTGAACTGCACTCCATAGAAAGACTGTCAGAGTACAGCTTATTTCCAGCAAACTGCATCTTTGCTTATACAGACAAGAAGAGCAAAGAAAAACGCTTTCTGGCTTGTTTGCAAAGAACACCAGAAAGACAGTTTTATTAACTGAACTGCACTCAGTATTCAAGACTGTCAAAGAAGAACTTGTTTTCAGCAAACTGCTACTTTGCTTTTACAATCCAGTATGAAGCATAAAAACACTTTCTGGCTTGCTTGCAATGAAAGGCAGAAAGAGTTTTATTAGCTGAACTGCACTCCATAATAAAGACTATCAAAGAACAGCTTGCTTTCAGCAAACTGCACCTTTGCTTATACTAACAAGTAGAACACAGAAAAACACTTTCTGGCTTATTTGCAATGAGCACCAGAAAGACATTTTTATTAACTGAACTGCACTCAGTATTCAAGACTGTCAAAGAAGAACTTGTTTTCAGCAAACTGCTACTTTGCTTTTACAATCCAGTATGAAGCATAAAAACACTTTCTGGCTTGCTTGCAATGAAAGGCAGAAAGAGTTTTATTAGCTGAACTGCACTCCATAAGAAAGACTGTCAGAGTACAGCTTATTTCCAGCAAACTGCATCTTTGCTCATACAGACAAGAAGAGCAAAGTAAAACACTTTCTGGCTTGTTTGCAAAGAACACCAGAAAGACAGTTTTATTAACTGAACTGCACTCAGTATTCAAGACTGTCAAAGAACAACTTGTTTTCAGCAAACTGCTACTTTGCTTTTACAATCCATTATTAAGCATAAAAACACTTTCTGGCTTGCTTGCAATGAAAGGCAGAAAGAGTATTATTAGCTGAACTGCACTCCATAAGAAAGATTGTCAGAGTACAGCTTATTTCCAGCAAACTGCATCTTTGCTTATACAGACAAGAACAGCAAAGAAAAACACTTTCTTGCTTGTTTGTAAAGAGCACCAGAAAGACAGTTTTATTAACTGAACTGCACTCAGTATTCAACACTGTCAAAGAACAACTTGTTTTCAGCAAACTGCTACTTTGCTTTTACAATCCAGTATGAAGCATAAAAACACTTTCTGGCTTGCTTGCAATGAAAGGCAGAAAGAGTTTTATTAACTGAACTGCACTCCATAAGAAAGATTGTCAGAGTACAGCTTATTTCCAGCAAACTGCATCTTTGCTTATACAGACAAGAACAGCAAAGAAAAACACTTTCTGGCTTGTTTTCAAAGAGCACCAGAAAGACAGTTTTATTAACTGAACTGCACTCAGTATTCAAGACTGTCAAAGAACAACTTGTTTTCAGCAAACTGCTACTTTGCTTATACAGACAAGAAGAGCAAAGAAAAACGCTTTCTGGCTTGTTTGCAAAGAGCACCAGAAAGACAGTTTTATTAGCTGAACTGCACTCAGTATTCAACACTGTCAAAGAACAACTTGTTTTCAGCAAACTGCTACTTTGCTTTTACAATCCAGTATGAAGCATAAAAACACTTTCTGGCTTGCTTGCAATGAAAGGCAGAAAGAGTTTTATTAGCTGAACTGCACTCCATAATAAAGACTATCAAAGAACAGCTTGCTTTCAGCAAACTGCACCTTTGCTTATACTAACAAGTAGAACACAGAAAAACACTTTCTGGCTTATTTGCAATGAGCACCAGAAAGACATTTTTATTAACTGAACTGCACTCAGTATTCAAGACTGTCAAAGAAGAACTTGTTTTCAGCAAACTGCTACTTTGCTTTTACAATCCAGTATGAAGCATAAAAACACTTTCTGGCTTGCTTGCAATGAAAGGCAGAAAGAGTTTTATTAGCTGAACTGCACTCCATAGAAAGACTGTCAGAGTACAGCTTATTTCCAGCAAACTGCATCTTTGCTTATACAGACAAGAAGAGCAAAGAAAAACGCTTTCTGGCTTGTTTGCAAAGAACACCAGAAAGACAGTTTTATTAACTGAACTGCACTCAGTATTCAAGACTGTCAAAGAAGAACTTGTTTTCAGCAAACTGCTACTTTGCTTTTACAATCCAGTATGAAGCATAAAAACACTTTCTGGCTTGCTTGCAATGAAAGGCAGAAAGAGTTTTATTAGCTGAACTGCACTCCATAATAAAGACTATCAAAGAACAGCTTGCTTTCAGCAAACTGCACCTTTGCTTATACTAACAAGTAGAACACAGAAAAACACTTTCTGGCTTATTTGCAATGAGCACCAGAAAGACATTTTTATTAACTGAACTGCACTCAGTATTCAAGACTGTCAAAGAAGAACTTGTTTTCAGCAAACTGCTACTTTGCTTTTACAATCCAGTATGAAGCATAAAAACACTTTCTGGCTTGCTTGCAATGAAAGGCAGAAAGAGTTTTATTAGCTGAACTGCACTCCATAGAAAGACTGTCAGAGTACAGCTTATTTCCAGCAAACTGCATCTTTGCTTATACAGACAAGAAGAGCAAAGAAAAACGCTTTCTGGCTTGTTTGCAAAGAACACCAGAAAGACAGTTTTATTAACTGAACTGCACTCAGTATTCAAGACTGTCAAAGAAGAACTTGTTTTCAGCAAACTGCTACTTTGCTTTTACAATCCAGTATGAAGCATAAAAACACTTTCTGGCTTGCTTGCAATGAAAGGCAGAAAGAGTTTTATTAGCTGAACTGCACTCCATAAGAAAGACTGTCAGAGTACAGCTTATTTCCAGCAAACTGCATCTTTGCTCATACAGACAAGAAGAGCAAAGTAAAACACTTTCTGGCTTGTTTGCAAAGAACACCAGAAAGACAGTTTTATTAACTGAACTGCACTCAGTATTCAAGACTGTCAAAGAACAACTTGTTTTCAGCAAACTGCTACTTTGCTTTTACAATCCATTATTAAGCATAAAAACACTTTCTGGCTTGCTTGCAATGAAAGGCAGAAAGAGTATTATTAGCTGAACTGCACTCCATAAGAAAGATTGTCAGAGTACAGCTTATTTCCAGCAAACTGCATCTTTGCTTATACAGACAAGAACAGCAAAGAAAAACACTTTCTTGCTTGTTTGTAAAGAGCACCAGAAAGACAGTTTTATTAACTGAACTGCACTCAGTATTCAACACTGTCAAAGAACAACTTGTTTTCAGCAAACTGCTACTTTGCTTTTACAATCCAGTATGAAGCATAAAAACACTTTCTGGCTTGCTTGCAATGAAAGGCAGAAAGAGTTTTATTAGCTGAACTGCACTCCATAAGAAAGACTGTCAGAGTACAGCTTATTTCCAGCAAACTGCATCTTTACTCATACAGACAAGAAGAGCAAAGTAAAACACTTTCTGGCTTGTTTGCAAAGAACAGCAGAAAGACAGTTTTATTAACTGAACTGCACTCAGTATTCAAGACTGTCAAAGAACAACTTGTTTTCAGCAAACTGCTACTTTGCTTTTACAATCCATTATGAAGCATAAAAACACTTTCTGGCTTGCTTGCAATGAAAGGCAGAAAGAGTTTTATTAACTGAACTGCACTCCATAAGAAAGATTGTCAGAGTACAGCTTATTTCCAGCAAACTGCATCTTTGCTTATACAGACAAGAACAGCAAAGAAAAACACTTTCAGGCTTGTTTTCAAAGAGCACCAGAAAGACAGTTTTATTAACTGAACTGCACTCAGTATTCAAGACTGTCAAAGAACAACTTGTTTTCAGCAAACTGCTACTTTGCTTATACAGACAAGAAGAGCAAAGAAAAACGCTTTCTGGCTTGTTTGCAAAGAGCACCAGAAAGACAGTTTTATTAACTGAACTGCACTCAGTATTCAACACTGTCAAAGAACAACTTGTTTTCAGCAAACTGCTACTTTGCTTTTACAATCCAGTATGAAGCATAAAAACACTTTCTGGCTTGCTTGCAATGAAAGGCAGAAAGAGTTTTATTAGCTGAACTGCACTCCATAATAAAGACTATCAAAGAACAGCTTGCTTTCAGCAAACTGCACCTTTGCTTATACTAACAAGTAGAACACAGAAAAACACTTTCTGGCTTATTTGCAATGAGCACCAGAAAGACATTTTTATTAACTGAACTGCACTCAGTATTCAAGACTGTCAAAGAAGAACTTGTTTTCAGCAAACTGCTACTTTGCTTTTACAATCCAGTATGAAGCATAAAAACACTTTCTGGCTTGCTTGCAATGAAAGGCAGAAAGAGTTTTATTAGCTGAACTGCACTCCATAGAAAGACTGTCAGAGTACAGCTTATTTCCAGCAAACTGCATCTTTGCTTATACAGACAAGAAGAGCAAAGAAAAACGCTTTCTGGCTTGTTTGCAAAGAACACCAGAAAGACAGTTTTATTAACTGAACTGCACTCAGTATTCAAGACTGTCAAAGAAGAACTTGTTTTCAGCAAACTGCTACTTTGCTTTTACAATCCAGTATGAAGCATAAAAACACTTTCTGGCTTGCTTGCAATGAAAGGCAGAAAGAGTTTTATTAGCTGAACTGCACTCCATAAGAAAGACTGTCAGAGTACAGCTTATTTCCAGCAAACTGCATCTTTGCTCATACAGACAAGAAGAGCAAAGTAAAACACTTTCTGGCTTGTTTGCAAAGAACACCAGAAAGACAGTTTTATTAACTGAACTGCACTCAGTATTCAAGACTGTCAAAGAACAACTTGTTTTCAGCAAACTGCTACTTTGCTTTTACAATCCATTATGAAGCATAAAAACACTTTCTGGCTTGCTTGCAATGAAAGGCAGAAAGAGTTTTATTAACTGAACTGCACTCCATAAGAAAGATTGTCAGAGTACAGCTTATTTCCAGCAAACTGCATCTTTGCTTATACAGACAAGAACAGCAAAGAAAAACACTTTCTGGCTTGTTTTCAAAGAGCACCAGAAAGACAGTTTTATTAACTGAACTGCACTCAGTATTCAAGACTGTCAAAGAACAACTTGTTTTCAGCAAACTGCTACTTTGCTTATACAGACAAGAAGAGCAAAGAAAAACGCTTTCTGGCTTGTTTGCAAAGAGCACCAGAAAGACAGTTTTATTAACTGAACTGCACTCAGTATTCAACACTGTCAAAGAACAACTTGTTTTCAGCAAACTGCTACTTTGCTTTTACAATCCAGTATGAAGCATAAAAACACTTTCTGGCTTGCTTGCAATGAAAGGCAGAAAGAGTTTTATTAGCTGAACTGCACTCCATAGAAAGACTGTCAGAGTACAGCTTATTTCCAGCAAACTGCATCTTTGCTTATACAGACAAGAAGAGCAAAGAAAAACGCTTTCTGGCTTGTTTGCAAAGAAAACCAGAAAGACAGTTTTATTAACTGAACTGCACTCAGTATTCAAGACTGTCAAAGAAGAACTTGTTTTCAGCAAACTGCTACTTTGCTTTTACAATCCAGTATGAAGCATAAAAACACTTTCTGGCTTGCTTGCAATGAAAGGCAGAAAGAGTTTTATTAGCTGAACTGCACTCCATAAGAAAGACTGTCAGAGTACAGCTTATTTCCAGCAAACTGCATCTTTGCTCATGCAGACAAGAAGAGCAAAGTAAAACACTTTCTGGCTTGTTTGCAAAGAACACCAGAAAGACAGTTTTATTAACTGAACTGCACTCAGTATCCAAGACTGTCAAAGAACAACTTGTTTTCAGCAAACTGCTACTTTGCTTTTACAATCCATTATGAAGCATAAAAACACTTTCTGGCTTGCTTGCAATGAAAGGCAGAAAGAGTATTATTAGCTGAACTGCACTCCATAAGAAAGATTGTCAGAGTACAGCTTATTTCCAGCAAACTGCATCTTTGCTTATACAGACAAGAACAGCAAAGAAAAACACTTTCTTGCTTGTTTGTAAAGAGCACCAGAAAGACAGTTTTATTAACTGAACTGCACTCAGTATTCAAGACTGTCAAAGAAGAACTTGTTTTCAGCAAACTGCTACTTTGCTTTTACAATCCAGTATGAAGCATAAAAACACTTTCTGGCTTACTTGCAATATAAGGCAGAAAGAGTTTTATTAGCTGAACTGCACTCCATAATAAAGACTAACAAGGAACAGCTTGCTTTCAGCAAACTGCACCTTTGCTTATACTAACAAGTAGAACACAGAAAAACACTTTCTGGCTTATTTGCAATGAGCACCAGAAAGACATTTTTATTAACTGAACTGCACTCAGTATTCAAGACTGTCAAAGAAGATCTTGTTTTCAGCAAACTGCTACTTTGCTTTTACAATCCAGTATGAAGCATAAAAACACTTTCTGGCTTGCTTGCAATGAAAGGCAGAAAGAGTTTTATTAGCTGAACTGCACTCCATAAGAAAGACTGTCAGAGTACAGTTTATTTCCAGCAAACTGCATATTTGCTTATACAGACAAGAACAGCAAAGAAAAACACTTCCTGGCTTGTTTGCAAAGAGCACCAGAAAGACAGTTTTATTAACTGAACTGCACTCAGTATTCAAGAATGTCAAAGAACAACTTGTTTTCAGCAACCTGCTACTTTGCTTTTACAATCCAGTATGAAGCATAAAAAGATTTTCTGGCTTGCTTGCAATGAAAGGCAGAAAGAGTTTTATTAGCTGAAATGCACTCCATAAGAAAGACTGTCAGAGTACAGCTTTTTTTCCAGCAAACTGCATCTTTGCTTATACAAACAAGAACAGAAAAGAAAAACACTTTCTGGCTTGTTTGCAATAAATGACAGAAATACATTTTTATTGGCTGAACTGCACCCAGTATTCAAGACTGTAAAAGAACAACTTGTTTTCAGCAAACTGCAATTTTGCTTTTACAATCCAGTATGAAGCATAAAAACACTTTCTGGCTTGCTTGCAATGAAAGGCAGAAAGAGTTTTATTAGCTGAACTGCACTCCATAAGAAATACTATCTAAGAACAGCTTGCTTTCAGCAGACTGCATATTTGTTTATACTAACATGTAGAACACAGAAAAAACACTTTCGGGCTTATTTGCAATGAGCACCAGAAAGACAGTTTTATTAACTGAACTGCACTCACTATTCAAGAATGTCAAAGAACAACTTGTTTTCAGCAAACTGCTACTTTGCTTTTACAATCCAGTATGAAGCATAAAAATACTTTCTGGCTTGCTTGCAATGAAAGGCAGAAAGAGTTTTATTAGCTGAACTGCACTCCATAAGAAAGACTTTCAAAGAACAGCTTATTTCCAGCAAACTGCATCTTTGCTTATACAGACAAGAACAGCAAAGAAAAACACTTTCTGGCTTTTTTGCAATGAACTGACAGAAATACATTTTTATTGGCTGAACTGCAGTCAGAATTCAAGACTGTCAAAGAACAGCTTATTTCCAGCAAACTGCATCTTTGCTTATACAGATGAGTAGAACACAGAAAAACACTTTCTGGCTTGTTTGCAATGAGCACCATAAAGAGTTTTATTAACTGAACTACACTCAGTATTCAAGACTGTCAAAGAACAACTTGTTTTCAGCAACCTGCTACTTTGCTTTTACAATCCAGTATGAAGCATAAAAACACTTTCTGGCTTGTTTGCAATGAATTGAGAGAAATACATTTTTATTGGCTGAACTGCAGTCAGAATTCAAGACTGTCAAAGAACAGCTTGTTTCCAGTAAACTGCATCTTTGCTCATACAGATGAGTAGAACACAGAAAAACACTTTTCTGGCTTGTTTGCAATGAGCACCAGAAAGACAGTTTTATTAACTGAACGGTACTCAGTATTCAAGACTGTCAAAGAACAACTTGTTTTCAGCAACCTGCTACTTTGCTTTTACAATTCAGTATGAAGCATGAAAACACTTTCTGGCTTGCTTGGAATGAAAGGCAGAAAGAGTTTTATTAGCTGAACTGCACTCCATAAGAAAGACTATCAAAGAACAACTTATTTCCAGCAACCTGCATCTTTGCTTATACAGACAAGAAGAGCAAAGAAAAACACTGTCTGGCTTGTTTGCAATGAACTGTCAGAAATACATTTTTATTGGCTGAACTGCAGTCAGAATTCAAGACTGTCAAATAACAACTTGTTTTCAGCAAACTGCTACTTTGCTTTTACAATCCAGTATGAAGCATAAAAACACTTTCTGGCTTGCTTGCAATGAAAGGCGGAAAGAGTTTTATTACCTGAACTGCACTCCATAAGAAAGACTGTCAGAATACATCTTATTTCCAGCAAACTGCATCTTTGCTTATACAGACAAGAACAGCAAAGAAAAACACTTTCTGGCTTGTTTGCAATGAATTGACAGAAATACATTTTTATTGGCTGAACTGCAGTCAGAATTGAAGACTGTCAAAGAACAGCTTGTTTCCAGCAGACTGCATCTTTGCTTATACAGATGAGAAGAACACAGAAAATCACTTTCTGGCTTGTTTGCAATGAGCACCAGAAAAACAGTTTTATTAACTGAACTGTACTCAGTATTCAAGACTGTCAAAGAACAACTTGTTTTCAGCAACCTGCTACTTTGCTTTTACAATTCAGTATGAGGCATAAAAACACTTTCTGGCTTGCTTGCAATGAAAGGCAGAAAGAGTTTTATTAGCTGAACTGCACTCCATAAGAAAGACTATCAAAGAACAGCTTGCTTTCAGCAGACTGCATGTTTGTTTATACTAACAAGTAGAATACAGAAAAAACACTTTCGGGCTTATTTGCAATGAGCACCAGAAAGACAGTTTTATTAACTGAACTACACTCAGTATTCAAGACTGTCAAAGAACAACTTGTTTTCAGCAACCTGCAACTTTGCTTTTACAATCCAGTATGAGGCATAAAAACACTTTCTGGCTTGCTTGCAATGAAAGGCAGAAAGACAGTTTTATTAACTGAACGGCACTCAGTATTCAAGACTGTCAAAGAACAACTTGTTTTCAGCAACCTGCTACTTTGCTTTTACAATCCAGTATGAGGCATAAAAACACTTCCTGGCTTGCTTGCAATGAAAGGCAGAAAGAGTTTTATTAGCTGAACTGCACTCCATAAGAAAGACTATCAAAGAACAGCTTGTTTCCAGCAGACTGCATCTTTGCTTATACAGATGAGTGGAACACAGAAAAAACACTTTCTGGCTTGTTTGCAATGAGCACCAGAAAGACAGTTTTATTAACTGAACTGCACTCAGTATTCAAGACTGTCAAAGAACAACTTGTTTTCAGCAACCTGCTACTTTGCTTTTACAATCCAGTATGAAGCATAAAAACACTTTCTGGCTTGCTTGCAATGAAAGGCAGAAAGAGTTTTATTAGCTGAACTGCATTCCATAAGAAAGACTGTCAGAGTACAGCTTATTTCCAGCAAACTGCATCTTTGCTTAAACAGACAAGAAGAACACAGAAAAACACTTTCTGGCTTATTTGCAATGAGCACCAGAAAGACAGTTTTATTAACTGAACTGCACTCAGTATTCAAGACTGTCAAAGAACAACTTGTTTTCAGCAAACTGCTACGTTGCTTTTACAATCCAGCATGAAGCATAAAAACACTTTCTGGCTTGCTTGCAATGAAAGGCAGAAAGAGTTTTATTAGCTGAACTGCACTCCATAAGAAAGACTATCAAAGAACAGCTTGCTTTCCGCAGACTGCATATTTGTTTATACTAACAAGTAGAACACAGAAAAACACTTTCTGGCTTGTTTGCAATGAGCACCAGAAAGACAGTTTTATTAACTGAACTGCACTCAGTATTCAAGACTGTCAAAGAACAACTTGTTTTCAGCAAACTGCTACTTTGCTTTTACAATCCAGTATGAAGCATAAAAAGACTTTCTGGCTTGCTTGCAATGAAAGGCAGAAAGAGTTTTATTAGCTGAAACGCACTCCATAAGAAAGACTGTCAGAGTACAGCTTATTTCCAGCAAACTGCATCTTTGCTTATACAGACAAGAACAGCAAAGAAAAACGCTTTCTGGCTTGTTTGCAATGAATGACAGAAATACATTTTTATTGGCTGAACTGCACCCAGTATTCAAGACTGTCAAAGAACAACTTGTTTTCAGCAATCTGCAATTTTGCTTTTACAATCCAGTATGAAGCATAAAAACACTTTCTGGCTTGCTTGCAATGAAAGGCAGAAAGAGTTTTATTAGCTGAACTGCACTCCATAAGAAAGACTATCAAAGAACAGCTTGCTTTCAGCAGACTGCATATTTGTTTATACTAACAAGTAGAACACAGAAAAAACACTTTCGGGCTTGTTTGCAATGAGCACCAGAAAGACAGTTTTATTAACTGAACTGCACTCACTATTCAAGAATGTCAAAGAACAACTTGTTTTCAGCAAACTGCTACTTTGCTTTTACAATCCAGTATGAAGCATAAAAATACTTTCTGGCTTGCTTGCAATGAAAGGCAGAAAGAGTTTTATTAGCTGAACTGCACTCCATAAGAAAGACTTTCAAAGAACAGCTTATTTCTAGCAAACTGCATCTTTGCTTATACAGACAGGAAGAGCAAAGAAAAACACTTTCTGGCTTGTTTGCAATGAACTGTCAGAAATACATTTTTATTGGCTGAACTGCAGTCAGAATTCAAGACTGTCAAATAACAACTTGTTTTCAGCAAACTGCTACTTTGCTTTTACAATCCAGTATGAAGCATAAAAACACTTTCTGGCTTGCTTGCAATGAAAGGCGGAAAGAGTTTTATTACCTGAACTGCACTCCATAAGAAAGACTGTCAGAATACATCTTATTTCCAGCAAACTGCATCTTTGCTTATACAGACAAGAACAGCAAAGAAAAACACTTTCTGGCTTGTTTGCAATGAATTGACAGAAATACATTTTTATTGGCTGAACTGCAGTCAGAATTGAAGACTGTCAAAGAACAGCTTGTTTCCAGCAGACTGCATCTTTGCTTTTACAATCCAGTATGAAGCATAAAAAGACTTTCTGGCTTGCTTGCAATGAAAGGCAGAAAGAGTTTTATTAGCTGAAACGCACTCCATAAGAAAGACTGTCAGAGTACAGCTTATTTCCAGCAAACTGCATCTTTGCTTATACAGACAAGAACAGCAAAGAAAAACGCTTTCTGGCTTGTTTGCAATGAATGACAGAAATACATTTTTATTGGCTGAACTGCACCCAGTATTCAAGACTGTCAAAGAACAACTTGTTTTCAGCAATCTGCAATTTTGCTTTTACAATCCAGTATGAAGCATAAAAACACTTTCTGGCTTGCTTGCAATGAAAGGCAGAAAGAGTTTTATTAGCTGAACTGCACTCCATAAGAAAGACTATCAAAGAACAGCTTGCTTTCAGCAGACTGCATATTTGTTTATACTAACAAGTAGAACACAGAAAAAACACTTTCGGGCTTGTTTGCAATGAGCACCAGAAAGACAGTTTTATTAACTGAACTGCACTCACTATTCAAGAATGTCAAAGAACAACTTGTTTTCAGCAAACTGCTACTTTGCTTTTACAATCCAGTATGAAGCATAAAAATACTTTCTGGCTTGCTTGCAATGAAAGGCAGAAAGAGTTTTATTAGCTGAACTGCACTCCATAAGAAAGACTTTCAAAGAACAGCTTATTTCTAGCAAACTGCATCTTTGCTTATACAGACAGGAAGAGCAAAGAAAAACACTTTCTGGCTTGTTTGCAATGAACTGTCAGAAATACATTTTTATTGGCTGAACTGCAGTCAGAATTCAAGACTGTCAAATAACAACTTGTTTTCAGCAAACTGCTACTTTGCTTTTACAATCCAGTATGAAGCATAAAAACACTTTCTGGCTTGCTTGCAATGAAAGGCGGAAAGAGTTTTATTACCTGAACTGCACTCCATAAGAAAGACTGTCAGAATACATCTTATTTCCAGCAAACTGCATCTTTGCTTATACAGACAAGAACAGCAAAGAAAAACACTTTCTGGCTTGTTTGCAATGAATTGACAGAAATACATTTTTATTGGCTGAACTGCAGTCAGAATTGAAGACTGTCAAAGAACAGCTTGTTTCCAGCAGACTGCATCTTTGCTTATACAGATGAGAAGAACACAGAAAATCACTTTCTGGCTTGTTTGCAATGAGCACCAGAAAAACAGTTTTATTAACTGAACTGTACTCAGTATTCAAGACTGTCAAAGAACAACTTGTTTTCAGCAACCTGCTACTTTGCTTTTACAATTCAGTATGAGGCATAAAAACACTTTCTGGCTTGCTTGCAATGAAAGGCAGAAAGAGTTTTATTAGCTGAACTGCACTCCATAAGAAAGACTATCAAAGAACAGCTTGCTTTCAGCAGACTGCATGTTTGTTTATACTAACAAGTAGAATACAGAAAAAACACTTTCGGGCTTATTTGCAATGAGCACCAGAAAGACAGTTTTATTAACTGAACTACACTCAGTATTCAAGACTGTCAAAGAACAACTTGTTTTCAGCAACCTGCAACTTTGCTTTTACAATCCAGTATGAGGCATAAAAACACTTTCTGGCTTGCTTGCAATGAAAGGCAGAAAGACAGTTTTATTAACTGAACGGCACTCAGTATTCAAGACTGTCAAAGAACAACTTGTTTTCAGCAACCTGCTACTTTGCTTTTACAATCCAGTATGAGGCATAAAAACACTTCCTGGCTTGCTTGCAATGAAAGGCAGAAAGAGTTTTATTAGCTGAACTGCACTCCATAAGAAAGACTATCAAAGAACAGCTTGTTTCCAGCAGACTGCATCTTTGCTTATACAGATGAGTGGAACACAGAAAAAACACTTTCTGGCTTGTTTGCAATGAGCACCAGAAAGACAGTTTTATTAACTGAACTGCACTCAGTATTCAAGACTGTCAAAGAACAACTTGTTTTCAGCAACCTGCTACTTTGCTTTTACAATCCAGTATGAAGCATAAAAACACTTTCTGGCTTGCTTGCAATGAAAGGCAGAAAGAGTTTTATTAGCTGAACTGCATTCCATAAGAAAGACTGTCAGAGTACAGCTTATTTCCAGCAAACTGCATCTTTGCTTAAACAGACAAGAAGAACACAGAAAAACACTTTCTGGCTTATTTGCAATGAGCACCAGAAAGACAGTTTTATTAACTGAACTGCACTCAGTATTCAAGACTGTCAAAGAACAACTTGTTTTCAGCAAACTGCTACGTTGCTTTTACAATCCAGCATGAAGCATAAAAACACTTTCTGGCTTGCTTGCAATGAAAGGCAGAAAGAGTTTTATTAGCTGAACTGCACTCCATAAGAAAGACTATCAAAGAACAGCTTGCTTTCCGCAGACTGCATATTTGTTTATACTAACAAGTAGAACACAGAAAAACACTTTCTGGCTTGTTTGCAATGAGCACCAGAAAGACAGTTTTATTAACTGAACTGCACTCAGTATTCAAGACTGTCAAAGAACAACTTGTTTTCAGCAAACTGCTACTTTGCTTTTACAATCCAGTATGAAGCATAAAAAGACTTTCTGGCTTGCTTGCAATGAAAGGCAGAAAGAGTTTTATTAGCTGAAACGCACTCCATAAGAAAGACTGTCAGAGTACAGCTTATTTCCAGCAAACTGCATCTTTGCTTATACAGACAAGAACAGCAAAGAAAAACGCTTTCTGGCTTGTTTGCAATGAATGACAGAAATACATTTTTATTGGCTGAACTGCACCCAGTATTCAAGACTGTCAAAGAACAACTTGTTTTCAGCAATCTGCAATTTTGCTTTTACAATCCAGTATGAAGCATAAAAACACTTTCTGGCTTGCTTGCAATGAAAGGCAGAAAGAGTTTTATTAGCTGAACTGCACTCCATAAGAAAGACTATCAAAGAACAGCTTGCTTTCAGCAGACTGCATATTTGTTTATACTAACAAGTAGAACACAGAAAAAACACTTTCGGACTTGTTTGCAATGAGCACCAGAAAGACAGTTTTATTAACTGAACTGCACTCACTATTCAAGAATGTCAAAGAACAACTTGTTTTCAGCAAACTGCTACTTTGCTTTTACAATCCAGTATGAAGCATAAAAATACTTTCTGGCTTGCTTGCAATGAAAGGCAGAAAGAGTTTTATTAGCTGAACTGCACTCCATAAGAAAGACTTTCAAAGAACAGCTTATTTCTAGCAAACTGCATCTTTGCTTATACAGACAGGAAGAGCAAAGAAAAACACTTTCTGGCTTGTTTGCAATGAACTGACAGAAATACATTTTTATTGGCTGAACTGCAGTCAGAATTCAAGACTGTCAAAGAACAGCTTATTTCCAGCAAACTGAATCTTTGCTTATACAGATGAGTAAAACACAGAAAAAACACTTTCTGGCTTGTTTGCAATGAGCACCAGAAAGAGTTTTATTAACTGAACTGCACTCAGTATTCAAGACTGTCAAAGAACAACTTGTTTTCAGCAACCTGCTACTTTGCTTTTACAATCCAGTATGAAGCATAAAACACTTTCTGGCTTGCTTGCAATGAAAGGCAGAAAGAGTTTTATTAGCTGAATTGCATTCCATAAGAAAGACTGTCAGAGTACAGCTTATTTCCAGCAAAATGCATCGTTGCTTATACAGACAAGAAGAACACAGAAAAACACTTTCTGGCTTATTTGCAATGAGCACCAGAAAGACAGTTTTATTAACTGAACTGCACTCAGTATTCAAGACTGTCAAAGAAGAACTTGTTTTCAGCAACCTGCTACTTTGCTTTTACAATCCAGTATGAAGCATAAAAACACTTTCTGGCTTGCTTGGAATTAAAGGCAGAAAGAGTTTTATTAGCTGAAATGCACTCCATAAGAAAGAATGTCAGAGGACAGCTTATTTCCAGCAAACTGCATCTTTGCTTATACAGACAAGAACAGCAAAGAAAAACACTTTCTGGCTTTTTTGCAATGAATGACAGAAATACATTTTTATTGGCTGAACTGCACCCAGTTATCAAGACTGTCAAAGAACAACTTGTTTTCAGCAAACTGCATTTTTGCTTTTACAATCCAGTATGAAGCATAAAAACACTTTCTGGCTTGCTTGCAATGAAAGGCAGAAAGAGTTTTATTAGCTGAACTGCACTCCATAAGAAAGACTATCAAAGAACAGCTTGCTTTCAGCAGACTACATATTTGTTTACAGTTATAAGTAGAACACAGAAAAACACTTTCTGGCTTGTTTGCAATGAGCACCAGAGAGACAGTTTTATTAACTGAACTGCACTCAGTATTCAAGACTGTCAAAGAACAACTTGTTTTCAGCAACCTGCTACTTTGCTTTTACAATCCAGTATGAGGCATAAAAACACTTTCTGGCTTGCTTGCAATGAAAGGCAGAAAGAGTTTTATTAGCTGCACTGCACTACTCCATAACAAAGACTATCAAAGAACAGCTTGCTTTCAGCAGACTGCATATTTGTTTATACTAACAAGTAGAACACAGAAAAACACTTTCTGGCTTGTTTGCAATGAGCACCAGAAAGACAGTTTTATTAACTGAACTGCACTCAGTATTCAAGACTGTCAAAGAACAACTTGTTTTCAGCAACCTGCTACTTTGCTTTTACAATCCAGTATGAGGCATAAAAACACTTTCTGGCTTGCTTGCAATGAAAGGCAGAAAGAGTTTTATTAGCTGAAATGCACTCCATAAGAAAGACTATCAAAGAACAGCTTGCTTTCAGCAGACTGCATGTTTGTTTATACTAACAAGTAGAACACAGAAAAACACTTTCTGGCTTGTTTGCAATGAGCACCAGAAAGACAGTTTTATTAACTGAACTGCACTCAGTATTCAAGATTGTCAAAGAACAACTTGTTTTCAGCAACCTGCTACTTTGCTTTTACAATCCAGTATGAAGCATAAAACACTTTCTGGCTTGCATGGAATGAAAGGCAGAAAGAGTTTTATTAGCTGAAATACACTCAATAAGAAAGATTGTAAGAGTACAGCTTATTTCCAGCAAACTGCATCTTTGCTTATACAGACAAGAAGAGCAAAGAAAAACACTTTCTGGCTTGCTTGCAATGAAAGGCAGAAAGAGTTTTATTAGCTGCACTGCACTCCATAAGAAAGACTGTCAGAGTACAGCTTATTTCCAGCAAACTGCATCTTTGCTTATACAGACAAGAACAGCAAAGATAAACACTTTCTGGCTTGTTTGCAATGAATGACAGAAATACATTTTTGTTATTATTTTTATACAATCCAGTATGAAGCATAAAAACACTTTCTGGCTTGCTTGCAATGAAAGGCAGAAAGAGTTTTATTAGCTGAACTGCACTCCATAAGAAATACTATCAAAGAACATCTTACTTTCAGCAGACTACATATTTGTTTACAGTTATAAGTAGAACACAGAAAAACACTTTCTGGCTTGTTTGCAATGAGCACCAGAAAGACAGTTTTATTAACTGAACTGCACTCAGTATTCAAGACTGTCAAAGAACAACTTGTTTTCAGCAACCTGCTACTTTGCTTTTACAATCCAGTATGAAGCATAAAAACACTTTCTGGCTTGCTTGCAATGAAAGGCAGAAAGAGTTTTATTAGCTGAACTGCATTCCATAAGAAAGACTGTCAGAGTACAGCTTATTTCCAGCAAACTGCATCTTTGCTTATACAGACAAGAAGACCACAGAAAAACACTTTAAGGCTTATTTGCAATTAGCACCAGAAAGACAGTTTTATTAACTGAACTGCACTCAGTATTCAAGACTGTCAAAGAAGAACTTGTTTTCAGCAAACTGCTACTTTGCTTATACAGACAAGAACAGCAAAGAAAAACACTTTCTGGCTTGTTTGCAATGAATGACAGAAATACATTTTTATTGGATGAACTGCACCCAGTATTCAAGACTGTCAAAGAACAACTTGTTTTCAGCAATCTGCTACTTTGCTTTTACAATTCAGTGTGAAGCATAAAAACACTTTCTGGCTTGCTTGCAATGAAAGGCAGAAAGAGTTTTATTAGCTGAACTGCACTCCATAAGAAAGACTATCAAAGAACAGCTTGCTTTCAGCAGACTGCATCTTTGTTTATACTAACAAGTACAACACAGAAAAACACTTTCTGGCTTATTTGCAATGAGCACCAGAAAGACAGTTTTATTAATTGAACTGCACTCAGTATTCAAGACTGTCAAAGAACAACTTGTTTTCAGCAACCTGCTACTTTGCTTTTAAAATCCAGTATGAAGCATAAAAACACTTTCTGGCTTGCTTGGAATGAAAGGCAGAAAGAGTTTTATTAGCTGAATTGCACTCCATAAGAAAGATTGTCAGAGTACAGCTTACTTCCAGCAAACTGCATCTTTGCTTACACAGACAAGAAGAGCAAAGAAAAACAATTTCTGGCTTGCTTGCAATGAAAGGCAGAAAGAGTTTTATTAGCTGCACTGCACTCCATAACAAAGACTATCAAAGAACAGCTTGCTTTCAGCAGACTGCATATTTGTTTTTACTAACAAGTAGAACACAGAAAAACACTTTCTGGCTTGTTTGCAATGAGCACCAGAAAGACAGTTTTATTAACTGAACTGCACTCAGTATTCAAGACTGTCAAAGAACAACTTGTTTTCAGCAACCTGCTACTTTGCTTTTACAATCCAGTATGAAGCATAAAAACAATTTCTGGCTTGCTTGCAATGAAAGGCAGAAAGAGTTTTATTAGCTGAACTGCACTCCATAAGAAAGACTATCAAAGAACAGCTTGCTTTCAGCAGACTGCATGTTTGTTTATACTAACAAGTAGAACACAGAAAAACACTTTCTGGCTTGTTTGCAATGAGTACCAGAAAGACAGTTTTATTAACTGAACTGCACTCAGTATTCAAGACTGTCAAAGAACATATTGTTTTCAGCAACCTGCTACTTTGCTTTTAAAATCCAGTATGAAGCATAAAAACACTTTCTGGCTTGCTTGCAATGAAAGGCAGAAAGAGTTTTATTAGCTGAACTGCATTCCATAAGAAAGACTGTCAGAGTACAGCTTATTTCCAGCAAACTGCATCTTTGCTTATACAGACAAGAACAGCAAAGAAAAACACTTTCTGGCTTGTTTGCAATGAATGACAGAAATACATTTTTATTGGCTGAACTGCACCCAGTATTCAAGACTGTCAAAGAACAACTTGTTTTCAGCAAACTGCATTTTTGCTTTTACAATCCAGTATGAAGCATAAAAACACTTTCTGGCTTGCTTGCAATGAAAGGCAGAAAGAGTTTTATTAGCTGAACTGCACTCCATAAAAAAGACTATCAAAGAACAGCTTGCTTTCAGCAGACTACATATTTGTTTACAGTTATAAGTAGAACACAGAAAAACACCTTCTGGCTTGTTTGCAATGAGCACCAGAAAGACAGTTTTATTAACTGAACTGCACTCAGTATGCAAGACTGTCAAAGAACAACTTGTTTTCAGCAACCTGCTACTTTGCTTTTACAATCCAGAATGAAGCATAAAAACACTTTCTGGCTTGCTTGGAATGAAAGACAGAAAGAGTTTTATTAGCTGAAATGCACTCCATAAGGAAGATTGTCAGAGTACAGCTTATTTCCAGCAAACTGCATCTTTGCTTATACAGACAAGAAGAGCAAAGAAAAACACTTTCTGGCTTGCTTGCAATGAAAGGCAGAAAGAGTTTTATTAGCTGCACTGCACTCCATAAGAAAGACTGTCAGAGTACAGCTTATTTCCAGCAAACTGCATCTTTGCTTATACAGACAATAACAGCAAAGAAAAACACTTTCTGGCTTGTTTGCAATGAATGACAGAAATACATTTTTATTATTATTTTTATACAATCCAGTATGAAGCATAAAAACACTTTCTGGCTTGCTTGCAATGAAAGGCAGAGCGAGTTTTATTAGCTGAACTGCACTCCATAAGAAATACTATCAAAAAACAGCTTGCTTTCAGCAGACTACATATTTGTTTATACTAACAAGTAGAACACAGAAAAACACTTTCTGGCTTGTTTGCAATGAGTACCAGAAAGACAGTTTTATTATCTGAACTGCACTCAGTATTCAAGACTGTCAAAGAACAACTTGTTTTCAGCAACCTGCTACTTTGCTTTTGAAATCCAGTATGAAGCATAAAAACACCTTCTGGCTTGCTTGGAATGAAAGGCAGAAAGAGTTTTATTAGCTGAAATGCACTCCATAAGAAAGATTGTCAGAGTACAGCTTATTTCCAGCAAACTGCATCTTTGCTTATACAGACAAGAAGAGCAAAGAAAAACACTTTCTGGCTTGCTTGCAATGAAAGGCAGAAAGAGTTTTATTAGCTGCACTGCACTCCATAAGAAAGACTATCAAAGAACAGCTTGCTTTCAGCAGACTGCATATTTGTTTATACTAACAAGTAGAACACAGAAAAACACTTTCTGGCTTGTTTGCAATGAGCACCAGAAAGACAGTTTTATTAACTGAACTGCACTCAGTATTCAAGACTGTCAAAGAACAACTTGTTTTCAGCAATCTGCTACTTTGCTTTTACAATTCAGTGTGAAGCATAAAAACACTTTCTGGCTTGCTTGCAATGAAAGGCAGAAAGAGTTTTATTAGCTGAACTGCACTCCATAAGAAAGACTATCAAAGAACAGCTTGCTTTCAGCAGACTGCATCTTTGTTTATACTAACAAGTACAACACAGAAAAACACTTTCTGGCTTATTTGCAATGAGCACCAGAAAGACAGTTTTATTAACTGAACTGCACTCAGTATTCAAGACTGTCAAAGAACATATTGTTTTCAGCAACCTGCTACTTTGCTTTTAAAATCCAGTATGAAGCATAAAAACACTTTCTGGCTTGCTTGCAATGAAAGGCAGAAAGAGTTTTATTAGCTGAACTGCATTCCATAAGAAAGACTGTCAGAGTACAGCTTATTTCCAGCAAACTGCATCTTTGCTTATACAGACAAGAACAGCAAAGAAAAACACTTTCTGGCTTGTTTGCAATGAATGACAGAAATACATTTTTATTGGCTGAACTGCACCCAGTATTCAAGACTGTCAAAGAACAACTTGTTTTCAGCAAACTGCATTTTTGCTTTTACAATCCAGTATGAAGCATAAAAACACTTTCTGGCTTGCTTGCAATGAAAGGCAGAAAGAGTTTTATTAGCTGAACTGCACTCCATAAGAAAGACTATCAAAGAACAGCTTGCTTTCAGCAGACTACATATTTGTTTACAGTTATAAGTAGAACACAGAAAAACACCTTCTGGCTTGTTTGCAATGAGCACCAGAAAGACAGTTTTATTAACTGAACTGCACTCAGTATGCAAGACTGTCAAAGAACAACTTGTTTTCAGCAACCTGCTACTTTGCTTTTACAATCCAGAATGAAGCATAAAAACATTTTCTGGCTTGCTTGGAATGAAAGACAGAAAGAGTTTTATTAGCTGAAATGCACTCCATAAGGAAGATTGTCAGAGTACAGCTTATTTCCAGCAAACTGCATCTTTGCTTATACAGACAAGAAGAGCAAAGAAAAACACTTTCTGGCTTGCTTGCAATGAAAGGCAAAAAGAGTTTTATTAGCTGCACTGCACTCCATAAGAAAGACTGTCAGAGTACAGCTTATTTCCAGCAGACTGCATCTTTGCTTATACAGACAATAACAGCAAATAAAAACACTTTCTGGCTTGTTTGCAATGAATGACAGAAATACATTTTTATTATTATTTTTATACAATCCAGTATGAAGCATAAAAACACTTTCTGGCTTGCTTGCAATGAAAGGCAGAGCGAGTTTTATTAGCTGAACTGCACTCCATAAGAAATACTATCAAAAAACAGCTTGCTTTCAGCAGACTACATATTTGTTTATACTAACAAGTAGAACACAGAAAAACACTTTCTGGCTTGTTTGCAATGAGTACCAGAAAGACAGTTTTATTAACTGAACTGCACTCAGTATTCAAGACTGTCAAAGAACAACTTGTTTTCAGCAACCTGCTACTTTGCTTTTAAAATCCAGTATGAAGCATAAAAACACTTTCTGGCTTGCTTGGAATGAAAGGCAGAAAGAGTTTTATTAGCTGAAATGCACTCCATAAGAAAGATTGTCAGAGTACAGCTTATTTCCAGCAAACTGCATCTTTGCTTATACAGACAAGAAGAGCAAAGAAAAACACTTTCTGGCTTGCTTGCAATGAAAGGCAGAAAGAGTTTTATTAGCTGCACTGCACTCCATAAGAAAGACTATCAAAGAACAGCTTGCTTTCAGCAGACTGCATATTTGTTTATACTAACAAGTAGAACACAGAAAAACACTTTCTGGCTTGTTTGCAATGAGCACCAGAAAGACAGTTTTATTAACTGAACTGCACTCAGTATTCAAGACTGTCAAAGAACAACTTGTTTTCAGCAACCTGCTACTTTGCTTTTACAATTCAGTGTGAAGCATAAAAACACTTTCTGGCTTGCTTGCAATGAAAGGCAGAAAGAGTTTTATTAGCTGAACTGCACTCCATAAGAAAGACTATCAAAGAACAGCTTGCTTTCAGCAGACTGCATCTTTGTTTATACTAACAAGTACAACACAGAAAAACACTTTCTGGCTTATTTGCAATGAGCACCAGAAAGACAGTTTTATTAACTGAACTGCACTCAGTATTCAAGACTGTCAAAGAACAACTTGTTTTCAGCAAACTGCTACTTTGCTTTTACAATCCAGTATGAAGCATAAAAACAATTTCTGGCTTGCTTGGGATGAAAGGCAGAAAGAGTTTTATTAGCTGAAATGCACTCCATAAGAAAGACTGTCAGAGTACAGCTTATTTCCAGCAAACTGCATCTTTGCTTATACAGACAAGAAGAGCAAAGAAAAACACTTTCTGGCTTGTTTGCAATGAATTGACAGAAATACATTTTTATTGGCTGAACTGCAGTCAGAATGCAAGACTGTCAAAGAACAGCTTGTTTCCAGCAAACTGCATCTTTGCTTATACAGATGAGTAGAACACAGAAAAACACTTTCTGGCTTGTTTGCAA
This sequence comes from Hoplias malabaricus, assembly GCF_029633855.1. Lineage (NCBI taxonomy): Eukaryota > Metazoa > Chordata > Actinopteri > Characiformes > Erythrinidae > Hoplias > Hoplias malabaricus. Next base: position 11,943,442 of record NC_089809.1, on the reverse strand, counting down.
TGAGCACCTGAAAGACAGTTTTATTAACTGAACTGCACTCAGTATTCAAGACTGTCAAAGAACAACTTGTTTTCAGCAACCTGCTACTTTGCTTTTACAATCCAGCATGAAGCATAAAAACACTTTCTGGCTTATAAAAATTTTCTGGCTCGTTTGCAATGAAAGGCAGAAACTGTTTTATTAGCTGAACTGCACTCCATAAGAAAGACTGTCAAAGAATAGCTTGCTTTCAGCAACATGCATGTTTCCTTATAGTAGAACACAGAAAAGTAGAACACAGAAAACCACCTTCTGGCTTGTTTGAAATGAAAGCCAGAAATAGAGATATACTACCCAAACTACTGTGCATAGGAAAGACTTTCAACGGACTATATGTATTCAGCATTCTGCAACTTTGCTTTCCAAACTAGTCTCAAGCAGATAAACACTTTCTGGCTTGTTTGCAATGAAAGGCAGGAACAGTTTTATTAGCTGAACTGCACTCCATAAGAAAGACTGTCAAAGAATAGCTTGTTTTCAGCAACATGCATGCTTGCTTATAGTAGAACACAGAAATGTAGAACACAGAAAACCACCTTCTGGCTTGTTTCAAATGAAAGCCAGAAATAGAGATATACTACCCAAACTGCTCTGCATAGGAAAGACGTTCAAGGGACGATATGTATTCCAGTTTTCTGCAACTTTGCTTTACAAACCAGTCTGAGGCAGATAAACACTTTCTTGCTTGTTTGCAATGAAAGGCAGAAACAGTTTTATTAGCTGAACTGCACATCATAAGAAAGACTGTCAAAAAAGAGGTTGCTTTCAGCAAACTGCATCTTTGCTTATAGTAGAACACAGAAAAGCAGAACACAGAAAAACACTTTCTGGCTTTTATGAAATGAAAGCCAGAAATAGAGATATACTACCCCAGCTGCTCTGCATAAGAAATACTTTCAAAGGACAATTTGTATTCAGCATTCTGCAACTTTGCATTACAAACTAGTCTCAAGCAGATAAACACTTTCTGGCTTGTTTGCAATGAAAGGCAGGAACAGTTTTATTAGCTGAACTGCACTCCATAAGAAAGACTGTCAAAGAACAGCTTGCTTTCAGCAACATGCATGTTTGCTTATAGTAGAACACAGAAATGTAGAACACAGAAAACCACCTTCTGGCTTGTTTGAAATGAAAGCCAGAAATAGATATATACTACCCAAACTGCTCTGCATAGGAAAGACTTTCAAGGGACGATATGTATTCTGCATTCTGCAACTTTGCTTTACAAACCAGTCTGAAGCAGATAAACACTTTTTTACTTCGCTTGTAATGAAAGGCAGAAACTGTTTTATTAGCTGAACTGCACACCATAAGAAAGACTGTCAAAAAAGAGGTTGCTTCCAGCAAACTGCATCTTTGCTTATAGTAGAACACAGAAAAGTAGAACACAGAAAAACACTAGAGATATACTACCCCAGCTGCTCTGCATAGGAAATACTTTCAAAGGACAATTTGTATTCAGCATTCTGCAACTTTGGTTTTACCAAGATAAACACTTTCTTGCATCTTTGCAATGAAAGTTAGAGACACAGCTTTATTAGCTGAACTGCACTCCATCACAAGACTGTCAAGGAACAGCTTACTTTCAGCAAACTGCATCTTTGATTATACAGACAAGTCGAACACAGGGAAACACTTTCTAGCTTGTTCGCAATTAATGTAACACAGTTCTTACAATGAATGCAACACAGTTTTATTAGCTGAACTGCACTCCATTAGAAGACTGTCAAAGAACAGCTTACTTTCAGCAAACTGCATCTTTGGTTATACAGACAAGTAGAACACAGGGAAACACTTTCTGGCTTATTCACAATGAATGTAACACAGTTTTATTAGCTGAACTGCACTCCATAAGAAAGACTGTCAAAGAACAGCTTGCTTTCAGCAAACTGCATATTTGCTTACAGTGGAACACAGAATGGTAGAACACTGAAAAACACTTTCTGGCTTGTTTGAAATGAAAGCCAGAAATAGAGATATACTACCCAAACTGCTCTGCATAAGAAAGACTTTCAAGGGACAATATGTATTCAGCATTCTGCAACTTTGCTTTACAAACCAGTATGAAGCAGATAAACACTTTCTGGCTTGTTTGCAATGAAAGGCAGGAACACAGCTTTATTAGCTGAACTGCACTCCATCAGAAAGACTGTCAAGGAACAGCTTACTTTCAGCAAACTGCATCTTCGGTTATACAGTCAAGTAGAACACAGGGAAACACTTTCTGGCTTGTTCGCAATTAATGTAACACAGTTCTTACAATGAATGCAACACAGTTTTATTAGCTTAACTGCACTCCATTAGAAAGACTGTCAAAGAACAGCTTACTTTCAGCAAACTGCATCTTTTGTTATACAGACAAGTAGAACACAGGGAAACACTTTCTGGCTTGTTCGCAATGAATGTAACACAGTTTTATTAGCTGAACTGCACTCCATAAGAAAGACTGTCAAGGAACAGCTTGCTTTCAGCAAACTGCATGTTTGCTTACAGTGGAACACAGAATGGTAGAACACTGAAAAACACTTTCTGGCTTGTTTGAAATGAAAGCCAGGAATAGATATATACTACCCAAACTGCTCTGCATAAGAAATACTTTCAAGGGAAAATATGTATTCAGCATTCTGCAACTTTGCTTTTAGAAAGCAGTATGAAGCAGATAAACACTTTCTTGCTTGTTTGCAATGAAAGTCAGAAACACAGCTTTATTAGCTGAACTGCACTCCATAAGAAAGTCTGTCAAGGAACAGCTTACTTACAGCAAACTGCATCTTTGGTTATACAGGGAAACACTTTCTCTTTTTCTCTCCTATTTCACTTATATTCCTTTATTTTTAACCTTAAATAAATTTTAACCAAATGCCACTGGGCCCAGGGCTTCTCACTATTTCAATATAATACAATTCCACAATAACTCAAAGCTTACTTTCACACAATGGCTGTGATTCATGTCTTACAGTTTTAAGTAAAAATAGGGCCCTGTTTACCCAAACTCGCATGTCATCATCAGCTCACCTCATCGTTACTAATTAAGCTATTCTACACTTATACTTCACCTTTTCCTTTCCTTTTCATTTTCTTCTGTTACATCTGTTCCTTTTTACTCTTTTACTTTTTCTTCTATTACATCTGTTCCTTTTACTTTTACTTCATTGGTCCCTTTTATTTGCTTCATTTTTCTATTACTGTAGTTAAAAATTTAGAATGGAGAAACTTTATCCAACACCATCATCAACATAACACTGCATGCACTAATGAGTCTAACAGGTGCCACCCTTTCTGCATCAGACAGCCCAACCAGCACTCAAATTTGTGAAAATCTCACCTCACGAGTTCGAATGCAGGAGCCGTCTGAAGCAGGAAGGCCACAACTCAGCATCCCATCCTCATCGCCATCTTTGTTGTTAACTTTTGATGTGTTGTGAAGACAGGTGATGGAAAAGAATCTCCGCAGACACGGGTAAAGGTGTTGTCGTGGGAAACAATTTTATTACTTTGTGTTTGTGGACAAATATTCTTAAATGATGATTAGTTAAATTAGCATTTATAACTACATACTCATTGTGTGAAATTTTGTACCTTATATGCATCTATATGAATGAATAACCAGCATTTATATTATGTATTACTTACACATGTAGTTAAACATTTTTTGATCCTGCACGACTAACTCTATGGCATGATAACTCACGTGATATTTACACATTCTTAATTCTTAACGTCTAACCTTGAACAGATGTGCACTACAGGCTTTTAGCACACTGACATCAATCATAGTGTTGGCCCAGGAGGGCTGAAGTGTAGGGGCATGTTGTTGACCTTGAAGTGCATTTCTGACTCCCTAAATCTTAGTCTCTCGGGAGAGGAGTGCTGGGAAGAGAGGCCCATTGTCAGCCTGGCCGATAACGAATGTTTTCAGGGTCACGGTAGGCACCTGAATCTTGCACGTGAAGAGCTGAGTACTAACACGTGAAATTATGCATATTAAAATACGCTAATCAGCCAGAAAATGCCTCACCGGCAGGGTTTACGTCATTCGGGGTATAACTGTTGGAGTCAGATCTTGAGAGGTCAGAGCTTTACTTGGGAGGAGTATTACACTCTTCTCGATGTATTGTTCTCCTGGATCCAGTATTGTTAAATAAATACTTTGATTTGCTTTGGACTTCACTCGACTGGTGTCTGCTACTCTTCCGTAACGAACACGCCTCCCCAAAGAGGGAGGGTGTATTTTGGACCTTTTTGATATTTTCTAAATTTTAAATACTTTGAGAATGGTCCAAAAGAACATTTTTATCTTCAATTGGTGACCCCAACGTGTGGGAGGTCCAGACGGCGGACGACTTCGGACTCGATTCGGACACTCGCGGCCGCAACATACTGAGGTGGGTGCGCAGACCCTGTTATATTCAAATTCTGCTTATTGAATTGTTTAAATTGGAGTGGTGTGGAGGCCCGATGGCGGTCCGGAGTGGGGTATAGAGCATATCAATTTATTTTATATGTTTTTATAATTTATTATCAGTTTATATATTTGGGGTTGCTTGTTTGAAAAAAAAAAAAAACAGGAAAAATATTGAGGTGGATGCTGTTCCCACCCAGGGACTGGGAGCTGGCGTGCCCCCCTTGGACCTGACGAGGTGTCGAGATAACGGCCCGGTCAGAGTGGTCCGTCCGTGGGATTGGTTCCCCCTAAAGTATAATCTAGAAGTGGATGCTGTTCCCGCAAGCGGATGCTGTTCCCGCAATTTGGTGGATGCTGTTCCCACCAGGGGTTTGTTGTGTACTTAAATGAAAGTTTAAAGTATAATCTAGAAGCGGATGCTGTTCCCGCAATTAGGTGGATGCTGTTCCCACCAGGGGTTTGTTGTGTATTTTAATGAAACTATATTGTGTATTTCATGTTTTGTCTGTTCTAGAGGCTGTGCTATTCTTAGGGGCTGTTTACATGACTGTTGAGTACGTTTGTGCACATTACAGAGTGGTAGAGGATTGCATAAACTGGTCCATCTATTTGAACAAGAGCACCTGGTGTTTTATACACACATTTAATGGATTACATACCCAGCCATATTTTATTATATAACATATTCGGTGGTTCTTTGTGAAGCGCATTATACACGTAGATTAAAGCCTCACTTTAATTGTTCCTTTGTTCTTGGGGTTCACCTGGACTTTTATTGTTGACTTGGACTTTTGTGGATAAAATATATTTTGTACTTCGCTTACTACTTACTGTTCAAAGAAACGTATTTTTCCCGTTCAGTTTGCATTTTTTGTTGTTGTAGTTTGTGCTAACAATTTATTTTCTGCCTTGGTTTGAACTTTTTGTTGATCATAACATATTTTGTAACTTGTTTGCTATTTCCGTAGTTCTCAAAATTTTGTTTTCACTTGCTATAATATATCTTGTAATTTGACTGCCTATTGATGGTGTGCTGATGATGTTTGTCCTGTTTGGTTGGAATTGTTCCTCCACATAATAGGTACTTTTGTGGCTTGCTGACTGTTTAGTGTGTCCGGTAACTAGTTTTACTACCTAAAATATAGTCTTTGGCTTCATTCTGTATTGTGAGATAATTGTCCTGCCTTTATAGCTTTTTCCACTTACTACAAATTTTATTTCATGTATTGGTGTGTTATTTGCTTCTGACTAACGAGCTTTCTCGGTCCGTGGGCCGGTTTGATACTTAATGTAAATTAGGCTTAGCTTGCTTCTAAATTAAATACTGTGTTTGAAGACACGCACTACGTTTCTTATCAGCCTGTGAAATTCTTCACAGGGCTGAGGTGGTACTGCTTTTCTTGGCTGAGCTTAAACTTGACTCTAAACTTGGACTTTTTCTTTTTGTTACATACTGCCCGGAGAGCGCTAAGTGCAGTGGCTGCTGCCGAGGGCGCTGTGGGGGGAGACCCTGGGACGCTGTTCTAATAACTCTAAATTGCGACGAAACCTTGCGGTGTTAATTGATTCACGGTTAAGAGTGAACTAGAACGAAGACCCATTCAGGTGAGATCCATTTTCAAAAGAGCTAAGGCAAAGAAAAGCTTGAACACAGCTAAGACGGACATTGCGGAGCTTACAGCTATTACAACGGCATTTCTTAGTATGGCTCCACAGCTTGTTACACTGAAAACACCAGGTCTGTCACAGCCGACGGCAGTTTCACCTACTGCTGAGAAGGCGGAGGTGGAAAGTGAGTATACAAATCACAAGGGGGAGGGGCCTACAGTCCCGCCTCCGCCATACAACCTAAGCCACGTCCCACCAGCAGACAGTATCCTGCCTGTCTTTAGCGTAGACTCAGGCAAAGTGAGCGTACAGACAGATACAAAAGGGAGGGGCTCTGCTCGTGAGCAGGCAGCCCACAGCTTCACACACACAGACGAGATGTTAAACAAGCCTTATCTGCTGCAGTTGACTTAGCCAGACCTGACTATTCACTACCTTTTTACATGGATGTTTCTGAAACAGACACTGTGATAAATGGTGTACTGTTTCAGAAAAAGGGGGAGGGTTGAGCAGTACTAATGTACTTAAGTGTCCCATTGGACCTTATAGAGAGGAGACAACCACAGTGCACAAGACATGTAGCAGGACTGACCAAATTAGTCCAGAAAACAGCACATCTGGTAGCAGGATACTCATTGCGCATTCTAACCACACATGGAGTAGTAGCGTACATAAACTCACAGATGTTCACACTCACTCCATTGCGACAGAGACGCATTCACAAAGCATTGACTGCACCCAACATCACCTACACACACGAAGGAGTCAACATGGCAGATGGGATGCTGGAAGGTCCACCACATGAGTGTGAGGAACAGGTAGAAAGGCAAGGAAAAGTAAGACCAGATTTACAAGCCACACCCATTCCAGGGTCATGGAATTTATGGACAGATGGGTGTGGGTACAGGGCAGATACAGGTAAAGTCAGAGCAGGATATGCAGTAGTTCAGGAAGCAAAAGGGGAAACACATGAGTTTCAGACAGTCATAGCAGAGGAAGTGAAACAAAATCCATCAGCACAGAAGGCAGAACTACTAGCAGTAATTTCAGCACTAGAAGTGGCAGAAGGAAGGGACGTCACTATTTATAGTGACTCAGCATACGTAGTGACAGCCACACATGTAGACATTCCACACTGGAAGCTGGTTGGATATGTCACAAGCACAGGGAAACCAGCCAAACACAAGACAGAACTGATGCGATTAGAAGCAGCTATACACAAACCAAACAAGGTAGCAATTGTGAAGTGTAAAGGACACCAAAAGGGATACACAATAATAAACAGAGGGAATGAAGCTGCAGATGGGGCAGCAAAAAGAGCAGCAGGCTACACGGAACCCAACAACATGCTTGTGTTGGACTCCAGTGTACCCTGGGAACCGATTCCCCCAGGACAAGAGCTTAGACACATACAGGATCAGGCAAGTCCAGAAGAAAAGTCAGTATGGCTAGCAAAGGGGGCTACCCCAAACAGTCAGGTGTGGACGTCACAAGAAGGACAAGTAGTTTTACCAATGTCACTAGCAGAAGCAGATTTAGCACAAACAGTAGTGCACGTAGGAAGACAACAAACACTTGAAAATCTAAAACAATGGTGGCACCCATTCATGTCAGCATTAGTGGTAGATTACATCACTAAATGTCAGATTTGTAATACTCAGAACATAGCAAAAGCATTTAAACTAGCTCCAGGAAGGTTTCCATTGCCAGATTCTCATGGACACGAGATTCAAATAGATTACACAGATATGATTGACCCCATTAGGAGATATAGATATCTCCTGGTCGTTTTAGATCGATTCTCGGGGTGGGTAGAGGCAGTCCCCACTCTGAGGGAAGATGCAAAATCAGTCTGTAAGTTTCTGATTAATTGTTGGATTCCGAACCACGGGTTTCCTAGGAAACTTTTCTCAGATAACGGGAGTCATTTCACAAGCAAAACACTGCAGTGGGTGGAGCAGTCATTGGGGCTGCACCATAGCTATGGTTGTGTGTATCATCCTGCCTCACAAGGTCAGGTGGAGAGGATGAATCAAAATTTGAAATCCAAATTAGCTAAGATTACACTGACCACGGGCATGAATTGGCTAGATGCCCTACCAATTGCCCTGATCAGTATTCGGAGCTCTATTAATAGAAGCACAGTCTTCTCCCCATTTGAACTGGTCAGAGGCGTAGCATTCCCAGGCCCAAAAACAAGACTGAGTCCTGATGAGGGCTCGCCTGGGACGAACACAGATGAGTATCGTCAACTGTTTTTGAAACTAAAATCAGTGTGTGAGGAACTATCTGTGCAGGTACAGAGAAACAGAGGAGGAGACGAGGAGCATGAGATACCTCCCGAGGTGGCCATGGCTCCATTGGTGTATCTGAGAGCCATTAAGCGAAAGTGGTCAGAGCCTCGCTGGACAGGCCCATTCCAGGTGACAGAGAGAACCAGCCACGCGGTACGACTCCAGGGCAAAGGCAGCTCATGGTACCACCTGTCTCAGTGCAAGCCAGCACTGCCACCCGAGGAGCACCAGACGCAGAAGCAAGCATCTAATTAGTAACAAGTGCCAGCTGGACACTCTGCGAACGACAGGTGTCACCGGAGAGCTGTCTGAAGCTCTTGAAGATCCAGAACACATTATTATTTTCTTTACAGGTTGTCGTGGACTCTTCTTCTTTACAGGTTAAATACTTTGAGAACGGTCCAAAAGAACATTTTTATCTTCAGTGTAAATACATCTTTATTTACAGAAATAGTGTCTTACGGGTTCTTAAGGATCCCGTGAGAGGAGTGTTCAATTCAGCACTCAAATTCTCTCTCCCCGCTCTTGGCTAGGACCCCGATTCTTATGGTTCTTTCTCCTTTCCAAATATGGTGAACGTAGAGGTTGGTTTACATTTGCATGTTTAAGGGACGAAGGGAGGGGTAAAATTTATAGTCTCCTACTCTCACTGACAGCTTATCCTAAACATTTCTCTCTGTGGAGCACAGACACAGAGCATACATCTAAACATGTAGAACAGTGAACATTTCTTAATACTACGCTTAAGGTCTTATGTTTAAATATACCTCACTTGTTTGCAATGAAAGGCAGAAACACAGTTTTATTAGCTATTAGAACACAGAAAAACACTTTCTGGCTTGTTCGCAATGAATGTAACAGTTGTTGCAATGAATGTAACACAGTTTTATTAGCTGAACTGCACTCCATAAGAAAGACAAAGAACAACTTGCTTTCAGCAAACTGCAACTTTGCTTATAGTAGAACACAGAAAAGTAGAACACAGAAAAACACTTTCTGGCTTGTTTGAAATGAAAGCCAGAAATAGAGATAAGTATATCTTATACCCAAACTGCTCTGCATAAGAAAGACTTTCAAAGGACAATTTGTATTCAGCATTCTGCAACTTTGCTTTTACAAACCAGTATGAAGCAGAAAAACACTTTCTGGCTTGTTTGCAATGAAAGGCAGAAACAGTTTTATTAGCTGAACATCACTTAGTATGAAAGACTGTCAAAGAACAGCTTGTTTTAAGCAAAGCGCATCTTTGTTTATACAGACAAACACCTTCTGGCTTGTTGGCAATTAATTTCAGAAATGCAGAGATATACTACCCACACTTCTCTGCATAAGAAAGACTTTCAAAAAACAGCTTTCATTCAGCATTCTGCAGCTTGGCTTTTACAAACCAGTATGAAGCAGATAAACACTTTCTTGCTTGTTTGCAATGAAAGGCAGAAACACAACTTTATTAGCTGAACTGCACTCCATCAGAAAGACTGTAAAAGGAACAACTTAATCTCAGCAAACTGCATCTTTGTTTATACAGACAAGTATAACACAGAAAAACACTTTCTGGCTTGTTAACAATGAGCACCAGAAAGAAAGTTTTATTAACTGAACTGCACTACATAAGAAAGACTGTCAAAGAACAGTAATTGCTGTATGATGCAGAAAATCACTTTCTGGCCTGTTTGCAATGAAAGGCAGAAACAGTTTTATTAGCTGAACAGCACTCAGTATTCAAGACTGTCAAAGAACAGCTTGTTTTTCACCTCGGTGAAGTTGGCCCCTCATATGATGAGAAACGGAATAAAAAGGTTTCTCTTCGTTAGTGCTTTGTTTTTGCTCGTTTGTGCTGCCAAAATCATCGTTTGTGCTGGTACCGTTTTTGAAGAATTAGACATTATATCTTATTACCTGTTACGTAAGGCAGCCCCTCATTAGTGGCCAAATCTTAACAAAGTGCTCTCATTCGTTTGTGCCTCGTTTCTGCTGGTTTGTGCCGTTAAAATAAATACTAGTACCATTTTACTTCTTGAGTTATTCAGCCATAAAGTTTCAATGAATGACGTCACTCAGCCCCTCATCAACATCTAAATCGCTCCAAACTGGTCTCATTTGTTAGTGCCTCATTTGTGCTGCTTTGTGCTGTTAAAAGAAACATTAGTGCAATTTTCATTCTTGAGTTATTCAGCTATAAAATTTCAATAAATGTGACGTCACTCAGCCCCTCATCAACGTCCAAATTGCTCCAAAGTGGTCTCATTCGTTAGTGCAACGTTTGTGCTGTTTTTTTTTTTTTTTATTCTGTTAAAAATTTGCGCTTTTAATTGGGTGATATGTATATAAAAGTATTTTTAAACATCACCCAGCTTCCCCCATCAGCTTCCAACATATTCTTGTACATTGTTTTTTGTTCAATACTTTTCTTATTTATGCTGTTTTTCAACTTTTGTCCATAACTGCATATGGATTTTGTGATTGCGACTGCTTCATTTGCCACCTGATCGCTGTGCTGACAGTGTGGATGAGAGAGATGGTGAACCTTCATTTTGATGGTGTTATGATGAGATATCTCGCTTTTAAGCCTGTCAGTTTATAATGTTTTGAGGAGAAAACTAGGATTTATTGAGGAACATTTAACACGGAAGGAATGAGACAACAATCACCATTCACTTTTCCGGTGGAATTGTTATACATATTTGGAACCCAAAATTTCAGGTAAGTTAAGGTGGCGTTCATGGTTTTAAAGCCTTGACATTTCCTGATGCTGGTGGCCGGGGAAGGAGACAACGCAAGCGGTGTGAGAGGAGACAGAAGTGCGGCAAGCAAGGGGGGGATCCATGCTAGGCTAAGAGCTATCCTGAGCCAGCAGGCTTCTCTCTTTCTCTCCAATGTCTGCTCGCTGGATAATAAACTGGACTATATCAAACTTCAGCGAACTGCATGGCGAGAATACAGAGACTGCTATGTTTTTGTTTTTATGGAGACATGGCTCAGCGACAGTATTCCCGGTGCCGCTATTCAGCTAGATGGGCTAGCCGCGTTTCGAGCCGACAGAGACCCAGTGCTATGCAGTAAGATTCGCGGTGGTGGTTTATGTGTCTATATTAACACTGAATGGTGTAAGAACTCTGTGCTGGTCTCTGCTTATTGTTCATCGTTAGTGGAGTTTGTGGCTGTGAGATGTAGACCTTTTTATTTACTTTGAGAATTCATCGCTGTTTACATTATCACAGTTTATATTCCTCCCGATGCAAACACTAATCAAGTGCTGTGGGAATTATACGATGCCATAAGCGATTTCCAAAATACACACCCGGATGGACTGTTTATTGTTGCTGGAGATTTTAATCATGCAAATCTCAAGAAAGTGTTCCCTAAATTCCACCAGTATATGAACTTTGCTATGAGAGGAGTGAACACGCTGGATCTTGTTTACACAAACGTTCCATACGCGTACAGGGCATAGCTCGAACTCACCTCGAGCTCTCAGATCACATGTCTGTTATGCTAATTCCTGCATACAGACCAATCGTCAGGCGATCGAAACCTGTTCTGAAAGAGGTGAAAATCTGGCCATCAGAAGCAATCTCTACTCTTCAGTTTCGAGTGCACTGACTGGGACATGTTCAGAGAGGCTGCAACTTACAACAACACAATCAACCTGGAGGAGTATGCATCATCAGTGACCAGCTACATAGAGAAGTGCAGGCTAGAGATGTCGCTTTCAAATCAGGCGATAAGAAGGCCCTGAGAACAGCGAGGGCCAAACTCTACCGAGCTATCAGAGAGGCAAAGCGTGCACACGGCCAGATCATCCACAGCCACTTCCAGAGCAGTAGAGACACTCTGCGCATGTGGCAGGGCATCCAGAGCATCACCAGCTACGAGACTACACCACCTGCTTGTGACGGAGATGCTTCCCGACGTGCTGAACCATTTCTACACACGGTTTGAGGCACAGAACAACGTAACGGTGAGAAAGTCCACCCCTTCTCCTAGCAACCAGGTGCTGTCTTTTACTGCAGCCGATGTGAGGAAAACTCTATGCAGAGTCGACCCATGGAAAGCTGCTGGACCAGACAATATTCCTGGCAGAGTGCTCAGAGAATGTGCAGACCAGCTTGCTGATGTCTTCACTGATATGTTCAACATCTCTCTGAGCAGCGCCATTGTTCCAACATGCTTCAAGAACACCACCATCATCCCTGTGCCTAAGAATTCTTCTGTGTCCTGCCACAATGATTATCGTCCCTTTGCACTCACACCTGTCATCACAAAGTGCTTTGAGAGGCTCGTGGTGAGGCACATCAAGACCCTACTTCCCCCCACACTGGACCCTCTACAGTTCGCGTATCGTCCTAACCATTCAACAGACGATGCTATATCTACCACGCCCCACCTGGCACTCACCCACCTGGACAAAAAATACACATATGCCCGAATGCTGTTCATAGACTTCAGCTCAGCATTCAACACCATCATTCCTCAGCACCTCATCGGGAAGCTGAATATACTGGGCCTTAACACTTCTCTCTACAACTGGATCCTGGACTTCCTGACTGGGAGACATCAGTCAGTCTGAATCGGTAGGAGCACCTCCAGCACCATCACACTGAACACTGGAGCCCCCCAGGGCTGTGTGCTCAGTCCACTGCTGTTCACACTGCTGACCCATGACTGTGCAGCGATACACAGCTCAAGTCATATCATCAAGTTTGCTGATGACACGACTGTGGTGGGTCTCATCAGTAAGAACGACGAGTCAGCACACAGAGAGGAGGTGCAGCGGCTAACTGACTGGTGTGAAGTCAACAAACTGTCTCTGAACATAGACAAAACCAAAGACATGGTTGTAGACTTCAGAAAAACAAGGGGTGAGCACTCGCCACTGAGCATCGACATCTCTGCTGTGGAGATTGTCAAGAATACCAAATTCCTTGGTGTTTATCTAGCGGATGATCTCACCTGGTCCACTAACACCAGTAACATCAGAAAGAAAGCCCAGCAACGCCTCTACTTTCTGCGAAGACTGAGGAAGGTTCATCTCCCACCTCCTATCCTCACCACTTTTTACAGAGGAGTCATCGAGAGCATCATGACCAGCTGCATCACTGTCTGGCTTGGGAACCACTCGCTGCACCCGCAAAGCACTCAGCATTGTGGGAGATCACACACACTCTTTAACCTACTGCCGTCTGGAAAAAGGTATCAAAGCATTCGAGCCCTCATATCCAGACTCCGTAACAGCTTCTTCCCACATGCTATCAGACTCCTAAACACCTACAGACTGAGACTGGACTGAAGAAGCGCACCCACACACACAACTTCACAAAACACTGGTTTGTTGGACTGAAAATGATATACTGAAAATGAGTGCACTGTTTACACATATCCTGTTTACATCATGGTTACAACCAGTTACCGTTTACAGCACAAATACACTTTAAATTGCAGTGTCCCCCCCCCCCACCCCCGTACTTATGGTTTTGTATTATCTTGTATTGCATTGCATTGTATTGTATTGAATTTTCTTACCCATGTCTTTTGCACTTTAATGTGTGTGGACTGTTTTATGTTTGCACTAGCTTTGCACTAGTTGCACTTTAATGTTGTGTATTGTTTTATGTAGCACCTTGGCCCTGGAGGAACTCTATTTCATTTCACTGTGTACTGTAAACACTGTATACTGCTGAAATGACAATAAACTTCTTGAACTTGAACTTGAGACAGGGGAGGGGCAGTTGGTCTCTGTGGGTTGAGGAGTTGACTATCAGCAGCTCAAGGCCGCTGATAGCTGGGGCAGCCAAAACAGATCAAATTCAGCTTGTTAGAATCAGAGACCTGAAGCTAAATTTTGAGCTAATAGTCCCTCTGATTCAAAGTTTCATTTTTGCACGGGTTTTCCAAACGTTCAGTCTTGGAGTTCAAAGCTGTTATTGCTCCTTGATGCAATCCAAGTTTCTACTCACAGTCCCAGTCTGTGTGCCATTGGCTCTGCCCATCCCATCAATCATGTTGGTCAGTTTCCTTGGATTGTTTACAACCGACTCAACTCTTTAATTTTCCGATAAACCAGGGCACCACATAATCCAATCAGCAGAAAGCCCACGATCATAAATCCAAATAGGTATACATCTTCAGTGTTCTCAATGGAAAGAGGCGCCAGACATACCACGCGCCACCTCCCCCATCCATCCATGGCATGTCCAGCTGGCGTCGTTCCATCAGGGCAGGTGGGCTCCCCAGGGCCCAAGCTTCTCCTTGAGAAGATGGTGCCAATAGCGTTGAGAGACCAGTTGATCAATTCCATTTTTAATTTTGATTCAAAGAGCGGTGTTAAGAGAGACTCCAAGGGTACAACGTAGAACTAGAAAACAAATGAGCACCCTCAAATGAAGCATTATAAACATCAAATTTCAGCATACCCAGCTAGTAAATTTGCATTTGCCCACACTCAGGCCAAATCATGCACGCCGGAACAAAAACACTCTTCTATCAGTGGGCTATCCAATGACCTGGCCCTAGCCCAGCAAGCTATAAATAAATTACGATAATTGGACCACTACCGAGTTTCAGCCAGAACCACGCCATAAGTGCCAGACTCAGCCCAGATCTGGTTAATTACCGGTTGTAACAGTTTGTTTCTACACACAACACACCCTATCCCTTCCCTGCTTTATTAAATAACAACTTACTCTTTCAGAAAAAAAGGTACAATATTGGTCACTAAAGTTACAACAGTGTTTAAAAGTCCAGTTTTGTTCCTTAAAGGTACATTGCATTCAATCATTGTGTCATGATTTCCTAAATCTAAATAACATTCAAATACTGTTTTTCAAAGAAACATAATTAGATTTACACACTAAGAACCTTTTAAATTGTGACTTTTATTTAAAAATTTTATGTAACTTAGGCCAAACAAGAAAATGCTTAATATACAAATATTTCACCAGTAGGTTTGATAAATAAATAAATAAATAAAAAATAGAGTTTCTACATAGCAGAAGGGTACTTTATAACAGTTTGAAAGTGTGGAAGTACAAATTTGACACTTAAACTCAGATTTATGGCATATATCAATTCCATCAACAGTTTGCAATCTTCTGCTGTGTTGTCACATTTTTGTCAATACCTCACTGCCCTCAACAATGATGGAAATATCAGCTGTATTCTCATCTCTGGCAGCCTGGACAACAGGGATCTTCAGGATGTGCTGTGTAGTGAAAGAACCCTCAAGTGTAGTCACCTTAGTTGTATTCTTTGTTGAATTCCCGCTCTGGAAAAAGGTACTATTAAACAAATAGAGATTATGTACATATTTTGTTCACTTCAATATATTTTCTTTAAAAATATTTAATGAACCTGAACAGCAAATCCATTAACTGCAGAACTTCAAATGTGGCAAGATTATCAGGTTATAGTACAAACAGTTATACAAGCGATTATGCTACAACTGATGCTAAAGGTCTCATCTAAATAACTTAAATTAACCTCCTATCTGCATTTCTCCCTGCCCACCTGCATTTTTCACTGCACCACTAGTTTTCTTACTGCAGTCCAGCTTTACATAATTACATAAGGAAAATGAATTAGTTCATGTTCAGATAATTTTGAAGAAAACAATTTCACATGTAAAAAAATTTCACATGTATTTGTTTCTTTTTATCTCTCAATAAATAGGCATCTATGTTTTTCAATATAACCTCCTTCAACCCATTAATCACTACCAAAATCAGTGCTATTCCCTAAAAAAGAATTGTATGTGGAACTATATTTACAACATTACATTACACCAAAAACCAGCACTGAGATTAAGTATTTAACCTTATGTCTTAATGTTTTATTTATTATACTGAGGTATGCGGTTCTGTGTGACATAAAACCCCACAATAATGCTCACAGTCTTGTAAAATACATCATCAAACCACATAATTACAAATATTAAAATACTCATGTAGGAGCAATTGTCATAACATTTAAATGTTTACTATATCGGGGGGGGGGGGGGTGGGGGGTAGGAGCTAGCTAGAGTTAAACAGGTTAGCCTAGCTAAAGTTTGTCATTTGAAAAAACTATACTAATAATAACTAATATAAATAAACTAATATTACGTATATAACAGCAACCGATAGAATAACGTACATAACATTAACAATGTCATCTACATTTGGGCGACACCAAAATACTAATGTATCCAAAAATATAAGGTTAAATTAAAATATTTACTGGATGAATTTTTCCCTGAGGCTGATGACAGCTGCTTGCATGCCACGGTCATCGTCTTCTTCTTTCTCTGTGTTTATACAGCAGTTCGCTTCTGCCACATTCCGTTTTCTCATTCAGAGTTCATTCAGTCCAGTCGTTCAGAGTCGTTCCAGTCTAGTCATTTTCAGAAACTTAAATAACAATTTCCTCCCTTCAGCACGACACAGTGCTGACAGACACATCAAACCTTTTGTCCACAACTCGCATTGATGTAACATCCTGGATGAGCTGCACTACCTGAGCAAATTCTGTGGGTTGTAGACACCGCCTCATGCTTCCTCTAGGGGTAACATATCTTTAGGTTTTACATATATTAATAAAAATACATTAATTGTTTATTAAACAAGAGTTAAAATGCATTGAAACTATTTTTTCCCTGACTGCTTAAATTTTAAACTTTGGCCATTTCTCAATATGTGTTTTTTGTCTGTACTTGTGTTTTGTCTACTTGGAAAATGTCATCAGTCAGCCCCAGTCCTGTTCCATATAGATGTCCACATAACCCGTATTAATAAGGATGCACTGAGACCTCTGTAGACTTGGGAAAGTCATATATACCAAACCTGAAATGAGGACTCATCAAATACACGAATTTGTTCCAATTTCAGAATGTCTATACAGCATTCCTCCCATCTTTAGGAGTTTAAACTCAGAAGTTGAAGTTGCCTAGTCTGCACTACTAAGACTGGCAGTCCGAACTTAAGCTGTATTGAGAAACAGCTTTCGTCTTCTCTGCTTCTCAACCACAATCCAGTCAAATGACAAAGACGCAGGGCCTGATTGGTCCTCTGTCCATTTCCAAAGTGCTGATTGGCTCATATTTCTAGAACTATGTTAGATTATGACATTTTTGGTGGTGGTTGTTTTTTTTTCTATGTGTAAAAAGTAAAATGTGATCAACTAAGGCTAAAAAAAACTGTCTGTCATTGCCTGTTTCATAGGCATTAAAATATTATCCAAAGATTTTTTGAGAAAGAAATAACTCTTTTTATGTTTAATTTTAAAAACACACAGGCAAAAATGTATAAAAGGAAAAAGTACTAAACAAACAGATTAATGAAAGTGAAATCTCAGCTCTGCATGACAGTGTGTGAGGAGTATGGTGTGTTCTCCCTGTGTCTGCAGGGGTTTACTTCAGACTGTTCTGTTCATCTGTCTGTCAGTAGAGAGGAGCTTGGTAGTGCCATACTCCCTGTAAATAACCTAAAAAAAACTCTGAAAGATTTGTTTTATTTAAAAAAAATTTCATGTCTTTCACACACTATGAGACATGCACAGAGATAAAAGTATATTTTTGTACGTTTCAAACTCCCATTTGTAGAAGCACAAGCAGTTAATGGTTTATTGTAGCTGTTATCTTGCTGACTCCATTTGTGTTTCAAGGTTGTGGTCAATAAATAGTACCTTTAATAATCAGTCAAATCTAAAACAATCATTCAAATACATAGTGCACACCACAGTAATTAGACATTCATTTGACAGCAAAACGTGAACCTATAGCTCACTAAAAATAATTTTGGTAAAATTTATTTTGAAGAACTTGTTAACAGTACATCTGTTGACTAGCAGTAAGACTGTAGAGAGTTAAATAAATTAAACTAACAGTCTGCTGATATATTCTTAATGATAATTTAGAATTAATTCTCAAGACATCATCGCTATTCCCGTAGATGTGCTACAAACTATCAACAAACTGTCAGTAGCATACTTGTTGATGATTCAGTAGAATACTTTTCAATAACCACTTTTTTTTGTCATTACCACCAGCTTTTACTGCAGGCGAACAGTCCTTGCACTCTGTAGTAAATTATACTGAGAAATAGTGGAAATGGAATGGAAGTAATTTGTAGAAGCAATATATGGATGTTTAATATGTGACCAGAACAGAAATAACAGAATAACCAAACAAAAAGACAAGCAAAACAGCTTTTTACAAACAAACTCAGCAAACAGGAACAGCAAACACAGTGCAAATATGAGAAACAGTGCCACCCATGTGGGTTCCCTTACAGGAACGATTAAAAAAAGTAAAAATCCTAAATTACATAATACCACCATGTGCAAAAATGTCCTTCATTGGTCGCTACTATCAAATGACTGGTAGAAGTATATCAACCAGGCCCTGCACTTCTAGGGATTTTTAAAGTCTAAAGACAAGTTTGTCACACTAATGTTGAGCACTGTTAATATGTTTACTTCACCCAATACAGCTGATGAATATTGATGCTGTCCAGAGAAAAAAATATTTATCTCCAAACAAAATACACCACACTAACTTTATAGGAGAATGAAAAAACATTCTTAAGTTTGGGTGGAATTCAATGTAAAAATATTTTTTGTAACTTCAGACGTATTTTCTCTGTAGGTGTGTGTGTGTTTAAAATCAAGGTCATATTTTGGGGCTTTAATTGGAAATATGTAGCTATTGCCGCCTTTCTCAATTAGCATCTGAGCATATAAAAGAAATGCAACTCCAAATTTAGTGAGTTCCATCCCCTACAAAAGAGAAGATAAACTAAACTGCTCATTGGTGTTGCCACATTCATGAGGTTATGCAGAAATGCTAACTACAAAACTTACAAAATCTTACTGTACCAGCATTGTAGGCTAATACAGTCAGAGATTGTTTATAAGTTTCCTAATAGTGGCCTTTCAGTTACTTATTTTCAAGAGAATGTATAAATAGAAATTGATTTGTAGGACAGTACATTGGTTATGAAAGTGAGGATGAAATTTTGGCAAGTTAGGTCCTGTAAATAAATCTTTTAGGTCAGCTAAGTTACTTTAATACACGTTCTTCTTTAATTCTGTATTCTTTAGTATAGTAAACATGGGATGAGTAATTAATGGAGAGAAAGGTGTATGTAAGACTTTTGTAAAGAAATCAGAAAAAGAAATATCAGTTCATTTTTCAATAGAGGGACTGTATCTTCATTCAATATAAATTGGGATAGATTAGTGCAAAAGCATCACTAAATGCTTAAAAATATAGCTAGTTCAAGAACAACTCTAAAGTATAGAAAGACAAAGAAACATATATTCATTAGAGAATTTAATTCTATTAAATCTACATCACCGAACACAGTTTCACAGCTCATGCGATATGCAGTACCAATAATTAAATTAATAAAATGATCATGTCCACAATAACAACACCAATTACATTTGAATGTAAAATCTACAAACATTTCCACATGACACAGTTAGCTAATCAAACACATTGCTTTCCATATTCCGGAATTGCCCTTTTTTAAAAAGAAACTCTAAATGTTGTCATTTTGTTGGTGCACATATCTTACAGAACCAATTGCATTTGGTGTTCAGCTGCATTTGATTTGCTAAATAAAATAGCAGGAGAGGCAGGCCGAAGGCAGTTGAAAAAAATATTTCTTGTAAGAAGCACATTCTAGCAGAAAGGATAATAACTGCTTCTGTGATCCAGTCCATGTTACATTTAACATTTACCAAAAATGGATACCAAAATATTAAACAACAAAAAAAAAATGTACACAAAGAGCTGGCATTGATCATTAAGTTGGCAGTGCTGTCCACTGACATGTTCCTAAAATGTCCAAGAGAAAATAAACCATAAGGCACCATCCAAATAAAATAGAATAGAATATAACTGAGGAATAACCTTATTGTCCAGAGATTAGAAAACAATGAAAAAAGAAAACATACGTATAAATGTAATCCACTTTATACAAAAAAGTATAAAAGGCCAAACAAAAACAAACTACATCATCCTGGAGGAGGTGTCTGAGGAAAAATGTCCCAAGTTTTGCTTTTGTCGACGTCCACGGTTATTCTTGGGGCATTTCCTATAAAGAAAATGAATTAAGAAAATTGTTGACTACTGCTATGTGATCACAATTCTTGTGGGTGGTCCTTGATTTAAGTGCATCATTCATCACTAACCTGGTAATGCACATGACGACAGCAACAATAATGGCTATCTGCACTGCTCCAATGATAGCAGCTATGAGTACGTAGTGCAACTTTTGACCACTAGGCACCACATACAGGATGTTAAAATCAGCAGCCTCCTCACACTGTGGCCCTGTGTATCCAGAATCACACCTGAAGGAATTCACAACAGTTACTTCAGACACTTTGTAAGTTTTGTTTATGATATTGCCACAATGCTTAATGTGACAGAAAAGGTTATTTGTGTGATTCCAATATCTTTTGGTTCCCATAAAAAATTTGTTGAATATTTTTTTTGAAAATATTTTGTGAACGATCTGTTAGTGTGAAGAACCAACATACACGGTAAAGGTTATCGTCATTATACATGATGTATGTATAGTGCTATTCAAGTACCCAAAAGATGCTCACAAAATACGTCAAAGAAATGACAATGACAAATAAAGTACATGAATAAAATAAGAAGCAAATATGTTATAATAGTTGTGATTTAATATAGGATTTTAACAGAGAGTTAGTTGTAAGTGTGATGGGAGAGAGTTGCAGAGATAATGTGTAGATAATGTGCAATTACATGTCATTGTACAACGTACAACAAAATGCGTCTTTCACATTTAACCCATCTGTGGCAGTGAACACACACACACACACACACACACACACACTAGTGTACTAGGGGCTTGAACACACATCCAGAGCAGCGCTTTTGTGGGTTCGGTCCCTCAAGGGCACTTCAGCCATGGATGTTCCTGCCGGTCCTGGGGATTGACCCAGCAACGTTCCAGCACCAAGCCTGGTCCTCTAACCATTAGGCCAAGGCTTCTAAATGAAGTCTTTAGAAAACTATGTCACCAAACCTGTGGAAATTTGCAAAGGAACAGTGAGCAAGCCTATTCCTTTTTTCCTAGTGCTGAAAAATATCAGACTGGTAGGAAAGCATTACCCAATTGTATCACCCCTAGCCTTCATCATTAAGCTTGCCAATTCGCCAGCTAGCTGTGTACAGCAACATTAACATTCACTTGTTCTTGAAAATTTTCCATTACAATGTACCTTTCATGTGACTCCAGAGTGCACATCCTCCGATTGTAAAAAGCAGGCCATTTTTTCAGGAGGGCTACTTGTGGGTTTTCTTCTCATGTTATCCGTTATTTGTATTTGTTGTTTTCTAGCCAGTACTCATTAAAACAGTTCTCTCTGACTGTTTTCAGGGAAGCATTATTTGTTTTAGGCTCTGAGACAGATTTTATTTCTTCATCTAATAAGCAAACTATTCAGTTAGACAGCAAACTGCTGTGAAAGAAATACAGTTACAATTACAAGCATTTTCAAGCACTTTATCCAAAATAAAAGCACTTTTCAAATCTGGAAAATACAATATTAATATTCAAGCATTTTCAATTATTTCAAGCACCCGTACAAACCCTGGTTTTACCCTAAAATTGATCAAATGTATTGCTCTGTAATATAAAATATACTAGCCCTGCTTAAAATGTTTACACATTTTTCCAAATTGTCAAAATAACATTATATTGTGGGTAGTTCTCTGCAGTTCTCTGTATAGATACAGATGACATGAATGAAGGGGCTGAGGAGTGGGATTGGGGAGAAAGAGAGAGAGATTAAAGGTGACTGAGAAAAGAGAGAAAAACAAAGCCACCAAAGAAGAGAGTGGAGAATGAAGGAGATGAGGAAAGAAGTGGTTGTGGTTCACCGGTTCATGTTTGTGACTGGGGGGTGATGGACAAAAGGACAACAACCTTGTAACCGCCCCTACGCGTGCTCCCATTGTGAAGCAAAGCTCAAGAAATGAACAGGTCATTGTTCTGTGTTATAAAAGTGTGTGTAGAGTTGTTATTGAGTGAATCAGTTTACGAATTGAGTGCAAATTCAAATCAATGTTTCAAAACATTGTTTACAAGCATGGGCTGCACATGCTCTGACCTTGTGTACACACAGTCGCAGGGAAACTTAGAGATTACACACAGCTAATATTAAACATGGGATTATACTTCAGAATGCTAGTTTGTAATTGAAAACTGAGGAATAGTGCATTAAACTAGTCACACATAGTACTTTGGAACTTTGAAGGATCTCTTATTATTGAGTGTTTTCTACAAAGTATTGATTTATCACAGATCACTGGACATAGCATAATACCATGCACAAACACAACAGAATCCTTGATAAGGAACTGAACAAACTTCAAAATCTAGTTGAGGGGGGAAGTGTGGGACAACGTTGTTAAGGCGGCCGATCTAGCTGTAAAGCACTGCAGGAAGCCTTGAAAAATGGTTTGCAATTAAGTTTACAGGGTTTGCCAGAGCAGGCATTTGTGCCTTAGCTAATAGTATAAATAACAATAGTAAGTAACAATTAATAAAGCACATTGATTTAAAATAAATAAATTTGTTCTTCTATGGAATCACACAAAGAACAAAAAATAAAATTAAATATATTGTGGCACAGTGCCCCATATAGAAATCCCTGAATAGATCTAAGAGCCCAAGTCCAAATCAGTGCTTACCGACACGAGGCAATGCCATATTTGAATTCACATTGGCCATGAACGCAAAAGTTGACATAATCATCTGTACAGGGAACTGGAATCCAACCATATCCTTTTCCTTCTGCTGCATCTGCTGTGTCTAAAAAGATGCATGATAAAATCAATCAATCAATATCAATCAATATATGTCAATATTAACATATATTAAACAGTTGATATTCATTTGTTTTAATAGGCTTTTACAGTACTACAGCAGTGACACTCAGTTAAAACTAAAAACAAGTTATCAAGTTAATATCCATATACCCTACAGATTTGTTAAATAAACCATATTTACTGTACGTTAATCACTCTGACAAAAATGATTAATAGTTTTTACCAAAAAAATCAGGCTTGTAGGGCAGAACATCATCAGCCTTTTTTCCTTTGTCTTTATCTGAAGAATGACATGCCATTAGTCAATAATAAGAAACAGCCAGTTGCACAAATAGAAGCACAAAATGGTCACAATAGGTGCATTACAACTGTGTATTTGACATCATAAATTGGATGGGTGAATATTTATTTAAAATAGCAAAAGAAAGAAAATAAAAATAAAATTCAGCAAACATTTTAAACTATTAAAAACACTGAATAACAAAACATGATCTTACCTGGGCACCTTCCTAGGTGTTTAACATCTATCTGCTCCTGTTTTAAACATGAAGCCTCCCGTACAAGGCATGGGTTGTTGTACGAGTTTCCATCTGTACCGCACACTGGATTTTCGTTATGTCCACTACAGTCAATTTTACATGAACACCTGCAAAACAATAAAAATGAATGAGAAATGGGTTTACCCTGTGCAAATCCAACAAAGTACTAAATGCTTATTATCATAAAAATGTACTTAAACCCTCATCATATTTGAGAGTTTGAAAAATGCATGTTGGATAATGGAACGCAAGGTGTCACGCCCTTATCCTGTCATGTTTGTTTTCCCCGCCATGTGCTCTTGCACATGGCTCTGTTTGTTATTGTTCATGTCTCCGCCCTAGTCCAGCCTTAGTTCCTCCTTCTCGTCAGTGTCCCCATCAGTGTCTCATTTGTAATCCTGCCCCCTTGTTATCAGTCTCAGTTGTCCTTGTGTGTATACAAGTCCCTTTGTCCATGTTTGTCAGACATTCGTTTCCTCTGTTGTTGTTCCCACCTTCAATTAGTTTCCACCATCATCATGTTGCTCCCTAGTCTGTGTCTCGTTTGTTCCTCATTTTGTTTTTGCCTGAGTCTGTCTGTCTTTGTTTTGGTATATTTCATTTGTGTAAATAAAGACTTCACTGTGTTTTAGCAAGTGCGTCCGCCACTGTCAGTCCGCCCCTGCGATGTCCCACCAAATAAAGAATGCATTGAACACATACTATATTTCCGAGGAGGCTCTGAGATGGAGTAGTCAGCTCAAGCAGATACATGCCAGAGTGGCTCAGCGCCTACATGAGGGGGTGAATTATGGATAGGGTGCCTGCTCCAGTGTGAGGTGGAGCCGACAATAGCAGCATGCTGGAGTCTCCCCCTGGCTGGAGGACTACCCCCTCAGGTCTGGGGAAATTTTGGCGTTGAGGGTTGGTGCGGTTAGCCTAACAGGGGCACACCTCCTGCGGATCTTTGGTTGAGGGACTGTCTCATGAGTGTGCCCCTCAAACCTCCCAAACCCTCAGCAGCTCCAGCACAAGTCCCTGCCTCCATGGACGTCATTGCAGGACTGCTTACTGCTGCTGTTCCAGTTTCCATGGCGCCTCCAGCCGCTCCGGTTCCAGTGAAGGCGGTGAACAAGGCAGGTCTGTTCCTGTGACTGTGGCTTTGGCCACTTCTGCTCCTGTGACTGTGGCTTCGGCCACTTCTCTTTGTGTCCTTAGGACCGATCCCTAGAACTGTGCCCAGGCTGGCCTCTCGGACCTCATCTCAGACATTTTCCAGTCCTGGGCACTCCCCAATTGTTTTTGTCCCTCCGACTGTCCCTGTCTTGGTTCCTGTTTCTGTCCATGTCCCTGTACCTGTGTCTGCTCTTGTCTCTGTCCCAGTCCCTGTCATCATGTTTGTGCCAGTCCCTGTGAACTTCCTGGTCCCTATTCCCCTGCCAATTCCTGTCCAGTTTCCGTCTCAGTCCAGTGTCTTGTCTCCTGTTTCATTACCTGTCTCTTCTCCTGCCTTGTCTCCATTCCAGTCCCTGTTTCCTCCCTATTTCCTTGAGTCCAGTCCCAGTACCCAGCCTCAGTCCTGTCACCTATCCTGTCTCAAGTCCAGTCCCCTGTCCTTTCCCTGTACCCAGCCTCAGTCCCGTCACCTGTTCTGTCTCCAGTCCAGTCCCTGTTTCCAATCTAATGTCCAGCACCTGTCCCTTGTCCAGTCACATGCTCCTGTCCAGTCTCGTGTCTCCACTTCCACCTTGTCTAGTCCTCTCCAGTCCCTATTCTTGGTGTATGCGCCCCGGGAGTTGCACGTTTAGGAGGAGTCATCTGTCATGCCCTAGTCCTGTCATGTCTGTTTTCCCCGCAATGTGTTCACTTAGCACATGGCTCTGTTTGTTATTGTTCATGTCTCTGCACTAGTCCCACCTTTGTTCCTCCTCCTCTTCAGTGTTCCCGTCAGTGTCTCATTTGTAATCCTGGCCCCTTGTTATCAGTCTCAGGTGTCCTTGTGTGTATATAAGTCCCTTTGTTCTTTGTCCCTGTTTGTCAGACATTTGTTTCCTCTGTTGTTGTTTCCACCGCCATCATGTTGCTCCCTAGTCTGTCTCGTTTGTTCCTCATTTTGTTTTTGCCCTAGTCTGTCTTTGTTTTGGTATATTTCGCTGTGTAAATAAAAGAGTTCACTTTGTTTTAGCCTCCTTTAATTAAGCCAGCCTCCGTCAGTCCGCCCCTACAATCCTGACACAAGGGTGTGTGGTGGCCGGGCAGGCAAGTTAAGGCAGGGAGGTGGAATGTGCATAAATATTAGCAATCACACTCATATATGACCTTTCGTTGTAAGTGAACATCTGCAGCAAACGAGGCGTGTTGTGCGACTATGGAATCAGATTTGTGCCAAAAACAATTACACCAAATTAATCTCAAATGTAAAACTTGCAAACAAAAAAAAAAAAAGCTCTGATGTTTGTGCACCATGACTTTTGGGCGTGCGCACTGAGTGCGAGTTTGTGTACAAGTCCAGTTTCCAACTGGTAAATGCAGGAAGGAACAAAAATTTCAGAGAGCACAAACTAGGCGAACTTTGGACCCAATTTCTTGCAGCCAATCATTTAGGATGTTGCTTCACCAAGTTATAACTCATTTGCATAAAGTTGAGAAAATCAAAAGCAACTTGAAGCTGCCCCTACACTGAAGTTCTCATGGACTACTAACTATTGCCATGTTGCTTGTCTCTCATTTCTGAATCATGGCTACAAATTGTATACTTTCATAGGAAATGACTGTACGCTTTTTGCTTTGTTGTCTGCTAGTGTGAACACACAGTTAGAGTGAGTAACTTTACAAAAACATGAATTCTTTTTTACTTTACTTTTACTTTTTTTAAACCTGAAATACCTGCAACATCAGATGATATCAACGTAGAAATTGAGGTTATGTTTCTTTCTAAAACAAAACATGAAATATTTTACTGTGAAAACAACCCTGTTTGTCTCTCATTACCAGATACTGATCTGAGGTAAATAGTGTTTATTTATGTTTATTTGTAAAATATTATTTATGAGTACTTGATCAGTATAGATAGTACTCTAGTTCAGAAGCCTGTAACTACTAATGTACTAACGCAGTGAGCCTTCCCTTTTCCACAGTCACTGTTGTATGATTTAAATGCTCACATTTTATTTTGAAGATCAGAGTTAATCTGTTTTTTAACAAATGTCATACATGCATTTTGTTTTACAGGAGGTTGGAGAAAAGACAAAGATGACAGACAATAAAGAGTGAGAGAGACTCCTTTCCGGCTCCTTTAATTAATACAAATTCTATAAAGATGCATCAAACTTTTGCTTGTCCACTGTCATTTTTGCATATTGTGAGGAAATGTGAATGATTAATTAAAAAATAATCAATCATTATTAACAATCATTAATTATTATTATTATTATTATTATTATTATTAATAATAATAAAAAAACAATAATAAAAATATAGAAAAACAGGTAACGTGACAAAAATTGTTCTAACCAGTATGCAGTTCAAGAAAAAAAGAACTGTTCATAAAGTATTAAAGACAAAATTAATTAAACATCAAAGCTATTCAGCAATAGTGTTTATATGCATGATATTCAGCACATGATATTCAGCACATGATATTCAAAATCCCAAAGCTGAAATATACACTCTTGCTGTACTCAGTCATGAACCACCTCCAGGGCACTGAGTACATATTTTGAGGATATTCAGATTTGTTTTAGTACGGGGGAATTTGTTACATCATGGCAGAGATTAAAATTTAGGTATATTTCACCATTAGCATTTACAATGGCAATGAAGGTAATAATTAGGGCCTCTAAGTGGGTTGTAGGCAGTGAGAGCTTGCATGATGGTTTTCAGCTTCCCCAAATTAGGGCACACATGGAAGAATGACGACTATTGGGCCTTGCACACGGTGGTTGCTGGGGAAGTTGAATGATAATCTACGGTTGACTAGGCTGAAAGTTACACAGAGCAAGTCTAGAAGTATGTTGATTGTCAAAAAAAAATATGTGCAAGAAAATGTTGTGATGTGAAATGGAGAAATGTTCCCTAAGGTAGTGGTGAGACCAGTGAAAAGTTTAGGTAGATAGTATAGTGCAGTGCTAAATGATAACGAACAAGTGGAGGGACTAAAGGCTGAATTGGTGAAGGCTATTAATATCATTGATAGTCCATGTTTGCCAGGGAAGTTGAAAATGTGGTATTTGCAGTTTGGCTCACTGCCTCATAGTAGATGGCCATTGAAGTAGAGAGGATAGAAAGGGTTATGAACAAGGCTGTAAGGAAGTGGCACATGGTTTAAGTAGTGTGGCATGGTATGGGTGAGGGGTATTGGAGCTACCACACAAGTTGAGGAATTTATTTGAGGAAGTTGAGGCACAAGATGAGTTTTTCAGGATCTAAGGATGCAGTGGTATAGGCAGCAGCACTAGTTACAAAAAGTGGAATCCGCAAATGATGGTGCAGGTAGCCAGGAGCTCATTGTAGCTAAGGGATGTGATTGGCCAAGTGTAATGTGGAAGTACAGGCCCATCAGGTGATACATGGAAAGCCTTTGGTAAGGCCACATCACCAGAGAGAAGGTTAATGTTGACTAGTTTTATTTGCAAGCAGGAAGAGGAGGCGCGGTGCACAACAGCAGCATCATAGGCAAAACAAGGCCAGTGGCTTAGCTGGGAGAATCTTGAGAAGTGTAAGGTCACATGGCAAGAGCTGTGGGTGAGGGAGACAAGTTGTATTAAGTTTTTGCTGGAAGCAAGTTATGACGTCTTTCCAATGCCACAGGTGACAGGCACAGGTAAGACCGATGGAGTTAGGTGTTAAGAAATTTGTAGCCAGCTCTGCCACATCCCTGCTTGTGCAGTTTGGCATCAGGCACTGGAAAATAAGGGCAGCTGTGAAGGAGTTATCAGAAACAGCTGAAAGGTCTAGTCAGTGGTTGTGGATAAGGAGAACACAGATTAGTTAGGGAAATACACTGTAGAGGTGCTGTTGTGGTTGTTGGTGATGGTGGTTGTGGTGATGTAGCAAGTAAAGATTTGGTAAAAACGCAAGTAAAAACATGGAACTGGTGGCACTGAGAATGCTTTAACTTGAAGCTGCCCCTACACTGAAGTTCTCACGGACTACTAACTATTATTACCAGTAGGTTGACCAGAGGAGGATAGGTGAGCCTTGGTTCCTCCCAAGGTTTCTTCCTCAGCTGGGGGAGTTTTTCCTTGCCACTGTCACCCTTGGCTTGCTCACTTGAGGGTTTTACATTTTTTTTTTTACATTTCATGTCAAATCTTTGTCTTACTGGAATTCTGTGAAGCTGCTTTGTGACAACATCAGTTGTGAAAAGCGCTATACAAATAAATTTGATTTGATTTGATTTAATGGTGCCAGCGGGGCTAGTGTGGACGCCAGTGTGAATTTATGGTTGTTGATGGTTAAGGGTAAAGTAGGACTGTAAAGCTAGCTTGGAGAGGGGTGGGTCTGGGACGACAGACTTCACTGTTGAGCCTTCTGAAGGTGTCATGGGCTTCATTCAGCCAAACACTGACAAGGGGAGGAGCTTACTTGATGACCCCTGTGAAGAGCTAGTGATGCAGTGGGTGGTTTTGGTACTTATGGGCTGGGCTCAGTGAGTAAAATTAAAGGTTGCTGATTAGATAATTAACGGCCACAGCAACCTTTGTGGGTATGTGTAGGAAACTAGTACACCTACTAAATGTTACTAGATGTAGCTGGTTGCTGATGGGATCATAAAAGACCACAGCAGCCTGTGTAAGAACAATGGGTGATAACAGGATTTTTTGTGGCTGCAGGTAGTAGGAGAGTGGGGTGGGCCCTATGTAAAGCTCCAAAGTATTGACATAGGATATTTTACATCTTCTCTTGTGTAAGATAATAATAATAATACATTACATTTATACATTTTCAAGAATCCAAAGAAGCTTACAAGTTACAGGTAATGTAGTAACAGACAGACAACATAAAGACAACATTCATTCATTCATTTGTTGTCTGTAACTGCTTTTCCAGTTCAGGTTCGCAGTGAGTCTAGAGCCTACCCGGAATCACTGGGCACAAGGCAGGAGCAAACTCTGGAGGGGGCACCTTCACAGTGTGACACTCACACATTTATCCCCAAACTCACACATATGGACACTTTAGTGTTACCAATCCACCTACCAACATCTTTTTGGGCTGAGGGAGGAAACTGGAGCACCCAGAGAAAAACCACATGTACACGGGGAATAAAGGCAACATGTTAAAAAAAAAAGTTACAAAATTTCCACATCTCCCCAATAAATTCTAACCATAAAATATTTTATGAACAAATGTCACTTCCCCCTCTCTCCCCTCTGCTGCTTCTCCACACAGAATAACAGGTGCCAAGAAATCCTACACACACCATTCCTCTTCCCTCTACTCTCTCTGCGTCTCCACACACAGAGACTGAGGCCCACAGAGCTCACACTTACAATGATCCCAACTTTATCACACTCTACTCTCTGCTTCTCCACAAACACTGACAAAATCCCACAGAGAGATCATACTCAGAAATGCTGCCTATACAAAAATATCCAACAAATTTGCAATGGCATATAAGGCCTACTTGTAAATGTAAGCAAAATTTACACAGACTGCAAGGAGCCTGTAAATTGCAGCTTGCAGCTATATTTTTTAATTATTACCACTATTACTCATTTTATAAGACAATAAGTATCTGCATGTATCCATATATACATTTTGGCTGGGAGAAATACACGATATATAAATACATAATAAAAAATGTAAACCTTTTTAATATTTATTTATTTATTTATTTTTTTTTTTTGTAAAATTGACATTCAAATACAACTGTGATGTTTTTGGTTAGTTTGAGGCTGTTCAGCCATGTCTGAGGTTATCTGAATGCCTTGATATTTAAAAAATTTCATCTACCTAAAAAAGTTTGTTCCCAAAGAGGAATTGACTCTAAACATGGACTTCCCAGAAAACTATTTTCAAAGGTGCTGATATATATCAAAAATACATTGTAAACATTTATGAAAATTTGCAGCTGCATATAAGACCACAACATAGCCCATATGACTAAAACTTGACACCAATTAATAGTACTCGGCAGAGCACACCTCAGAAATACTCAAACACGTTGTGTGTCTTCTGTGCACCTTTCAGAATAAGTCTTTATTTTATTTGCTGCATACACTTCTGTATTACTAACAATGCCCCTAAAATGACATTAGTTATATAAAGGTTTTATTTAAAATAAATCAATAACAACACTGAATTATTATACTATTAATATAATGGTTTATGAAATTTACATAAACTAACATTACAATAACAATTTATTTTGCTGACAAATCCGTTTCAGATACAATATATAAAAATTATATAAACAATAAATGAATAAATTTATAACAGCACTGTGTTATTTATTATTTTAACATCCATTTAACGTGCTTGAAAAACAAAATCATTAGCTTATTTTCCTTGTGCAATTTTCAAAAATACTTTTTGATCAGTAAGTGAATGTGTTAGTTTCACAGCTGAAAGATTGTGGAAGAGCTGCATGCACTGAATAACTACAAATTATAAATTAACATTGGAAGAATCAACCACCGGCCCTTTGGCCAAGGCAACCCATTAAAAATATAATTTTTTGTACTGTATTTCATTCCACAGCCATACCATAATTATGTTTCCTAGAACTGTCCTTTTAGGATCCTTAAATGTTTTAAAACATTTTTGTGAAGGCTAGTTTTTTGATTGATTTTGCTCCCCTGAATGAAATTTTGTGCAAACAGGTGTTGCAAAGGTTTGCCTTCCATTTATTCAGACATGTGCTTACAATTATATTGCATGATCAACATGAATAATCATAATAATTATATTTATCATTATTATATTTATTATTGTAGTTATGCTATAGGTTTTATGCGATAATTTGATCCATTGTCAATTAAATCTTAAAATCCTCTTTGTCTGAAAAGTGCTTCTGCTATGTATTCTACATAGGTGCTAAATTTTCTATGGGGTTAAGGTCAGGTGAGGTTGCTGGTCAATTAAGGACAGGAATACCATGGTCCTTAAACCAGGTACTGGTAGCTTTGGCACTGTGTGCAGGTGCCAAGTCCTGCTGGAAAATGAAATCTGCATCTCCATAAAGTTGGTCAGCAGCAGGAAGTGAAGTGCTCTAAAACTTCCTGGTAGACGGCTGCGTTGACCTTCGACCTCAGAAAACACAGTGGACCAACACCAGCAGATGACATGGCACCCCAAACCATCACTGACTGTGGAAACTTTACACCGAACCTCAAGCAACGTGGATTCTGTGCCTCTGCTCTCTTCCTCCAGACTCTGGGACCTTGATTTTCAAAGGAAATGCAAATTTTTCTTTCATCAGAGAACATAACTTTGCACAACTCAGTAGCAGTCCAGTCCTTTTTGTCTCTAGCCCAGGGGCAAGACGCTTCTGATGCTCTCTGTTGTTCAAGAGTGGCTTTACACAAGCAATGCGACACTGAAACCCATGTCTTGCATACGTCTGTATGGTGGTGGTTAAGCTGCAGTCCAGTCTTTGTGAATATCCCCCACATTTTTGAATGGATTTTGTTTCATAATCCTCTCCAGGGTGATGTTATCCCTATTGCTTGTACACTTTTTTCTAACACAAAGATTCCCTTCACCTCTCTATTAATGTGCTTGAACACAGAGCTCTGGGAACAGCCAGCCTCTTTAGCAATGACCTTTTGTGCCTTGCTCTGCTTGTGTAAGGTGTCAATGACTGTCTTTTGAACAACTGTCAAGTCAACAGTCTTCCCAATGATTGTGTAGCCTACAGAACTAGACTGAGAGATCATTTAAAGACCTTTGCAGGTGTTTTGAATTAATTAGCTGATTAGAGTGTGGAACCAGATGTCTTCAATGTTGAACCTTTTTCACAATATTCTAATTTTCTGAGATATTTAATTTGGGGTTTTCATTAGTTGTCAGTTATAATCATCAAATTAAAAGAAATAAACAATTGAACTATATCAGTCTGTGTGTAATGAATGAGTATAATATACAAGTTTTACTTTTTGAATTGAATTACTGAAATAAATCAACATTTTCATGATATTCTAATTTTATGACCAGCACCTGTATGTTTCACAGACAAACTTTTAATAATTAATGTTTCTATGGTGCATCATAAAAAAAAAGGAAACTCACGGAAACAACACGTTTGATCACGTGTGTTAATGTCTGTTCCTTACACACATGAACACGTTCTACAGACAAAAAGCCAGATGTTCAGTGTCAAGCAGGAGTGAAGTCATAGGCAGAGAGCAATCTAGATCAAAATACACTAAAAAGGTTTACTCCTTTTTTCAATTGTGAAAAAAAAAAAATCATGAATACATTTTCAACCATGTTAATTCCCTAATATGATAATAAGTATCCCTTCTAGACACCACCTTCATAATTCACAGATGAGCCCATTATTTAGGCTACGAAACATTATTAACATATCATAACAAAAGCCAAGACTCAGTTCACCATAAAGACAAATTACGAGAAATATAAAACACATTTCTTGTCCTATTCTGTAATTATTTTTTAGCTAAAATCCCAATGTAACACAGATATCACAACAAACATTTTGTAACTTGTATTCCAACATTTTGTTCTTGAAATGGGTTTGTATGTGTCACGCCCTCGTCTCGTCATGTCTGTTTTCCCCGGTCATGTGCTGTTTTAGCACATGGCTATGTTTATTATTATTCTAGTCCCACCTTTGTCCCGCCTCCTCGTCTGTCATTTGTTAACCTGTCCTCTTGTTATCTGTCCAGATGTGTCTCGTTTGTGTCAAGCATTTAAGCCCTCTTGTCTCACGTCCTGTTTGTCGAACATTTCACCTTTGTTATATGTCAAGTCGGTCGTGTTATCTGTCTGTTATCTATCTGAAGTTTCCCCCGTCATCGTTTCATTTCCTTGGTCATTGTTTCGCTTTGTTGTCTGTCTATCCCGTTTGCCCTGTGTATTTCGTAGTGTCCAGTTTAGCTTGTTTACCTTCTGTCAAAAGTCTCTTTGTTTTGTTATGTTCCTTTAATAAACATTTACTGTGTTTTAGCGAGTGCGTCCGCCCTCAGTCAGTCCGCTCTGTGTTCCTGACAGAATGTTCGACCCATATAAGGCCTCCGTGGACGACGTCGCAGGTCCCCCTGCCTCCGTGGACGACGTCGCAGGTCCCCCTGCCTCCGTGGACGACGTCGCAGGTCCCCCTGCCTCCGTGGACGACGTCGCAGGTCCCCCTGCCTCTGTGGACGACGTCGCAGGTCCCCCTGCCTCTGTGGACGACGTCGCAGGTCCCCCTGTCTCTGTCCAATGTGCAACACCAGTGTCCTGTCAAGTCTCATGTGTCCACTCCCGTCCTGTCCAGTCCGTTCCAGTCTCTTGCTGCCCCCCTTTGTCAGTCACCTGTCATGTCCCATGTCCCGTGTCAGATATTCGGTCCTGTCGTGTCCCCAGCTCCTGTGTCTGTCCCCGTCCTGTCCTGAGTCCTGTCTCCCATGGTTCCTGGTCTTGTCTTAGTCTGTCTTGTTTTCCTTGCCCTCTCCCGTGCCAGCTCCTGGGGGGTTTAGGTGTACGCGCCCCGGGAGTTGCGCGTTCGGGGAGGGCATCTGTCACGCCCTCGTCTCGTCATGTCTGTTTTCCCCAGTCATGTGCTGTTTAGCACATGGCTATGTTTGTTATTACACAGATATCACAACAAACATTTTGTAACTTGTATTCCAACATTTTGTAACTTGTATTCCAACATTTTGTTCTTGAAATGGGTTTGTATGTGTCACGCCCTCGTCTCGTCATGTCTGTTTTCCCCGGTCATGTGCTGTTTTAGCACATGGCTATGTTTATTATTATTCTAGTCCCACCTTTGTCCCGCCTCCTCGTCTGTCATTTGTTAACCTGTCCCCTCGTTATCTGTCCAGGTGTGTCTCGTTTGTGTCAAGCATTTAAGCCCTCTAGTCTCACGTCCTGTTTGTCGAACATTTCACCTTTGTTATATGTCAAGTCGGTCGTGTTATGTCTGTCTCCGAAGTTTCCCCCGTCGTCGTTTCATTTCCTTGGTCGTTGTTTCGCTTTGTTGTCTGTCTGTCCCGTTTGCCCTGTGTATTTCGTAGTGTCCAGTTTAGCTTGCTTACCTTCTGTCAAAAGTCTCTTTGTTTGTTATGTTCCTTTAATAAACGTTTACTGTGTTTTAGCGAGTGCGTCCGCCCTCAGTCAGTCCGCTCCGTGTTCCTGACAGTATGTTAAGTAAATGAGGTCAATGGTTTTTCATGTATAATTTTAATGGGTAAAAAGTGTGATGGAAATGTGTTTATAGAAATGATTCATAATCAATAGAGATATTTTTAATCAGCAAAGGCCACGTATGCTTGTGTAAACTGAAATTGTTTTATTCCTAATTCTCTGTGTAAGACAGCAGACTTATGTGTGTGTTTGTTTCAAATAACATCCCTTCAATCAACTCCCTTTGTCTCCAGACCAAGGAGGTAGAGGGGGAGGCACAGGGCACGTCTGGAAAGGTGTTAGAAATACAGGAGAGAGTGGAAAACAAATGGTGGGAAACTCAAGAGTTTTGGGAACAGGATACATTGAAAGATGATTGAAATGTAAAAGAGTGAACAGATGGTGAACTTCAAAGGGTTTTCCAGGTATAAAAGACGCTGCTCAAAAATGGTCAGCAGAGAGATGTAAACAGCGTTCCTCTCTCACGTTAATAAAAAATTGCTATCTCACTTGATGCCGACTCAGAGACTCAAGAGCTGTCTTATTTTCTATCATAATTTTGTGCCACCACAAAAGTTTTGAACACCCTTTTTAAAAATATGCTTTTTAAATAAATATCTCTATCATTTCTGTACTCACCAAGCACACAATCATTCTGTAAATGAGGTCACATGTACACAAATTTAGAATTTTAGAAATTTAGTGTGTGTGTGTGTGTATATGCAGATATCACAATGCCAAACATATTTGATCATTGCCAGTTCCAGCTCCCCAAGTATAACACATAAAATATATATTTATATTTGTCCTTGAGTAAAATCTTGCCAGTAATCCAGTACGCCCAACTCCATCATAATTGCAGTACTTTGCAATGTTGTCACAAAGGAGCCTTATTGGAATCTAGGCTGGGATTGAGACATATATTTCAATCTCCCCCAACAAAGGCGTCAGATAAAAGTTTCTCCTAATAAATAAAATCGCCGATTGTAAAATATATAATATATCAATATAAATATGAAAAAAACAACAGGTAAAACATCAGTTACTTACGAGTCTTCACCCTCCGCATCTTCATCACATTCAGCACCAAACTTGCAGCTGCTACATTTACTGAGTTTTTTTCCCAACTCTGTGCCTGATCCCTCATCGTCTGCAAGAAAGAATTGTGTATACATGAAAACAGGCATGGTGGCCAAAAAAGAGGAATCACCTGCCCACCCAGACTCTTATTCCAGTGTATTTGCAACCCTCCACACAACCCCATCCTCCAGTCCTAAAAATAAATTTCTTGTTGTAATCACTCCCACCTATTCTCAATTAACTACTCCCTCTTTTATATATACCGTATTTCTTGGAAGAAGCAACGTGTCTGTTGTTGCCCACCCAAATAATCCAAATGCTCAACCAAATATAATGTTCCAATAATGCAGGGGTGTCAAACTCATTTTCACAGAGGGCCACATCAGCATAATGGTTGCCCTGAAAGGGCCAGATTTAACTATATATATATATATATATATATAGGGACACTAAACAAATTGTAAATAAAAACTGAATGCAATGATGTGGAGATGGTAAATGTCAATACTTTATTTGTAATAGAACATAGATGACAGATCAAAAGTTTAATCTGAGTAAAAGGAATTTAAAGGAAAAATATGTTGATTCAAAATTTCACAGTGTCAACAAATCCCAAAAAACGTCTGGACAAGTATCAATAATTGGCTGGAAAAAGGAAATTGAGCATATAACGAACAGCTGGAAGACCAATTAACACTAATTGGGTCAATTGACAACATGATTGGGTATAAAAAGAGCTTCTCAGAGTGTCATTGTCTCTCTGTCCCCAGACGTCTGTTGAGTGTTTTTTGTTAACGCCATGAAATTTTGAAACAACATATTTTCCCTTAAAATGATACATTCTCTCAGTTTAAACTTTTGATCTGTGATTTGTGTTCTATTCTGAATAAAATAGATGTTGGCACCTCCACACCATTGCATTCAGTTTTTGTTCACAATTTGTTTAGTGTCCCAACTATATATATATATATATATATATATATATATATATATATAGTATAAATGTAACTAAATGTAATGTAGAATAAATGTAAGTACTCAATGTTAAATAAGTAATAAGTTGAATAAGTAATAAATGTATTACTTATTCAACTTATAAATATTTGCATAGATGTAAAAATATGTTTGCTTGTTGTTTTTAAGGGAAAAATCCCTTACCACTGTGTGGCATCCCCCTTCTTTTTACAACACTCAACAGACGTCTGGGGACAGAGGAGACCAGTTTCTCAAGTTTAGAAATAGGAATGCTCTCCCATTCATGTCTAATACAGGCCTCTAACTGTTCAATCTTCTTGGGCCTTCTTTGTCACACCTTCCTCTTTATGATGCGCCTAATGTTCTCTATAGGTGAAAGATCTGGACTGCAGGCTGGCCATTTCAGTACCCGGATGCTTCTACGTAGCCATGATGATGTGATTGCTGCAGAATGTGGTCTGGCATTATCTTGTTGAAAAATGCAGTCTTCCCTGAAAGAGATGACATCTAGATGGGAGCATATGTTGTTCTAGAACCTGAACATAGTTCTCTGCATTAATGGTGCCTTTCCAGACATGCAAGCTGCCCATGCCACAAGCACTCATGCAATCCCATACCATCAGTTATGCAGGCTTCTGAACGGAGCGTTGATAACAACTTGGATTATCCTTGTCCTCTCTGGTCTGGATGACATGGCGTCCCAATGTTCCAAAAAGAACTTCAAATCATGACTCATCTGACCACAGAACAGTCTTCCATTTTGCCACACTCCATTTTAAAAGACCCCTGGCCCAGCATAAACGTCTGAGCTTGTGGAGCTTGCTTAGAAATGGCTTCCCCTTTGCACTGTAGAGTTTCTGCTGGCAACTGGCAGATGGCACGGTGGATTGTGTTCACTGACAATGCTTTCTGGAAGTATTCCTGAGCCCATTCTGTTATTTCCTTGACAGTGGAATTCCTGTTTGAGGTGCAGTGACGTTTAAGGGCCCAGAGATCACGAGCATCCAGTAGAGTTTTATGGCCTTGACCCTTACGCACAGCAATTGTTTCAGATTCTATGAATCTTTTGATGATGTTATGCACGGTTGATGATGATAACTTAAAAGTCTTTGCTATTTTATGCTGGGTAACACCATTATGGTATTGCTGCACTATCTTTCTGTGCAACAATGGTGGAATTGGTGATCCTCTTACCATCTTGGCTTCAGAGAGACACTGACACTCTGAGAAGCTCTTTTTATACCCAATCATGTTGACAATTGATCTAATTAGTGTTATTTGGTCTTCCAGCTGTTCGTTATATGCTCAATTTCCTTTTTCCAGCCACTTATTGCTACTTGTCCCAACTTTTTTGGGATTTGTTGACACTGTGAAATCTTGGATCAACATATTTTTCCTTTAAAATGTTACATTTACTCAGATAAAACGTTTGATCTGTCATCTATGTTCTATTACGAATAAAATATTGACATTTTCCATCTCCACATCATTGCATTCAGTTTTTATTCACAATTTGTTTAGTGTCCCAACTGTTTTGGAATCCGGTTTGTACCCTGAACGTCATTTTGCTGGGTCGCCAAAATGTTACAGGGGACGTTCTTATACGATCTTTATAGAACCACCAGGAGACGTTCAGAGGACTATGAGGGGATGTTTGAGGAAAGTTCTCTATAAAGCCTCTTTCGACTTTCTTAGGACGTTACAAATAAGATATTGACATTTGCCATCTCCACATCATTGCATTCAGTTTTTATTCACAATTTGTTTAGTGTCCCAACTTTTTTGGAATCTGGTTTATATATATATATATATATATATATATATATATATATATATATATTTTTTTTTTTTTTTTTTTTTACAGGGGGGCAGCAATTACAGGGGGCCAAGCAAGGCATAGCATTACTTGGCACCATGGGTTTCATTGCAACTCTTTTTGCTTTAAATTAATTTTTATTTCTGATTTGGATACACTTGTGAAACCTTCAACATGTGACATGCACTGAAAATGCTTCAACTCAGCACATGAACCAGCTGCTGAATTTGAACCCAAGCCCATTCTTGTTACAAAGCCAACTGCAAGTAGCATTACTTGCATGCTTGGCATTTCACTGCATTCATTACACTATTAAAAATTTTAGTCAATATGTAGTCATGCATGAACATATTCATCATTTCAGAGTAGCAATTTTTGAAGCAATTCCATCAAAATGTACTTTATTCTATGTTCAATTCGTGAAATAACCTTAAATATGAGAAAATTTCGGACATTCCCCTTTAGCCACTTAAACATCTGTTGGATTCGAACCTATGCAGTCTAGTTCCAAGGTTAATCACTAACAGGTTGCTGCACTTATAGAATGAGCTTGGACACTTTTTCATTGCACTCTTTTAACGTTGGGATGAATAAGTCATGCATGAAACACACCAAACTAAAGCCACAGGATTCAAACCCCTGACTATCTGCATTCAAAGTAAAGCACTGAAAGCTTGCACCACAGCCATCCTCAATCATTCAATTACACTGTTTGACACTGAATATCAGTTAGGAATCAAGCACAAATTCAGTCATTGTTTAAGATTTTGCAATTCCTAAAACATTAGTTTTCATTCTAACACCTTCCTGTAACATTCTCTTCATAAAACACTCCCACAACAAACAAATTTTTCAATCACTGCACTGACCCATGGGTCAGGAGGCAGTTGCTCTCATGTCAAGCCACAAGTGACTTCTGCAGAGCCCCATTTTGAGTGTCTTGAAAGGGTGGAGTAATATGGAAACAAGCTATATTTTATTTCATATTTTATGCAGGCAAAAAAAAAGGAATTTATTCAGCATTTCAGTTTTGTGGTGTTACTAACAAGAATAAAACACTCTATCAGAACCTTGCAGCATGCAAGGTTCTCACAGCATTCATAAAAGCATTTTTCTGCCACAGCAATCCAGCTTGGGATTTGAACCCCAAACCTATGGGTCAAGAAAACAGTTGCTTGCATGTTATGCCACAAGGGAACTGTAAATTCAAATACTTTGAATTATTATCATTATAAATAATTATACAAAAAGGGGTCAAAATATTGCTCTATAGTGCAACCATCAGGCTCATTGGGGTCATTTAATTTGCCTGA
The DNA here is from genome assembly GCF_029633855.1 of Hoplias malabaricus. NCBI lineage: Eukaryota > Metazoa > Chordata > Actinopteri > Characiformes > Erythrinidae > Hoplias > Hoplias malabaricus. The sequence goes on along the minus strand of NC_089809.1, from coordinate 11,903,254 downwards.
GTAGTGGGAGAAGAGTACTACTAGCTGACCATATTTCATGTCTCTAGACCTTATGGTTTGGTCTGTGCAAAACCCTCCTTATGGAAGGAAAAAATTATACTAATCATTTTAGTTTTGATGTATTATTAGCAACAATAAAACAAAAACTAGCAGTGCTTGGAACCCTAAAAACGGAACAAAAACATTAGGGTGCTCGAACCCCTAAAAAACCTAACAATTATAATAGGGTTTCAAGCACTTCGTGCTCATACCCCTAATAAGAAAAATCAGTGTAAAAGCAAGAGTGGCACCTTTGGTGCTTGGCCCCTTAAAAATATAGTCTAGGCTTGTCACCAGTTAAAAAACAATTGGTGTACAATGAAATAAAAAACCCTATAATGGAGATGCTGAGCTGCTGAAATCCTATATCAAGGGACATGGGAAAATATTTCAATTTTAAAGCTACAGCAATTTGTCTCCTCAGATTGTAAATATTTACTGTGTGTTATTAAAAGTAGAAGTAATTCCACACAGCATTAAAATGTCTCAATTTTTTTCAAACTGTGTTGCTTGTGTAGTGGAGTATGGGCCAAATATGAATACCGGACAATGAAGAAATAATGAAATGAAAGGCTTTGAATTAAACCTTTCTCACTCTGACCAGGACCCTGCACCCCCACAAACACACACACACACACACCCAATCTAAAACATCAAAGAACCCTTTAAAGTAACACATGGCCCCAACACCCCCTTCTCTCTTTTAACTAACAGGAACTGTCGAGATAACCAATTTTTATAATGCTTTTAAGAGACAGGAACCTCAAACAAAAGGAAGGGTTATAATCCCGTTTATGACAAAGTGGCACCTCAATGTCCCGTTATCTTCCACGGGAATCAACAAATGTTTAAACCAAAAGTGACCTCGAGTGAACCCCGTTGACTCACCTACACATGGACCAACAGCGACCCCAAATGGACACTGGCGAAACTACTCCTCGCTCGGAGTCGCCGAAACCATAGCGGAAAATAGTCGAACTCTGAATTATTTGTGTATAAACAAATGTATTAATGTCACTTTCTGTACCCTTAGATGAATGCCTACCTCCTAATGAAATGTTGTATATTGTGGATTGTTTCTATCATGAAAAAAAAATCCTACCTCTGAATAAGAGAATACGGATTAGTATTCCTTTCTAGCATAGCATCATAAATGGGACGTAAAGATGGAACCTTATGTAAACAGTTGATATTAATAGTCCAGTGTACTCATTGTTATACGTTGATAACAGGTATAAGAATTTCGATACGCGAAATTCATATTCTTTCTCTGTGAATCAATGATTCAAACCCCCTTCTACTCTCTCCCCCTCGCGAGAGTCACGTGAGACTGAATTTGTGCCCAATCAGGAAAAGGATATCTCCCGTTAGGGCGTGACCGCGCCCGCGTGAAAACACAGAGCAGCTCAACGGAGAAGATCAGATCAGTTCGAAGTTCAGCAGTTGAGAAGATCCAAAAGTTCAGTTCAGCAGCCAAGAAGAGAAGAGTTCAGCCGACGAGAAGAAACAGTTCACGGAGAAGAAAAGACAACAATAACGGCGAGAAAATCCGAGAAACTTTGAAACGACAAAGAAACGCTTTCTTCTCCACGCCGACAACGAAACAAAGAAAAACCTCAGAGACTTCATTGAAAGCTTACGAGAGACGTCTCGAAATTAGCTAATAGTATGAAGTTTTACTAATACGTCGAGTAATTTGAATATCTTCTTTTCTTTTAATCTTGTTTATGTTTTATTACCCATCGAAGTGTGATCTCACGAGTGATCAAAGCAGGTGAAACTTATTTGTGGCCAGAATAAGATATCAACCTTTTGATTAGTCGATAGCAGATATATTAACGTTATAAGTTGATTCCTGAAGATATTACTCCTGGAAAACTGAACAACGAGACTAGCTAATACTCTGAAAAAGCCGCTCCATTCCGGTGGAAACCAGCCACACCTGTGAAAATCCAAAGAAGGGAAATCTCGATCGACGGAACTCAGCTTGGAGTCGAAAGTTTTCAACTCAACCGGAAAGAGATCCTCCATAAGCGGGCCTTTCTCTCACCACGTGGGAACGACGAGAACAACCCCAGAGCACGGAGATTAAACAGCAGGACGCGACAGCTCGGTGAAACGGCAAAAGTAAGCTAGCGTATTTCACACTTTTCCAGGAGCTGATATCTAAGTTAATCACTTTATAATGTACCATTTATTAAACCTTAGTTAGCAACAATTTAATCACAAGCCAGTAGTGCCTAACCCACCTTAAGGTCAAAATCGGTTTTCCCTGTTGTGATACCGTGAGATTATAAGGCTACGCTATGTTAATTAAATATCTTCTCTTTATTAATAAAACTCTCATTATTTGAAATCACAGTGTTTGCAATTTGTTCATTATTTTCCTGAAAATCCTGACGTACTCACTTAGCGTGATTATTATTCACTCTCAAACTAATTAGTAATGTTTTAATTGCCTAAGCCAATTATAAACTTTAATTAATATCATTAAGTCAAATATCAGAGATTAGAGGAGTTTGAATAAGGTCAACGCTATAAAACTATAAATATAAATATAGAAATATATTTATATTTTTCAGTGTACCTTACTACACTACACTTGCATTAAAATCCAAAATACGTGAACATTTTTCCAAAATCAATTAATTTATTCAGTTTCAACATTAAAAATAGCTTTGCACTGTTTTCAATAAAATATAAGTATGAAGTGATTTACAAAACCTTGCATTTTGTTATTTACATTTTGTGAATATTCCCAACTTTTTTTTGGAAATGGGGTTTGTATGATTGAACATTTCCTATTAAAACCAAAAAATGTCCAGGGCAATAGATACATGAATAATCAGGATTAAAAAGAGTCAAATAAAAGCTTTTAGAATCAGTTGCCAAGGCTCAGTCACAGTAGTTTTGGAGCTGAACAATCATAATTGCTACCGATGAACCTGCCAATCAGCAAAACGCATCTGATGTTCAATAAGGACAAGCTTCTTCTGTTTTGAGCATTGAGATGTGTGTGCACATCACTTTTGTGTGCATGTTTTTTGTAGAAAGGAGCAATCTGCAATACTGACAGCAAACATTTAAATTTGGAATTGCAGCCCACTTGAAAACAGTGGAGTATGTCTTGCCCGTTAGTGATGTGCAGATCGATACCAAAATATCGATACCACCGATACCAGATCTTTATGCTCTAAAATCAATTCTCAAATCAAAATATCAATACTTTTGATACTTCAGTCATTTGAGGTATACCATTAACAGGAATACAGTGGAATCTGAGATCTTGTCTAAACACAGTTTGTGGGAACTACATTTTCTTCTGGAGTAAGTGCATAATGCATAAGTGCAGCGGCACACTGTTCAGTCAGTCAGTCACTCAGTCTTTAGACAGACAAGACACAGTTTATTTGTGGAAAATAGTAAGGAGCTGTGGCAACACAAAATAACTTTGTGAAACTGAACACAGATTATGAGGCATTTATGATGAGGTGGAGAGAAGAGGAGAGCACAGTCAGGTTGGACTGCTAGGGCAAGACAGACATCTCTGGCGGAGTCCTTTGGTGCTGCAGGCACTATCCAGGTACAGAGGGAGAAAATGTGGAGCTTTAAGGGGTGCTAAGCACCTAAATATACTTCAGATTTTAAAATAAATAAATAAATGACTCTGTATTTTTTATGAAGGTATGATTTGAAACACACTAGTTTTTTTTTTTATTTCTCCGAAACATTAGGTGTATTTACACAAAGTATCCGTATCGGTTGGTATCGTGGATTCCAGCCTGAATTTTAACCAGTATCAGATCAGAAAGTAAATTGGTGGTATTGAACATCACTACAGCCCGTGTCTGCCCCTGCCCGTGCCCCCTTCCCTCCTTCCCAGATTCGAAACTCAAGGCAGGTTGCCAAGTTGAGGAAAACTGAACCCACACATTGGCAAGTTCAATAAATCTGGATGTACTATGGTTCTAAGATGTTAGAACCAGAAATATACAGCAGCCAAACCCTATCCACAAAGGCTAGAAGAGTCAGGATCTAACTTCTTACTTTCAAGTTTTCAAGTTTGCTTAGAGTTTGCTTTCAAGTTTGCTTTTATTGTATTTTGTTTTTGTCAGCCAGGGTGTTTGGAGTGATTTACTGTCGAACAGGGGGTGGGGTGGTGGGGGTTTGGGGTGTTCTGATTGGCCGGTAGGTCGGTAATTCAAAACAGCTGTAGGAGCACAGAGTAGGATTCATTTCTGTGCAGCAAAGTTAATCATTTCTCAGCATGAGAAATGCCATGTGTGGCATGTGAGAGTATGAACTTATTGAAATGTGTCAGAGCCCTGGCCTTAGGTATGTGAATGTAGAGTGAAACTGTGAGACAAATTACAAAATATCACTGAAGTACTTCATATTAAATAGGAGATTATCCAAGGCTAAAATTAGCTTTCGAAATGCAGCTTGTATTCCTAAATGTATTTGTTTAATTCACACAAATCATAGAGTTTTCATTCCCAAGTCTGATATCATTCCTTGTTTTATTCATTTAAAGCACAAACCGTGAAGCTTACATACCTTAAACTGAATTAATCCCCCAGTTTATATGTTTAAAACACAAACAGAGATTACACATTCTGCTCCCATATTTCATACATGGCCAATATTTCCTCATGTTTTACCTCCCCTCTGGTAATAGAGCTTTTGGAAGGATGCCAAAGCTTTTTATGTCCAGATGAAACGTGTCTTTGTTCGCTTGCTTGCTTCTATGGCTGCAGCACAATGTGTTTGTGTCTGCCATGGTGTGTATACCTGACAACGTTACTGTGATTGGACAGTGGATGGGATCACAGGCTGAAACACCAATGGAGTTTCACTCCCGACTGGACCTCCTCAGCCAGACTAAACTGGCTGCAGCACGGCTATCACAAATGCCTGTGCTTCAACTTAACATATTTCCTTCATCTCTTATGACATATAATGGTCATTTTAAGATTTGAGTATATTACAAATTGCTCCTTTAAATATTACTTATCTTAAAATATGAACTGGAAAGGACTCAAATTCTAAATAGTACAATTCATCATTACTTCAGAAAATATAGTATTTTTATATAGGATTTTTTAAATATATTTATACAATACTAGATGAATTAGGGACTGTTCTTAGCATAGTAAGAAAGAAAGAAGTTTTCTCTACCTTCATCCCCAGAACCTGAGCTGCTGTCTGCAAAGAAAAAGAAAAAAAATCAGTCAACATATTAGTAAATTTTATCTCCCAAGCTACAACAAACATTTGGGACCTATATCTGGGAGCAAACACATCTGTGAACATTATATTATTTATATAATACACATCATTACAATTAAATAAAAATGTAGCCACAAACAGCAATGACAGGTTCTAAGCACAATGTTCACTTGTGCCTAAAGGGAACTTAGAAGATGAATGACATATAGAAGATTTGACAATGGCTTTCTTTGGTTCTTTAAATGGAACTTTATTTTTAAAAATGTAAATTAAGGTTTTAACATATACCGTTCAGTTTATTGCTTGAGTATTTTTTCTCAAGATTTAACAGTACAACTGTTAAATCACTGTAGAGCCAGCTGTTTCTAAGTTTCAATCACTTACTATGTTGGCGGAGACAAGGCTCAAACCCAGGACTTTTAGATTGAAAGGTAGGCAAATTATCATCCTCAAATCTACAGAATCTGTAGATTTTGCCACAAATAGACAGTCCATGTTTTTTTGTAATAAATATTAGGTTTCAGACTGCAAGGATTGCTTTTAAAACTGACATCACAAATAATTAAAAAGTTACAGTTGAAACTCCTGAAAATCTATATGGTTTTAAATGTTTTGTATTGGCAAAATTGGTAGTTACAACACTATGATTGGAAATGGAAGAGGAGATGGACTGACAATGTTGCTAAACAGTAAGTGGTGCAATCTGGGTCAAATTACTGTAAAGGAACAACAGTGTACTCCGGATACTGGGCTATTAGAGGTTAGCATGTGACCATATTTTCTGCCCAGATAAAATGTCAGTTGCTGTGCCAGAGAAAACAAGACACTGGACTTGATGTATGCCAGTGTCATGGAGACAAACAGCTCTATTGTACTTCCCCCAATTGGGAACTAAGAACACATTCTGTGTATAAAACCACTTGTACTGAGGCCGTCTATGGTGACCAAGACAGTAAGGAAGTGGTTTATTGAGGCCATGAATGTGCTGCAGGATTGCTTTACAACTACTGACTGGGATGTTCTTCTTGAACCCCTTGCTGAGGAAACGGATAGTCTCACAGACTGTGTTACAGTCTATGTAAACTTGAGTGTGGAAAATGCTGTACAATCTAAGACTATGTTGTTTTGCTAACAACAAACCTTGGGTTACTGGGAACCTAAAGGCCCTGCTGAACAGGAAGAAGGTGGCGTTAAATGTAGGTGATAAAGAAGGAACGAGGAGTATTCAGAAGGAGCTGAATTTCAGAACCAGAGAGTGTAAGAAGGAATACAGAACGAGGTTGGAAAGCAATTTTCAGAGTGGGAAGATGACACAGTTGGGAGGGATATTGGACTGCTTTGCCTATCAGCGGTATGTGTGGGTTGAGGACACTTATCTACCTTCTGTGCAGGGCCTATTCACACCAGGAGAAAGGAGCACTGTAAGAGACTTGTTCTTTTACTTTTCCAGGACACGAAAATTGCTGCACACATATACTCTGCCTGATGTCCTGGATTACAGACTAGCTGACCAGAAGATCTCAGTACATTAGACTGGATAACTGTGCACCAGAGTGGATTTGAGCAGCATTGTACCTCCACAAGGGACTTGCTCCTTTCCTCTTCACTTTTTACACCTAGGATTTCAGGTGTGCTTCTGAGATATTCCACCTGCACTCTCAGAAAATATAAGCTATGGTGCAGGTTCATTATTTTCACCAAAGATACATATTGTATAATTGTACATGTCACGACTGGACAGAAGGCAGACACTTGTGGTAAACAGTCAAAAGACTTTATTAATCACAATCCAATAGGGGAAGACAAAAACAAGCAAGGGTCAAATACCGGGAACAAACAGTACCTTAGAGATGAGCCAAAAGAGTAGTCAAAAAACAGGCAGAGTCCACAAACTGGAGAGTAATAACAAATCCAAGGGAGCAATACAAAGACAAGAACCAAAAGACGAGTGGGAGGTAGGTAACAGGAATTCAGAATCGACAGGTTTCTAGATAACGCTTTGTATGCGGAAATGAATCACGGCAATACTCGGCATGGACTGGTGAGTGAGTGAGGCTTACATAATGAGATAAACAGGTGTGCATGATCAGAATTCCGGTGAGTGAGAACGGTGTGGAGTCATGTGACTGTCCAATGCATTCTGGGATCTGGAGTTCTGAGAGACATGCGTGACAGTATAATGTTCCTTAAATGTTCACTACATTGTTTTCTGCAGAAAGAGAGGAATATTTGTAAACTTCCATTATAGGATTGTGTAAGCCCTGGAAATAAAATTGGCTATATAAAATCATCACAAATGTAAATCTACAGCTATTACAGAATATGGTAAAATGATGTTCCCTTACTAAAGCTACTGAATATGTACCATTGAGGCTGCCACCACAGAGACATTTTTCTGCTAGTGTGCAGAAGTTCTCAAATCACACTGCTATTTTTGGGTGTATTGGTGAGGGAAGGGAGGAGTACAACAGAATGGTGAACAACTTTGTGGACTGGTGCCAACGCAACCATCTTTGAAAACTCCAGGAAGACAAAAGGAGCTTGTAGTGCATTTTGAGAAGAAATAGTTCTCTCCAGCTACTCTTTCCATCCACGATGACCACTTTGAGGTGATCAAAACTAACAAGCACCTGAGTGTTCACCGGTGCAATAAATTGGGATGGGGTGAACATGGGCAATTTATCCATGCAATGCAGCTAATGTTACAGTGTAGAGTAGCTGCCAAATTTGGGACATACTCATAACTCAAAAGAAAAAACCTGTTGTATTTAAATTATTTTCTTGTTTTTGTCAAGAGTTTTTCTCAGAGTGTCAGTGTCTCTCTGAAGCCAAGATGGTAAGAGGATCACCAATTCCACCATTGTTGCGCAGAAAGATAGTGCAGCAATACCAGAATGGTGTTACCCAGCATAAAATAGCAAAGACTTTTAAGTTATCATCATCAACCGTGCATAACATCATTAAAAGATTCAAAGAATCTGGAACAATTGCTGTGCGTAAGGGTCAAGGCCATAAAACTCTACTGGATGCTCGTGATCTCTGGGCCCTTAAACGTCACTGCACCTCAAACAGGAATGCCACTGTCAAGGAAATAACAGAATGGGCTCAGGAATACTTCCAGAAAGCATTGTCAGTGAACACAATCCACCGTGCCATCCGCCGTTGCCAGCTGAAACTCTACAGTGCCAAGAGGAAGCCATTTCTAAGCAAGCTGCACAAGCTCAGACGTTTGCACTGGGCCAGGGGTCTTTTAAAATGAAGTGTGGCAAAATGGAAGACTGTTCTGTGGTCAGATGAGTCACAATTTGAAGTTCTTTATGGAGCACTGGGACGCCATGTCATCCAGACCAGAGAGGACAAGTATAACCCAAGTTGTTATCAATGCTCCGTTCAGAAGCCTGCATCACTGATGGTATGGGGTTGCATGAGTGCTTGAGGCATGGGCAACTTGCATGTCTGGAAAGGCACCATTAATGCAGAGAACTATGTTCAGGTTCTAGAACAACATATGCTCCCATCTAGATGTCATCTCTTTCAGAGAAGACACTGCATTTTTCAACAAGATAATGCCAGACCATATTCTGCAGCAATCACAACATCATGGCTACGTAGGAGAAGGATCCAGGTACTTAAATGGCCAGCCTGCAGTGCAGATCTTTCACAGATATTTTTCCCTTAAAATGATACATTCTCTCAGTTTAAACTTTTGATCTGTGATTTGTGTTATATTCTGAATATAATATTAGATGTTGGCACCTCCACATCATTGCATTCAGTTTTTATTTACAATTTGTTTAGTGTCCCAACTTTTTTGGAATCCGGTTTGTATATGAATGAATAGGATGCTGGCAAAGGTTTCATGGAGTCATGAAGAACCCCTCCCACTCCTCCATAAAACTCAGAATCAGAGGAGTACACTGAGCAGCAGACTTCTCCTGTCCCACAGCAGGAAGGAATGTTTCAACTGGTCATTTCTCCCTGTAGCCATTAGAATGTATAACACGACTCTAAATAATTTAATTTTGCATCCCTCATACAGAACACATACAATACTGCAATTTAACCAGTGTTGGGAGGGTTACTGTTACAGAATACAAAATATGAGAGATTGTGAGGCACCTCCGACCTGTAACAGGAAGAAGAGTGCCTCTCTCACAGCTCCCAGAACACATTCACAAGAAATGTGTAAAACTGACATTAAGGCAGAGAGAGGAAGGAGGAAAAAGTGAGAGCTACTGTCCAAGAGTTAATATTGGACTGACTTTACTCAGCAGTGTTAGCTACAACAGACACAAAAACAAGTTGGCGAAGTAAGTATCTTGTTGCCCTTTTTTCATGTGTTGCTGTGTTAGTGGGTGATATGTTTTGTTGACGAAAGTGTTAAGTGTTCTGAGTGGCAACCCTGTTTCTATACCCATTTAGAAGAAGCTGGCTCGCCCTGGTTTTCCTGTTACTTGTTTCTACTGTTATTTCTGTACTTATTTCTGTTTTTACTACTTACTAACCATACATAGATCTATTTTATAGATTATCTCCACAGGATTATGTATTACAGTGGAACTAAAACTGACATCTGCTCCTGCAGCAACGTGTCTGGTGCAAGTTCCTAAATCAACCAAAAGCGGTAAGTATCTGCAATACCATGGCTACTGCTGGCTGTTTTACCTGCTCAGAGTGTGGCATGTTTACTTTAACCCCGTTTTCCACATCTAGTGATAATGATAGTGGTTGTGTTTGTGCTAAGTGCCAGCTAGTTAGCTCTCTGGTGGATAAAGTGGAACAGCTGGGAGTGTGCATCCGGAGTTGCTTATTACCAAGGGATAAACAATGAGATTCAGTGCTAGCAACTCCAGGTGCCTTAGGGAGAGTTAGCACCCCCTCATCTCTGGCATTAGAGCCTTCATAGTGGGGTGAATGAGTGACATCTCGGCGACATAGCCAGAAAGCTAAGGCAAATGCTAACGTTGAGGCCAAAGCTAGCCCACCGGTACACCATGCTCCTCCGATTTGCATGTCAAACAGGTGTGCCCCACTCAGCGAAGTACCCACTGAGGAGCCTGTTAAGAATGCTCTGGTTATAGGAGACTATCGTTCTACACATGAAATTAGTTTTACGAACTACCCTAAAAAACAAAATCAGACAATCCAATATGGCAACCTGACTTATATATTAGTTAGCCAGCTAAGTGATACTAATCTACTTGCCCAGAGAAAACAATTAGCAAAGGTTAGTTCATAGCATGAACTCTATCCCTACATGATGCAAGGGACGTGAACATCAGCCCTATACTGTGTGCGTTAATCTAGGTCAGGGGCCACAGCGAGGGGTCAACTTACATGTAGTCAATTCAGTCGATTCTGCTTCAACTGCACTGTAGCTGACCAGTACCATCATATTCGACGCCCATCCTTAGGCAGTTCAGTTTAGTTTTTCTTGGTTTTTAGTTGGTGGAGGAAAATAACAAAACTTGCATACGATGCTCATTGGAGAAGTATTCACTCATGACACTGGAAAGGGGACTACCGACCGCAGCGTCCTTGCATGCCACCGAAATCCAGTCCCCTGCCATAATGTGAAGCGACCACTTTATTGGTCACAGGTAAGTGATGTCATCTGTGCTCCATTTGAAAGTCAGTGGCTGTCCCTCACCATGTGACCTACTTCCTAACAATTACCTACTCCTTTAGGGGTGCCAGTAGTAACAGTTAGCTGTTTACCAGGAGCCAGAGCGCCAGACATTAGTGGTAACCTTAGACTGTTAGCTAATAGGATATATTCAAGGATATTCATTCATTTAGGGGCCAATGATGATCATAAATTTAACCTTTTTCTGTCTCATGGAAACGTGGGTTAGACCAAATGAATGTTCAGAAGTAAATGAAGCCACCCCTCTAGACTATAATTATAAACAAAGCCAAAAATGATGAGAAAAAGGAGGTGGATTATGTGTAATTTACCAAAATACCCTAGATATCTGTCTTAAACAATGTGACACCTTCAATTCTTTTGAGGTTCTGTCCACCATTATTACAAATCCGGTCACAAAAAGGATGCATTTTTATTATGTAACTTTTACAGACCACCAGAAATCCTCCCAGAACTATCAACCCCAGTTCCCACTCCATTAGACCCAATGGAGTTAGATGTACTGACTACTTAGAAAATACCTGTCAATCTACTTTAGAAAATGTGGCACCACTTAAAAGAAAAAGTAGGGGACAGAAAAGCTCACCCCTTGGTATAATGATTAAACCCATACCTTAAAACAAACATCACGGAATCTAGAACAGAAATGGCGATCAACCAAGCTGGAAGTGTTCCACTCTGCCTGGAAGGACATCCTTATAGAGGCTATTTCTATTTCTAATCTGCCATTTCCATCCAAGGTCACAGAAAAAGCTGTGGCCCAACAATGTAGTTCATATCTACACAAGAATCATATATATGAAAAATTCCACTCTGGATTCAGGCCACATCATAGCACTGAGACAGCTCTAGTCAAGATAACAATCTTCTTCTTGCCTCTGATCAAGGCCACGTATCCCTGTTGGTGCTTCTTAACCTCAGTGCACCTTTCGATATTATAGACCACAATATTCTCCTAGAAATGTTTGAAAACATGGTTGGAATTACAGGGACAGCCCTATTATGGTTCAAATCTTACTTAATGGAATGTTATCAATTCGTAAAAAGTAAACAATTTAAACTCAAATTATTCTAAAGTAAGATTTGGAATTCCGCAAGACTATTTTAGGACTGTTATTATAAATAACATTATACATGTAACAAAAAAAAACAAAAAAACATTTCAAACCAAAATCTCCTCAAACTTTTCTCCATAATCATGCTACATAGTAACAGATACTCCTGATTTTATCTTTATGCCACTTTCTTCATCAGAAATCTGACAGAGAGTACTTTCCCATTTTCCATTCCATTTTTTACACAGACCATTGGTCCTCCATGCTATTTTCTGGAGAAGGGTTTTTGTAGGAGGCACAGAGGCAGGAGACATCAGCCAATAGCATTCAACACGTAGCTAATGAGTCCTCTGATTGGTCAAAAGGGTTCGCTGATCTCTGAACAGTGCCTACCTCTGGCTCTACAGATGCACAAATTAGTATATTCAAGCAGGTGTATTGACTTGTGTTTGTGCAAGACAAAAATCCACCCAAAGAAAACAGCAAAAATTTGTTTGCAAATGTGAACCTTTTGTGCATGTTTTATACGAGTGTATGAATGTGTTTTGCACCATATTTACTGCTACAACTGTAGCAAAACTGAAAGCATATGATATTCTTATACTTGTGTGTAGAATCTTATTTGTGCACTTGCAATAAAGGATTTGTGGGAGAGGAAATATATCTACAGGTTTGCAACTCCTAAAGCAATTTTCCCTGTGATTTCAAATTTACATATACACGTGTGTCTATTTTCTACAACTACAAATTCCACTGTCACAAGTGCTCAGTTGTTTTGCCTCAAATATACCTCCATTACATTACGCCATTTTTGTTCTTTTTTCAACTTTATCCATAGGCAGGCTAACACCTGAAATGATCCAAGCTTTGTGATGTCAAAAATTAGTCAGCCTCACAGCAGAGGTGACTGAAAGTCTCCATGACACAGTGGTTTCAATCCTGCTATATTTGTACATAAAACACTGATAAAGGCTCATTTAATACAGCAGAAACCAGTGGTGTACAAAGTACATAAACCATGTACACGAGTTCAAGTACAGATACTCAAGGTAAGATATTACTCCAGTAAAATAGAAATCATTGTCGAAGCTGCTGTAGATCTCCCCTTGAGTAAAACTACCAAAGTATTTACCTTCAAATGTACTTAAGTATAGAAAGTAAAAGTACCATGACGTATTATTATCTCGAGTATTAAGCCCAATTTACACTTCTGTATCGAACCTATGTAGTAGGCAGTGTGCACCTCCAGAAATGTAATTCCTAATGTCTACACAGACCAAATTGACTGTGATTGGTCTATAATCGAACAAACATGTTTCAAGATGCTCAAGTCCAGAAATATTAAATCCTCCACACTACACTCCTTTAAAAGATCCATAAAACTAATATCCCTATATTGTGTACTACACAAGGTTGAAGATGATGTTTGAATTCAGCTCTAGTGGTTCGGCAGTGTAACTGAAGCATAACGCAACAAGCGCACAAGTATAAACTTTCACAATGGTATAGCACCTTTGTGCAGGCTACAGCACAGGCTCTGCATTGAGTCAATGCAAAAACATAAAGCCATGTGGACCAGTGAGGTTTATTCAGACTCTCTACTGTTTTATTCACAAATAAACCAAAAGGAACGTCAGATATTCATAATGTGGTGGAGCAAAAAGTAAGATATTTGACTTTGAAATGTAGTGGAGTTAAAGCAAAAAGTCATTCAAAATGGAAATGCTTAAGTAGAGATAAATGAAAAAGAGTGCTTAAGTACAGTAAGGAATTACATTTAATTTGTTACTGTCCATCACTGCCACCTATCCATGAAAAACAGGAGTACTTGCCCTTTTCACTACTCTTATCTGGAGTTGATAAATCCTGTATCAACCCCAGATAAGAGTAGTGATTGATTCAAGCCTTTGAACAAGAAGAACTGGCACCAGATATCAAAGACTGTGGTCTGAACAATGAAACTCTGCCTGCCCAAATGAGCTTGGGCTAGTGCAGGGAAATAAGCACAGATAATTTTACTTTCAATGTAGCCATTTCTGACAAGCCTTGTCATGGGGTGCTATCTATAGTTGGCAGCATCTTTGATCCCTTAGGACTGGCAGCACCAGTGACAATTAGAGGCTGATTGCTGTTGTGAGAGCTGTCCAGTGGAGTTCAGGACTGGGATGCCCTTCATCCTGGTGAGGAACTGTGCAAATTGGAATCATGGAAAGGGTCATTGCAGGAGTTGAGCAGCCTCCACATACCCTGCTGCTATAAATCCATGTCGCTGTATATACAGAGCTGTGAATCTTTTCTTATGCGTCAAATTGGGCCACTGGGGCAGTAGTTTACTTACAAGCAGTCACTGAAGAATGCTGTTGTGAAGTCAGATTTGTGCTTGGAAAGGCACATTTCTCACCACAACCCACACCAACTATACCATGATTCGAGCTATTTGGAGGTGTACTGGCAGTTGAGATGGCTGAGCTCATCTTGGATGAACTAGACTATAAGCCGGACACTAAAGGTCTACAGTGACAGCAGGGTGTTCCTTGGGTACATCTGCAATGACTCAAAACATCTCTTTTATATGTACATTATCATGTGCATTGTATAAGTTAGACATCTCCTGAGCAATGGCATTATATATATATTCAGAACAGAACTCAGCCCATTTGACCACCAAGTCTGTACCTACCTCAAAGCTCATGAATACCATATGGTTCAGGGGACCCAACTTTATTTACAGGCCTCCGGAGCCTGAAGTTCATGAGCTCTTCAAACTGATAGATGCTGAAATGCATATGTAAATCAGGCAGGAATTGACCACACTCTTTACCCACACTGAAACCAGGAGGCTCACCTCTGCATATTTCTGATGCTTTTCCAGATGGGACACTGCTAAAAGCTGTTCCTTTCCTGATTCATCAGACACACAGGTCATACTCTACAGATACATCACAACACATGTGGACACCATCAGCTGCATCAATGCACTGTGAAAATTTTTTACAGTTAGAAGCCCTGCAAAGCAGCTCAGATCGGACAGGGGCACTAAATTTTGTTGTATTCAGTAAGGAACTCTGCATAGAACATTCCAAGAAGAAGCAAACGACCCTCATCACAGGCTATCACACCCCTCCCCCATATGGTGTCAACGGCTGCAGTCAACAGCTATCAGTCTCCAGCCATTCAACTACCCCCCGAGGCAATCAGGTACACCATGCACTGGACCCACTACAGTTTGCATACCAGAAGAAAGTGGGCGTGGAGGATGCCATCACTTATCTCCTACACAGGACACATTCACACCTGGACAAGGGGAACAGTGCTGTGAGAATCATGTTCTTTGATTTCTCAAGCGCTTTCAACACCATCCAACCTCTCAGACTGGGAGACAAGTTCCAACAGATGGGTGTGGACGCTCACCTGATAACCTGGATTACAGATTATCTGTTAGAGCAGCCGCAGTATGTGAGACTGAAGAACTGTCTCTCTGACACTGTGATCTGCAGCACAGGAGCTCCACAGGGAACTGTGCTCTCACCAGTCCTGTTCACCCTGCACACATCTAACTTCTGCTACAACACTGAGTTGTGCCACATGCAGAAGTTCTCTGATGATACTGCGATTGTGATGTGTATCAGGAACTTGTCTAGGTGTAAGCCCAGATACTTATAGGTGTCCACCACCTCCACATTGACCCCATCAATGGTGACTGCTAGCAGGACAGGCTTTGACCTTCAGAAGTCCACCACCATCTCCTTGGTCTTTGAAGTGTTCAGTTGCAGGTGGTTCAGTTTGCACCACTGCACAAAGACCTCCACCAGGCTCCTGTACTCCTCCGCCACTCGTTCCTGATACACATCACAATCGCCCGTTTTACATGAACAGCTGTTACTCCTGCATACTTTACTCAAATGGGTTGCAATTTCAGATTCTACTTATGGACATGATTTTGAGGTAGCATGGTGTCGGTGG
This sequence comes from Hoplias malabaricus, assembly GCF_029633855.1. Lineage (NCBI taxonomy): Eukaryota > Metazoa > Chordata > Actinopteri > Characiformes > Erythrinidae > Hoplias > Hoplias malabaricus. Next base: position 11,887,321 of record NC_089809.1, on the reverse strand, counting down.
TGCGAAAATTCACATAGGGGGCGCTCTAAATACAAGAAATTCATATCTCAGCATCCTCAAGTCCGATCGGTCTGCCGCTTGGCATACAGCTGCTTTAGGCAAGGCTCTAAGTGAAAAATAAAGCACTAGTCGATACTCGTCAAAATGTAATGTCACCGGCCAATCAGATCTTAGCAGCTGCCTGACAAGCTTGACGTCAATCATTATGATATTTGACTGGCATGTCCATGGAGGCACTTCCTAAGGGAAGAAAAAGTTTTGTAACGATAGCCACTAGGGGGCACTATAACAAGAAAATATGTAATATCTCAGTGAAAATTAAGAATATTGACATGCAGTTTGCTTGTCTCCATACTCTGCATAGTGCCTCAGAAATTTGCAATAGCAAGTATTGTCAAGAATTGTATTGTTTTTTGTCAATGGCCAGTTGTTTGAGCCAAGTTTTCGAACTAGTTCGTGGAATCTGACTCTATTCCCAAACAATTGGTGTTGTTGAAATCTGTAGAGTCTGTAGGTAAATAATCTTTAAAAAAAGTATGACTTTTTAACTTAGTCTTGTTACAACATGTCAATAAATTGAAGCGTGAGCAGCTTTATAGGTTCTTTCATCTATAACTCCGAGAAAAGATGCCCAATCCAAACCAAACTTTACAGACTTATGTAGGACCATACTCTGAAGGGGCAGGTCTATTATGACCTAAATCCACTAAAAGGGGGCACTACAATTGGACAATAACTGATTAAAAGGCTTTTTTTGTGTGATAGCGCCATCTAGGATTGCAGTGGCACCTTAATTTAGTTATGACATCTGCTCATCAGGCTGATCAAGTACATGAAGTTTTGAAATCTTTTAGGAAAGTGTTTTTGAGTTATAGGTGTATATACATGTACATATATAGCATATATTTGACTTGTGGAATACATGCTGGATCTCTCTTATTGGGAGGGGCCTGTAAGCTACATTAAAATGCACAATTTTTTTTGATAATTATTGATTCAGCTGATACCACATATGTCCATGTAAGGTAATTATCCACATAGGAGTACACGCTCAAATGTTTCTGTATGTGCCTTCATGGCTGATCCAAACATATGGGAAAGCAGTTATTTCTCACCAGCAGATGGCAGTCTGAGACTACATATTATGCTGTTGAACTACAGTGATACAGTTGTTATGCAAAATGCAATCTGGAGCAAAGACCATAAGGCCCAGAAACACCTCACTTGGCAGCAAGGTACCGCAAGTGTGAAATGACTCAGCCAAGGAAAATGACACTCTTTGGCCAGATGGTGGCGCTATAGCAAAGGGAAAAGCATTGAGGTCTATATCTCCTACACCGTAAGGCCTAGAGACGAAATCTTCTTTTTTCCCTGATTTCTTTGCTTAAGACAAACTAATTTGCCAATTGGATCATTTTGCTCCGCCCACTTAGATTTTGAGCTAATCTGCATAATTTCCAAACCTACTTTTTTCCACAAGTCTGTGAATTTTTGTCCAATTCTCTTGAGCTTTGTGCCAAAACGTTCACAAGTGTCTGACCATGTCTAATTATAGAACGAATGTTGTCATTTCAATTCAAGATGGCCGCCATATGCAAATGAACCTCTTCGGCTTATCGTATGTTTTACTTGAACGTCTGTAACTCTTCCTTACTTTATTCAAATGGGTTCAAATTTCAGATTCTACTTAAGGACAAGATTGTAAAGGTACCATGTCAACGATGTAGGCCTAGTGCTTCCAAACAGGCCTGTTTAGCAAGAACCCCGTTAATTGCCTCTTGTAAATTGCCTAATATTTATTTTTTTTTTCTTGGATAAACGCAATGTGGAGCACAAACCATAAGGCCGAGAAACACCATACTTGGCAGACCAATAGGTAACCTGTTAAATGACTCAGCCAATAAACATGACACTCCTTGGCCTAATGGTGGCGCTATACAGCTGCAAAACGCGTTTATGTCTATATCTCCTAAACCGTGAGGTGTAGAGACGAAATTTTTATTTTCCCTGATTCCATTTGGTTCCGCCTACTTAGAGCTAATTTGCATAATTTGCAAAACTTACTTTTGCAAACTAGTCTGTGGATTTTTGTCTATTTCTCTTGAGTATGGTGCCAAATTGTTCGTAAATGTCTGGTTAATAATTATCAAAAAAATATTAAAATTCTGATTCAAGATGGCCACCATATGCAAATGAAACTCTTCGGCTTTTCGTCTGTTTTACTTACAAATTCATAACAATTGTATACTTTACTCAAATGTGTTCAAATTGCACATTCCACTTAAGGACATGATTCTTAGGTACCAAGTCAAAGGAGGAGCCAATATACCTACAGGGGGCGCTGTAAATGCTACAAGTTTATATCTCAGAATCCGTAAGGCAGTTCGGATCGCCGGTTGGCATGCTGCTTCTATCAGCAAGGCTATAAGTGGAAAATTAAGGACAACGCGATTCGGGCAAAATTGTGATCGTCATCAGCCAATTAGGTTTAAGCAGCTGTTTGACAACCTTAACAAGGTCCAATCATTATGAGACTTGACTGGTATGTTCCTGGGGGCACTTCCTAAGCGCATAAAAAGTTACGTAACGATAGCCACTAGGTGGCGCTATATCAAGAAATTTTGATATATCTAAGCAAAAGTTAAGCATATTGACACACAGTTTACTGCGTTGTATACTCTGCAGAGGGCCTAACAACTTTTTAATTGAAAGTTTTGTCAAAAAATACATTGTTTTTTCTCAATAGCCAGTTGTTCAAAATTGAACTTTTTTGAACTAGTCTGTGGAATTTGGCTCTATTCCAAAACAATTTACTTTGTTGGAATATGCAGAGTCTGTAGGTAAATAATTATCAAAAAAATTTCAACATTGTGACAAACTGTTGAAACAATAAATCAATTAGTCGAAGCATGCTGAGTTTTTACATTCTTTCAGCTGTAACTCAAAAAAATGAAGCCCAATCAAGACCCAACTTTACATACCTATGTAGAGTCTTACCCTGAAGAAGCTTGTATAATATGACACAAATCTATCAAAAGGCAGAGCTACAATTAGACAATTACAGGTTATGTGCAGTTTCTGTGTTCATACTGGATTTCTGTAATTTGGAGGGGCCTGTAAGCCACATAGTGATGAAGGTTCCACATTTTATTATTAATTATTAAAGTCCAGGTCCTTAGGATTCTTCTGATAACACACATGTCCATAAAACTTAAATATCCACAGAGCAGTAGCTGATTAAAAAGTCTGCATGTGCATTTGTAACAGCTCAGCTCCTCTATGGGACAGTAGTAAATTGTTTCACCAGCAGGTGGCACTCTAAGACCAAATATTGCTTTGTTCATCTACATTCAATATCTTATTTCTCTGTACAGGTCAAAGGTCATAACTACTGAATATGTGCCCTAGAGGTTTCTATGCAATGGCAGTTTTCAGAGTTTTGGAATGCTAAATCATATTCCAAACATTTCACATTTCTACACACACGCACACACACACATACACACATACATATATACATACATATATATATATAAACATTTGTAGGAAAGGTCATGAAAAGAGGGCTCTAGAATTCCATCCAGTGCCATATCAACTGGTTTCATGAAAACAGAAAGTAGCAAATAGCACCAACTCAATGTTCTGAGTGTGCTAATATTGCATACATTCAAATAGGCAGCTCTATAAATTCATAGCACTCTAGACATTAAAATGCTCATGAAGATGCTCATATATATATAAAGAACCTGAGCTAAGATGATGTATTAGTGACATAACAGCGATATACACTGGATAAAAAATGTAATCTGAGTCACCCTAAGTCAGTGTCAGAATGCCAATTTATGCGTGAAAAAAACAAGATTAGAGTGAAGACACCTGTGCTTCTCTCTCTTTTATGTCCTAAACTACATCCTTATTTCCATAAAAGTTGGGACACTGAGCAAAATATAAATAGAACAGAATGCAATACTGTGCAAATCATTTAAACACTCTATTTAATTCAGCATATAACAAAGACAATATTTGAAATATTGAGGCTTTTTTTTTTTTTAGAATTGTTTAAAAAAAATCAGAAAATTTTAAATTTGATGGCAGCAACATATTCCAATAACTCAAAGATAAACTTTTTCAACTTAAAATAGTAAAGAAATTGAGGATTTGATTACGTATAGTACATAATACCTTCAAAGGTTTCAAAGAATCTGGAGAATTCTCCATATGCAAAAGACAAATTCCAAAATTAGTATTAGCTAGCTGCTGCCTTCAGGCCCTCAAACAGCAATTAATTAATATCAGACACGTTTCTGTAGTCCCATAACCGCTGTCTGTAAACACAGTTTGCGCTGCATCGACATCGATAAATAGCCTTCTGTGAGCCCAAGCTCATTTAATGTTGATTGAAGTGAAGTAGAAAAGTAGACCACAGTGTCCTGTGGTCTGTCAAATAATTTGAAATTCTTTTGGGAAACTGGGCTTAAAAAGGGCCATGCAGCTTGTTATAAGCATACAGTTCAAAAGCCTGAGCCCATGATGGGGGGTTTGGGACCAAATGGTTGTTAGGATGATCCCTGAACAGGAAGTACAAAAACGTGTGGGAGAGTAAAAGGAAATTCCTTCCTCGGCATCCAGGGCTGAAATGGAGCACACCTGGTCCAATAGAAATGTCTGATGAGGTTTCAAAATCCACCCCCTGGATTTTTCATTTTCAGAGGGGTTTAATTATCTAAATTTTGTAGGAGTTTTGAAGAAATGTTTATAAAGGTTGACTTTGTTTAATTTCAGTTAAGAGAATGAAACCATGAAACATACTATTTTACAATATCAACATCAGATGAGATATTTTAACAAGCATGGAGATGTATCACCTGCATATGGATGTTAATTTCAGTCAAGCAGGTATGTGACATTTTCATGCTGGCAATTATGCATCCCACTTACAATAGTTTAATTTAGAACAGATGTGTTGCAGACTCACCAGGATAACAGGGCCCTGCAGAGGTCAAAGAGATAGGACGCTGCTGTGTGCAGGCTGCTTGTCTCAGATAACACTCATTTTGATAGGTATCCCCATTAGATCCACACACAGGTATGTAATTCTTATGGCACTGTGGGAAGAGAAAACAAAAGCAAATTGGACAAAAGGTTTTCTGCCCACACCCATAAACATTTTCAGTTATACTCAATAGGGTTATCAAACAGGATCTATATATCTATATCTATCTCTCTCTCTCTCTCTCTCTCTCTCTATATATATATATATATATACACACAAGCTTTATATATGTAGCAGTATAGCATATACATACTTCTTTATTTATTATTGTCTATATATTGTATGTAGTGAAGCATGGGTTATGTTGAGGTGGGTGTTACCTACTGTCTCTCAGAGGGTGACGGGCTGATACACACTGTGCAGCGAAGGGGGCTGTGAGCCCATTACCCAGGATTATTAACTCTAATTTCTCCAGGTCTGTGAGTGTTTGATAATTTGGGATCAGCTGTTTAAACCTGTCTGTGAACCGTTCTGAATTTTTGACCGTGAGGGAGGAAGTTCATCTCTGCCTCCACCTCTCCGCTCTCACAATGACTACACATTCTCTCCTCTCTGGGCAGGCACAACTGTTTATACCTGCCCTTCTGGTCAGGTTGTGTCTCTGCTATGGGTCTCTAATGCTCTTCCCCTCTCTATCTTTCTCTCTCTCACGCTGTCTCTAGACAGAACTATAAAATTTACCATAAATCATAACATAACAGCACAACATTATGAACACCTCCATGTTTTTGCATTCACGCTCCAATAACTCAGCTCCACCGACCATTTGATCACTTTGTAGTTTTACAGTTACAGACTGGAGTCCACCTCCTGCTCTGCATACCTTCATTGCAACCTTTCACCCTGTTCATTAATGGTCAGTAACCCCACAGAGCATGTATGATTTGGGTAACACTCTCTTGTTGAATCTTCCTACACATAGACTGAGAGGCCCACAGAGATAACAATAATTGTTAACATATTTTGTGCCACTCTCTTCTTCTCAACAAACGGTGACTGAGAGGCCCACAGACAGATCAAACTCAGAAATGCTGCATTTGCAATGATACTCAGACAAAGTCGCAAATTTAAGCAAATTTTTGGCATAGACAGCGAGGAAGCCGTAAATCGCCACTTGCAGCTATATTTTTTATTCTTCTGGTTCTTTTTCTGCACTAAAAGCGATCGCACAGCAGAAACCATAAGGCCTACAGACTTGAGACTTGGCCAGTAGGTAGTAAACCCTCCTACTACTCAGGCTAAAAAAATCAGACTGATTGGCCTCATGGAGGCGCTACAGCAAAGAAAAAAAAAGTGAGGCGTAGAAACAAATTTTTTTTTCCCCCAATTCCTTGGGTCCTGCCGATCCAAAAAGTTCGATACAACCACTAAGCTCCGCCCACTTATATTTTTTGTTATTTTGCATAATCTACTTTTGCGAACTAGTCTGTAGATCTTTGTCCAATTTTCTTGAGCTTGGTGTCAAAAGGTTTGCAGGAGCCTGAAGATGAATAATTATAAAAAAAACCTTATCGGCTTATTGCCCGTTTTACTTAAACACCTGTTACTCCTGGATACCTTACTCAAAACCTTTGAAATTTCAGATTCTGCTTAGGGACATGATTTTGAGGTAGCATGTCAATGCTGGTTGAAAAATTCACATAGGGGGCGCTCTGAAAGCTAAAAATTCATATCTCAGCATTCACAAGTCCGATTGGTCCGCTGCTTGGCATGCTGCTGCATTAGGCAAGGCTGTAAGTGGAAAATAAATGACGAATTCCATCCAGTAAATAATGTTGATACTCGCCAAACTGTAACGTCATTGGTCAATCAGAATTCAGCAGCCCCTTAACAAGCTTGACAAGGGTTAATCATCATGATACTTGACTGGCATTTCCATGGAGACACTTCCTAAGTGCAAAAACAATTTTATAACGATAGCCAGTAGGGGGCGCAATAACAAGAAAATATGGAATATGTCAGTGAAAATTAAGCATATCGACAAGCAATCTGTTTGTCTGTATACTCTGCATAGGCCCTTACAAATTTGTAATTGCAAGTATTGTCAAAAAATGCATTGTATTTTCTCAATAGCCAGTTGTTTGAAATCACAGTTTTTCAAACTAGTCCGAGGAATTTGATTCAATTCCCAAATAATTGGCCTTGTTAGAATCTGTAGAATCTATAGGGAAGTAATTATCAATTTATTGATATCAATTTATTTATTATTATTTTGTTGTTGCAACATATCAATAAATTGAAGTGTGAGCAGCTTTATAGGTTTTTTCATCTGTAACTCCAAGAAATAAAGCCCAGTGGAGACCAAACTTTACAGATATACGTAGGGCCATACTTTGAAGGAGCATGTCAATTATGACCTAAAAACACCAAATTGGGTGCTACAATTGGACAATAAATGATTAATTGGACAATGTTTTTTTTGTGTTATAGCACCATCTAGGATTGCAGTGGAACCACAATTTAATTATGAAATCTGCTCCTCAGACTGATCAAGCATGTGAAGTTTTGAAATTCATGGGGAAAGCGTTTTTGAGTTATAGGTGTATATAAGTGTACATATATAGCATATATTTGACTTGTGGAATACATGCTGGGTCTCTGTTATTGGGAGGGGCTGTAAGCTACATAGTAATAAAAGTGTAACATTTGTTTGATGATTATTAAATTTCAGGTCCTTAGGATTCAGCTGATACCACATATGTCCATGTTAGGTAAATATCCACATAGAGGTACACAAGGATTCTGTATGTGCATTAATGGCTCAGCCAAAAATATGGGAAAGTAGTTATTTCTCACTAGCAGATAGCAGTCTAAGGCTACACATTGTGCTGTTGAACTACAGTGGATCTAAGGTATTATGCAAAATGCAATGTGGAGCAAAGACCATAAGGCCCAGAAACACTTCACTTGGCAGCAAGCTACTGCAGGTGTGAAATGACACTCATGGTCCTGATGGTGACGCTATAGCAAAGTGAAACATGTTGAGGTCTATATCTCCTACAAGGCCTAGAGACAAAATCTTTTTTTGGCAGATTTTTGGCATAGACAGCTAGGAACCCGTAAATCGCCGATTGAGGATATATGTTTTATTTTTCTGGTTCTTTTTCTGCATTACAAGCAATCACACAGCCCAAACCGTAAGGCCTACAGACTTGGTACTTGGCCAGTAGGTAGTAAACCCTCCCACTGCGCCAAAAATCAGACTGATTGGCCTCATGAAGGCGCTACAGCAAAGGAAAATTTTCATTTTCTTACGGGGCTCCTACCACGTGAGGCGTAGAGACAATTTTTTGTCCCCTGATTCCTTGGTCCATGCCGATCCAAAAAGGTCCGCCCACTAAGCTTTCAAGCACATTTGCAAAACATACTTTTGTCAACAAGTCTTTGAATTTTTGTCCAATTTTCTTGAGCTTGGTGCCAAAACATTCACATGAGTCTGCCCCTAAGTAATTATAGAAAGAATGTTGACATTTCGATTCAAGATGGCCATGATATTCAAATGAACCTCTTCAGCTTATTGCATGTTTTACTTGAATGTCTGTAACTCTTTCATACTTTACTCAAAAGAGACAATTTTAAAAGTAGCATGTCAACGATGTAGGCCTATTGAATCCAAACAGAACCCCGTTAATTTTTTGCGAGAACCCGGTTAATTGCCACTTGCGGCTATATTTATTATAATTATTTATTTAATGTTACATTTATATAGCGCCTTTCCAAGGACGTTTTACAATCAACACTCAGCATTTAATCCTCACACACACTCAAAGACCTAAGATGACATTAGGTGTATCTGTATGGTTGCATACAACCATATGTATTTCTAATCTCCGTGTGGGTTTCCTCCGGGTGCTCCAGTCTCCTCCCACAGTCCAAAAACACAGGTTAGTAAGGCGATTCAAAAGTGTCCGTAGGTGTGAGTGTGTTTGTTTGCCCTGTGAAGGACTGGCGCCCCCTCCAGGGTGTATTCCCACCTTGCGCCCAACGATTCCAGGTAGGCTCTGGACCCATCGCAACCCTGAACTGGATAAGCGGTTACAGATAATGAATAAATGAATGAATTAATATTTCTGATCTTTCTGTTATATCCATGAAAATAGGTATTTAGAAAAAGCTTTGATACAACAATAGTTTATATTTACATACAAAAGCAAAGAGAAACTAGGCAAGCCTAGCTTTGCCTAACCACCATTAGCAATAGTATTACAATTACATATTTATTCAATATAGCTGTTTACAGTTAAATATGTGAAGTTTAATATGTTTAACTATATGGAGGTTTATAAACACACTATTGCCACAAAATGTCTCCCCATCTCAAAGAAAAATTCAGCAGTCCTCCTCTATCTGTGTGATATAATATTATGATACAGCTACAAAATTTAATAAGTTTTCACATATATTTGGATGAATTATAAATAAATACTCAATGTTTTTTTCTCAATATCAAGTAAAATTTAAAAATTAAACAACGCTTTTGAAAAAACATTTGCATATTATGTCTTCTGCGATTGAAGGGTGGGATTTACCCATAACCAGCAAGATGACTGGTTCTTTTTGCTGAAGGGTGGGACTTTATAACAGACACTATGGTGAGCTTTATTAGAACTCCCATTCATGTTTCAACCATTGATAAAACTCTCTATTTATATCTCTAAGTGGGTCGTAGGTAAGGAGAGGTTGCATAACGGTACTCCACTGCCCCCAATTACAGCCAACATGGATGGCATAACCACCCTGACGACTGCGGTGCCTTGCACACGGCAGTTGCTGGGGAAGTTAAAGGATGATCTAAGGTTGACAAGACAAAGTTAAACCGAACAAGTCTAGAAGTCTGTCAATTTTCAAAAGAAAACATGTGCAAGAATTTTTTTTTGAAAGAAAGAGAAATAATTGAAAGACCAGTGAAGAGTTTAGCTAGATGAAATATTGCAGCACTAAATAATACAGAGCATGTTGTGGTACTAACTAACTCATTCAAGCACAATACCATACCTGGAACCAGTACAGGTTGTAAAGTTAAATGCAGCAAGAAATTATGGCATTTGAATCTTTCATGTCACCATGATACTGGCCAATGTACGTTCGTTGGATAATAAACTGGACTATATCCGCTTACTTCAGTCAACTCAGAAGACTGTGAGAGACTGTTGTGTTTACGTGTTCACAGAAACTTGGCTCAACAACAGCGTCCTGGACCACGCCGTTCATTGAAACACCATAAACTGTCAATGGCCACCTAATGTGAGGCATTAAACCAAACTGCAGACACCACAATTTCAATTTCCCTGGCAAACATGACCTATCAACGCTATTAATGGCCTTCACCACTTCAGCTTTTAGTCCCACAACTTGTTCGGTATTATTTAGTGCTGCACTATATCCTCTACCTAAATTCTTCACTGGTCTCTCCAGTACTGTAGGGATCATTTCTCCTTCCATTAAAAAAATTTCCTGCACCAGCTTTCATTTGACTTTCAGCCTAACCAACCTTAGATTATCATTTAACTTCTCCAACAATCACTATGTGCAAGGTACAGTAGTCTTTAGCGTCATCATATCATCCATGTAAATCTTAAATGGAGGGAGCTGAGTACAGTCATGTAACTCCTCCCCACCTACGACACACTTGGAGGTCCTTGTTACTATTGTAAATGCTAATGGTGAAATCGTACATCCAGCCATTATACCTTCACTGCCATGACATAATAAATTCCCCTGTACAAAAACAAACGGAATGTCCTCAAAGTATGCTTTAACCAGCCTAGTAACATTATCTGGCATCAGGAATAATTCAAAATCTTTCCACATAAGTTTATGTGGCACTGAGCCAAATGCATTTGCTAAATATAGGAAAACACAATTTAAATCCCTACCCTCTTTCTTAGTTGTCTGAATCTGATGCCAGTTTATGCTGCAATGTTCCAAACATCCAACAAAACCAGAAACACCTGCCTTTTATACTGACATATCAATTAATTTGTTTGCTTTCAAATAAGCTAGTCTTCATGCCATTACATTAAAGAAAATATCACCCTCCAAACTAAAAAAGACTTGATGGGCAGAAACTGTTCTATACTCAGAGCATCTATCTCCTTAGGGATAAGGATAGCAGCAGCTATTCTCCACTATTTTGGAATGATCCCTTTTTTCCAAACAACAACCATCAACCTCCACAAAAACATCAAGGCATCAGGTGCAAAGTTTTACACACGATAAAGTACCCTAGCAGAACCTGCCTTTCCATGATGCACCACATCTTGAACCTCACTCCATATTGGTGGGCTAATCTCCATTTGCAGCTCAATTTCACCTAATGATTATCCCATGGCATCTCTAGCTCCTAGGTCCTGTGGCATCTTTAAATGTATACACACCATTGAAATGCTCCTCTAATTCCCTTTTCCCATCTTTTAAACTCCCAGATTTCACTTTACCAAATAAGGTCTGCACAAAATTAACAATATTCTTAAAGAACACTGCCCTACCATGTTCCTTCCTTTTCCTCTAGTTCCCCTGCTCTTCTTAACACTGCCAGCCTACCTTTAAATTAGCAAGATTACAAAGAATTAAGCACTTTCTGTAGTGCCTTAATTTTGACACTGCTTTCTAAGAGTCCATCATTTCAAAAATAGTTTATCCAATTCTACTTGCCGTCTTCACCCTGTCTTGTCCCTTTTGCTTTTTCTGCAAAGCACCAAACCTTGCCCTTCCATATTCATAAATACCTATACCTAAACTATTCAATTTCTTCTCTGCTGATCCCTTCAAACCAGCCAATATACCCTTTCATATCATCATTTATACACTTCCACCCTATGTTATCTACTGTAGCTGGCCATTTAACATTTATTCCCAGCCCAATTCCCTTCTTTTTCAGCCCTTGTTTCACACTCTCCTGTTCTCCACCATCCTTCTGGTTAACATTAGATTCACTCTCCTGTACATTGGTGCTGGTGTTCTCCTTAGTAGTAAGAGAGATGTTGATATCCTGTGAACAGTCATGAGTTACCTGTCGCTGGACTTTAGCCGAATAATTTGTAACCCCTGTAACAAATATTGTTCAATGCAGGGCCCCTGTACTCCCTCATTCAAGCACCTTCTCTTTCCTTGATGAATCCTCAGTCCTGTTACCAATGTCACCTTTTCCCATCCACACACACACACCTGCAACTGCTTTCCATTTCCTACCAGCACAGTTGCCTCTATGTTTATCTCCTTTCTTGTAGTCAAAGCCGTTCCATTGTCTGTAGCCATATAATCGTTCTGTGAGTCATCTTCCACCCCTGCTCTCACAGACTCAAGGGTATGGAGCTAAATCAATGAGTATCTGAATCTGACTTTTCAATATTTGAATTATATTTGTTTGCATTTTAAATATTTGAATAATATTTTTCTAAATATATTTGAATAGTTTCTGTATTGCATTTGATAAACTTGCATTTTTGAGGTGATGAAATATTCAGATTAGAAAAATTCAGATAAAAAAAAATTTAGATTTAAAAAATATGGACCCATAAATTCAAGTTCTAGGCCAGAGGTCAACCAGCAGGCTTCCCAGGAAAAAGTAAACTTGCCACTCAAAGACTTGAGACATGTCTTGTACTTGAGCTCAAACTCAGTGTTATGTACACTGTGAGGAATACGGCCTATGGTTCTCAATGGCAGTTTGTCACCTTTTGATTAAAGGTATAATCCAATGCTCGAGTGAAGATCAGTAGATCTCTGCCTTGATGAGCTGGACTACTCTGTTCAAATGGCAGTTGGTGGTGAGTTTCCTGCACTTGGCGTGCTGTTGCAGTGCCTTTAATGCTGTGTCACTCATCCGCTCTGGAGCCAGCTCTGCAGTTATACATTACTGTGGAGCAGTGGCGGATGCTGGTCTTTCAAAGAGGGGAAGCTCAATTTCAGCCTACATCATAAAATGTGTGGGTTTATTTATACGTAAATCCTACCCTCCATTCCTTTTCAAGAAAATGATCTGTGACCCTGTCGTACCAACAAGGCGTCTTTTCCAGGGACTTGACTAGTGTCCTCTCAATGGCCAGCAGAGCTAGGCTGCTTAAACGGCCTTGGCCCATGTGAAGTGTGTCCGCCTGTGAGTGCTTTGTGACGTTGGAGGGGCTCAGCAGCACCCGCTGGACAGAAACTGCGATAGAAGTCAGAAAGAGTGATAGAAGTCAGTCTCCAAACACAAGCAGCTACAAAAAACCCCACCAGAAATAGAAGCTCGATTTGTCACTAGTCGTTTTTAACAAAGAAAATGCCGCTAAAAGGATTAAGAATGTCTGGTTCAACCCAGAAAAGAATGAAAATTTAATGCTCCCACCAAATCTTTACACCAAAGTATCGCTGATTCGCTCATTTCGCTGTCAATAAAAAAGAGATTCAGCCTCAGACAGATCATCCAATCATCATGCAGAAGCTGAGCGTCCGGGCCAGATGCTGAGCGTCCGATGGGCGGGACAAAGCTCAGCATTTATCCAAAGACTCGTCTCGTTTTACTGCACTTCGCTGCTTCGCTATTGAACTCTGTGGACGCACCGTGAAGCTGCGGGAAAGCCGTGTCTTTACCAGTGATAAGAAGCTGATTCTAAACAAAAGTTGAGTGCGTTGTAATGCATATTTATTCACTGACATGTACACACAACAGAATATATTTGATCACTTATTTTTTGACATTTGAGGAGAAGCTGAGCTTCCCTTGCAGTCTTAGAGCAATCGCCTCTGCTGTGGAGGTAAATATTGAAAACTTTGTGAGCTACGGGCCAACTCTATACAAACCACATACTTATAGCAGTGTATCATTAATCCCCTCTTTGCTATGGAATAGCAGCCGAATTTATCAATTCAATTATATTTTTCACTGTAACTTCCCTGTTTCGAAGTATCTTGCTTTGTGTTATTTTCATGCCATTTTTCATGCCTCAGGGGTTGTCACATGCCATTTTCTCCAGACCATCCCCCCTCAATCTTTTCCCTTGCTCCAGATTACCCTAATAAGAGTAGACCTGTCGCGATTATTTAAGCTAACCATGATGATTTGCGCTGACCACGATCATACTATATTTTATTTCAATCCCAACAAACAGAAAATCTATTACGTGTATTTCTAAACAAAAGGTGAGACAAATGAGTAAGGAGATTTAGGCTGTGCACATCTCCTGCTTATACTTCTGTTGGCAGCATTTATTATTTTTTTTTTATATATATACAATTTATCAGAGTATGTGTTTTATCGAAGCAACTGTAAGTATAAAAAGTACACTATGTGGCACATTGTGACAAGTTAGCACAACTCATCAGAATAGTCGGATTTGCTATTAAACAGTGACTGTAAAAGCTTCCAATAAAACAAACCTGAGAAATCATCTGCGGATCCACCACTGCAGGTTGCTGAACTTGGGAAGACAACGGCATCAAAAGATTCTTCCCGCCAGCTCCCTCTCCGGAGGCTCTCGTGGAGTATGTTAGGCTACATTCACACAGCAGGTAAAAGTATACCAAACTTGATTTCATAACCAAGATCAAATTTCCCGGGTCTCTCACGAACACGAGTCTCAAAAGAGAAAACGATGAGCACAGACATAATGAGTTTAATATTTCCAAGAGTCACTTTTATATAGCTTCATACCGACACTATCAAACACTATCAAAAAATATAGAACTACTAAAAAGGTCTTCTCTTGTTTGTTTTATTTAAAAAAAAAAAAAAAACCTTTATACAAATTTCCACGTGTTTTATTTTCTCATAAATGAGAGACAGGAAACCTGGTTTCAGAAGTTTCACAGGTTTTTCATTTCCCAATATTTTTACAAAACAAAAATCCTTTGACATTTGCCATTTCCACCTCCTAAACTGAAAAAAAAAATGCTTCGGACCGTAGTCCGTTGTCAGATCCAGATCGTTCACCCAGCCAAATGAACGACACATTCATGTCACGTATGGCTGGGCTTCTTTACCTGCTGTGTGAATGTAGCCTTACTATTCCTTGCCCAGAATATGCCAAGCCAGTAAACAACAGATGTTTAAGCCATAGTAAATTTGATTTTGATTTTTTTTTTCTTGTTTCTTTTCGACAATTTGCAAATCGTTTTCAAATATATCATTTTAACTTGAAGACAGGAGAAGGGACAAATTTCTTTATAATACCATAATAGTGTGTGTATATTACAATGCTACCATTAAGCATACAGGCCTATTAAAATACTGGGGCTGTAAAAAAACAGACAATTAAATCTTGAATTGCAATTATTTGTATAACAAATAATCTACAGTCAAAATTTCATGATTGTGACAGCCCTAAGTATGAGTGAAATATAATATGGACAGTGTTGTAACTAGCTACTGCAGTCCCAGTTCAAATCAAAGGAGAGTGTTGTTTGGGTACCTCCCCCTGCCCTCCAGACATGAAGTTCATGCAGGTGGCCAGGTTGAGGACACTGAACCTACACAAATGAGCACAAGATTACTTTAAGAACTTTTGATCTTCATATGACATTAAATATTTACACAAAACAGTGTACGTAATTTCAGTGATATTTCTACTTTTGATCAGATCTGTTGTTTCAGTCTTACACAAATTTCAGAATGGTGTATTTTGTTGTATTGTTTCTAGTGGATATTAATGAAAAATATCGAATAGTTAGTAAGGCCTACCGATTTACATAGACTTAATAATAATATATGAACCGAAATAATATATCTTGTCTCGCACTGTATGAAAAAGTATGAGAATGACACACTGGCCCTTGCCTTTGAGATGTTTGTTGGACATGGCCCTTGAGGAAAAGTAATTGGGGACCCCTACTCTAGTGTATCTCTGTATCTCTTATAGTGCTTTTCCACCAAAAAGGAACCAGAACGGTTCCAGTTCGAAAGGTAAATTTGGAGCTATTCGGTATGTTTCCATCTACAAATAGTGGTTTGCGACCCAGAAAAGTTTGTTCCCAGTTGAAACAAAAGAAGATTTGGTTTTTCAGTTAGAACCGTGACGTTGTCTGTGGGTGTGACGAGGTTTAGTTAATCAAGAAAGTTTCAAATGCAGCGTTATCACACTGTGGAACTTGACAGGGTCATTTACAACATTTCAAATAAATAAATGGAAATAAAACAGGAACACACCCTTTTTTTGTGTTTCTGGTGCCGCAACTCTCGGTTACGTTTCTCTGCTGTTCACAAGCTCAGCAGGATGGCTCTGAACTCGGCAACATTTACACAGCATTATATCTCACTTGGGTCTGACTCCATGGTAAACAAACAATAAACAATGACTCTAACAATAAGTCTAACAATCTTTGGTGCTGGCGCTGTATTCAGGCACAGCGACTCCCCCGCTAATGACGTATACCTGTTTCCCCTTTAAAACGTGTAGAAATGCAGCAGTTCACTGGAAAGAACCAAGGTTCCATGATTCTGGAATGGAACTGGTTTAAGAGCCAGAGTTCTTTTGGTGAAATAGCGCTGTGATTGACAGCAACAAACCGATATATATCAGGGTTCATTCTATATATATCAAAGTTCATTCTATATATATCAACTTTCATTCTATATATATCAGCGTTCATTCTATATATGTCAAAGTTCATTCTATATATATCAACTTTCATTCTATATATATCAACTTTCATTCTATATATATCAGCGTTCATTCTATATATATCAACTTTCAGCGTTCATTCTATATATATCAACTTTCATTCTATATATATCAGCGTTCATTCTATATATATCAAAGTTCATTCTATATATATCAGCATTCATTCTATATATATCAACTTTCATTCTATATATATCAACTTTCATTCTATATATATCAGCGTTCATTCTATATATATCAAAGTTCATTCTATATATATCAGCATTCATTCTATATATATCAGCGTTCATTCTATATATATCAAAGTTCATTCTATATATATCAGCATTCATTCTATATATATCAGTGTTCATTCTATATATATCAAAGTTCATTCTATATATATCAGCATTCATTCTATATATATCAGCGTTCATTCTATATATATCAGCGTTCATTCTATATATATCAGCTTTCATTCTATATATATATCAGCGTTCATTCTATATATATCAGCTTTCATTCTATATATATCAGCGTTCATTCTATATATATCAAAGTTCATTCTATATATATATCAACTTTCATTCTATATATATCAGCGTTCATTCTATATATATCAGCTTTCATTCTATATATATCAAAGTTCATTCTATATATATCAACTTTCATTCTATATATATCAGCGTTCATTCTATATATATCAGCTTTCATTCTATATATATCAGTTCATTCTATATATATCAACTTTCATTCTATATATATCAGCGTTCATTCTATATATATCAACTTTCAGCGTTCATTCTATATATATCAACTTTCATTCTATATATATCAGCGTTCATTCTATATATATCAAAGTTCATTCTATATATATCAGCATTCATTCTATATATATCAACTTTCATTCTATATATATCAACTTTCATTCTATATATATCAGCGTTCATTCTATATATATCAAAGTTCATTCTATATATATCAGCATTCATTCTATATATATCAGCGTTCATTCTATATATATCAAAGTTCATTCTATATATATCAGCATTCATTCTATATATATCAGTGTTCATTCTATATATATCAAAGTTCATTCTATATATATCAGCATTCATTCTATATATATCAGCGTTCATTCTATATATATCAGCGTTCATTCTATATATATCAGCTTTCATTCTATATATATATCAGCGTTCATTCTATATATATCAGCGTTCATTCTATATATATCAAAGTTCATTCTATATATATCAACTTTCATTCTATATATATCAGCATTCATTCTATATATATCAAAGTTCATTCTATATATATCAACTTTCATTCTACATATATCAGCGTTCATTCTATATATATCAACTTTCATTCTATATATATCAAAGTTCATTAAATATTTCCTGTTTGGCTTGCCATAATATATATATATATATATATATATATATATATATATATATATATATATATATATATATATATATATATATAAAATCACATTTGTCAAACCGATTGAAAGATAACTATATCTACATTTTTCTGTCTATGATATATGTGTAAAACTGTAAATGTGTGGTGTAAGAAAACTTTGCACCAAAGTAGGGCGGAGAAAACATTAAAATATAAACTTTATTAAATATAAAATTGTAGTAAAAAATATACATATATCTATCTCTCTTTCTCTCTCTGAGAATTGATGTGTCTCTCTGCTTTGCTTCATGTACATGAAAAAGGGTAGCTAAAAGTCCACTAAAGGGCTGCAAGGGGGAGGGTCTTTTCCTCAGGTTCTGAAAAATGTAACCTTTCTAGTGTTAAAATAAATGATCTTTTTTCTTACTCTGATTAAAACAATGTATTTCTGTTGGTGCTACTTGCTACACAGCTTTTGATAGGATAGATCACAATATTTTCCTAGAAATGTTAGAAAACATGGTTGAAATCACAGGGGCAGCCCTGTTGTGGTTCAAATCTTACTTAACACAACATTCATTATCAGTTGGTATGTGTAAACGATTTATCTTTCAATTATTCAAAAGTAAGATTTGGAATTCCACAAGGTTCTATTTTAGCACCATTGTTATTTAAATTATACATGTTACTGTTACACACAGTTGTAAATAACCATGGCATTAACTTTCATGGTTACTCAGATGATATGCAATTATACATATCAGCAAGGTCTGATGACAAAACACAGATTAAAGAAAATAGAGGACTGTGTAAAAGATGTGAAAGGCTGGATGTTGCCCAACTTCCTCCTTCTAAACAGTAACAAAACAGAGGGTGGCCTTCTTCAAATCTAGGCAAAGTTTAGTCTGTAACTATAGAATCACACAGTGCTCCTGTGGTCAGTGGAGCTGGGTTAATGGACAGTGAGTGTAGACACAAGGTGGTGTTCATAATTTTATGGTTTATATATGCAGCATTGTCTCTGCTCTATGGTCCTTTATGGTCCTTTATTGTCCTCCTCCCTTAGGAGAAGTGGGTGGGAGGGTTCCATAACAAAGTGGTTTGAAAGCATTGATGAGATTAAACCCACATATTTGAATCCAAACTAGTCTCTGAATGCTAAACCAATATGGACATACGTGGTATCGACAGAATCCTAAGAACCAGAACTTTAATAAATATAGCCACAAGCAGCAATGAGTGGGTCCTAGCACGAAACAGACAAATTGGGACACTTTGCCAATCTGAGCCAACAATGAGGCCTTAGGGAGCATGGGCCAGTTAGGCCAAATAAGGCATCAATGACTCTAAGGTATTGTTATAGCCCCAACTACTGGCTATTGTTATGAAATGTTTTGTGTACTTAGGAAGTGCCACCATGGACACATTATTAAAATTTTGTTTTGATTGGACCTTGTTAAGGTGGTCAAAAAGCTGCTGAAAACTGATTGACCGATGGCAGCCATTTTTTCTTGTATATGTCAACAAAATCATGGAAACTGATTAAGTATATTGCTCACTACATGCATATCACGTGTCCATGAAGTGTCTATTGAAGCAAGAATCTGCAGAATGAGACCTTAGGGTACACTGGCATGTTAGGCCTAAGAAGGCATCAGTGAGGCTAATGTTGCAAGTAGGCTTAAAGCAGCCCAATAAGCCTTCATGTGCATAGGAAATACATCATAAATTCTGTACCAAAAAAAAGTACCAAGACAATGTTAATTTTTGTAATATTAGTTAAAGTGTGGGTGTAAGCAAAAATCAGCACAAAGAGTTCATAAGCAGTTTGGACCAGTAAAGCTTCACATTACTAATGAACTAGGTGTCTTATTCACAAAATTATAAACCTCTATATGAATTGTCATGCCATCACTGACATGCTACCTCAAAATCAAGTTCCTAAGTAGAAAATGAAATTTTAACCCATTTGAGCAATGTATGAAGGAATTACAGACATTCAAGTAAAATATGTGATAAGCCAAAAAGGTTCATTTGCATATGGTGGCCATCTTGAATTGACATTCCGGCATTTTTTGATAATTATTCAGGGTCAGACTCAATGTGAACATTTTGCACCAAGCTTAAGAGAATAGGATGAAAATACATGGACTAGTTGACAAATGTAGGTTTTTCAAAATACGCAAATTAGCTCAAAATCTGAGTGGATGAAAGCTAAGTGATCCAAATTGCAAATTAGTTTGTATTGACCCAAGGAATCAGGGGAATAAAAGATTGTGTGCCTACGCCTCTCAGTGTAGGAGATACACACCTCAAAGTGCTTCACTTTGCTATGACGCCACCCTCAGGCGAAGGCGTTTCACTTTCCTTGGCTTAGTCATTTCACACCTACTGTTCCTTGCTGCCAAGTGTGGTGTTTCTGGGCCTTAGGGTCCTTGCTCCAAATTGCATTGGGAATATGATCTCAAACCCAGTATGGAACAAAAAACAATATTTAGACTTATATTATATTTAGACAATATACAGACTCATCTGACTTTATTACATACCCATGTTGTTGTTGAACCATTAGGTAGTAATGCATACCTTTGAGCTCATACTACCATGTGGATATTTACCTAACATGGACATATATGGTATCACCTGAATCCTGAGGACCTGAACTTTAAAGTTTGGTCTTGATTGGGATTAATGTGTTTATATTACAGCTGAAAAATTTGTAAATCTCTGCACACTTTTATTAATTTGATATATTGCAGCAACAGTTTGTCAAAATGTTGAACTTTTTTTGATCATTATTTACCTACAGCCTCTACAGATTCCAACAAGGACAATTGTTTGGGAATAGAGTCAAATTCCAATTTTGAAAAGCTTCAAATTCAAACAACTGTCCATTGACAAAACACGATACATTTTTTGACAACACTTGCAATTAAAGTTGAGACCCTCTGCAGAATATACAGACAATCAAATTGCACATCAGTACACTCAATTTTCACTGCGATATATCATATTTTCTTGCAGATGCTAAGATATAAACTTTTAGCACTGGGCACAAGGGGAACACACCCTGGAGGGGGCACGAGTCCTTCACAGGGCAACACACACACACATTATCACTCACACCTACGGACATTTTGAGTTGCCAATCCACCTACCAACGTTTGTTTTTGGACCATGGGAGGAAACTGGAGAACCCGGAGGAATCCCACTTGGACATGGGGAGAACACACCAAACTCCTCACAGTCACCCTGAGCGGGACTCGAACCATTGTGTTGGATTTGTCAATGTAACCCTCTTCTCCCACTCTTCACCCACTGATAGCAACACCACAGGAGAAATGCTAGCACAGGCTTCCGTAGTTTTAGGTGTTACAAATCTTGATGGTATGGTGTGGTATATGGGGTACAAAGATAGTGGGGCCATTCCTCATTAGTGGAAGCCTCAAGGCCACTGGATATGTGAAATTGCTACATGATGATATGTTTTCCTCTTTATGCACTGAAGCTGGCACGTTCCAGCAAGATGGTGCACCACCACATTATGGGTGTCAGGTCTGAGCATTCCTAGATGAACAGTTTCCAGGAAAGTGGATTGGTCATCGTGGGCCAGTTGAATGGCCCCCAAGGTCTCCTGATCTGACCCCCTTGGACTTTTGTCTTTGGGGTCATCTGAAGGCAATTGTCTATGCTGTGAAGATACGAGATGTGCAGCACCTGGAAATACAGATTCTGGAAGCCTGTGATAGCATTTCTCCTGCAATGTTGCTGTAGAATCTGAAATTTGAACACATTTGAGTAAAGCATGAAATTGATAAAGATTTTTAAGGAAAATGTATGATAAGCCAAAGAGGTTCATTTGCATATGGTGGCCATCTTGAATCAACATTTCAACATTTTTTTGATAATTATTAAATGTCAGAATCCTGTGAACATGTTGGCACCAATCTCAAGTGAATTGGATGAAAATCCCCAGACTAGATTTTTTTAAAAATAGGTTTTGCAAATTAGCTCAAAATTCAAAGAGAGTTAAATTTTGACAAATCCATTTTTCATTTGTTAGGACCCAAGGAATCAGGGAAAGTCTGATGGTCTCACGGTGTAGGAGATATGGACCTAAACGTGTTTGGCTTCACAATAGCGGCACCATAGAGCTCTGCCCATAATTATTTACCTACAGGAAGTACAGATTGCAATGAAACCAGTTGCTTGATGACAGGATGATGTTCCAGGGACTAGTTTGAAAAGCTCAATTTTCATTTACCTGAGAACTGAGGAAAAACTATGCATTTTTTGAAAATAGATGCAATTGCAAAGCTGTGAGACACTAGAGAAAGTATATTGTAAAGCTAATATCAAGTTGATATATGTTTTCACTGAGATATTCCATATTATCATTTTAAAAACATGAATTGTGCCCCCTTGTTGCTAATTCTTATGGTCTGGTAAAACCTACCCTGTTTACATGGCACCACGTATTTTCAGCTGACTATTAACCCGATGAAATATATGAACCGTTTCTACCACATAAAAAAAACACATGCAGTATAGTTACTATCTCAAAACTAGTGTGTCTAGTATTGTTTAGTAGAGGGTAAGTACAGCAACAGAGTGATACTGTCATTGAGGATTACTTCAGATGAGGATTCACTAAAATTTTAGTGCTTTTAAGGGAATCACAGTTTCCTTATAAGCCTTCAGACTTTAGAAAGAATTTAAAAAATAATCTATTTTGGCAGAGATACATTTAGACAGATGTAGCCAAATTGGCCATTTTTATTGATCATCAGTTACTGATATCCAGCAAAATACATGACACACACACTCTCAGAAAAACTGCAGTACCTTTTGCTGTCACTGCGGTGATCCTCCTAGGGTACATATTCTGTACTTCTAGTTAAAGAACATAACTGTACCATAACTTATTGTACTGATTTTTTATGTTGTTGCTTCTCCAGGCCTATAGGGGCTGCAGGGCTATGTTGAGCTAATTAGTTAATAGAGGAAATATTGTTTTTCTTGAGGCAAGCAAAGCATGGTGTGTCTCTGCCAAACCAAAACTATCCACCCCTTTCTATCCCTTCGAGTGGCAATATGAGTAAGTTTCAAATTGTATGTGATTGTTAGATATTATACACGTAATTATTGAAGTGAGTTTGAGACATGTGACTGCCAAATTGAAATTAACCTTGTAATGCACCATATACATAAAAGGAAATGTTTATTTGAATTAGGTGGACATATTTGGTTTGCTCACCTCAGGGATTTTAAAACCTTTGCCTTTACCGGATTTCTGTGAAGCTGCTTTGTGACAACGTCAGTTGTAAAATGCACTATACAAATAAATTTGATTTTAATACATAACGGTCCACATTTTTCCCGACTCACAGATATGTAATATTATTGACGATTTTGCTCAATAAATAAACTCCGATTTTATTTTATTTTATTTTTTTTTTCCTGACATTTCAAATGTCTCATAATTTGCATGGCACACACAGCTTGCTGGTAGGCACAGAGATGTGATGACAGGTTTACACCGTAAAGAAGTTTAAAAAATCTTCACAGGTTGTCAGAAGATGTAAATTTATCTTTTAAAGTATACTGCAAAAGAAACAATAATTGCTGCTGAAGCTGTGGAAGATTATATGCGCATACAGGCACTGTAATACACACATGACCAAGGCAGTGTGAGAACCAGATATTTATGCTTCTTTTAATTATTTTTATTATGGTTGTTTGCTACTGACGGAAATAACAATTACAGATCTGGATCACTTTTAGAGTGTTTACAGATTTATTAGCATTACACTTAATGTGTGTCTACATACTGATTTGTTTTAATTTTTTTTTATTACTTATCTTATTTTTTATTAAATATATTGCTTATTCAAAGTAATTACCTAATTGTGTTTAATACTATAAATGTATATTTCCATACAGCACCCTCCATAATTATTGGCACCCTTAGTTAAAATGTGTTAAAAGCCTTAAAATAAATATATATTTTTTTATTGCAGAAGCAAAATCTCACTCTGAAAAATTTAGAAAAAAGCAACCTTCAACTCAAGTGAAAAAAGAAAAAAATCCTGACAAAGAAATATTTTCCCATAAAATGACCTGTTCCACAATTATTGGCACCTTAATAATTTCTTGGAAATAAATGCATTTGAACCATTTATGTCATTTCTACTGTAGTGTATGAAGTGGATCAAAGTATTATAGGAACTTTTAATTAGTAATTCATCACTTCCTGTTTCCCTGGGGTATAAATATGGTGTTACAGAGAGTCCTATTTCTCTTACTCACTCTTAAACATGGAAAAGACAAGAGAACACACTATTTGACGTGTCGACCTTCATAAATCAGGCAATGGCTACAAGAAAATAGCCACTCACCTGCAGATGCCCTTATCTACAGTCAGAGCAATCATCAAAAAGTTAAAAACATCTGGAACTGTGACAAACTGTGACAAAGCCTGGAAGAGGACACAAGTGTATCTTGCACCACACACAGTGTGAAGGATGGTAAGAGAAGTAAAAAGTCCTCCAAAGCTCTCTGTAAGAAAACTGAATCAAATGGTAGCATCTTGGGTTTAAGAGGTCTCCCAAACAACCATCAGGTGCTATCTACATACCAACAAGCATTTTGGGAGGCATGCAAGGAGAAAGCCTTTTCTAAGTTATACTCATGAGCATAAACGGGTGGAGTTTGCAAACGGTATTTTGATTTTAACTGGGACCGTGTGCTTTGGTCAGATGAGACAAAGATAGAGCTTTTTGGCAACAAACGCTGTAAGTAGGTCTGGTGAAAAACACCTCATGCCCACTGTTAAGTATGGGGGAGGATCGGTGATGCTGTGGGCATGTTTCTCCTCCAAAGGACCTGGGAACCTTGTAAGGACACATGGGATCATGAACTCTTTGAAATATCAGGACATTTTGAATCAGAATCTGGTGGCCTCTGACCGAAAGCTGAAGATGGGTCGTCACTGGGTCTTTTAGCAAGATAATGACCCTAAACATGTTGTCAAATCTATTCAAAAATGGTCCACAATGCAGAAAATCAAGCTCCTCTCATCGTCATCTCAGTCCCCAGACCTCAACCCAATAGAAAACCTGTGGTGAGCTGAAGAGGAGAGTGCACAGGAGAAGACCCAGGACTCTGGAGGATTTAAAGGGGTTGTGCAAAGAGGAATGGACGAAGATACCTCTTTCTGTATTTTCCCATCTTGTGAATAGTTATAGGAGAAGATTGTGCTGTCTTGTTGGCAAAAGGAGGTTGTACAAAGTACTAACACCAGGGGGCAGCAATAATTGTGGCACACATGATTTCATTCAAAAGATTTATTTCTTAATGTGTGATATTTTTCCCAGCAAATAAAGGCACTTGAATTAAAGCTTAGATTTTTCTCTTTTTTGCATTGTTGACCTAAAAAAAAAAAAGCCAAAGAACACTTCTTAAACAGGGGTGCCAATAATTATGGAGGGTGCTGTACTACATTTAGTAAATATCGCCATCTACTGGCAAAATGTTGCAACTATAGTGAAAAGGCCAAAACGTTGTACAATTACATCAGAACATGTATAAAAAAAAAAAAATATGACGTAAAAATATGCCATCTGTACACAAAAAATATATATACCTCTGCAGACAAAAACATGTCATCTGTACACGTGTAAAAAAATAAATAAATAAATAAATAAACATCTCAATACATCAACACACGCATACTTTACGTCTGGACACGTAATATTTTAATGTGTCAAGGCGTTAGAATTAAGACGATTTTGGTCCTAAATGCATGCCATAAAAAGCTGTTCAGTCAGGCTAGACTATGTCTTCCACATTTTTTCATTGCTCTGAAACTTTAAAAGTTTTAATGTGCAGTTAATAAAAAAGTAAATGTTGTTCATTCAAGCTTATTACATCTTATCAGCAATACAGAACACTGCTTTAACAAAATAAAATCTGTGAATATAGTAACATAAATATCTGGATTTATAGGCACCTATCTCCCAGCTAGCAAAATTGTATCGGCCCAAACTCGGGCCAAATCATGCAAGTCGTAACAAAAACACTTGGCCCGAAGCCGGCACGCGGAGGCGGCATTGTCTCGGCCGTGATATACAGCCATAGCAAGGGCCGATAGTTCTGGCCAGAGTCTGGGAAACTCTTGGCCCAGACTCGGCCGAGTGTTGTGGCTGAGGTGCGGCTCAAATGACTCGGACCTAGTCCGGCAAGCCATAACTAAATCGCGATAACCGCACTACGGCTGAGTTTGAACCAGAAGCACTCCATAAGTGCCAGACTCAGCCCAGATCGGTTGTAATAGTTTATTTCTATACATTGCCCCCCTCCAACACACACACACACACACAAAACCTACCCCACTACCCTCCCTTCCCTCAGAAAAGGGTAGAATCAGGTTCAGAGTGAAATTACTGCTTTATTTAATTAACTTAAACTCTCAGGAAAAAAAGGTACATTATTGGTCACTAAAGGTACATTGCATTCTCTTCTCCAGAGGGAGACATACATGTTTGTAATTTTTCATTATAGAAATGTCATATAACAAAAAAAAAAAAAAAAAAAAAACATAATAAAAGTCCTGGAGATGAAACAGGGTGTATGAAGTCAACACATTTTAAAATCTACAATTATAATATAATTATGTTCCCTAAATAAAATGTACAAATATGTACAATTGAGGGTACCACCACAATGACACCATATCTGACAATGTAATGATACCAGTAATGGTGCTTTTCATACAACCTTGAAACAATGTAAAAATACATCAATTGTAATGTATACAAACAGTACATAAAATCAATAAATATAAAATAAGTTTGTAATTGGCATTGACATTTGAAATTGGCAGTGTCATGATATCCTAATACTGTTTTCAAAGAAACATAATTGGTTTTGTTTTAAAAATATGTACTTAATTGTACTACACTAAGGCCATATAACAAAACGCTTAAAATACAAAAATAAATATTTCACTGGTAGGTATGGAAAAGTTAAAGTTTCTATATGGCACAAGGATACTTTACAACAGTTAAGTTCCTCAAATGTGTGGAATTACACATTTGACACTTAGGCTAATATTCATGGCATACATCAGTTCCAACAACAGTTTGCAAAACTCTGCTGTGTTGTCACACTTTGTTAGTACCTCAGTGCCCTCAACAGTGATGAAAATATCAGCTGTATCCTCATCTCTGGCAACCTGGACAACAAGGACCTTCAGGATGTGCAGTGTAGTGAAAGAACGCTCAAGTGTAGTCACCTCAGTTGTACTCATTTTTGAATTCCAGCTCTATAATTAAACAGATATATAGGGTGGGCCATTTATATGGATTCACCTTAATAAAATGGGAATGGTTGGTGATATTATCTTCCTGTTTGTGGCACATTAGTATATGGGAGGGGGAAAGCTTTTCAAGATGGGTGATGACCATGGTGGCCATTGTGAAGTCGGTCATTTTGGATCCAACTTTTGTTTTTTCAATGGGAAGAGGGCAGCAGGTAGTGTTGCAGTCACACAGCTCCAGGGACCTGGAGGTTGTGGGTTCGATTCCCGCTCCTGGTGACTGTCTGTGAGAAGTTGGTGTGTTCTCCCCGTGTCCGCGTGGGTTTCCTCCGGGTGCTCCGGTTTCCTCCCATGGTCCAAAAACACACATTGGTAGGTGGATTGGTGACTCGGTGGATTGGTGGATTGAATGTGGGTGTGTCTGTGTTGCCCTGTGAAGGACTGGTGCCCCCTTCAGGGTGTATTCCCCGCCTTGCACCCAATGATTCCAGATAGGCTCTGGACCCACTGCGACCCTGAATTCCTGGACAAGCAGTTACAGATAATGAATGAATGAATGGGCATGTGACATCAAACTTATTGGATGGGCACAAGAAAAACAATGGTGTGCTTGGTTTTAATGTAACTTTATTCTTTCATGAGTTATTTACAAATTTCTGACCACTTATAAAATGTGTTCAAAGTGCTGCCCATTGTGTTGGATTGTCAATGCAACCCTCTTCTCCCACTTTTCACACGCTGATAGCAAAACCGCAGGACAAATGCTAGCACAGGCTTCCAGTATCCGTAGTTTCAGGTGCTGTATATCTTGTATCTTCACAGAACAGACAATTGCCTTCAGATGACCACAAAGATAAAAGTCTAAGGGGTTCAGATCGGGAGACCTTGGGGGCCATTCAACTGCCCCACGATGACCAATCCACTTTCCAGGAAACTGTTCATCTAGGAATGCTCAGACCTGACACCCATAATGTGGTTTTGCATCATCTTGCTGGAAAAACTCAGGGAACGTGCCAGCTTCAGTGCATAAAGGGGGAAACACATCATCATGTAGCAATTTCGCATATCCAGTGGCCTTGAGGTTTCCATTGATGAAAAATGGCCCCACTATCTTTGTACCCCATATACCACACCATACCATCAATTATTTTGTTCCAACAGTCTTGGAGGGATCTGTACAGTGTGGGTTAGTGTCAGACCAATAGCGGTTTTGCTTGTTAACTTCACCAATCACATAAAAGTTTGCTTCATCACTGAACAAAATCTTCTGTGTAAACTGAGGGTCCTGTTCCAATTTTTTTTTAGCCCATTCTGCAAATTCAGTGCGCCGATCTGGGTCATCATTTTTGAGATGCTGCAGCAGCTGGAGTTTGTAAGAGTGAGTGAGTAGCTAATATCCGCCGAAGAGATGTTCGACTGCTGCCACTCTCCAGTGACATGCAGCAAGTGCTACGCTGTGGGCTCTTGCTGAATGAAGCTAGGACAACCACTGATGTTTCTTCATTAGTGGTGGTTTTCATGCGTCCACATTTTGGCAAATCCAACACTGAACCAGATTCACGAAACTTGGCAAGCAGTTTGATAACTGTAGCATGGGAGATGGGTGGTCTCGTACAGTGTCTTGCATTGAAATCTGCTGCAATGACCTGGTTACTGCATTCACCGGACATCAACACAATTTCTGTCCGCTCCTCAAGTGTTAACCTCTGCGACATGTCGATGGCTATAAACAAAGAGAGACTTGTAAATAACTCATGAAAGAATAAAGTTACGTTAAAACCAAGCACACCATTGTGTTTCTTGTGAAATTCCCAATAAGTTTTGTGTGTCACATGTCCCTCTTCCCATTGAAAAAACAAAAGTTGGATGCAAAATGTCTGACCTAAAAATGGCCACCATGGTCACCACCCATCTTGAAAAGTTTTCCCCCTCCCATATACTAATGTGCCACAAACAGGAAGATAATATCACCAAACACTCCCATTTAATTAAGGTGTATCCATATAAATGGCCCACCCTGTGTGTGTGTGTGTGTGTGTGTATGTGTATATATATATATATATATATATATATATATATATATATATATATATATATATATATATATATATATATATATATACACACACACAACTTCAAATGTAAAAGATTAGCAGGTTATAGTACAAATGGTTATACAAACAATTATGCTACAACTGATGCTAAATATCTCATTTAAATAAACCTCCTATCTGCTTTTCTCCCTGCTCACCTGCATTTTTCACTGACCTTCTAGTTTTCTTACTGCAGTCCATCTTTACATAATTACATAAAGAAAATGAAGTAGTTCATGTTCATAGTTAATTTTAACTAATCTAACTTCACAGCTCCAAAAATAAATTACTTCACATGTTTTTGTTTATATTTTCTCTCAATAAATAGGCTTCTATCATTTTCAATATAACCTCCTTCAACCCATTAATCAATAGCTCATACTCACTGCTACTCCCTAACAAAGAATTAGTGTATGTGGAATTATATATTTAAAACATTACATTACACCAAAAACCAGCACTGAGATTGAGAATGTATTTTAACCTACTTAGCTTGTGCCTTATGTCTTCTTAATGTGTTTAAGCAGTTTTATTTATTTTATTTCTTATACTGAGGTATGCGGTTCTGTGACATAACTCACAAAAATGCTCACATCGTTTTGTAAAATATGCCATCAAACCACATAATTACTCAAATTAAAATGCTAATGTACGAGCAATTGTTATGTCATTTAAATGTTTTCTATGTCAGAGGAAAAAAAGGAGCTAGCTACAGTTAAAGAGGTTAGCCTAGCTAAAGTTTGTCATTTGAAAAAATGATTCAATATTACATATGTAACATATAGCAGTTGATAAAATAACGTAAATAACATTAACGATGTTAACTACATTTTGGCGATATCAAAATACTTACATATCCAAAATTCTAAGGTTAAATTGAAATACTTACGGGATGAAGCTGTTCCCTGAGGCTGGTGAGAGATGCTCGCGCGCCGCGGTCACAGAAAACAGCGCGAATGTTCATTGTTTACTTCTGTGTTTTTACAGCGATTCGCTTCTGCCACCTTCCGTTTTCTCATTTAGAGTTCATTCATTTTAAAGCTGTCATTCCAGTCCAGTCGTCTTCAAAAACTTAAATAAGTGTCCTCCCTGTATGGCATTTAACAAGTTAAAATAACGATTCTGTTTATTTAACATTTTTTACTTCGTTTTCCAGACAGTTATCTGCATTGTGTTTTATTTTTGGATGTGGGCCACATACGATTGATACAAGTATTTAATAAAATGCTCTGATCAGTGTAGTGTGCTAACTGCAATGGCAATTGCCTCGCCAGCCGACAGTGCCAACGTGCAGCCGGAACTGGGCCAAATGCAGGGTGCCGCATTCACGTCGAGTCACAGGCAGCCGACAGTACCAATGTGGAGCCGGAATTGGGCCAGATACAGGGTGCCACATTCACGCCGATATGGCAGCCAGCCGAGAGTGCCAACGTAAAGACGGAACTGGGCTAGACGGGGCGTGTCACATCCACGCCGAGACAGTAGCCTGCTAGAATCAGCTCAGATCTATCTCGCTAGCTGGGCCATTAATTAAGATAGAGTTGGCATTGGTTCTCGGGGCTTCTGCTAACACATGCTCTTCCCCTGTCTCTCTCTCACAGACAGCTACAACAGACAAACACATGCACACCTCTATACTTCTATATACTTTCTCTCATACACACACACAGCTTCTGAGTGGAGGCATATTCAAATTGATTGTAAACGGATCTTTGGCCTTGAGACGATAAACACACACCTTAAATGTTGAGCCTGGGGAATGTGTAACCAAATAAAATGATGTTTACTACACGATAAAAAAAAAAATATATATATATATATATATATATATATATATATATATATATATATATATATATATTCTCTCTTGCTCTCGTGGCAGGCGGTCGCATTTTCTCTGTCTCCGCTCCTTATCTTTCCTGCTTCGCTTCTCTGGTTTTGTCTTGTCTACCCTCAGAGTCCCTCTTAACACCGCTCTTCGAATTAAAATTAGAAATGGAATTGATCAACTGGTCTCTCAACGCTATTGACACCATCTTCTCAAGGAGAAGCTTGGGCACGGGGGAGCCCACCTGCCCTGATGGAACGACGCCGGCTAGATATGCCATGGATGGATAGGAGAGGTGGCGCATGGTATGTCTGGCACCTCTTTCCATTGAGGACACTGAAGATGTATACCTATTTGGATTTATGATTGTGGGCTTTCTGCTGTTTGGATTAGGCTGTGCCATGGTTTATCGGAAAATCAAAAGAGTTGAGTCAGTTGTAAACAGTCCAAGGAAACTGACCAACATGATTGATGGGATGGGCAGAGCCGTTGGTACACAGACTGGGACTGTGAGTAGAAGCTTGGATTCCATCAAGGAGCAACTAACGGCTTTGAACTCCAAGATTGAACATTTGGAAGACCAGTGCAAAAATGGAACTGTGAATCAGAGGGACTATTAGCTCAAATGTAGCGTCAGGTCTCTGATTCTAACAAGCTGAATTTTATCTGTTTTGGCTGCCCCAGCTATCAGTGACCTTGAGCGGCTTATAATCAAGTCCTCCGGAGGAATGGTCGCTATGGAGATCTGCTGCACCCCTCCCCTGTCTGAACTGTGGGCTCAAGGACACGTGACTTCTACTACATTCTTGGACATTCTCACAGACTGAAAACTTGCCCCGCGTCCCCCCTTGAACAAGCCTCTTACTGATTTTGTCCACGTCACTGAAACTGTGTGTGTGTGTATTGCTTGTGTGCTATGGGTGTTGTTTTTTTTTCAAGATCACACACTGTGCTTCCTTTTTTTTTTCCCACCACTTCCCTGTTGTAATCCAGCTGTTTTTTTCTATCTGTAAGATGCACCTGCTGCCATCGCGTCTGTTGCGCACACCCAGCCTCTGTTTGGGTGAGTGGATAGACGGAATGTAACTCTGGCCGTTCTAACAACACAGCAACCCACAACAAAACACATATTACCATAAACGATGTCTAACATGAAAAAGTGAACTAATACAGCTAAAGTTAGCAGCAGCAAACCTTGGCTAACTGCTCAGTAACTCTCAAAATCCTGATTATAACATTTTAGTCAAAAAAACCTATCACAAAAAAATCACTAAATAACATTGCAACACAAAGAAAGTTACAATGCAAGTTACTTACTACTCCAACTTGTGTGCTCATGTCTGTTTCAGCTCACTCTGTATAAAGCCAGCCCAGTATTGACTCTTGTATATCCACTCTCTCTCTCTCTCGATTTCTCCACTTTGCTCCCTCTGCAATAATGTCCACACCGGGAAGACCGAGCTAGACTCTTCTTGTAGCTTGTTGCCATAAAGTGTTACACATTTCTCATGACAGCCCTCCGCCAAGTGATTCAGAAGTTGCTTATTCCAGTAAACCAGCAGTGGACTTGGCATAACAGCCACAGAGGCTCTGTTCTCCCTATTACAGCTTAGTGGAACATCACAATTATTAGAAACTGTAATTTTAATGTAGCAGTACTACATAGTCTTCCTTTTAATTGCTTTACTGATTACAGTTTCTCAATTACTTGTATACATCTAAAAAAGTAGATAAACAAGTAAGTGTTTTGTGGGTGGGGTATTTTGTAATTGTTTAACCTGGCAGAACATTATTTATAGGGTGGATAAGAGTCTCTTCCTTGCTTCCTTTTCTAGTGTCCTTTTAAGCATTCAATAAATGTTGCTTAAAAGCAGCAATGGCTCACTCTTGTTGCACCGCCTCCAAGTACGCCATTATAGACATACACAAACACACACATTAAATTTACCTGAAATTGACAAACACACTTCAGATCTGCACCAATATCCCGGCAAATTCCTCCATATCGACATGTGGAGGTGTCGCATACTCGCAAATCACTCTTCTTCTCAGAGAGATCTGGAATTTTAAAAAAGAGAGAATAAAAATAAACCAACAAATTAACAGATATTTAGTTCTGTGCACAGAGACAGATAACTCACAATTTATATTGTTAGACTGCTGTGATTCTAATAAATTACTATTCATGCATGAGCAGTGACACTGACAATGATTGTGGTATTTCACACTGGATATCAACAGGGGCTTATAAACACAGCATATTAATTCCCCTAATTAGTAATGTGTGTAAGTACAGCGCAAAAATGATTAAAATTCCAGAAAATCTCCTAAGCCAATAAAATTTATTAATGAACATACTTGAAACCATAATTTTTCTTTACAGTACTTAAATGATATATGTCTAAGACAGCTTTTAGTGGTGTAGTGGTACTGTCACACCGCTCCATGGTCCTGGACTTGGGGGTTCTAGCCTCGCTTGAGGTGACTGTGAGGAATATAGTATGTTCTCCCCTTGTATTTGTGCATTTCTTCCGGGGGCTCAGGTTTCCTCTCACAGTCCAAAAACACATGTTAGTAGGTGGATAGCCCATGCAAAATTTGTCCATAGCTGAGTTAGTGTGTGAGTGTGTGGAGAGCTACAAAATACAAAATAAATTGAGATGTACAATCTCCCTGCCCCAAGGGGATGAAGGGCCACCTCACAACATTGTAAAGGGGAACCTGGGGCAAATTAGTGGCGGGTCGTGATTGGTTAAACTTGTCATTATATAAAAGTGGCACTATACCTCTGACTCAAATTTGGCACAATTATATAATTAGGACTGGGTCATTAGTAACCATGCACAATTTGAAGCTGATCAATCTAAAGCATAATCAATTTATGTTGATGTTTTTAAGTAGCCTCTACAGAAATTCAATGTTCATCTTTAAATGTGTTCTGACCATAAAGTGTAAGGGAAATGATCAAACAAGAGTAATTTTTTTTTTTTTTACCAAACTATAATGAAGCTGCCAAAAATGCTCTCCCAGTCATTCCATATTAGTTTATGCAGTATTCGGTTCATCATATATCCTCTTTTGATAAACCATACTTCTGTTTGATAAAAAGTAAAGGAAGAAATGTTACAAAACATTGCTCTTAAAATGTTTTCTTCGAGTAATTGAATGATTCAATTTTGTTGTTTGATATGAACAGAAAATAACATGTCCATGATCATAAACTGTCAGTAACTGACAACATAAACTATTTGCTATTGTTAATTTATTTATCTATTTAGGGCAAAACATTAAATGGAATGGAAAAAGTTTATCTGGATATACAGACATTTGTTATTATATGACCATGTAATAAAGTTCAACACCTTACTTATGGTATGGTTATGGATATGCAATGGTCCACTATTTATAAACCTCTGCCCACCCCAGAACAAAAATTCAACCCAGTGCAAATAAACATCTGCCCCTTACTGCTATCTTAAGTGTTCTGTTTTAAATACTAAAATATGGTAATTCTATGCAATATGCAATCACAGATCAAACTTTGTCCCACAACAAATTCAAGGTTGCCATTATGTCCTTATTTTAAGTATACACAATTTGCAATTTATTATCATTTGACATTTATTCCTCTTAAGCTTCAAGAGAATCTTATGAACCATCTAGGAGGAATTTAAAGGAGTTCGCAAAAAAAAAAAAAAAAAAGAAAACAGCACATATTACAAGCCAATGGCACTATGTGTCATACACTATACAGCCAAAATCTAAATAATTGTCTTCAGGTGTTCAACTCACTTCCATGGCCACAGTTGTATAAACCCAAGCACCTAGGCATGCAGACTGCTTCTACAAACTTTGTGAAAGAATGGGTCACTCCCAGGAGCTCAGTGAATTCCAGGATGGTTCCATAATTGGATAATAATAATCTGTGCAACATACTAAATATTCCATAGTCAACTTTTAGCGGTGATATAATAAGTGGAAGGGATTGGGAACAACAGCAACTAGGCCATTTCAAATGACAGAGCAGGTGATTCCACCTTAAAGATGACCTTTAAAATCTTAGAGACGGCCTATATTTTTCCTTGTCCTTCACACCGTACTCTCATTCTCTCCCCCTCACTCTCTCTCTCTCACAAATGCACGCAGACACACACCTGAATCCAGAATTCAATACATTTCTATGATGGGTCACACTCCAAACAAACTCCTGGAGAAAGAAACATTTTCCTGTTCAATTTTTAACCAAACATACCGTAGCGACAAGGACACACTGGGGATCGATCTGGGGTAAAAAATTTTCATTTTGAGCAATAATTGATCATGTCATGATAAGGTAATCACAGGACAAGTTTTTTAAACTCTGTGTGTTGAGCCACTCTGTAATACATTGTACTCTATGGGAGCCGTATTTTCAGATGATACAGATTTACAGGTGTTGGAAAGTGGAAACGAAGTCTCTAGGTGAAAGTATGAGGAAGATATGGGGAAATGTTCAGCTGAAAAGTGAAAAAAGGCTTTCCGGGCTGAGGAGCTAGAGTGCGATAACATCATGCACTCTAGCCATCCCCCATTCAAGTGAATGGAGGGATATTGAAGGAGGAATTAAATGGGACAGATGATTGCAAAAGGTCAGATTTTCGACATGATGGGTTTGGTGTGCTCGGGTCAGACTGTCTGAAATCTCATGGCCGTAAATTCAAAATTGACAGAGTTAGAGCAGGTTGAAATGTCAGCCAATGCATTCCTATGAGAAAAATTACCAATTTGGAAGCTTGTATTCGGAAAGCTGGATCTCTCCAAAAAGCACAAGCAACCTGAGATGGCATAGGATCTATGACCGTGTGAAGTTTTGTGGCTGTAACATGAAAACCCTAGGAGGAGTAGCATTTTGCATTTTGCAAATAGAACAATAAGACGACGGAAGAGTAAGATTTTGAAGAACAGTAAGCCAAATTAATAATATTTAGAAGAACAGTAATTTGACTTTGTCAGATAAAAAATAGTGCCTTTGTAGATACCCAAGGATGCTTTATAATCATCACTGCTCACTGCTTTTAGTTTACTACTCCAAGGCTGCATCATTTAGTTTTTGTGAAAATCCTGAGCTGCTATTTCTCAGTGGATTTTCTATACTTTTTTGTGCCTTTTTTCCTCCTGTACTTTTGTTTCTCTGGATTTCTGGATCGGTTTCCTCGACCTATGCTGTATCTCCCAAGGTCTGACTATTACGTCACTCTGCGGTCTTTTGTTTACTGACACTGCTTTCTGCTGCTCTCTGTCAGACTTCCAGCCCAAACAGAGTGTTGTACCTTCTACTATTGCTTTCTGGAAACTGTTTACTGCCCTTTTATTGGAGGACTCATTTTCCCTGTCTCTTGACCCT
This sequence comes from Hoplias malabaricus, assembly GCF_029633855.1. NCBI lineage: Eukaryota > Metazoa > Chordata > Actinopteri > Characiformes > Erythrinidae > Hoplias > Hoplias malabaricus. Next base: position 11,850,656 of record NC_089809.1, on the reverse strand, counting down.
AACAATGCCTGTTGCTGTGTGTTGCTACAAGCTCTCCGCTCCTCATCTATGGCAGCAACTGTGAATAGTGGGTTTTTCCTCATACACTTGGCTGTTTGCCATCAGTCTCTCACACTGTGGCGCTAGCTTGTATACTGGTGTACTCATACACTTGGTTGCTTGCTTGCATGTTTCTCAGTCTACTGCATACTGAGTTACTGATTGGTGTGTATTGTGGTGTCAGACTAAAGTAGCTGAACCTAGCCTAAGCACTAGCAATGGAAACAGGGTTTTACCTATTAACAATATGTTTTGCTGGATTTTCCTCATCTTTTTTGTCATCTGCGTTCTCTGCCAAATTGGCTCAAGCTCTGGGTTCAGGATTACTTACACACTCAAGAAATTTCAGTCTCTTTGTTCTCACTGTTGTCTGGACTAAGTGACATTCAACGTATGTCACTCTATCTGTCTTGCTTGCCCACATTAAATCTACACTATAAAAAATATCAGTAATTTAACAATATTACATATGATTTTTGTTTTTACAGAGCACTTCCTTTTTGTCAACATTACAGAGATTCACTGTAAACTCAAACTCTGCGCATGCGCTGTACGTGAATGCACCTAGTGGTCACTCTCTACTCAGTTCACACTCGCTTCATTTTCCAGTCTCTTTCAAAGCTGTGGCACTTCTGTGGTAAATATAATTATTTTATAATGTACAAAAGATGAAATAATTGAAAAGCTTCATATTCTGAAGTACCCTAGAAAACAACTGCCCTTTTTAGTATCTTTACAGAGCTTTTTTTTTTTTGTGCACTTGTGAACATGCACAGAGTCCTTCGACAAAATACATGGCATTTGGTGGCACGTCTGTGGTAAATATAACATTTTTATGTACAAAAAATAAAATTGTCAAATAGGTTTGTCAAAAAAGTTAAAGATAATATTGCCTAAAACTGAATGATCCACTGTTGTAAATAGTCGTTGTAATTTTTATACAGATAAATCTATTTACAAATGTGTACTTTACAGCTGAATCGAAAGCAGGAAAGTCTTTATGGACTTTTTTAATAATAAAATTGAGAATATTAGACAACAGACTCAACCCACAGTGTTGAATCTGACATGGCTGCCACCTGATGTGGCTGATATAAAACATGATTTTAAAAGAAAGACTTGAAATATTTTACCCACTGCCGCAGTTAGAACTAGAGAAGATTATCAACCTCTGAAAACTTTACAATTTGCAGACGATGCAATTCACACAAAATTACTCAAAGTACTACCAGCTATTATCAATTCTCTTTTAACTATAGTAAACTCATCCCTTAGCCTGGGCCATGTACACAAAGCATTTAAACTAGCAGCTATTAAACCTATGATCAAGAAACCAAATCTTGATGCTAGCACATTGTCTAATTACAGGCCTATTTCTAATCTACCATGTCTATCCAAGATCTTAGATAAAGCTTTGGCCCAACAATTTAGTTCATAAAATACATATATATGAAAAATTCCAATCTGGATTCAGGCCACATCATAGCACTGAGACAGCTCTAGTCAAGATAACAAATGATCTTCTTCTTGCCTCTGATCAAGGCCATGTATCCCTGTTGGTGCTTCTTGACCTCGGTGCAGCTTTCGATACAATAGACCACAATATTCTGCTAGAAAGTTTAGAAAACATGGTTGGAATTACAGGGACAGCCCTATTATGGTTCAAATCTTACTTAATGGAACATTATCAATACAAGTAAATGATTCAACTTCAAATTATTCTAAAGTAAGATTTGGAATACCACAAGCCTCTATTTTAGGACCATTATTATTTACATTATACATGTTACAGCTATGGCACAGTTATATGAAAACATTACATTAACTTTCACCGTTACTGTTCTATATTTCAGCCAAGCCCGATGACAAACACAGACTAAAGAAAAAGGAGGACTGTGTAAAAGACATGAAAGCCTGGATTTTACTTACTTTCTCCTTCTAAACAATAACAAAACGGAGGTCCTTCTTTTGGGTCCATTGGTGGCCAGAAATAAATTTAAATCAGATTTAAATTTTAAATCTTGCTGACTTCAACCTGGTTCAACAGCAAAAAAAAAATGGTGTCATAATTGACCCAGATTTATTATTTGATCACCACATAGGCAGTATCACTAGGACAGCTTTTTTACATCTTCGCAACATCGCAAAGATTAGGAATGCCTTATCCCTGCAGGACACAGAAACATTAGTACATGCCTTTATTATTTCAAGGCTTGAACTATTGTAATGCACTACTGTCAGGACGCACAAGCAGATATTTAAGTAAACTTCAACTACTTCAAAATGCTGCAGCCAGAGTCCTCACTAAAACTAGAAAATTTGAACATATCAGTCCAGTTCTATCATCAATTCACTGGCTGCCTATTAAATTCCACATTGATTACAAAACTCTGTTATTAACATATAAAGTCCTACATGGGCTCGCTCTGGAATACCTTCAAGATACTATTTCCTATTATGAGCACCCACGATTCCTCAAATCACAGAGTACTGGACTTTTAATTGTTCCAAGACTTCAGAAAGCCTCAGCTAGGCCTTAGCTAGCTTTATTTTATAAAGCCCCCAACTCTGGAATGATCTTCCAGAAAATGTTCAGGACTCAGACACAGTCACAATCTTCAAATCTAGGCTACAAACTCATTAGTTTATCTTTTGGTAGTTAAAACTCCCTCATAGATAAAGGCGGCAAATCCAGGGGGTCCATGGACACAGGGAATTATAGTAAACAGAGACTCAGGTGTCGTCCGCCACTTCATGCGATCACTCAGGTTTGTTGACGGTGGAGCGGAGGGATGCCAGTGTTTCAGGAAGCTCCCACGTCTGTGTGTCCTTCTGGTTCTCTCCTTTTAGTTAAAGCTGTCATAGATCTGCCAGAGTCATTAGCCATAGTCTAGAAATGTTCACATTTTCTTCTTTGCAAACACCACAGATTAAAACTAATTCCATCCCTTTGCGCCCACCTGTCTGGCTGGACACTGATTGGTGACTGTCAAGCTACTGCTCCATGCTTCAGACCAGCTACCCATGTTCTAGCTACCACCAAGTACCTTGGACCTGCCCCTACACTGAAGTTCTTACGGACTCCTAACTATTATTACCGGTAGATTGACCAGAGGAGAATGGGTCACCCCTTATGAGCCTTGGTTACTCCCAAGGTTTCTTCCTCAGCTGAGGGAGTTTTTTCTTGCACCTGTTGCCCTTGGCTTGGGGATTTTTACATTCTACATTTTACATTTCATGTCACAACTTTGTCTTACTGGAATTCTGTGAAACTGTTTTGTGAAAACATCAGTTGTAAAAAACGTTATACAAATAAATTTGATTTGATCTAAATTGAAAGCGCCTGGGGGGGCACAGTGAGAAGTTGGTGAGGGTAGAGACTGTGGCAGTTGTAATGGTTTTAGTGGGTAAATAAAGTTGTATGTCATCCAAGTCCATGATGGCACATGATATGTCCTAGGGGTAACATGTAGAGGATGAAAAGGAGGGGACCAAGCACAGAGACTTGAGGGACTGGAGTGATGTGAGATGTAGAGTTGTTTATGGAGATGTACTGGAATCTATTGGAGAGGTAGGATGTGAACCAGGAAAGAGCTGAACCAGTGATGCCAGTGTGCCTCTGTAAACGGTGGAGGAGAATGGAATGATCTATTGTGTCGAAAGCTGCACTGAGATCCAGGAGGAGGAGGATGGAAAGTGAACCAGAGTCTGTGGCAAGCAGGAGGTCATTTGTTACTTTTATGAGGGCTGTTTCTGTACTGTGGTTGGTGCAAAATCCAGATTGAAAGGTCTCATAAAGCTATCTATCGTTACACTTATATAGCGCCTTTCTAGATACCCAAGAACGCTTTACAATCCACACTGCTCAGAACGATCAGAACACTCAATCCACACACTGGCGAGAAGCGGCAGCCAAACGCACACAGCGTACTCTCGACCAGGAACGACCGTCCATCTGGAGGACTGCATCGGGCACTAGGATTTCACCCAGGACAGAGTGCCAGTCCATATCTGGGCACACACACATACAGACATTCATTCACATACACACTCATTCACTCACACATCAGGACAGTTATTAGACAGAAGCCAATTCACCTACCTCCATGTTTTTGGACTGTGGGACGAAACCGGAGCCCCCGGAGGAAGCCCACGCAGACACGGGAGAACATGGAAACTCCACCCATATGGGACTTGAACCCAAGATCCCAGCGCTGGGAGGTGAACTTGCTAACCACTAAGTCATCGTGCTGCCCAAAAAAAGCTGGTTAGAGTGGAGATGTTGTTTCAATTGTAGAGATACTGACATTCCAGGATTTTAGAAATGAACGGAAGGTTGGAGATGGGGTGAAAACTGCAGAGGTTGTTATGGTCCAGTCCAGGCTTTTTGAGTATAGGTGTAATGGTGGATAGTTTGAGGGCAGGGGGGACAGTACCAGAAGTAAGTGATGAGTTTATGATGTCCAAAATAAGTGGAGTGAAACAGGGGAGACATGATGTAACTAATGATGATGGGATAGGATCCAAGGGGCAGGTGGAGAGTTTGATTTTGGAAAAATGTTTATTGAGGTCAGCAGCTGAGTTGGGTGATAGGGAGGCAAGAGAATTAAAAGGGAAACCAACAGTTGATCAGCGTTGGCAGTGGGTTTAGTGTAAAGTTGTAGATGAATATTGTCTATTGTCCAAGTTTTAAAAAATTCATGAAGTTATTGCATTCTTCTGTAGTGAATAATTGTGTTGCCATATCCGGAGTAAGCTGTTAATAGTAGAGAAGAGGGTATGAGGGTTAGAGGAGCCAGAATGAATGATGCCAGAGTAAAAAGACGTATGGGCTGAGGTAAGTGCAGCTCTGTAGAGGTCAGTATGGTCACTGAGGGCTTGTGATTAGGGCTTTGATGAGGTACTTGATGCAACACATCATATGCATATTAAATGCATTTTTACAACCCACAATCACTCACACTACACACAAACCAGACACTCAGACACACCACAAAGAACCCTGACATATTTTACTTCTGACAAATAACCAGACACACACACTTCCCAACTCACACAGACACTTGCACACATCCCACTGAACCCGCACATACAACCAATTCACATACTTGCACCACACACAAACCACACAGGCACACGCTCACACAACACACAACCCAGACACTCATACACACCTCAAAACAGCCCTCACAATTTACATACAACTAACACAAATATATTATACACAACCCGCAACAGACACACACACACCACCAGCAATAATATTGATTGAAACACACATTAACCTGGTTTTTGGTTACATTAACATTAATGGTTTTTAAGTGTCATCAATACTATACAATATGTTTTTTTTTTTTTTTTAGAAATTATGTAGTGGAATTTATTGAATCATTGCAATTCTAAATGCTAACTACTGAATGCTAACTAAAACTTCTGAACTGTTAATGAAATACGTGCTTACATATATACATATTTTGTTGTAAAAGCAATCTGTAATGTTTGTGCTATATATTGGACACATATTTGCTTCAAAATATTGTATTTTTAATGTAATGGGTTGCACACTTCATATTGTCAAGTTTATTTATCTTGCCTAAATTTGATGAATTTATTGCATTTTCAAACATATAGCATGATATTATAATTAATCAACTTTAAAATTGATGTTGGTTTTTTGACTTTCTTCCAATAAATTTTTAGGTACACCAACTATAAACTTCTACAAAGGAAGCAAAATGAGTCAGCCACACCTTTCCAGGAAAAAAGCTGTTTGTCGATTTGTTGTCAGAGCTATGCTGAGAATGTTGAATGAGACTTTGCTGCGAAGACTGGTCCATTGTTTATTTTTTTAGCAAATTTTTATATCCTTTATTTTTTTGTATTAATCTTACTTGCTGATAAACGTGTTAGTTTCAGATATAAATAATTCAGCAAGAAATATAAGTTGTAGTCTTGTGATTTCTATGGAGAACTGAGGTTTTTTGAATAGAATTTATCAGTAAATAAACAAAATAAATATGCATTTCTAAATAACATGAGAAATCAGGAAATAATGGAAATTTTGTTTCTTTTTTTTTCCCCCAACCATTATGGTGTTCAGTTTTAAGACAGAATTTGTAGGTAGTTTTATGGAAATATTCATTTACAATCTATATGGACAGATTGTAAAATAACAGAAAATTTCCAGGTAATGAAACTAATAGTACATTTTTCCTTTTTTTTCCTTTTTTCTACAGTTTACTGTGCTTCTAGACACAAGCCAGTGTTGCTCTGGATTTCAGAAGCCAGCATCCCCATCGTTTACACCAATTGTTGTCAGCGCAAGAATATGATGCTGTTGAGCCGATGCTGTTGTTTTTTAGCAAGTTCCATGTGCTGCTGATCTTTTGCAACACTTACCCTCTCCCTGCATTCTTAATCTGGCCATATTAAATTGCCACTCACAGACAGGAGGAGACTGTACAAATTCATTTGGAAGGCCTACTCTGTCCTATGAAGCCCCCTAGACCCAGTGCAGGTGGTGGGAAAAAGGAATGACTCTCACCCCATACATGAGACTCTGACAGCACTGGGCAGTTCCTTCAGTGACCCAAATGTGTGAAGGAACGTTATCACAGGTCCTTCCTTCCTGCTGCTGTTAGACTTAGTACAAGCACTACTCCTAGTAAACCACTTTACAACCAACTTTACAAACATCACTACTCCTAGTAAACCACTCACATCTACAATGACATTTTACTTACACTAAGAATACAGAATGTAAATTTATTTAGTGCACAAATAAAATGTGCCTTACTAATATGTGCGAAATTAAAACTTAAAGCAATACTGTGATATTCTACAATACAATGTGCAATATCTCATGCAATATTTCTATGTACAACAGTCATGTTCATTAGTTGTAAATATTCTTCAGAGCTTTTGATATTTAAATTTTTTACTCTACAGTGTGGGCCATTTATATGGATACACCTTAATAAAATGGGAATGGTTGGTGATATTAACTTCCTGTTTGTGGCACATTAGTATATGGGAGGGGGGAAACTTTTCAAGATAGGTGGTGACCATGGTGGCCATTTTGCATCCAACTTTTGTTTTTTCAAGAAGAGGGTCATGTGACACATCAAACTTATTGGATGGGCACAAGAAAAACAATGGTGTGACAAAAAACAATTGGTTTGAACATAACTTTATTCTTTCATGAGTTACTAAGTTTCTGACCACTTATGAAATGTGTTCAAAGTGCTGCCCATTGTGTTGGATTGTCATTGTGTTGGATTGTCCCACTTTTCACACACTGATATTAAGTATCCGTAGTTTCAGGTGCTGCACATCTCGTATCTTCACAGCATAGACAATTGCCTTCAGATGACCACAAAGATAAAAGTCTAAGGGGGTCAGATCGGGAGACCTTGGGGGCCATTCAACTGGCCCACAACGACCAATCCACTTTCCAGGAAACTGTTCATCTAGGAATGCTCAGACCTGACACCCATAATGTGGTGGTGCACACCACACCTTTTGCTGGAAAAACTCAGGGAACGTGCCAGCTTCAGTGCATAAAGAGGAAAACACATCATCATGTAGAAATTTCGCATATCCTGTGGCCTTGAGGTTCCCATTGATGAAGAATGGCCCCACTATCTTTGTACCCCATATACCACACCATACCATCAAGATGTGCAGCACCTGAAACTATGGATACTGGAAGCCTGTGCTAGCATTTCTCCTGCAGTGTTTCTATCAGTGTGTGAAGAGTGGGAGAAGAGGGTTGCATTGACAATCCAACACAATGGGCACTTTGAACAAATGAGCACTTTGAACAAATTTTATAAGTGGCCAGAAACTTGTAAATGACTCATGAAAGAATAAAGCGTTTAAACCAAGCACACAATTGTTTTTCTTGTGAAATTCCAAATAAGCTTGATGTGTCACATGACCTTCTTTTCTTTGAAAAAACAAAAGTTGGATCTAAAACAGCTGACTTCAACATGGCCACCATGGTCACCACCCATCTTGAAAAGTTTCCTCCCTCCCATATACTAATGTGCCACAAACAGGAAGTTAATATCACTAACTGTTCCCATTTTATTAAGGTGTATCCATATAAATGGCCCACCCTGTATTTTATATTCCAGTTAGTAACTATAAGTAGGAAGGTTGCAGATTCAATCCCCAAGACTGGCGGAAACAGCCACGGCTGAAGTGCATTAAGTAAGGCACTGAACCCACAACTGCTCCCCAGGCGCTGGGGATGGCTGCCCCCCTCTCTGGGTGTGTGTTCACAGCCCCTAATGAACTAGTGTGTTCACTGCCACAGATGGGTTAAAAGTGGAAGACACTTTTAATAATGAAATATAGCCGCAAGCGACAATTCCCGGGGTCCAAGCTGGTATTCGCTGGTAGGAGAACAATGTGCTAGCATATGAGCTGTCCCGAGATAGTAGGGGCTTTTGGGGAAGTTTGTGTAGTGTTTGTAAGGTGTTCTATGCATATGAGCTGTCCTGAGATAGTAGGGGCTTTGGGGGAAGTTTGTGTAGTGTTTGTAAGGTGTTCTATGCATATGAGCTGTCCTGAGATAATAGGGGCTTTTGGGGAAGTTTGTGTAGTGTTTGTAAGGTGTTCTATGCATATGAGCTGTCCTGAGATAATAGGGGCTTTTGGGGAAGTTTGTGTAGTGTTTATAAGGTGTTCCATGCTGTTCTGGCATCTCTTTGGAGGTGTAGCATGAGATGGAGGAGTAGGGGATGACAGAGACAGCATAGAGCACAGAAGTCACTCTGGAGTTGCACTCTGGTTTCTCACCCTAATGTTCAGGACCCCCAAACAGCAGATATGATGTGGAGTAGCCTGTACTCGAGTCAGTCATCAGTGGACAGAAGACACTCTCTGCTGGCAGTGTTTGGTTGTGGACTATTCTCTGTCCAGCAGTGTTGCTGAGGGATTTAAAATGCCAACACCTGAGTCATACCTGCTGTATGGAGGTATGGGTGTCCAGACCCAGAGCAGGGTGAAAGCGAGCAGTCTTTGCAGAGCAGGAGCTTAGCATATGACAGTTCCTGATACAGGAGCCACACTTTAATATAGATTTTGTAGTGCTTTAAAATGTGATCCTTGGTGCTCTGGATTGTAAGAAAAAGGGGTAGTAGATGATTGGGTGAATTTCTGTTCTGCAGGCAGGTGAACGTGGAGCTTGGGTTACAGAGACAGCACAGAGCACAGAACTGACTCTGGAATTTCACCCTGGATTCTGACCCAATGTTCAGGACATCCACAAAGTATATTTAATATGGGTGGTGGATAATTCTCAGCACTGCAGTGACACTGACATTGTGGTGATAGGTCAGTGTGTGTAGTGCTCTTATGAGTGGATAAGACACAGCAGTGCTGCTAGAGATTTTAACACCTGTGTCAACTCACTGTCCACACTGACATACATATATTTTATTGGTCAAACTTATAGACATAAATTCAGACACAGTTGCTCATACATTCTCAGCATTGTAGTGACACTGACATTGTGATGCTATGTCAGTGTTTATTGTGCTCTCATGAGTGGATCAGACAGAACAGTGCTGCTGGATAATTTTAAAACCTGTTTCCACTCACTGCCTACACAGTTACACACACATACTCTGTTGGTCCACATTATAGATAAAAAAGGCAGAGACAGTAGGTCATACATTTGCAGAATATCTGCTGTGTGTGTGTCCTGACCATTGAAGAACATGTGAAAGGGAGCAATGAAAGTATGCAGAGCAAGAGGTGCACCCCTTTCTGTAAAGTGCTCCTTCGGACAGTGGGGCTGAAAACTTGGACACTGAAACAAAAATAAGGAACCAGTCATGATGTTATTGTTGATTTGTTTAGATATGCTTTCAATTGTCTCTGTCCTCTGGCCCTCTCTGACTGGCAGGGGGGAGGGGAGGGGGAGAGGTGACAGTCTGTGTGTGAGAAGGAGAGGGAGGGGCTGAGGGGGGAATCTGCATAGCGAGTCTGCAGGTGTGGGTATAAATGAGATATAACGGACATATATTTGATCAAGAACTAGTCCTTGGATCAAAACCTAATATAGACGTATGTGGTATCATGAGAATCGTAAGAACCTGAACTTTAGTAATTATCAAAAAAATGTGGAACTTTCATTACTGTGTGATTGCAGCCTCTGCTTAAATAGAGATGTGCAGCTTGCCGTTGAAATATCACATAAAAACAGCTGTAACTCAAAAATGCTTTAGGCATATGTTATGAAAATGCACAAGGTCCTTTTCCATGATGTTCAGAATATATCTATCTCATTGTGCTGGTACTGCATCTCTAGGTGGCGGTGTAATCAATTAATAACCTGTGCAACCAGTTGCTGTCTAATTGTAGCGCCCCCTTTCTGTGCAATGTGGTCACATTTGGCACACTACTTCAGAGTAATGACATACATATGTGTACCAAGTTGTGTTTGATTTGGGTGAAGTTTGTTGTAGTTATAGCTCAAAGAGTGCATCGAGGCCCGCCCATGCATATTTGTTAAATAACTGCCACAACAGCGTGTCAAAAGTTCTAGATTTTTTTGATAATTATTTACCTACAGTCTATACAGATTTCAAAAATACCAGTTGTTTATTGATAAGACAAATTTCCAGGCAGGAGTGCGAAAAGCTCCATTTTCACATACCTGACTATTGTGGATAAAGTATGCATTTTTTGACAATAGTTGTAATTACAAAGTTGTAAGGCAATTTGCAGAGTATGAAATAAAGCAAACTGCTTGTTAATATGTTTATATTTCGCTGAGATATTCCATATTTGCATGTTGATAAATTTAATAGCGCCCCCTAGTGGCTTTCATTATGAAACATTTTATGTGCTCAGAAAGTGGGGCCATGGACATACCATGCAAGTGTCATGATGATAGGACCTTGTTAAGGTCATGAAACAGCTGCTGAAATTTGATTGGCCGATGGTGGAATTGTTTTTTTTGAATATGACATCATCGTCATATAATCTGAGTCAGCTCATCACACACTACATGCATACCAAGCGGCATGTCAATGGGACAATCCTGTGAAGCGTAACAAATTTTTTGCTGTTATAGCGCCCCCTAGGCTTGCAGTTGCACAACCAAGTACTCATGTCTTCCAGCCCTTATAGGGATCAAGCATGTGAAGTATCGTAACATTCGGAGAAAGCGTTTGCGAGTTATATTTGTCTGATTTTTGGAACACGAGCTGTACCCCTGTATTTGGGCGGAGTCTGGAAGCCAAGCAGTGATGAAATTCCAACTTTTTTTGGATAATTATTAAAGTTCAGGTTCTTAGGATTCTGCTGATACCACATATGTCCATATTGGGTACATTTCCAGAGACTAGTTCGCGCTCAAAAATGTGTGCGATTTTGCATATTATGCAAATTAGCTCAAAATCTAAGTAGGCTGAGCTTATGGGTTCTTGAGGCTTTTTTGTAGGGTCTGACCTGAGAAATCTGGGAAAAAAAGAATTTCCTTTCTACGCCACACAGGGTAGGAGATATAGGGATATAGCGCCACCATCAGGCTGATCGGGCTGATTTTTTGCGCCTGAGTAGCGGGAGGGTTTACTACCAGTTGACCAAACGACAAGTCTGTAGGACCTACGGTTTGGGCTGCCCATCGCGTTTCATCGGAGAAAAGGAAGAAAAAAAATATAGCCGCAAGCGACAATTCCCGGGGTCCAAGCTGGTATTCGCTGGTAGGAGAACAATGCGCTAGCATATGAGCTGTCCTGAGATAGTAGGGGCTTTGGGGGAAGTTTGTGTAGTGTTTGTAAGGTGTTTCATGCTGTTCTGGCATCTCTTTGGAGGTGTAGCATGAGATGGAGGAGTAGCGGATGACATAGACAGCATAGAGCACAGAAGTCACTCTGGAGTTGCACTCTGGTTTCTCACCCTAATGTCAATTTTACCAAACAGCAGATATGATGTGGAGTTGCTTGGACTCGAGTCCGTCATCAGTGGACAGAAGACAATCTCTGCTGGCAGTGTTTGGTTGTGGACTATTCTCTGTCCAGCAGTGTTGCTGAGGGATTTAAAACGCCAACACCTGAGTCATACCTGCAGCATGGGTGTCCAGACCATTGAAGAGCAGGCTGAAAGCGAGCAGTCTTTGCAGAGCAAGAGCATAGCATATGACAGTTCCTGATACAGGAGCCACACTTTAAGATAGATTTAGTAGTGCTTTAAAATGTGATCCTTGGTGCTCTGGTTTGTAAGAAGAAGGGGTAGTAGATGAGTGGCACACACAGCACTGCAGTGACACTGACATTGTGGTGATATGGCAGTGTGTGTAGTGCTCTTATGAGTGGATAAGACACAGCAGTGCTGCTAGAGGTTTTAACACCTGTGTCAACTCACTGTCCACACTGACATACATATATTTTATTGGTCAAACGTATAGACATAAATTCAGACAGTAGCTCATACATTCTCAGCACTGTAGTGACACTGGCATTGTGGTGCTATGTCAGTTTGTATTGTGCTCTTATGAATGGATAGAAAGAGCAGTGCTGCTGGATAATTTTAAAACCTGTGTCCACTCACTGTCTACACTGTTACACACACATACTCTGTTGGTCCAGATTATAGATAAAAAAGGCAGAGACAGTAGGTCATACATTTCCAGCATATCTGCTTTATGGGTGTCCTGACCAATGAAGAACATGTGAAAATGAGCAATGAAAGTATGCAGAGCAAGAGGTGCACCCCTCTCTGTAGTTTTAGATCTACAAAGTGCTCATGTGGACAGTGGAGCTGAAAACACGGACACTGAAAGTAAAATGAGGTGGTCATGATGGTATTGTTGATTTGTTTAGATCTGCTTTCAAATGTCTGTGTCCTCTGGCCCTCTCTGACTGGCAGGGGGAGGGGAGGGGGAGAGGTGACAGTCTGTGTGTGAGGAGGAGAAGGAGGGGCTGAGGGGGGACTCTGCATAGAGAGAATCTGCAGGATGAGATGTAACAGACATATTTGATCATGAACTAGTGCTTGGATGAAAAGCCAATATGGATATATGTGGTATCATGAGATTCATAAGAACCTGAATTTGAATAATTATCAATAAAATGTGGAACTTTCATTACTGTGTGATTGCAGCCTCTGCTTAAATAGAGCTGTGCAGCTTGCCTTTGAAACACTGCATAAGAAACAGCTATAACTCACAAATGTGTTAGTCCTATGTCATGAAAATGCAAAAGCTCCTTTCCCATGGTCTTTGGAATATATCTGTCTCATCTTGCTGGTACTGCGTCTCTAGGTGGCAGTGTAATCAATTATGAATCTATGCAACCAGTTGTTGTCTAATTGTAGCGCCCCCTTTCTGTGCAATGTGGGCATATTTAGCAGACTACTTCAAAGTAATGACATACATATGTGCACCAAGTTGTGTTTGATTTAGGTGAAGTTTGTTGTAGTTATAGCTCAAAGAGTGCATGGAGCCCCGCCCATGCTTATTTGTTAAATTACTGCTGCAACAGCATATCAAAAGTTTCAACTTTTGAAAAAAATTATTGACCTACAGTCTATACAGATTGCAAAAATACCAGTTGTTTATTGATAAGACAAATTTCCAGGGAGGAGTTCGAAAAGATCCATTTTCACATACCTGACTATTGTGGATAAACTATGCATTTCTTGACAATAGTTGCAATTGCAAAGTTGTAAGACAGTATGCAGAGTATGCAATAAAGCAAACTGCTTGTCAATATGTTTATATTTTGCTGAGATATTCCATATTTTCATGTAGAAAATTTGAATTGTGCCCCCTAGTGGCTATCGTAATGAAAATTGTTTTGTGCTTAGGAAGTGCTGCCATGGATATACCATTCAAGTGTCATGATGATAGGACCTTGTTAAGGTCATGAAACAGCTGCTGAAATTTGATTGGTCGATGGCGGCCATGTTTTTTCGAATATGACATCTTCGTCATAGAATCTAAGTTAGCTCATCACACACTACATGCATACCAATCGGCATGTCAATCGGACAATCCTGTGAAGCGTAACAATTTTTTTGCTGTTATAGCGCCCCCTAGGCTTGCAGTTGCACAACCAAGTACTCATGTCTTCCAGCCCTTATAGGGATCAAGCATGTGAAGTATCGTAACATTCGGAGAAAGCGTTTGCGAGTTATATTTGTCTGATTTTTGGAACACGAGCTGTACCCCTGTATTTGGGCGGAGTCTGGAAGCCAAGCAGTGATGAAATTCCAACTTTTTTTGGATAATTATTAAAGTTCAGGTTCTTAGGATTCTGCTGATACCACATATGTCCATATTGGGTACATTTCCAGAGACTAGTTCGCGCTCAAAAATGTGTGCGATTTTGCATATTATGCAAATTAGCTCAAAATCTATGTAGGCTGAGCTTATGGGTTCTTGAGGCTTTTTTCTAGGGTCTGACCTGAGGAATCTGGGAAAAAAAGAATTTCCTTTCTACGCCACACAGGGTAGGAGATATAGGGATATAGCGCCACCATCAGGCTGATCGGGCTGATTTTTTGCGCCTGAGTAGCGGGAGGGTTTACTACCAGTTGACCAAACGACAAGTCTGTAGGACCTACGGTTTGGGCTGCCCATCGCGTTTCATCGGAGAAAAGGAAGAAAAAAAATATAGCCGCAAGCGACAATTCCCGGGGTCCAAGCTGGTATTCGCTGGTAGGAGAACAATGCGCTAGCATATGAGCTGTCCTGAGATAGTAGGGGCTTTGGGGGAAGTTTGTGTAGTGTTTGTAAGGTGTTTCATGCTGTTCTGGCATCTCTTTGGAGGTGTAGCATGAGATGGAGGAGTAGCGGATGACATAGACAGCATAGAGCACAGAAGTCACTCTGGAGTTGCACTCTGGTTTCTCACCCTAATGTCAATTTTACCAAACAGCAGATATGATGTGGAGTAGCTTGGACTCGAGTCCGTCATCAGTGGACAGAAGACAATCTCTGCTGGCAGTGTTTGGTTGTGGACTATTCTCTGTCCAGCAGTGTTGCTGAGGGATTTAAAACGCCAACACCTGAGTCATACCTGCAGCATGGGTGTCCAGACCATTGAAGAGCAGGCTGAAAGCGAGCAGTCTTTGCAGAGCAAGAGCATAGCATATGACAGTTCCTGATACAGGAGCCACACTTTAAGATAGATTTAGTAGTGCTTTAAAATGTGATCCTTGGTGCTCTGGTTTGTAAGAAGAAGGGGTAGTAGTACTTATGTACTTATGGCATCCAAGTACTTATGGCTTCCAGTCCTTATAGGGATCAAGCATGTGAAGTATCGTAACATTCGGAGAAAGCGTTTGCGAGTTATAGCTGTATATGTGTGATTTTTGGAACGCGAGCTCAACCCCTGTATTTGGGCGGAGTCTGGAAGCCGAGCAGAGATGAAATTCCAACTTTTTTTGAATAATTATTAAAGTTCAGGTTCTTAGGATTCTGCTGATACCACATATGTCCATATTGGGTACATTTCCAGAGACTAGTTCGCGCTCAAAAATTTGTGCGATTTTGCATATTATGCAAATTAGCTCAAAATCTAAGTAGGCGGAGCTTATGGGTTCTTGAGGCTTTTTTGTAGGGTCTGACCTGAGGAATCAGGGGAAAAAAAGAATTTCGTCTCTACGCTACACGGGGTAGGAGATATAAGGAGCGACGCGTTCCGCGTCGCTATAGCGCCACCATCAGGCTGATTGGGCTGATTTTTTGCGCCTGAGTAGCGGGAGGGTTTACTACCAGTTGACCAAACGACAAGTCTGTAGGACCTACGGTTTGGGCTGCCCATCGCGTTTCATCGGAGAAAAAGAAGAAGAAGAAGAGGAAACAGACCAAAAACAATAGGACAAAAAAAAAGAAGAATATAGCCGCAAGCTTAACAGGCCTGTTTGGAAGCAATAGGCCTACATCGCTGACATGCTACCTTTAAAAGCATTTCTATAAGTAGAATCTGAAATTTGAACCCATTTGAGTAAAGTATGAAGGAGTTAGAGATGTTCGAGTAAAACCTGTGATAAGCTGAAGAGGTTCATTTGCATATGGCGGCCAACTTGAATCAAAATGTCAACATTCGTTCTATAATTACCTAGGGTCAGACGCATGTGAACGTTTTGGCACCAAGCTCAAGGGAATTGGTCAAAAATTCAAAGACTTATTGACAAAAGTATATTTTGCAAATTATGTAAATTAGCTCAAAATCTAAGTGGGCTGAGCTAAATGATCCAATAGCAAATTATTTTGTCTAAAGCCAAGGAATAAGGGGGAAAAAAAGATTTCATCTATAGGCCTTATGGTGTAGGAGATATAGACCTCAATGCTTTTCCCTTTGCTATAGCGCCACCATCTGGCCAAAGAGTGTCATTTTCCTTGGCTGAGTCATTTCACACCTGCTGGATGTTGCTGCCAAGGGAGGTGTTTCTGGGCCTTATGGTCTTTGCTCCACATTGCATTTTGCATAATGTCTTAGAGCCACTGTAGTTCAACAGCACAATGTATAGTTTTAGACTGCCATCTGCTGGTGAGAAATAACTACTTTCACATATATTTAGCTCTGCCATGAATGCACATATAGAAACATTTGAGCGTGTAATCCTATGTGGATATTTACCTAACATGGACATATGTGGTATTAGCTGAATCCTAAGGATCCGAACTTTAATACTGATCAAAACATTGTTGCCTTGCGCCCAATTATTCCAGGTAGGCTCTGGACCCACCGCGACCCTGAACTGGATAAGCGGTTACAGATAATGAATGAATGAATGAATGAATGAAAAAATGGCTTCACTTTTATTACTATGTAGCTTACAGGCCCCTCACAATAAGAGAGATCTAGCATGTATTCCACAAGTCAAATATTTGCTATATTTGTACAGTAATATACACCTATATCTCAAAAACGCTTTCCCCAAAAATTTTAAAACTTCAAATGCTTGATCAGACTGAGGAGCAGATGTCATAATTAAGTTGGTGTGCCACTGCATTCCTAGATGGCGCTATAACATAAAAAAGCCAATTTAATCAGTTTTTGTCCAATTGTAGCGCCCCCTTTTGGTAAATTTTGATCATATTGTACATACTTCTTCAGGGTAGGACCATACATACCTCTGTCACGGTTGGTCTTGATTAGACTTAATTTGTTTGAGTTATAGCTAAAAGAATGTTTAAAGCTCCACACGCTTCAATTAATTGTTTTATTACAACAAAAGTTTGTCCAAATGTTGAACTTTTTTTCATAATTATTTACCTACAGACTCTGCAGATTCCAACAAGGTCAACTGTTTGGGAATATCGCAAAATTCCACGGACTAGTTCGAAAAGCTTCAATTTTGAACAATTTAAAATTGAGAAAAAACGAAGCATTTTTTGACAACATTGCAGAGGGCCTAACAACTTTGTAATTGCAAGAGTATAAAATGAAGCAAACTGTGTGTCAATATGCTTAATTTTCACAGAGATATATAATATTTTCTTGATATAGCGCCCCCTAGTGGCTATCGTTATGACAATTTTTCTGCTCTTAGGGAGCCCTCCCAGGGACATACCAGTCAAATCCCATGATGATTGGACCTTATGAAGGTTGTCAAACAGCTGCTGACAGCTGATTGGTCGATGACGATCACAATTTTACCTGAATCGAGTTGTCCTTAATTTTCCCTCTACAGCCTTGCCCATAGAAGCAGCGTGCCAAGCGGCGGTCCAATCCGCCTTACGGATGCTGAGATATAAACTTGAAGCATTTACAGCGCCCCCTATATGAATATTGGCTTCTCTTTTGACGTGCTACCTCAGAATCATGTCTGAAAGTTGAAAATGAAACGTAAACACATTTGAGTAAAGCATTAATTTGTTATAGATTTTTAAGTAAAACATAAAATAAGCCGAAAAGGTTCATTTGCATATGGCGGCCATCTTGAATCGAAATTTCACATTTTTATTGATAATTATTAAGCTACAGACTCCTGCGAACATTTTGACACCAAGCTCAAGAAAATTGGACAAAAATCCACGGAGGAGTACACAAAAGTAGGTTTTGCAAATTATGCAAAGGCCTAGAGACTTGAGACTTGGTCAATAGGTAGTAGTCGGTCTCGCTACTCAGGCGCAAAATATCAGCCCAATTGGCCTCAAGGTGGCGCTACAGCGAAGGAAAACGCTTTCATTAAAAGATTTTCCACCCCGTGTGGCGTAGAGACGAAATCTTTTTTTTCCCTGATTCCTTGGGTCCTGCCGAATCAAAAAGGTACATACAACCACTAAGCTCCGCCTACTTAGTTTTTTTGCTATTTTGCATAATTTGCAAAACCTACTTTTGTGTACTCCTCCGTGGATTTTTGTCCAATTTTCTTGAGCTTGGTGTCAAAATGTTCGCAGGAGTCTGTAGCTTAATAATTATCAATAAAAATTTTGTTGTTCGATTCAAGATGGCCGCCATATGCAAATGAACCTTTTCGGCTTATTTTATGTTTTACTTAAAAATCTATAACAAATTCATGCTTTACTCAAATGTGTTTACGTTTCATATTCCACTTTCAGACATGATTCTGAGGTAGCACGTCAAAGGAGAAGCCAATATTCATATAGGGGGCGCTGTAAATGCTTCAAGTTTATATCTCAGCATCCGTAAGGCGGATTGGACCGCCGCTTGGCACGCTGCTTCTATGGGCAAGGCTGTAGAGGGAAAATTAAGGACAACTCGATTCAGGTAAAATTGTGATCGTCATCGAACAATCAGCTGTCAGCAGCTGTTTGACAACCTTAATAAGGTCCAATCATCATGTGATTTGACTGGTATGTCCCTGGGAGGCCTCCCTAAAGCAGAAAAATTGTCATAACGATAGCCACTAGGGGGCGCTATATCAAGAAAATATTATATATCTCTGTGAAAATTAAGCATATTGACACACAGTTTGCTTCATTTTATACTCTTGCAATTACAAAGTTGTTAGGCCCTCTGCAATGTTGTCAAAAAATGCTTCGTTTTTTCTCAATTTTAAATTGTTCAAAATTGAAGCTTTTCGAACTAGTCCGTGGAATTTTGCGATATTCCCAAACAGTTGACCTTGTTGGAATCTGCAGAGTCTGTAGGTAAATAATTATGAAAAAAAGTTCAACATTTGGACAAACATTTGTTGTAATAAAACAATTAATTGAAGCGTGTGGAGCTTTAAACATTCTTTTAGCTATAACTCAAACAAATTAAGTCTAATCAAGACCAACCGTGACAGACGTATGTATGGTCCTACCCTGAAGAAGTATGTACAATATGATCAAAATTTACCAAAAGGGGGCGCTACAATTGGACAAAAACTGATTAAATTGGCTTTTTTTATGTTATAGCGCCATCTAGGAATGCAGTGGCACACCAACTTAATTATGACATCTGCTCCTCAGTCTGATCAAGCATGTGAAGTTTTAAAATTTTTTGGGAAAGCGTTTTTGAGTTATAGGTGTATATTAGTGTACACATATAGCATATACTTGACTTGTGGAATACATGCTAGATCTCTCTTATTGTGAGGGGCATGTAAGCTACGTAGTATTAAAAGTGCAACAATTTTTTCATTCATTCATTCATTCATTCATTCTCTGTAACCGCTTATCCAGTTCAGGGTCGCGGTGGGTCCAGAGCCTACCTAGAATCATTGGGCGCAAGGCAACAATTTTTGATCAGTATTAAAGTTCGGATCCTTGGGATTCAGCTAATACCACATATGTCCATGTTAGGTAAATATCCACATAGGAGTACACACTCAAATGTTTCTATATGTGCATTCATGGCAGAGCTAAATATATGTGAAAGTAGTTATTTCTCACCAGCAGATGGCAGTCTAAAACTATACGTTGTGCTGTTGGACTACAGTGGCTCTGTAGTGCCACTATGAATGCTATGTGGAGCAAAGACCATAAGGCTCAGAAACACCTCCCTTGGCAGCAACATCCAGCAGGTGTGAAATGACTCAGCCAAGGAAAATGACACTCTTTGGCCAGATGGTGGCGCTATAGCAAAAGGAAAAGCATTGCAGTCTATATCTCCTACACCGTAAGGCCTATAGATGAAATCTTTTTTTTCCCTTATTCCTTGGCTTAAGACAAAATAATTTGCTATTGGATCATTTAGCTCAGCCCACTTAGATATTGAGCTAATTTGCATAATTTGCAAAATATACTTTTGTCAATAAGTCTTTGAATTTTTGACCAATTCCCTTGAGCTTGGTGCCAAAACGTTCACTTGAGTCTGACCCTAGGTAATTATAGAACGAATGTTGACATTTTGATTCAAGATGGCCGCCATATGCAAATGAACCTCTTCAGCTTATCACAGGTTTTACTTGAACATCTCTAACTCCTTCATACTTTACTCAAATGGGTTCAAATTTCAGATTCTATTTATAGAAATGCTTTTAAAAGGTAGCCTGTCAGCGATGTAGGCCTATTGCTTCCAAACAGGCCTGTTAAGTGAGAACCCCGTTAATTGCCGCTTGCGGCTATATTTATTATTCTTTTTCTTGGCTAAAACGCAATGTGGAGCCAAGACCGTAAGGCCTAGAGACTCCATACTTGGCAGCTAGGTAGAACAGGTATGAAATGACTCAGCCAAAAAAAATTACACTTCTTGGCCTCAAGGTGGCGCTATAGCAAAGCCAAACGCGTTTAGGTCCATATCTCCTAAACCCTGGGGTGTAGAAACAAAATTCTTTTTTTCCCTGATTCGTTGATCCTTGATGTATCAAAAAAGGGTTAATCAAATTTTTGCTCTGCCCACTAGAAATTAGTGATAAAGAGCATAATTTGATAAATCTACTTTTGCGAACTAGTCCGGGGATTTTAGTCCATTTCCCTTAAGCATGGTGCCAAAATGTTCACAGGAGGTTGCAGGTCAATAATTATCCAAAAAATATTAGAATTTCGATTCAAGATGGCCGCCATATGCAAATGACCCTCTTCGGCTTTTCGTATGTTTTACTTAAAAATTCATAACAATTTCATACTCTACTCAAATGTGTTAAAATTTCAAATTTGACTTCCTGACATAATTTTGAGGTAGCATGTCAAAGGAGGAACCAATATACCTATAGGGGGCGCTGTAAATGCTACAAGTTTATATCTCAGCATCCGTAAAGCAGATCGGACCGTCCTTTGGCATGCTGCTTCTGATGGAAAGGCTATAAGTGGAAATTTAAGGACAACGCGATTCGGGCAAAATTGTGATCGTCATCGGCCAATTAGAATTCAGCAGCTGTTTGAATACCTTAACAAGGTCCAATCATCATGAAAATTGATTGGTACATCCCAGGGGACACTTCCTAAGTGCATAAAAATTGTCGTAACGATAGCCACTAGGGGGCGCTATATCAAGAAAATGTGATATATCTCACCGAAAATTAAGCATATTGACACTCAGTTTGCTTCATTGTATACTCTGTAGACGGCCTGACATCTTTGTAATTGCAAGTGTTGTCAGAAAATGCATTGTTTTTTCACAATAGCCAGTTGTTCAAAATTGAACTTTTGTGAACTAGTCCGTGAAATTTGGCTCTATTCCAAAACAATTGACTTTGTTGGAATCTGCAGAGTCTGTAGGTAAATAATTATCCAAAAAAGTACAACATTTGGACAAACTGTTGAAACAATAAATCAATTAGTCGAAGCGTGCTGAGTTTTTACATTCTTTCAGCTGTAACCCAAACAAATGAAGCCCAATCAAGACCACAATTTACATACGTATGTAGAGTCTTACCCTGAAGGAGCCTGTACAATATGGCAGAAATCCATCAAAAGGGAGAGCTACAATTAGACAATTACATGTTATGTGCAGTTTCTGTGTTCATGCTGGATTTCTGTAATTGGGAGGGGCCTGTAAGCCACATAGTGATGAATGTTCCACATTTTATTATCAATAATTAAAGTTCAGGTCCTTAGGATTCCTCTGATACCATATATGTCCATGTGAGTGAAATATTCAAAGTGCAGTAGGCTATTAAAATGTCTAAATGTGAATGACTTTCAGGAGCCCTTGAGGACAATAGTAAATACTTTCACCAGCAGGTGGCACTCTAAGACCATATATTGCTTTTATCATCTACATTATTGAGATCCGGGCGTCACGGTGGCGCAACAGGTAGTGTCGCAGTCACACAGCTCCAGGGGCCTGGAGGTTGCGGGTTCGATTCCCGCTCCGGGTGACTGTTTGTGAGGAGTTGGTGTGTTCTCCCCGTGTTCAAAGTGCAGTAGGCTATTAAAAAGTCTAAAAGTGAATGACTTTCAGCAGCCCTTGAGGACAATAGTAAATACTTTCACCAGCAGGTGGCACTCTAAGACCATATATTGCTTTTTTCATCTACATTATTGAGATCCTATTTATCTGCACAAGTGAAAAGTCATAACATATGAACATAAATATTTATCATAATTGAAAACAGTGCTCATCAGTCATACCATGTCTTTTGCTATACATTACAACAACATCTATAACAATACCTTACACCCAATTTTCACTTGTTTGGCCAAACAGGCCCATGCTTCATAAGGTCTCATTGTTGGCTCATAGTGCCATTTTTGCCATTGGGCCCATTCGTGTTAGGACCATGCCATTGCCGCTTGCGGCTATATTTATTAGGGGTTCGAGCACGAAGTGCTTGAAACCCTATTGTGTTTGTTCTGATTTTAATTTGTTATTATTATTAGGGGTTCGAGCACGAAGTGCTTGAAACCCTATTGTGTTTGTTCTGATTTTAATTTGTTATTATTATTAGGGGTCCAAGCACTGCAAGTGCTGGAGCCCTATTGTTTTTGTTCCGTTTTTTCCGCTTTTTTAGGGGTCCAAGCACTGCAAGTGCTGGAGCCCTATTGTTTTTTTTCCGTTTTTTCCGCTTTTTTTGGTTTTTTTTTGTTTTTCTTCTTCTTTTTCTCCAATGAAACGCGATGGGCAGCCCAAACCGTAGGTCCTACAGACTTGTCATTTGGTCAACTGGTAGTAAACCCTCCCGCTACTCAGGCGCAAAAAATCAGCCCAATCAGCCTGATGGTGGCGCTATAGCAACGCGGAACGCGTCGCTCCCTATATCTCCTACCCCGTGTGGCGTAGAGACGAAATTCTTTTTTTCCCTGATTCCTCAGGTCAGACCCTACAAAAAAGCCTCAAGAACCCATAAGCTCCGCCTACTTAGATTTTGAGCTAATTTGCATAATATGTAAAATCGCACAAATTTTTGAGCGCGAACTAGTCTCTGGAAATGTACCCAATATGGACATATGTGGTATCAGCAGAATCCTAAGAACCTGAACTTTAATAATTATCCAGAAAAAGTTGGAATTTCATCACTGCTTTGCTTCCAGACTCCGCCCAAATACAGGGGTAGAGCTGGTTCTCCAAAAATCAGACAAATACAGCTATAACTCGCAAACGCTTTCTCCGAATGTTACGATACTTCACATGCTTGATCCCTATAAGGGCTGGAAGACATGAGTACTTGGTTGTGCAACTGCAAGCCTAGGGGGCGCTATAACAACAAAAAATTTGTTACGCTTCACAGGATTGTCCCATTGACATGCCGCTTGGTATGCATGTAGTGTGTGATGAGCTGACTCAGATTATATGACGATGATGTCATATTCGAAAAAACGTGTCTGCCATCGGCCAATCAAATTTCAGCAGCTGTTTCATGACCTTAACAAGGTCCTATCATCATGACACTTGCATGGTATGTCCTTGGCCCCACTTCCTGAGCACATAAAAAGTTTCATAATGATAGCCACTAGGGGGCGCAATGCAAATTTTCAACATGCAAATATGGAATATCTCAGCGAAATATAAACATATTGACAAGCAGTTTGCTTTACTTCATACTCTGCAAATTGCCTTACAACTTTGCAATTCCAACTATTGTCAAAAAATGTATACTTTATCCACAATAGTCAGGTATGTGAAAATGGAGCTTTTCGCACTCCTCCCTGGAAATTTGTCTTATCAATAAACAACTAGTATTTTTGAAGTCCGTATAGACTGTAGGTAAATAATTATCAAAAAAATCTAGAACTTTTGACACGCTTTTGTGGCAGTTATTTAACAAATATGCATGGGCAGGGCTCGATGCACTCTTTGAGCTATAACTACAACAAACTTCACCCAAATCAAACACAGCTTGGTACACATATGTACGTCATTACTCTGAAGTAGTGTGCCAAATGTGACAACATTGAACAGAAAGGGGGCGCTACAATTAGACAGCAACTGGTTGCACAGGTTATTAATTGATTACACCGCCACCTAGAGATGCAGTACCAGCAAGATGAGATAGATTTATTCTGAACATCATGGGAAAGGACCTTGTGCATTTTCATAACATATGCCTAAAGCATTTTTGAGTTACAGCTGTTTTTTATGTGATGTTTCAACGGCAAGCTGCACATCTCTATTTAAGCAGAGGCTGCAATCACACAGTAATGAAAGTTCCACATTTTATTGATAATTACTAAAGTTCAGGTTCTTACGATTCTCATGATACCACATATGTCTATATTGGGTTTTGATCCAAGGACTAGTTCTTGATCAAATATATGTCCGTTATATCTCATTTATACCCACACCTGCAGACTCACTATACCCTCAGCCCCTCCCTCTCCTTCTCACACACAAACTGTCACCTCTCCCCCTCCCCTCCCCCCTGCCAGTCAGAGAGGGCCAGAGGACAGAGACAATTGAAAGCATATCTAAACAAATCAACAATAACATCATGACTGGTTCCTTATTTTTGTTTTAGTGTCCAAGTTTTCAGCTCCACTGTCCGAAGGAGCACTTTACAGAAAGTAAAGCAGGGGTGCACCTCTTGCTTTGCATACTTTCATTGCTCCCTTTCACATGTTCTTCAATGGTCAGGACACCTACAAAGCAGATATGCTGCAAATGTATGACCTACTGTCTCTGCCTTTTTTATCTATAATGTGGACCAACAGAGTATGTGTGTGTAACTGTGTAGGCAGTGAGTGGAAACAGATTTTAAAATTATCCAGCAGCACTGTTCTGTCTGATCCACTCATGAGAGCACAATAAACACTGACATAGCATCACAATGTCAAAATACAATGCTGAGAATGTATGAGCAACTGTGTCTGAATTTATAAGTTTGACCAATAAAATATATGTATCTCAGTGTGGACAGTGAGTTGACACAGGTGTTAAAATCTCTAGCAGCACTGCTGTGTCTTATCCACTCATAAGAGCACTACACACACTGACCTATCACCACAATGTCAGTGTCACTGCAGTGCTGAGAATTGTCCACCACCCACATTAAATATATTTTGTGGATGTCCTGAACATTGGGTCAGAATCCAAGGTGAAATTCCAGAGTCAGTTCTGTGCTCTGTGCTGTCTCTGTAACCCAAGCCCCATGTTCACCTGCCTGCAGACCAGAAATTCACCCACTCATCTACTACCCCTTCTTCTTACAATCCAGAGCACCAAGGATCACATTTTAAAGCACTACAAAATCTATATTCAAGTGTGGCTCCTGTATCAGGAACTGTCATATGCTAAGCTCCTGCTCTGCAAAGACTGCTCGCTTTCACCCTGCTCTTCAGTGGTCTGGACACCCATACCTCCATACAGCAGGTATGACTCAGGTGTTGGCATTTTAAATCCCTCAGCAACACTGCTGGACAGAGAATAGTCCACAACCAAACACTGCCAGCAGAGAGTGTCTTCTGTCAACTGATGACTGACTCGAGTACAAGCTACTCCACATCATATCTGCTGTTTGGGGGTCCTGAACATTAGGGTGAGAAACCAGAGTGCAACTCCAGAGTGACTTCTGTGCTCTATGCTTTCTCTGTCATCCGCTACTCCTCCATCTCATGCTACACCTCCAAAGAGATGCCAGAACAGCATGGAACACCTTATAAACACTACACAAACTTCCCCAAAAGCCCCTATTATCTCAGGACAGCTCATATGCATAGAACACCTTACAAACACTACACAAACTTCCACAAAAGCCCCTACTATCTCAGGACAGCTCATATGCATAGAACACCTTACAAACACTACACAAACTTCCCCAAAAGCCCCTATTATCTCAGGACAGCTCATATGCATAGAATACCTTACAAACACTACACAAACTTCCCCAAAAGCCCCTACTATCTCAGGACAGCTCATATGCATAGAACACGTTACAAACACTACACAAACTTCCCCAAAAGCCCCTACTATCTCAGGACAGCTCATATGCATAGAACACGTTACAAACACTACACAAACTTCCCCAAAAGCCCCTACTATCTCAGGACAGCTCATATGCATAGAACACCTTACAAACACTACACAAACTTCCCCAAAAGCCCCTACTATCTCAGGACAGCTCATATGCATAGAACACCTTACAAACACTACACAAACTTCCCCAAAAGCCCCTACTATCTCAGGACAGCTCATATGAATAAAACACCTTACAAATACTACACAAACTTCCCCAAAAGCCCCTACTATCTCAGGACAGCTCATATGCTAGCACATTGTTCTCCTACCAGCGAATACCAGCTTGGACCCCGGGAATTGTCGCTTGCGGCTATATATATATATATTTAGGCTTCCGAGCACAACGTGCAAAGGAAGCCTATTGTTTTTGTTCTGATTTTTATTATTATTATTAGGCTTCCGAGCACAACGTGCAAAGGAAGCCTATTGTTTTTGTTCTGATTTTTAGGCTTCCGAGCACAAAGTGCAAAGGAAGCCTATTGTTTTTGTTCAGATTTTTATTATTATTAGGCTTCTGAGCACGAAGTGCAAAGAAGCCTTTTGTTTTTGTTCTGATTTTTATTATTATTATTATTATTATTATTAGGCTTCCGAGCACAACGTGCAAAGGAAGCCTATTGTTTTTGTTCTGATTTTTATTATTATTATTATTCCGAACAAAAATTCTGCCTTAAAACGGATCGCACAGCCCAAACCGTAAGGCCTACAGACTTGGTACTTGGTCAAAAGATAGTAAACCCTCCCGCTACTCAGGCGCAAAATATCAGCCTGATTGGCCTCAAGGGGGCGCTACAGCGACAGAAAACGCTTTCATTAAAGGATTTTCCACGCCGTGTTGAGTAGAGACGAAATTTTTTTTTCTTCATGATCCTTGGGTCCCGATGAATCAAAAAGGTACATAGAACCACTAAGCTCCGCCCACTTAGATTTTTTGCTAATTAGCATAATTTGCAAAATCTATTTTCGCAAACTAGTCCCTGGATTTTTGTCTGATCCCCATGACCTTGGTGTCAAAACGTTCACAGGAGTGAGCTGGTCAATAATTATTACAAACATCCTGACATTTCAAAACAAGATGGCCGACATATGCAAATGAATGTGTACCGTGAATTGCAAATTTTACTCAAACATCTGTAACTCCTTCATGCTTAACTCAAATCTGATGATCTTTCACACGTTGCTTCTAGACATGATTCTGAGGTAGCATGCATTTGCTGTTGCATGAAATATTATAGGGGGCGCTGTTATAGCTAACAATGTCTTTTGGCTAATATCTCAGGATCTACAAGGCCAATTAAGTTGACATTTGGCATGCTGGTTCTGTCAGCAAGCCTACATATGGGAAATTGAGGACGACTCAATATGGGCACGTTTAACGATGTCAACAGCCAATCAAAGTTCAGTTTTTTTTCATAATTTTTTTGACAGGCTTAACAATGCCCAATCATCATGGCATTTGCATGGTATGTTCATGGACACACTTTGTATTTGCAGAAAAATTTTCGTGTTGATAGCCACAAGGGGGCGCAATTTATTTTTTAAACATGAAATATGAAATATCTCAGTGAAAATTTAATCTATCGACATGTTAATAGTTTCATAAGACACCCTACCTAGTGTCTTACAATATTGCAATTGCAACTATTTAGAAAAAAATTATAGATTTTCTTCAATTGTCAGGTATGTGATTATGGAATTTATCGTACTAGTCCGTGAGTTTTGGTCCTATCAACACACAATTGGTCTCATTGCAAAGTGTATTGCCTGTAGGTATACAATTATTAAAAAAATGTTTAGATTTGGACACGCTGTTGCTGCAGTACGTCAACAAACATGAGTGGGCGGAGCTCGATGCACTCTTTTAGCTATAACTCATTCAAACTTTACCCAAATCAAACCAAAATGGGTACACATGTGCAAGGTATTACTCTGAAGAAGTGTATCAATTATGATCAAAATGCACGTACAGGGGGCGCTACAATTGGAAAAAATGCTTAAAAATATGTTTTTAATTTGTTATAGCGCCACCTAAGGATGCAGTACCAACAAAACGTATTGATCTGTTCTGAAGCACATATGAAAGAAGCTTGTGTTTTTTCATAACATTTGGCAAAAGCATTTTTGACTTACAGCTGTTTATGTGTCATGTTTAGAATGCAAGTTACACACCAGTGCTAAGCAGAGTCTGGATGCCACGCAGTAAAGAAATTTCAACTTTTTTTTGATAATTATTAAACTTCAGGTTCTTGTGATTCTGCTGATACCACATATGTCCATATTAAGTCATTAAGCACAGACTAGTTTGCAGTCAAACATATGTGAGTTATTCTCAGCAATGTATTCAAAGGCATTATTGAAGAGTCACCCTTCCCCCTTCCATCCTATTCCTTCTGACATGCTCTCTGCCTCTTATCTCTCTCTCTCTTTCTCTCTCTCTCTCTCTCTCTCTCTCTCTCTCTCAGATTCAAATAGCTTTACTAAGAGACAACAGTAGTAAATAATGAAAATAATAATTAAAATAAATATTTTTCCAACATTTCCAAATTGATATAACATATGAATATATATATACACATACACACAAGCTGTGTATGTGTACCTGTATAGCATATACATACATACTTATTGGGCATATGTTGTAAGTAGTGATGCATGGTGTATACTGAAGTCGGTGCTACCAACTGTCTCTCAGGCAGTGACAGACTGATACACACTGTGCAGTGAAGAGGGCTGAGAGCCCATCATCCAAGGATTATCTTGTCTTATCTTATTTTTAACAAAATGTAATGATTTGTTTTGGCACACATATGAAAGAAGCTTGTGACGTTTCATAACATTTGACAAAAGCATTTTTGAGTTACTGCTGTTCATGTATGATATTTTTAAGGCAAGTCACAGAACTCTTTTAGTAGCATCTGGATGCCATGCAGTAATGGAATTCCACATTTTTGTTAATAATCCTTAAGGTTCAGGTTCTTGTGATTCTGCTGATACCAAATATGTGCATATCAGGTCATAATTCAGATTGTAGTTCATGTTCAAATGTATGTGGGTAAAGCTCCAACAGCACTGCTTGGTTTGATCCACAAGGTCCAGTACAACACACCACCACCAGATGGCAGTGTTGCACTGTGAATAATCCACCACCCATCTCATAATGCTTAGCAATAGTGCTTGAGCCTCACAGACAGATCAAAATCAGAAATTTTGGATGTCTTAAGTCAGCAGAGAGTATGCAATGTTGTGTATGATCTCAAAGTGGCAAACGTAAGCAAATTTATTGCCTACAAAGCGAGGAAGCCGTAAATCGCCGCTTGCGGCTATATTTAGGGGTTTGAGCACGAAGTGCTTGAAACCCTATTGTGTTTGTTCTGATTTTAATTTGTTATTATTAGGCTTCTGAGCACGAAGTGCAAAGAAGCCTTTTGTTTTTGTTCTGATTTTTATTATTAGGCTTCCGAGCACAACGTGCAAAGGAAGCCTATTGTTTTTGTTCTGATTTTTATTATTATTAGGGGTTCGAGCACGAAGTGCTTGAAACCCTATTGTGTTTGTTCTGATTTTAATTTGTTAGGGGTTCGAGCACGAAGTGCTTGAAACCCTATTATAATTGTTAGGATTTTTATTTTTATTATTATTATTATTATTCTTCCGGTTCTTTTTCTGCCCTACAAACGATCGCACAGCCCAAACCGTAAGGCCTACAGACTTGAGGCTTGGTCAGTAGGTAGTAAACCCTCCCGCTACTCAGGCGCAAAAAATCAGAATGATTGGCCTCATGGGGGCGCTACAGCGAAGGACAACGCCTTTTCTTACGGGGCTCCTACCACGTGTGGCGTAGAGACGAAATCTTTTTTCCCCCTGATTCCTTGGGTCCTGCCGAATCAAAAAGGTCGATACAACCACTAAGCTCCGCCCACTTAGATTTTTTGCTATTTTGCATAATTTGCAAAACCTACTTTTGCGTACTAGTCCGTGGATTTTTGTCCAATTTTCTTGAGCTTGGTGTCAAAACGTTCGTAAGAGTCTGAAGCTTAATAATTATCAAAAAAACGTTGACATTTCGATTCAATGTAGCTGCCATATGCAAATGAACCTTATCGGCTTATCGCCCGTTTTACATGAACAGCTGTTACTCCTGCATACTTTACTCAAATGGGTTGCAATTTCAGACTCTGCTTAGGGACATGATTTTGAGGTAGCATGTCGTTGGTGGTGCCAAAATTCACATAGGGGGCGCTCTAAATACTAGAAATTCATATCTCAGCATCCGCAAGTCCCATCGGTCCGCCGCTTGGCATACAGCTGCTTTAGGCAAGGCTCTAAGTGGAAAATAAAGGACAAGTCGATACTCGCCAAATTGTAACGTCATCGGCCAATCAGAACTCAGCAGCTTCCTGACAAGCTTGACAAAGGTCAATCATTATGATACTTGACTGGCATGTCCATGGAGGCACTTCCTAAGAGCAGAAGACGTTTCGTAACGATAGCCACTAGGGGGCGCTATAACAAGAAAATATGTAATATCTCAGCGAAAATTAAGCATATTGACATGCAGTTTGCTGGACTCTGTACTCTGTATATTGCCTAACAACTTTGTAATAGCAAGTATTGTCAAGAAATGTATTCATTTTTCTCAATGGCCAGTTGTTTGAAAATTGAGGTTTTCGAACTAGTCCGTGGAATCTGATGCTATTCCCAAACATTTGGTCTTGTTGGAATCTGTAGAGTCTGTAGGTAAATAATCTTTAAAAAAAGTATGACTTTTTAACATTGTGTTGTTACAACATGTCAACAAACTGAAGTTTGAGCTGCTTTATAGGTTCTTTCATATATAACTCCAAGAAAAGAAGCCCAATCCAGACCAAACTTTATAAGATTATGTAAGACCATACCCTGAAGGAGCATGTATATTATGGCTTAAATCCACCCAAAGGGGGCGCTACAATTGGACAATAACTTATTAAAAAGTATTTTTTGTGTTATAGCGCCATCTAGGATTGCAGTGGCACCACAATTTAATTATGACATCTGCTCCTCAGGCTTATCAAGCTTGTGAAATTTTGAAATTTTTGGTGAAAGCGTTTTTGAGTTATAGGTGTATATATGTGTACATATATAGCATATATTTGACTTGTGGAATACATGCTGGATCTCTCTTTTTGGGAGGGGCCTGTAAGCTACATAGTAATAGAAGTGCAAGTTTTTTTTTGATAATTATTAAAGTTCAGATCCTTAGGATTCAGCTGATACCACATATGTCCATGTAAGGTAATTATCCACATAGGAGTACACGCTCAAATATTTCTGTTAGTGAAATATTTCTGATCCAAACAGACTGCCATCTGCTGGTGAGAAATAACAGCTTTCTCATATAAGACTATACATTGTGATGTTGAACTACAGTGGATCTGAGGCAAAATGCAATGTTGAGCAAAGACCATAAGGTCCAGAAACACTTCACTTGCCAGCAAGGTACAGCAGGTATGACATGACTCAGCCAAGGAAAATGACACTCTTTGGCCAGATGGTGGCAATATAGAAAAGGGATACGCGTTTAGGTCTATATATCCTACACCGTAAGGCCTAGAGACGAAATCTTTTTTTTCCCTGATTCCTTGGCTTAATTCAAACTAATCTGCCATTTGGACCATTTACCTCCGCCCACTTAGATTTTGAGCTAATATGCATAATTAGCTAAACTTACTTTTTTCCACAAGTCTGTGAATTTTTGTCCAATTCTCTTGAGCTTTGTTCACAAGAGTCTGACCATGTCTAATTATAGAATGAATGTTGACATTTCGATTCAAGAAGGCTGCCATGTGCAAATGAACCTCTTCGGCTTATCGTATGTTTTACTTGAACGTCTGTAACTCCTCCATATTTTATTCAAATGGGTTCAAATTTCAGATTCTACTTAAGGACATGATTTTAAGGGTACCATATCAGCGATGTAGGCCTATTTTTTCCAAACAGGCCTATTTTGCGAGAACCCCGTTAATTGTCGCTTGCGGCTATATTTATTATTATTATTATTCTTTTTCTTTTTCTGCCATAAAACGAATCGCACAGCCCAAACCGTAAGGCCTAGACACTTGAGACTTGGTCAATAGGTAGTAGTCGGTCTCGCTACTCAGGCGCAAAATATCAGCCCAATTGGCCTCAAGGGGGCGCTACAGCGAAGGAAAACGCTTTCATTAAAAGATTTTCCACCCCGTGTGGCGTAGAGACGAAATCTTTTTTTTCCCTGATTCCTTGGGTCCTGCCGAATCAAAAAGGTACATACAACCACTAAGCTCCGCCTACTTAGATTTTTTGCTATTTTGCATAATTTGCAAAACCTACTTTT
The DNA here is from genome assembly GCF_029633855.1 of Hoplias malabaricus. NCBI lineage: Eukaryota > Metazoa > Chordata > Actinopteri > Characiformes > Erythrinidae > Hoplias > Hoplias malabaricus. Next base: position 11,818,013 of record NC_089809.1, on the reverse strand, counting down.
GTGTACTCCTCCGTGGATTTTTGTCCAATTTTCTTGAGCTTGGTGTCAAAATGTTCGCAGGAGCCTGTAGTTTAATAATTATCAAAAAAACGTTGAAATTTCGATTCAAGATGGCCGCCATATGCAAATGAACCTCTTCGGCTTATTTTATGTTTTACTTAAAAATCTATAACAAACTCATGGTTTACTCAAATGTGTTTACATTTCATATTCTACTTTCAGACATGATTCTGAGGTAGCTTGTCAAAGGAGAAGCCAATATTCATATAGGGGGCGCTGTAAATGCTTCAAGTTTATATCTCAGCATCCGTAAGGCGGATCGGACCGCCGCTTGGCATGCTGCTTCTATGGGCAAGGCTGTAGAGGGAAAATTAAGGACAACTCGATTCGAGCAAAATTGTGATTGTCATCGACCAATCAGCTGTCATCAGCTGTTTGACAACCTTAACAAGGTCCAATCATCATGGGATTTGACTGGTATGTTCCTGGGAGGCCTCCCTAAGAGCAGAAAAATTGTCATAACGATAGCCACTAGGGGGCGCTATATCAAGAAAATATTATATATCTCTGTGTAAATTAAGCATATTGACACGCAGTTTGCTTCTTTTTATACTCTGCAGAGGGCCTAACAACTTTGTAATTGCAAGTGTTGTCAAAAAATGCTTTGCTTTTTCTCAGTTTCCAAATGTTCAAAATTGAAGCTTTTCGAACTAGTCCGTGGAATTTTGCGATATTCACAAACAGTTGACCTTGTTGGAATCTGCAGAGTCTGTAGGTAAATAATTATCAAAAAAAGTTCAACATTTGGACAAACTTTTGTTGTAATAAAACAATTAATTGAAGTGTGGGGAGCTTTAAACATTCTTTTAGCTATAACTCAAACAAATTAAGTCCAATCAAGACCAAACGTGACAGAAGTATGTATGGTCTTGTCCTGAAGACGTATGTACAATATGATCAAAATTTACCAAAAGGGGGCGCTACAATTGGACAAAAACTGATTAAATGGGCTTTTTTATGTTATAGCGCCATCTAGGATTGCAGTGGCACCCCAACTTAATTATGACATCTGGTCCTCAGTCTGATCAAGTATGTGACGTTTTAAAATTTTTGGGGAAAGCATTTTTGAGTTATAGGTGTATATTAGTGTACACATATAGCTTATATTTGACTTGAGGAATACATGCTAGATCTGTGTTATTGGGAGTGGCCTGTAAGCTACATGGTAATAAAAGTGCAACATTTTTTTGTTAAAGTTCAGATCCTTAGAATTCAGCTGATACCGTACATGCCCATGTTAGGTAAATATCCACATAGGAGTACATGCTTAAATCTTTCTGTATGTGCTTTCATGGCTGATCTAAAAATATGGGAAAGTAGTCATTTCTCACCAGCAGATGGCAGTCTAAGACTATACATTGTGCTGTTGAACTACAGTGGCTCTGAGACATTATGCAAAATGCAACGTGGAGCAAAGACCATAAGGCCCAGAAACACCTCCCTTGGCAGCAAGGTCCAGCAGGTGTAAAATGACTCAGCCAAGGAAAATGACATTCTTTGGCCAGATGGTGGCGCTATAGCAAAGGGAAAAGCATTGAGGTCTATATCTCCTACACCGTAAGGCCTAGAGATGAAATCTTTTTGTCCCTTATTCCTTGGCTTAAGACAAACTAATTTGCTGTTGGATCATAAAGCTCAGCCCACTTAGATTTTGAGCTAATTTGCATAATTTGCAAAACATACTTTTGTCAATAAGTCTATGAATTTTTCACCAAGTCCCTTGAGCTTGGTGCCAAAACGTTCACATGAGTCTGACCCTAGGTAATTATAGAATTAATTGACATTTTGATTCATGATGGCAAATGAACCTCTTCAGCTTATCACAGGTTTTACTTGAACATCTCTAACTCCATACTTTGCTCAAATGGGTTCAAATTTAAGATTCTACTTATAGAAATGCTTTTAAAGGTAGCATAGCAGCGATGTAGGCCTATTGCTTCCAAACAGGCCTGTTAAGCGAGAACCCCGTTAATTGCCGCTTGCGGCTATATTTTTATTATTATTATTATTCCGAACAAAAATTCTGCCTTAAAACGGATCGCACAGCCCAAACCGTAAGGCCTACAGACTTGGTACTTGGTCAAAAGATAGTAAACCCTCCCGCTACTCAGGCGCAAAATATCAGCCTGATTGGCCTCAAGGGGGCGCTACAGCGACAGAAAACGCTTTCATTAAAGGATTTTCCACGCCGTGTGGAGTAGAGACGAAATTTTTTTTTCTTCATGATCCTTGGGTCCCGATGAATCAAAAAGGTACATAGAACCACTAAGCTCCGCCCACTTAGATTTTTTGCTAATTAGCATAATTTGCAAAATCTATTTTCGCGAACTAGTCCCTGGATTTTTGTCTGATCCCCATGACCTTGGTGTCAAAACGTTCACAGGAGTGAGCTGGTCAATAATTATTACAAACATCCTGACATTTCAAAACAAGATGGCCGACATATGCAAATGAATGTGTACCGTGAATTGCAAATTTTACTCAAACATCTGTAACTCCTTCATGCTTAACTCAAATCTAATGATCTTTCACACGTTGCTTCTAGACATGATTCTGAGGTAGCATGCATTTGCTGTTGCATGAAATATTATAGGGGGCGCTGTTATAGCTAACAATGTCTTTTGGCTAATATCTCAGGATCTACAAGGCCAATTAAGTTGACATTTGGCATGCTGGTTCTGTCAGCAAGCCTACATATGGGAAATTGAGGACGACTCAATATGGGCACGTTTAACGATGTCAACAGCCAATCAAAGTTCAGTTTTTTTTCATAATTTTTTTGACAGGCTTAACAATGCCCAATCATCATGGCATTTGCATGGTATGTTCATGGACACACTTTGTATTTGCAGAAAAATTTTCGTGTTGATAGCCACAAGGGGGCGCAATTTATTTTTTAAACATGAAATATGAAATATCTCAGTGAAAATTTAATCTATCGACATGTTAATAGTTTCATAAGACACCCTACCTAGTGTCTAACAATATTGCAATTGCAACTATTTAGAAAAAAATTATAGATTTTCTTCAATTGTCAGGTACGTGATTATGGAATTTATCGTACTAGTCCGTGAGTTTTGGTCCTATCAACACACAATTGGTCTCATTGCAAAGTGTATTGCCTGTAGGTATACAATTATTAAAAAAATGTTTAGATTTGGACACGCTGTTGCTGCAGTACGTCAACAAACATGAGTGGGCGGAGCTCGATGCACTCTTTTAGCTATAACTCATTCAAACTTTACCCAAATCAAACCAAAATGGGTACACATGTGCAAGGTATTACTCTGAAGAAGTGTATCAATTATGATCAAAATGCACGTACAGGGGGCGCTACAATTGGAAAAAATGCTTAAAAATATGTTTTTAATTTGTTATAGCGCCACCTAAGGATGCAGTACCAACAAAACGTATTGATCTGTTCTGAAGCACATATGAAAGAAGCTTGTGTTTTTTCATAACATTTGGCAAAAGCATTTTTGACTTACAGCTGTTTATGTGTCATGTTTAGAATGCAAGTTACACACCAGTGCTAAGCAGAGCCTGGATGCCACGCAGTAAAGAAATTTCAACTTTTTTTTGATAATTATTAAACTTCAGGTTCTTGTGATTCTGCTGATACCACATATGTCCATATTAAGTCATTAAGCACAGACTAGTTCGCAGTCAAACATATGTGAGTTATTCTCAGCAATGTATTCAAAGGCATTATTGAAGAGTCACCCTTCCCCCTTCCATCCTATTCCTTCTGACATGCTCTCTGCCTCTTATCTCTCTCTCTCTCTCTCTCTCTCTCTCAGATTCAAATAGCTTTACTAAGAGACAACAGTAGTAAATAATGAAAATAATAATTAAAATAAATATTTTTCCAACATTTCCAAATTGATATAACATATGAATATATATATATATATATATATATATATATATATATATATACATACACATACACACAAGCTGTGTATGTGTACCTGTATAGCATATACATACATACTTATTGGGCATATGTTGTAAGTAGTGATGCATGGTGTATACTGAAGTCGGTGCTACCAACTGTCTCTCAGGCAGTGACAGACTGATACACACTGTGCAGTGAAGAGGGCTGAGAGCCCATCATCCAAGGATTATCTTGTCTTATCTTATTTTTAACAAAATGTAATGATTTGTTTTGGCGCACATATGAAAGAAGCTTGTGACGTTTCATAACATTTGACAAAAGCATTTTTGAGTTACTGCTGTTCATGTATGATATTTTTAAGGCAAGTCACAGAACTCTTTTAGTAGCATCTGGATGCCATGCAGTAATGGAATTCCACATTTTTGTTAATAATCCTTAAGGTTCAGGTTCTTGTGATTCTGCTGATACCAAATATGTGCATATCAGGTCATAATTCAGATTGTAGTTCATGTTCAAATGTATGTGGGTAAAGCTCCAACAGCACTGCTTGGTTTGATCCACAAGGTCCAGTACAACACACCACCACCAGATGGCAGTGTTGCACTGTGAATAATCCACCACCCATCTCATAATGCTTAGCAATGGTGCTTGAGCCTCACAGACAGATCAAAATCAGAAATTTTGGATGTCTTAAGTCAGCAGAGAGTATGCAATGTTGTGTATGATCTCAAAGTGGCAAACGTAAGCAAATGTATTGCCTACAAAGCGAGGAAGCCGTAAATCGCCGCTTGCGGCTATATTTATTATTATTATTATTATTAGGCTTCCGAGCACAACGTGCAAAGGAAGCCTATTGTTTTTGTTCTGATTAGGGGTTCGAGCACGAAGTGCTTGAAACCCTATTATAATTGTTAGGATTTTTATTATTATTATTAGGGGTTCGAGCACGAAGTGCTTGAAACCCTATTATAATTGTTAGGATTTTTATTATTATTATTAGGCTTCCGAGCACTAAGTGCAAAGGAAGCCTATTGTTTTTGTTCTGGTTTTTATTATTATTATTCTTCCTAATAAAATTCTGCCTTAAAACGGATCGCACAGCCCAAACCGTAAGGCCTACAGACTTCATATTTGGTCAAAAATTAGTAAACCCCCCCGCTACTCAGGCGCAAAATATCAGCTTGATTGGCCTCAAGGGGGCGCTACAGCGAAAGAAAACGCTTTCATTAAAAGATTTTCCACGCCGTGTGGCGTAGAGACGAAATTGTTTTTTCTACATGATCCTTGGGTCCCGATGAACCAAAAAGGTCGATAGAACCACTAAGCTCCGCCTACTTAGATTTTTTGCTAATTAGCATAATTTGCAAAATCTATTTTTGTGAACTAGTCCCTGGATTTTTGTCTGATCCCCATGACCTTGGTGTCAAAACGTTCACTGGAGTGAGCTGGTCAATAATTATCAAAAACATCCAGACATTTCGAAACAAGATGGCCGACATATGCAAATGAATGTGTACCGTGAATTGCAAATTTTACTCAAACATCTGTAACTCCTTCATGCTTAACTCAAATCTGATGACCTTTCACACGTTGCTTCTAGACATGATTCTGAGGTAGCGTGCATTTGCTGTTGCATGAAATATTATAGGGGGCGCTGTTATAGCTAACAATGTCTTTTGGCTAATATCTCAGGATCTACAAGGTCAATTAAGTTGACATTTGGCATGCTGGTTCTGTCAGCAAGCCTACATATGGGAAATTAAGGACGACTCAATACGGGCACGTTTAACGATGTCAACAGCCAATCAAATTTCAGTTTTATTTCATCATTTTTTTGACAGGCTTAACAATGTCCAATCATCATGGCATTTGCATGGTATGTTCATGGACACACTTTGTATTTGCAGAAAAATTTTCGTGTTGATAGCCACAAGGGGGCGCAATTTATTTTTTAAACATGAAATATGGAATATCTCAGTGAAAATTTACCCTATCGACATGTTAATAGTTTCATAATACACTCTACGTAGTGTCTAACAATATTGCAATTGCAACTATTTAGAAAAAAATTATAGATTTTCTTCAATTGTCAGGTATGTGATTATGGAATTTATCGTACTAGTCCGTGAGTTTTGGTCCTATCAACACACAATTGGTCTCATTGCAAAGTGTATTGCCTGTAGGTACATAATTATTAAAAAAAACTTTAGATTTGGACACGCTGTTGCTGCAATACGTCAACAAACACAAGTGGGCGTAGCCAAATGCACTCTTTTAGCTATAACTCATGCAAACTTCACCCAAATCAAACCAAAACGGGTACACATGTGCAAGATGTTCCTCTGAAGAAGTGTTTCAAATATGATCAAAATGCACATACAGGGGGCGCTAGAATTGGAAAAAATACTTAAAAATAAGTTTTTATTTGTTATAGCGCCACCTAAGGATGCAGTACCAACTAAATGTATTGATCTGTTCTGAAGCACATATGAAAGAAGCTTGTGTTTTTTCATAACATTTGGCAAAAGCATTTTTGACTTACAGCTGTTTATGTGTCATGTTTAGAATGCAAGGTACACACCAGTGCTAAGAAGAGCCTGGATGCCACGCAGTAATGAAATTTCAACTTTTTTTTAATAATTATTAAAGTTCAGGTTCTTGTGATTCGGCTGATACCACATATGTCCATATTAAGTCATTAAGCACAGACTAGTACGCGGTCAAACATATGTGAGTTATTCTCAGCAATGTATTCAAAGGCATTATTGAAGAGTCCCCCTTCCCCCCTTCTCCTTCTGACATGCTCTCTGCCTCTTATCTCTCTCTCTCTCTCTCAGATTCAAATAGCTTTACTAAGAGACAACAGTAGTAAATAATAAAAATAATAATTAAATAATATATTTTTCCAACATTTACAAATTGATATAACATATGAATATATATATATATACACACACACACACACACAAGCTGTATATGTGTACCTGTATAGCATATACATACATACTTATTGGGCATATGTTGTAAGTAGTGATGCATGGGTTATACTGAAGTCGGTGCTACCCACTGTCTCTCAGGCAGTGACAGACTGATACACACTGTGCCATGAAGAGGGCTGAGAGCCCATCATCCAAGGATTATCTTGTCTTATCTTATTATTAACAAAATGTAATGATTTGTTTTGGAGCACATATGAAAGAAGCCTGTGACGTTTCATAACATTTGACAAAAGCATTTTTGAGTTACAGCTGTTCATGTATGATATTTTTAAGGCAAGTCACAGAACTCTTTTAGTAGCATCTGGATGCCATGCAGTAATGGAATTCCACATTTTTGTTAATAATCCTTAAGGTTCAGGTTCTTGTGATTCTGCTGATACCAAATATGTGCATATCAGGTCATAATTCAGATTGTAGTTCATGTTCAAATGTATGTGGGTAAAGCTCCAACAGCACTGCTTGGTTTGATCCATAAGGTCCAGTACAAAACACCACCACCAGATGGCGGTGTTGCACTGTGAATAATCCACCACCCATCTCATATAATGCTTACAAATGCAGCTTTTAACTCCTTCATGCTTAACTCAAATCTGATTACCTTTCACACGTCGCTTCTAGACATGATTTGGAGGTAGCATGCATTTGCTGTTGCTTGAATTATTATAGGGGGCGCTGTTATAGCTAACAATGTCTTTTGGCTAATATCTCAGGATCTACAAGGCCAATTAAGTTGACATTTGGCATGCTGAATCAGTGAGCAAGCCTACATATGGGAAATTAAGGACGACTCAATATGGGCACGTTTAACGATGTCAACAGCCAATCAAATTTCAATTTTAATTCACCATTTTTTTGACAGGCTTAACAATGCCCAATCATCATGGCATTTGCATGGTATGTTCATGGACACACTTTGTATTAGCAAAAAAAATTTCGTGTTGATAGCCACAAGGGGGCGCAATATATTTTTTAAACATAAAATATGGAATATCTCAATGAAAATTTACCCTATCGACATGCTAATAGTTTCATAATACACACTACGTAGTGTCTAACAATATTGCAGTTGCAACTATTTAAAAAAAATTATAGATTTTCTTCAATTGTCAGGTATGTGATTATGGAATTTATCGTACTAGTCCGTGAGTTTTGGTCCTATCAACACACAATTGGTCTCATTGCAAAGTGTATTGCCTGTAGGTACATAATTATCAAAAAAACATTTAGATTTGGACACGCTGTTGCTGCAATACGTCAACAAACACAAGTGGGCGGAGCCCAATGAACTCTTTTAGCTATAACTCATTCAAACTTCACCCAAATCAAACCAAAATGGGTACACATGTGCATGGTATTACTCTGAAGAAGTGTTTCAATTATGATCAAAATGCACATACAGGGGGCGCTAGAATTGGTAAAAATACTTACAAATATATTTTTAATTTGTTATAGCGCCACCTAAGGATGCAGTACCAACAGAATGTAATGAGTTGTTCTGGAGCACATATGAAAGAAGCTTGTAATGTTTCATAACATTTGGCAAAAGCATTTTTGAGTTACAGGTATTTATGTGTGATATTTTTATGGAAATTTACAGACCTATTTTAAGCAGCATCTGGATGCCATGCAGTAATGGAATTCCACTTTATTTTTAATCATTATTAAGGTTCTGGCTCTTGTGATTCTGCTGATACCAAATATGTGCATATCGGGTCATAATTCACATTGTAGTTCATGTTCAAATGTATGTGGGTAAAGCTCCAACAGCACTGCTTGGTTTGATCCATAAGGTCCAGTACAAAACACAACCACCAGATGGCAGTGTTGCACTGTGAATTATCCACCACCCATCTCATATAATGTTTACAAATGCAGCTTGAGGCTCACAGACGGATCAAAATCAGAAATCTGCTATGTCAGCTGTGAGTATGTAATGTTGTGTATGATCTCGAAGTGGCAAAAGTAAGCAAATGTATTTCATACAAAGCGAGGAAGCCGTAAATCGCCGCTTGCGGCTATATTTATTATTATTATTCTTCCGGTTCTTTTTCTGCCCTACAAACGATCGCACAGCCCAAACCGTAAGGCCTACAGACTTGAGGCTTGGTCAGTAGGTAGTAAACCCTCCCGCTACTCAGGCGCAAAAAATCAGAATGATTGGCCTCATGGGGGCGCTACAGCGAAGGACAACGCCTTTTCTTACGGGGCTCCTACCACGTGTGGCGTAGAGACGAAATCTTTTTTCCCCCTGATTCCTTGGGTCCTGCCGAATCAAAAAGGTCGATACAACCACTAAGCTCCGCCCACTTAGATTTTTTGCTATTTTGCATAATTTGCAAAACCTACTTTTGCGTACTAGTCCATGGATTTTTGTCCAATTTTCTTGAGCTTGGTGTCAAAACGTTCGTAAGAGTCTGAAGCTTAATAATTATCAAAAAAACGTTGACATTTCGATTCAATGTAGCTGCCATATGCAAATGAACCTTATCGGCTTATCGCCCGTTTTACATGAACAGCTGTTACTCCTGCATACTTTACTCAAATGGGTTGCAATTTCAGACTCTGCTTAGGGACATGATTTTGAGGTAGCATGTCATCGGTGGTGCCAAAATTCACATAGGGGGCGCTCTAAATACTAGAAATTCATATCTCAGCATCCGCAAGTCCCATCGGTCCGCCGCTTGGCATACAGCTGCTTTAGGCAAGGCTCTAAGTGGAAAATAAAGGACAAGTCGATACTCGCCAAATTGTAACGTCATCGGCCAATCAGAACTCAGCAGCTTCCTGACAAGCTTGACAAAGGTCAATCATTATGATACTTGACTGGCATGTCCATGGAGGCACTTCCTAAGAGCAGAAGACGTTTCGTAACGATAGCCACTAGGGGGCGCTATAACAAGAAAATATGTAATATCTCAGCGAAAATTAAGCATATTGACATGCAGTTTGCTGGACTCTGTACTCTGTATATTGCCTAACAACTTTGTAATAGCAAGTATTGTCAAGAAATGTATTAATTTTTCTCAATGGCCAGTTGTTTGAAAATTGAGGTTTTCGAACTAGTCCGTGGAATCTGATGCTATTCCCAAACATTTGGTCTTGTTGGAATCTGCAGAGTCTGTAGGTAAATAATCTTTAAAAAAAGTATGACTTTTTAACATTGTGTTGTTACAACATGTCAACAAACTGAAGTGTGAGCCGCTTTATAGGTTCTTTCATCTATAACTCCAAGAAAAGAAGCCCAATCCAGACCAAACTTTATAAGATTATGTAAGACCATACCCTGAAGGAGCATGTCTATTATGGCTTAAATCCACCCAAAGGGGGCGCTACAATTGGACAATAACTTATTAAAAAGTATTTTTTGTGTTATAGCGCCATCTAGGATTGCAGTGGCACCACAATTTAATGATGACATCTGCTCCTCAGGCTTATCAAGCTTGTGAAATTTTGAAATTTTTGGTGAAAGCGTTTTTGAGTTATAGGTGTATATATGTGTACATATATAGCATATATTTGACTTGTGGAATACATGCTGGATCTCTCTTTTTGGGAGGGGCCTGTAAGCTACATAGTAATAGAAGTGCAAGTTTTTTTTGATAATTATTAAAGTTCAGATCCTTAGGATTCAGCTGATACCACATATGTCCATGTAAGGTAATTATCCACATAGGAGTACACGCTCAAATATTTCTGTTAGTGAAATATTTCTGATCCAAACAGACTGCCATCTGCTGGTGAGAAATAACAGCTTTCTCATATAAGACTATACATTGTGATGTTGAACTACAGTGGATCTGAGGCAAAATGCAATGTTGAGCAAAGACCATAAGGTCCAGAAACACTTCACTTGCCAGCAAGGTACAGCAGGTATGACATGACTCAGCCAAGGAAAATGACACTCTTTGGCCAGATGGTGGCAATATAGAAAAGGGATACGCGTTTAGGTCTATATCTCCTACACCGTAAGGCCTAGAGACGAAATCTTTTTTTTCCCTGATTCCTTGGCTTAATTCAAACTAATCTGCCATTTGGACCATTTACCTCCGCCCACTTAGATTTTGAGCTAATATGCATAATTAGCTAAACTTACTTTTTTCCACAAGTTTGTGAATTTTTGTCCAATTCTCTTGAGCTTTGTGCCAAAACGTTCACAAGAGTCTGACCATGTCTAATTATAGAATGAATGTTGACATTTCGATTCAAGATGGCTGCCATGTGCAAATGAACCTCTTCGGCTTATCGTATGTTTTACTTGAACGTCTGTAACTCCTCCATACTTTATTCAAATGGGTTCAAATTTCAGATTTTACTTAAGGACATGATTTTAAGGGTACCATATCAGCGATGTAGGCCTATTTTTTCCAAACAGGCCTATTCTGCGAGAACCCCGTTAATTGTCGCTTGCGGCTATATTTATTATTATTATTCTTCCGGTTCTTTTTCTGCACTAAAAGTGATCGCACAGCCCAAACCGTAAGGCCTACAGACTTGAGGCTTGGCCTATAGGTAGTAAACCCTCCCGCTACTCAGGCGCAAAAAATCAGACTGATTGGCCTCATGGGGGCGCTACAGCGAAGGACAACACCTTTTCTTACGGGGCTTCTACCACGTGAGGCGTAGAGACGAAATTTTTTTTCCCCCTGATTCCTTGAGTCCTGCCGAATCAAAAAGGTCGATACAACCACTAAGCTCCGCCCACTTAGATTTTTTGCTATTTTGCATAATTTGCAAAACCTACTTTTGCGTACTAGTCTGTGGATTTTTGTCCAATTTTCTTGAGCTTGGTGTCAAAACGTTCGTAAGAGTCTGAAGCTTAATAATTATCAAAAAAACGTTGACATTTCGATTCAATGTAGCTGCCATATGCAAATGAACCTTATCGGCTTATCGCCCGTTTTACATGAACAGCTGTTACTCCTGCATACTTTACTCAAATGGGTTGCAATTTCAGACTCTGCTTAGGGACATGATTTTGAGGTAGCATGTCGTCGGTGGTGCCAAAATTCACATAGGGGGCGCTCTAAATACTAGAAATTCATATCTCAGCATCCGCAAGTCCCATCGGTCCGCCGCTTGGCATACAGCTGCTTTAGGCAAGGCTCTAAGTGGAAAATAAAGGACAAGTCGATACTCGCCAAATTGTAACGTCATCGGCCAATCAGAACTCAGCAGCTCCCTGACAAGCTTGACAAAGGTCAATCATTATGATACTTGACTGGCATGTCCATGGACGCACTTCCTAAGAGCAGAAGACGTTTCGTAACGATAGCCACTAGGGGGCGCTATAACAAGAAAATATGTAATATCTCAGCGAAAATTAAGCATATTGACATGCAGTTTGCTGGACTCTGTACTCTTTATATTGCCTAACAACTTTGTAATAGCAAGTATTGTCAAGAAATGTATTGTTTTTTCTCAATGGCCAGTTGTTTGAAAATTGAGGTTTTCGAACTAGTCCGTGGAATCTGATGCTATTCCCAAACAATTGGTCTTGTTGGAATCTGTAGAGTCTGTAGATAAATAATCTTTAAAAAAAAGTATGACTTTTTAACATTATGTTGTTAAACCATGTCAACAAACTGAAGTGTGAGCTGCTTTATAGATTCTTTCATCTATAACTCCAAGAAAAGAAGCCCAATCCAGACCAAACTTTATAGGATTATGTAAGACCATACCCTGAAGGAGCATGTCTATTATGGCCTAAATCCACCCAAGGGGGGCGCTACAATTGGACAATAACTTATTAAAAAGTTTTTTTTGTGTTATAGCGCCATCTAGGATTGCAGTGGCACCACAATTTAATGATGACATCTGCTCCTCAGGCTTATCAAGCTTGTGAAATTTTGAAATTTTTGGTGAAAGCGTTTTTGAGTTATAGGTGTATATATGTGTACATATATAGCATATATTTGACTTGTGGAATACATGCTGGATCTCTCTTTTTGGGAGGGGCCTGTAAGCTACATAGTAATAGAAGTGCAAGTTTTTTTTGATAATTATTAAAGTTCAGATCCTTAGGATTCAGCTGATACCACATATGTCCATGTAAGGTAATTATCCACATAGGAGTACACGCTCAAATATTTCTGTTAGTGAAATATTTCTGATCCAAACAGACTGCCATCTGCTGGTGAGAAATAACAGCTTTCTCATATAAGACTATACATTGTGATGTTGAACTACAGTGGATCTGAGGCAAAATGCAATGTTGAGCAAAGACCATAAGGTCCAGAAACACTTCACTTGCCAGCAAGGTACAGCAGGTATGACATGACTCAGCCAAGGAAAATGACACTCTTTGGCCACATGGTGGCGATATAGAAAAGGGATACGCGTTTAGGTCTATATCTCCTACACCGTAAGGCCTAGAGACGAAATCTTTTTTTTCCCTGATTCCTTGGCTTAATTCAAACTAATCTGCCATTTGGACCATTTACCTCCGCCCACTTAGATTTTGAGCTAATATGCATAATTAGCTAAACTTACTTTTTTCCACAAGTTTGTGAATTTTTGTCCAATTCTCTTGAGCTTTGTGCCAAAACGTTCACAAGAGTCTGACCATGTCTAATTATAGAATGAATGTTGACATTTCGATTCAAGATGGCTGCCATGTGCAAATGAACCTCTTCGGCTTATCGTATGTTTTACTTGAACGTCTGTAACTCCTCCATACTTTATTCAAATGGGTTCAAATTTCAGATTTTACTTAAGGACATGATTTTAAGGGTACCATATCAGCGATGTAGGCCTATTTTTTCCAAACAGGCCTATTCTGCGAGAACCCCGTTAATTGTCGCTTGCGGCTATATTTTTTATTATTATTATTATTATTCTTCCCCCAAATTTCGCCTGAAACGGATCGCACAGCCCAAACCGTAAGGCCTACAGACTTGGTACTGGGTCACCAGATAAATAAGGTCACACTCTACGATCGTGGAAAATAACAGCGTATTTGGCCTCAAGGGGGCGCTACAGCAAAGAAAAACGCTTTCATTAAAGGATTTTCCACGCCGTGTGGCGTAGAGATGAAATTTTTTTTTCTACATGATCCTTGGGTCCTGATGAATCAAAAAGGTACATACAACCACTAAGCTCCGCCCACTTAGATTTTTTGCTAATTAGCATAATTCGCAAAATCTATTTTCGCGAACTAGTCCCTGGATTTTTTTCTGATCCCCATGACCTTGGTGTCAAAACGTTCACAGGAGTGAGCTGGTCAATAATTATCAAAAACATCCTGACATTTCGAAACAAGATGGCCGACATATGCAAATGAATGTGTACCGTGAATTGCAAATTTTACTTAAAAATCTGTAACTCCTTCATGCTTAACTCAAATCTGATGACCTTTCACACGTTGCTTCTAGACATGATTCTGAGGTAGCATGCATTTGCTGTTGCCTGAAATATTATAGGGGGCGCTGTTATAGCTAGCAATGTCTTTTGGCTAATATCTCAGCATCTACAAGGCCAATTAAGTTGACATTTGGCATGCTGGTTCAGTGAGCATGCCTACATATGGGAAATTAAGGACGACTCAATACGGGCACGTTTAATGATGTCAACAGCCAATCAAATTTCAGTTTTATTTCATCATTTTTTTGACAGGCTTAACAATGCCCAATCATCATGACATTGGCATAGTATGTTCATGGACACACTTAGTATTTGCAGAAAAATTTTCGTGTTGATAGCCACAAGGGGGCGCAATTTGATTTTTAAACATGAAATATGGAATATCTCAGTGAAAATTTACCCTATCGACATGTTAATAGTTTCATAATATACTGTACGTAGTGTCTAACAATATTGCAATTGCAAGTATTTAAAAAAAAATTATAGATTTTCTTCAGTTGTCAGGTATGTGATTATGGAATTTATCGTACTAGTCCGTGAGTTTTGATCCTATCAACACACAATTGGTCTCATTGCAAAGTGTATTGCTTGTAGGTAAATAATTATCAAAAAAATGTTTAGATTTGGACACGCTGTTGCTGCAATACGTCAACGAACACAAGTGGGCGGAGCCCAATGCACTCTTTTAGCTATAACTCATTCAAACTTCACTCAAATCAAACCAAAATTGGTACACATGTGCATGGTATGACTCTGAAGAAGTGTATCAATTATGATCAAAATGCACATACAGGGGGTGCTAGAATTGGAAAAACTACTTAAAAATATGTTTTTTAATTTGTTATAGCGCCACCTATGGATGCAGTACCAACAAAATGTATTGATCTGTTCTGAAGCACATATGAAAGAAGCTTGTGTTTTTTCATAACATTTGGCAAAAGCATTTTTGACTTACAGCTCTTTATGTGTCATGTTTAGAATGCAAGTTACACACCAGGGCTAAGCAGAGCCTGGATGCCACGCAGTAATGAAATTTCAACTTTTTTTTGATAATTATTAAAGTTCAGGTTCTTGTGATTCTGCTGATACCACATATGTCCATATTAAGTCATTAAGCACAGACTAGTTCGCGGTCAAACATATGTGAGTTATTCTCAGCAATGTATTCAAAGGCATTATTGAAGAGTCCCCCTTCCCCCCTTCCCTCCTATTCCTTCTGACATGCTCTCTGCCTCTTATCTCTCTCTCTCTCTCTCTCTCTCTCTCTCTCTCTCTCTCTCTCATTCGCTCTCACAGATTCTAATAGCTTTACTAAGAGACAACAGTAATTAATAATAAAAATAATAATTAAAATATATATTTTTCCAACATTTACAAATTGATGTAACATATGAATATATATATATATATATATATATATATATATATACATACACAAGCTGTATATGTGTACCTGTATAGCATATACATACATACTTATTGTGTATATGTTGTAAGTAGTGATGCATGGGTTATACTGAGGTCGGTGCTACCCACTGTCTCTCAGGCAGTGACAGACTGATACACACTGTGCAGTGAAGAGGGCTGGGAGCCCATCATCCAAGGATTATCTTATCTTATCTTATTATTAACAAAATGTAATGATTTGTTTTGGAGCACATATGAAAGAAGCTTGTGACGTTTCATAACAATTGACAAAAGCATTTTTTAGTTACAGCTGTTCATGTGTGATATTTTTAAGGCAAGTCACAGACCTCTTTTAGTAGCATCTGGATGCCATGCAGTAATGGAATTCCACATTATTTTAATAATCATTAAGGTTCAGGTTCTTGTGATTCTGCTGATATGTGCATATCAGGTCATAATTCAGATTGTAGTTCATGTTCAAATGTATGTGGGTAAAGCTCCAACAGCACTGCTTGGTTTGATCTATAAGGTCCAGTACAAAACATCACCACCAGATGGCAGTGTTGCACTGTGAATAATCCACCACCCATCTCATAATGCTTAGCAATGGTGCTTGAGGCTCACAGACAGATCAAAATCAGAAATTTTGGATCTCCTAAGTCAGCAGTGAGTATGCAATGTTGTGTATGATCTCAAAGTGGCAAAAGTAAGCAAATGCATTGCATGGACAGCGAGGAAGCCGTAAATCGCCGCTTGCGGCTATATTTATTAGGCTTCCGAGCACAAAGTGCAAAGGAAGCCTATTGTTTTTGTTCTGATTTTTATTATTATTATTATTATTATTATTATTATTATTATTATTCCGAACAAAAATTCTGCCTTAAAACGGATCGCACAGCCCAAACCGTAAGGCCTACAGACTTGGTACTTGGTCAAAAGATAGTAAACCCTCCCGCTACTCAGGCGCAAAATATCAGCCTGATTGGCCTCAAGGGGGCGCTACAGCGACAGAAAACGCTTTCATTAAAGGATTTTCCACGCCGTGTGGAGTAGAGACGAATTTTTTTTTTCTCCATGATCCTTGGGTCCCGATGAATCAAAAAGGTACATAGAACCACTAAGCTCCGCCCACTTAGATTTTTTGCTAATTAGCATAATTCGCAAAATCTATTTTCGCGAACTAGTCCCTGGATTTTTGTCTGATCCCCATGACCTTGGTGTCAAAACGTTCACATGAGGGAGCTGGTCAATAATTATTACAAACATCCTGACATTTCGAAACAAGATGGCCGACATATGCAAATGAATGTGTACCGTGAATTGCAAATTTTACTCAAATATCTGTAACTCCTTTATGCTTAACTCAAATCTGATGACCTTTCACACGTTGCTTCTAGACATGATTCTGAGGTAGCATGCATTTGCTGTTGCATGAAATATTATAGGGGGCGCTGTTATAGCTAACATTGTCTTTTGGCTAATATCTCAGCATCTACAAGGCCAATTAAGTTGACATTTGGCATGCTGGTTCTGTGAGCAAGCCTACATATGGGAAATTAAGGACGACTCAATACGGGCACGTTTAACGATGTCAACAGCCAATCAAAGTTCAGTTTTTCTTCATCATTTTTTTGACAGGCTTAACAATGCCCAATCATCATGGCATTTGCATGGTATGTTCATGGACACACTTTGTATTTGCAGAAAAATTTTCGTGTTGATAGCCACAAGGGGGCGCAATTTATTTTTTAAACATGAAATATGGAATATCTCAGTGAAAATTTGACTTATCGACATGTTAATAATTTCATAATACACTCTACCTAGTGTCTAACAATATTGCAATTGCAACTATTTAGAAAAAAAGTATAGATTTTCTTCAATTGTCAGGTATGTGATTATGGAATTTATCGTACTAGTCCGTGAGTTTTGGTCCTATCAACACACAATTGGTCTCATTGCAAAGTGTCTTGCCTGTAGGTACATAATTATTAAAAAAATGTTTAGATTTGGACACGCTGTTGCTACAATACGTCAACAAACACAAGTGGGCGGAGCCCGATGCACTCTTTTAGCTATAACTCATTCAAACTTCACCCAAATCAAACCAAAATGGGTACACATGTGCAAGATCTTCCTCTGAAGAAGTGTTTCAAATATGATCAAAATGCACATACAGAGGGCGCTAGAATTGGAAAAAATACTTAAAAAAAGGTTTTTATTTGTTATAGCGCCACCTATGGATGCAGTACCAACAAAATGTATTGATCTGTTCTGAAGCACATATGAAAGAAGCTTGTGTTTTTTCATAACATTTGGCAAAAGCATTTTTGACTTACAGCTGTTTATGTGTCATATTTAGAATGCAAGTTACCCACCAGTGCTAAGCAGAGCCTGGATGTCACGCAGTAATGAAATTTAAACTTTTTTTGATAATTATTAAACTTCAGGTTCTTGTGATTCTGCTGATACCACATATGTCCATATTAAGTCATTAAGCACAGACTAGTTCGCGGTCAAACATATGTGAGTTATTCTCAGCAATGTATTCAAAGGCATTATTGAAGAGTCCCCCTTCCCCCCTTCTCTTTCTGACATGCTCTCTGCCTCTTATCTCTCTCTCTCTCTCTCTCTCTCTCTCTCTCTCAGATTCAAATAGCTTTACTAAGAGACAACAGTAGTAAATAATAAAAATAATAATTAAATTATATATTTTTCCAACATTTACAAATTTATATAACATATGAATATATATACACACAAGCTGTATATGTGTACCTGTATAGCATATACATACATACTTATTGGGCATATGTTGTAAGTAGTGATGCATGGGTTATACTGATGTCGGTGCTACCCACTGTCTCTCAGGCAGTGACAGACTGATACACACTGTGCAGTTAAGAGGGCTGAGAGCCCATCATCCAGGGATTATCTTGTCTTATCTTATTATTAACAAAATGTAATGATTTGTTTTGGAGCACCTATGAAAGAAGCTTGTGACGTTTCATAACATTTGACAAAAGCATTTTTGAGTTACAACTGTTCATGTATGATATTTTTAAGGCAAGTCACAGAACTCTTTTAGTAGCATCTGGATGCCATGCAGTAATGGAATTCCACATTTTTGTTAATAATCCTTAAGGTTCAGGTTCTTGTGATTCTGCTGATACCAAATATGTGCATATCAGATCATAATTCAGATTGTAGTTCATGTTCAAATGTATGTGGGTAAAGCTCCAACAGCACTGCTTGGTTTGATCCACAAGGTCCAGTACAACACACCACCACCAGATGGCAGTGTTGCACTGTGAATAATCCACCACCCATCTCATAATGCTTAGCAATGGTGCTTGAGCCTCACAGACAGATCAAAATCAGAAATTTTGGATGTCTTAAGTCAGCAGAGAGTATGCAATGTTGTGTATGATCTCAAAGTGGCAAACGTAAGCAAATGTATTGCCTACAAAGCGAGGAAGCCGTAAATCGCCGCTTGCGGCTATATTTATTATTATTATTATTCCGAACAAAAATTCTGCCTTAAAACGGATCGCACAGCCCAAACCGTAAGGCCTACAGACTTCATACTTGGTCAAAAGATAGTAAACCCTCCCGCTACTCAGGCGCAAAATATCAGCCTGATTGGCCTCAAGGGGGCGCTACAGCGACAGAAAACGCTTTCATTAAAGGATTTTCCACACCGTGTGGCGTAGAGACGAAATTTTTTTTTCTACATGATCCTTGGGTCCTGATGAATCAAAAAGGTACATAGAACCACTAAGCTCCGCCTACTTAGATTTTTTGCAAATTAGCATAATTTGCAAAATCTATTTTCGTGAACTAGTCCCTGGATTTTTGTCTGATCCCCATGACCTTGGTGTCAAAACGTTCACAGGAGTGAGCTGGTCAATAATTATCACAAACATCCTGACATTTCGAAACAAGATGGCCGACATATGCAAATGAATGTGTACCGTGAATTGCAAATTTTACTCAAACATCTGTAACTCCTTCATGCTTAACTCAAATCCGATGACCTTTCACACGTTGCTTCTAGACATGATTCTGAGGTAGCATGCATTTGCTGTTGCATGAAATATTATAGGGGGCGCTGTTATAGCTAACAATGTCTTTTGGCTAATATCTCAGGATCTCCAAGGCCAATTAAGTTGACATTTGGCATGCTGGTTCTGTCAGCAAGCTTACATATGGGAAATAAAGGACGACTCAATACGGGCACGTTTAACAATGTCAACAGCCAATCAAAGTTCAGTTTTATTTCATCATTTTTTTGACAGGCTTAACAATGTCCAATCATCATGGCATTTGCATGGTATGTTCATGGACACACTTTGTATTTGCAGAAAAATTTTCGTGTTGATAGCCACAAGGGGGCGCAAATTATTTTTTAAACATGAAATATGGAATATCTCAGTGAAAATTTAACCTATCGACATGGTAATAATTTCATAATACACTCTACGTAGTGTCTAACAATATTGCAATTGCAACTATTTAGAAAAAAATTATAGATTTTCTTCAATTGTCAGGTATGTGATTATGGAATTTATCGTACTAGTCCGTGAGTTTTGGTCCTATCAACACACAATTGGTCTCATTGCAAAGTGTATTGCCTGTAGGTACATAATTATCAAAAAAATGTTTAGATTTAGACACGCTGTTGCTGCAATAGGTCAACAAACGCGAGTGGGCGGAGCCCGATTCACTCTTTTAGCTATAACTCATTCAAACTTCACCCAAAACAAACCAAAATGGGTACACATGTGCAAGATGTTCCTCTGAAGAAGTGTTTCAAATATGATCAAAATGCACATACAGGGGGTGCTAGAATTGGAAAAAATACTTAAAAATAAGTTTTTTATTTGTTATAGCGCCACCTATGGATGCAGTACCAACAAAACGTATTGATCTGTTCTGAAGCACATATGAAAGAAGCTTGTGTTTTTTCATAACATTTGGCAAAAGCATTTTTGACTTACAGCTGTTTATGTGTCATGTTTGGAATGCAAGTTACACACCAGTGTTAAGCAGAACCAGGATGCCATGCAGTAATGAAATTTCAACTTTTTTTTGATAATTATTAAACTTCAGGTTCTTGTGAATCTGCTGATACCACACATGTCCATATTATGTCATTAAGCACAGACTAGTTCGCGGTCAAACATATGTGAGTTATTCTCAGCAATGTATTCAAAGGCATTATTGAAGAGTCCCCCTTCCCCCCTTCTCCTTCTGACATGCTCTCTGCCTCTTATCTCTCTCTCTCTCTCTCTCTCACATTCAAATAGCTTTACTAAGAGACAACAGTAGTAAATAATAAAAATAATAATTAAATTATATATTTTTCCAACATTTACAAATTGATATAACATATGAATATATATGTGTATATATATATATATATATATATATATATATATATATATATATATATATATATATATATATATACACACACACAAGCTGTATATGTGTACCTATATAGCATATACATACATACTTATTGGGCATATGTTGTAAGTAGTGATGCATGGGTTTTACTGAATTCGGTGCTACCCACTGTCTCTCAGGCAGTGACAGATTGATACACACTGTGCCATGAAGAGGGCTGAGAGCCCATCATCCAAGGATTATCTTGTCTTATCTTATTATTAGCAAAATGTAATGATTTGTTTTGGAGCACATATGAAAGAAGCTTGTGACGTTTCATAACATTTGACAAAAGCATTTTTGAGTTACAGCTGTTCATGTATGATATTTTTAAGGCAAGTCACAGAACTCTTTTAGTAGCATCTGGATGCCATGCAGTAATGGAATTCCACATTTTTGTTAATAATCCTTAAGGTTCAGGTTCTTGTGATTCTGCTGATACCAAATATGTGCATATCAGGTCATAATTCAGATTGTAGTTCATGTTCAAATGTATGTGGGTAAAGCTCCAACAGCACTGCTTGGTTTGATCCACAAGGTCTAGTACAACACACCACCACCAGATGGCAGTGTTGCACTGTGAATAATCCACCACCCATCTCATAATGCTTAGCAATGGTGCTTGAGGCTCACAGACAGATCAAAATCAGAAATTTTGGATCTCTTAAGTAAGCAGAGAGTATGCAATGTTGTGTATGATCTCAAAGTGGCGAAAGTAAGCAAATTTATTGCCTAAAAAGCGAGGAAGCCGTAAATCGCCGCTTGCGGCTATATTTTTTTCTTCATTTTCTCCGATGAAACGCGATAGGCAGCCCAAACCGTAGGTCCTACAGACTTGTCGTTTGGTCAACTGGTAGTAAACCCTCCCGCTACTCAGGCGCAAAAAATCAGCTTGATCAGCCTGATGGTGGCGCTATAGCGACGCGGAACGCGTCGCTCCCTATATCTCCTACCCCGTGTGGCGTAGAGACGAAATTCTTTTTTTCCCTGATTCCTCAGGTCAGACCCTACAAAAAAGCCTCAAGAACCCATAAGCTCCGCCTACTTAGATTTTGAGCTAATTTGCATAATATGCAAAATCGCACATATTTTTGAGCGCGAACTAGTCTCTGGAAATGTACCCAATATGGACATATGTGGTATCAGCAGAATCCTAAGAACCTGAACTTTAATAATTATCCAAAAAAAGTTGGAATTTCATATCTGCTCGGCTTCCAGACTCCGCCCAAATACAGGGGTTGAGCTCGCGTTCCAAAAATCAGACAAATACAGCTTTAATTCACAAACGCTTTCTCCGAATGTTATGATACTTCACATGCTTGATCCCTATAAGGGCTGGAAGCCATAAGTACTTGGTTGTGCAACTGCAAGCCTAGGGGGCACTATAACAGCAAAAAAATTGTTACGCTTCACAGGATTGTCCCATTGACATGCCGCTTGGTATGCATGTAGTGTGTGATGAGCTGACTCAGATTATATGACGATGATGTCATATTCGAAAAAATGTGTCCACCATCGGCCAATCAAATTTCAGCAGCTGTTTCATGACCTTAACAAGGTCCTATCATCATGACACTTGCATGGTATGTCCATGGCCCCACTTCCTGAGCACATAAAAAGTTTCATAACAATAGCCACTAGGGGGCGCAATTCAATTTTTCAACATGCAAATATGGAATATCTCAGCGAAATATAAACATATTGACAAGCAGTTTGCTTTATTTCATACTCTGCAAATTGCCTTACAACTTTGCAATTACAACTATTGTCAAAAAATGCATAGCTTATCCACATTAGTCAGGTATGTGAAAATGGAGCTTTTCGCACTCCTCCCTGGAAATTTGTCTTATCAATAAACAACTGGTATTTTTGAAGTCTGTATAGACTGTAGGTAAATAATTATCAAAAAAATCTAGAACTTTTGACATGCTGTTGTGGCAGTTATTTAACAAATATTCATGGGCGGGCCTCGATGCACTCTTTGAGCTATAACTACAACAAACTTCACCCAAATCAAACACAACTTGGTACACATATGTACGTCAGTACTCTGAAGTAGTGTGCCAAATGTGACCACATTGCACAGAAAGGGGGCGCTACAATTAGACAGCAACTGGTTGCACATGTTATTAATTGATTACACCGCCACCTAGAGATGCAGTACCAGCACAATGAGATAGATATATTCTGAACATCATGGAAAAGGACCTTGTGCATTTTCATAACATATGCCTAAAGCATTTTTGAGTTACAGCTGTTTTTATGTGATGTTTCAACGGCAAGCTGCACATCTCTATTTAAGCAGAGGCTGCAATCACACAGTAATGAAAGTTACACATTTTTTTGATAATTACTAAAGTTCAGGTTCTTACGATTCTCATGATACCACATACGTCTATATTGGGTTTTGATCCAAGGACTAGTTCTTGATCAAATATATGTCTGTTATATCTCATTTATACCCACACCTGCAGACTCACTATACCCTCAGCCCCTCCCTCTCCTTCTCACACACAAACTGTCACCTCTCCCCCTCCCCTCCCCCCTGCCAGTCAGAGAGGGCCAGAGGACAGAGACAATTGAAAGCATATCTAAACAAATCAACAATAACATCATGACTGGTTCCTTATTTTTGTTTTAGTGTCCAAGTTTTCAGCTCCACTGTCCGAAGGAGCACTTTACAGAAAGTAAAGCAGGGGTGCACCTCTTGCTCTGCATACTTTCATTGCTCCCTTTCACATGTTCTTCAATGGTCAGGACACCTACAAAGCAGATATGCTGCAAATGTATGACCTACTGTCTCTGCCTTTTTTATCTATAATGTGGACCAACAGAGTATGTGTGTGTAACTGTGTAGGCAGTGAGTGGAAACAGGTTTTAAAATTATCCAGCAGCACTGCTCTGTCTGATCCACTCATGAGAGCACAATAAACACTGACATAGCATCACAATGTCAAAATACAATGCTGAGAATGTATGAGCAACTGTGTCTGAATTTATAAGTTTGACCAATAAAATATATGTATCTCAGTGTGGACAGTGAGTTGACACAGGTGTTAAAATCTCTAGCAGCACTGCTGTGTCTTATCCACTCATAAGAGCACTACACACACTGACCTATCACCACAATGTCAGTGTCACTGCAGTGCTGAGAATTGTCCACCACCCACATTAAATATATTTTGTGGATGTCCTGAACATTGGGTCAGAATCCAAGGTGAAATTCCAGAGTCAGTTCTGTGCTCTGTGCTGTCTCTGTAACCCAAGCCCCATGTTCACCTGCCTGCAGACCAGAAATTCACCCACTCATCTACTACCCCTTCTTCTTACAATCCAGAGCACCAAGGATCACATTTTAAAGCACTACAAAATCTATATTCAAGTGTGGCTCCTGTATCAGGAACTGTCATATGCTAAGCTCCTGCTCTGCAAAGACTGCTCGCTTTCACCCTGCTCTTCAGTGGTCTGGACACCCATACCTCCATACAGCAGGTATGACTCAGGTGTTGGCATTTTAAATCCCTCAGCAACACTGCTGGACAGAGAATAGTCCACAACCAAACACTGCCAGCAGAGAGTGTCTTCTGTCAACTGATGACTGACTCGAGTACAAGCTACTCCACATCATATCTGCTGTTTGGGGGTCCTGAACATTAGGGTGAGAAACCAGAGTGCAACTCCAGAGTGACTTCTGTGCTCTATGCTTTCTCTGTCATCCGCTACTCCTCCATCTCATGCTACACATCCAAAGAGATGCCAGAACAGCATGGAACACCTTATAAACACTACACAAACTTCCCCAAAAGCCCCTATTATCTCAGGACAGCTCATATGCATAGAACACGTTACAAACACTACACAAACTTCCCCAAAAGCCCCTATTATCTCAGGACAGCTCATATGCATAGAATACCTTACAAACACTACACAAACTTCCCCAAAAGCCCCTACTATCTCAGGACAGCTCATATGCATAGAACACCTTACAAACTCTACACAAACTTCCCCAAAAGCCCCTACTATCTCAGAACAGCTCATATGCATAGAACACCTTACAAACACTACACAAACTTCCCCAAAAGCCCCTACTATCTCGGGACAGCTCATATGCTAGCACATTGTTCTCCTACCAGCGAATACCAGCTTGGACCCCGGGAATTGTCGCTTGCGGCTATATTTTTTTTTTTTTACAGGAGAAACATCACTAATATATAACGATTTTTCCCAACATTGACTGTTCAGTCTCTTTTTCTCTGTCCCTGTATCAGTAATTTTATTAATGGTCAAAGCACTGGAAGTGCTGAAGCCCTATTGTTTTTGTTTGGTTTTTTCTTCTTTTTTGTATTTTTTAGGGGTGATGTCCTGAATCAAATTCTTTGACGATGATGTCATATTCGAAAAAACATGGCCACCATCAGATTTCAGCAGCTCTTTCACGACCTTATCAAGCGAAAATTAATCATATCAAATCAAATCAAAAAGCAATCTGTTTTACTGAATACTCTTTGTAGTGTCTTACAACCTTGCAGTTACAACTACTGTCAAAAAATGCATCATTTATCCACAATAGTCAGGTATGTGAAGATTGAGCTTGAACTCCAGCTTGGAAATTTGTCTTATCAATATACAACAGGTATTTTTGAAAGCTGTATAGAATATAGGTAAATTATTATCAAAAAAAGTTTGAACTTTGGACATGCTGTTGCAGCAGTAATTCAACAAATATGCATGGGGGCGCTCAATGTGCTCTTTCAGCTATAACTCAAACAAACTTTGCCTAAATCAAACAAAACTTGGTACACATATGTAATTCATTACTCTGAAGTAGTGTGCTAAATGTGACCACATTGCACAGAAAGGGGGTGCTACAATTACATAGAAATTGATTGCATAGGTTTTTTATTGATTACACCGCTACCTAGAGATGCAGTACCAGCAAGATGAGATAGATATATTCTGAAGACCATGGAAAAGGAGCTTGTGCATTTTCATAACATATGACTAAAGCATTTTTGAGTTACAGCTGTTTTTTATGCGATGTTTCGAAGGAAAGCTTCAAAGCTCTTTTTAAGCAGAGGCTGCAATCACACAGTAATTAAAGTTCCACATTTATTTGATAATTATATCATAACATGTCATAAATATCATAAACTTCAGGTTCTTACAATTCTCATGATACCACATATGTCCATATTGGATATTTAGCCAGAGTTCATGCTCAAATATATGTCAGTTACATCTCATCTATGCCTGCAGACTTCTCTCTATTATGCAGAATACCTCCTCAACCCCTCCCTCTCCTCCTCACACAGGCTGTGACCTCTATCCCTCCCCTCCCCCCTGCCAATCAAAGAGGGCCAGAGGACACAGAAATGCAGATCTACACTAATCAACCCTAACATTATGACCACATCCTTATTTCTACATTGTGTAGAAATTCTACATTCTACATTCCGCATGCTTTCGTTGCTCCCCTTTCACCTTGTTCTTATTGACGCCCACACAGCAGGTATGATTTATGTGCTGGAGGTTGAAAGCCCTCAGCATCACTGCTGGACTGAGAGTAGTTCTCCAGCAGACAGTGGCCAGTGTGTAGTGTGATATGATGAATGTGCATTCATTTCTAATAAGAAATTTGACTTTGAGATTTTATTTTAATACCCAGACTTTAGCTGGTTTTCAGAGTCATCTCCAAGCTACACAAGCCAGATAGAATGTGAGATTACCCAGAGAGGGTCATAAAACTGACACTACAGGCCCTTTTCAGGAAATTTTATGACACAGGGTCAAGAGAAGAATTTTTCAGAATGCAGAGAGAGACACAGACTCGACCTTGATTAAAACTGTCATCTCACACATTTTGAAAGACTGTTAAACAAAATAATCACACATTCCTTAATTCTTTTGTTTACCTAATGAACAAGTTGCCTGTATGTATTACTGTGTGAAATGAAATCCCTTTTAGACAAATCAAAACGGGTGCATATGTTTTAAATCACCTTTTTATATGAATTTATGTAAAACCAAGGTAGCCACATACTCTGTGTTATCTGGTTAAAGAATTGTGTAAAACATGGTTTGTCTGAATGATATTACTTGGTGTCAACATATAATATTTATATATTGCAAAAGTATGATTCAGAATCCTGGGATGGTCATTCAACAGGAATTCTCTTTGTCTTGTCAAGTGTCATAAATTATATGTGATGTCACTACAAAGGTACAGGAAACAGCCAATCGGGAGCAAGAGATGCTCCAATCCTCAGTCTCTGAGGACCAATAAGGTATTCAAGGCTGGTTTTCTAAACTCTGGTTAAAAACCCAGTGGCGCGACATGACGTCGTTCTTTTTTCACACACCTTCACTTCACTTCTTTCTCACTTCACTTTTTCTCTTTTTTAAAGTCTTTTTCAAGGCTAAAGAGAGAAATGACTCGGGTTTTTAAATGACTCTCCAGCTCTGTAGGTGTCAGACTGTCTTATTACTATCTCTTAAACTGTCTTGGGCTCCTCAAGCAGGGTCCAGATAGAACAAACCCAGAACTTTCAACCAGAAGTGTAATTTAAACTTATCTCTAGTAGAAAACGATAGTTAAAAGGACTAGTTAGAAAATTCCAGCAAAAATTCAAAGCGACAGCCAGAGCATTGAAGGAGACCCCAGACCTCTGATCCTCAAAGTGATGACAAATACTTCCGGACCAGTGACGGAGAAGGCCACATGCACCCTCAGACATTCTAAGAAAAGGGTCCATGAGAGACCTGCATGGACCTGTCTCTCACAAGGAGGCAGATCAGCGATGACGGAGAATTCCCACAGAGAACTTCAGAACGCCACCAGCTCTGACAGAGGGTCGCCGTGTCTCTGGGCAAGCAAGAGATGAAGAACGCCAGCGGCTGCAATGCTCCAGGAAGCCGCGCAGCGACATGCTCCCAGCTATCTCCAGTCCATCTCCAGGGTTATTTCTTCATAGCTCAGGAGTGGTGCTGAATGCTTTGCTGGGATAAATTATAGTCTTTCTAGAATTTAGGGTAATTGTCATAGAGAAATTCCCTCATATATTAATGTCCCTGCTCCCTCATGTATCGCTGTAATCCATTTCATTATATAAATGTATAATCAATATTCATTATTTGATATTACAATTAATAAACCAGTTGTGTGATAAAAATAGTCTTTGGTTATTTGTTTGTGCACTTTTCTTGTACCAAAATATTCCTTCTAGTTCAGATTCAATTTCAGAGTCAAGCAAGTCAATGAGCATAATAATTCATTAATAATAATTAATTCTAGTTAATGCTGCTCTATAATATGTGAAGATGGCCTATTTGTCCAAGCTAAAAATGGACAGGGAAAGGCACTACATATTATTTAATGGCTCCCAAACATGGAACTAAACAAAATGAATAAAATAATTCATTATTAATCAAATAATAATTAATTACCATTGACTCCACTATGTAGTGTTTTTGCTGCAACCTGTGTATAACTATTTCCACTACAAGTGTCCACTGATGAAGGACTACAAGACAATCAGCACAACTTGTGATGCAAAAGATGAGCTACTGTTTCTGCCTTTATATTAATTTGGACCAACAATGTAGGTGTGTGTAACAGTGTGGACAGTGAGTGGAAACAGGTGATAACATCTCCTGCAGCACTGTTGTGTCTGATCTACTATAAGAGTGCTACACACACTGACATCACCACAATGTCAGTGTCACTGAAGTGCTGAAAATTAGCTACCACTTAAATCATTTCTGATTTGTGGAGGTCATGAACATTGGGTCATAATCCAGGGTGAAATTCCAGTGAGTTCTGTGCTCTGTGCTGTCTCTGGAACCCAAGCCCAACCCTCACCTGTCTGCAGACCTGAAATTCCCACACTCATCTACTACCCCTCCCTCTTATAATGCATCTCCACTGAGACACCAGAACACCATGGTATGCTTAAAAAAGCACTACAAAACCTATGCAAAAGTTTGGCTCCTGTATCAGGAAATGTCATATGCTAACCTCTTGCTCTGCAAAGACTGCTCGCTTTCACTCTGGTCTTCTACTTCAGCGCTGTAGCTCCATCAGGTGAGCAGCTCAGTGTTTTACTGGAGCCTCGAACAAAAACACTGTTGAGGATATATTTATCATAGCTCTGCTTTATGTTTGGAGAATGTTTGTGACCCAGCCTTTTGTTTTCTACTATATATTTAACAAACAGAAAGTCATCTTGTCTGTCCCTATAATGATAGGAATAAACGGACACATCTCACCGTTACTGACTTTCTGACGAGTAAATTACATCTGCACAGCGTTTTGTTCAATTTTACATGAAAACTGACAAAATCTCTGGATTATTAAAGAAAACCAGTGCAAGATGTTACTCAATAT
The DNA here is from genome assembly GCF_029633855.1 of Hoplias malabaricus. Classification (NCBI taxonomy): domain Eukaryota; kingdom Metazoa; phylum Chordata; class Actinopteri; order Characiformes; family Erythrinidae; genus Hoplias; species Hoplias malabaricus. Next base: position 11,788,456 of record NC_089809.1, on the reverse strand, counting down.
AAATGAGTAAATATAAATTTGTGACAGCACCATTTTATCAGTCGGACCCTTTTAGAAATGTAAGTCAGTAATAAATATCTAGTTTCCAGCGATGCCCTGCCCCTTTATCCAGTATAGATTAGTTGGTTGATAAAATGTTAAAGTTCTTGGTTTTAGAAATGTTCAAACACTTAAATTTCATCTTGTTGCTTTCTGGTAAATAAGTTACTTTACACAGTGCTTCAGTTTTGTAGCTTTGCATGAACAGAAACTAACAGGCATTCCATGATCACACACTGTCAGCAACTGACAAGATTTTTATAGTTTGTTATTATTGTAAACAAAGACATTGATATGAAGCACCAAAGCTTCTTCAGACCTTCCAATGACATGGGGATGTATTTTGGGCTTTCCTGTTTTTGAAATGCCAGAAACACCTCTGTGACAATGGCTATATGGCTAATGGTGTTCTGGCTATTCTAGGCTTGCCTAGTTTCTCTTTGCTCGTTCTTAAATAAATCAAGTATATCATCATAAATTCTGGTATCTTGATATCTTGTGGAAAGCGTACTTATGTACCATAGCTTAATCTTGCATTTTAGCCCCTTGATGTATGGAAGCATATCAGTAGCATAATTTAAATGAGAATGCAATATGCAAAGTAGTAATATAATCCTAAATTTAATTTCTATTAATATATGCTAACTTACATTCAGTAAAAACATTTTCAATTTAATAGACTTCTACTTATGTCATTTACACTCAGATTTTAATGGTTTATGAGTGAGTATCTATTTAAATGAGTATGTATTTCACATTTTGAATTAATATTTTTCATGTCATAATGCAAAATACAGAATAGTGCCTTAAGTAGTATACAAAATATGGGTACACTGACAGTGTATTGTACATTAACAAGGAAAATATGTAATGCTGACGATGGGAAAATTCTAGTAAATCTAAATAAAATAACCTCTTTGGGTCTATTTGTTCCTGAATAATTGAAAACTTTACACATGAAAGTTTTCATATATAAATTACACCATTCAACAATTCACGAATAAGAAATACATTTCAGGAAACGTATTACAATCTTAGATGTATATTATATTTCTTACTTGTCTCTGTCTTATATCTAAATATAAATTAATTCCCTTTAAAATCACATTTAGATCATTCAGCAGAAATATCTCAGATCTCTGTTAAAAAGAGATCTTAGGCTTTTCACAATTGTCCTTAGAATATCTTGCAATTAATTGCTTAGCTTTATCTCCTTTTTTCTCTTAAGAGGGTCTAGGAGAAAGATTTCAGAAATAAGTTAGCTTTCATAAAGATAAAATTAAGAAATGCTCCTTTTCTCTTGAGAAATATAAAAGTTAATTTTAAGAAAGACTTTTTTTGAGTACCTTTTTCATAAAATGATTTATTTTCAAGTGATGTGCTTTGATTTCAAGAGTTTGAAATATTCAATAAATAGAGGAAAGAAAAATATAAGTATTTCTACTGAGTATTTAATTCAGTTAATTTAAAATCATGAAAAGTGCTGGCAATCAATTAAAAAAAAGTAAATTAATTGAACAGTTTGCCACAATGAATTGAAATTAATTACATTTTCACTTCTTAAGACTGAAGCTTTTAATAATAGATATTTAAAATAAACAAACCAATGTAAGATAAATACATTGGAATAATATTTATATTTGTAGTGTGTCATTTTTAAAAATGCACCCATAATAGTGGTTAGAGGTAACTGTTCATTTTTCTTCTTTAGAATAATATCTAAGTGTAGTTTTGATTATGTCTGGAGGAGAATATCTTTATAATCTGAGTAAGCGCAGCTTGTGGCTCAAATATGGAAACAGCAGCACTGTGTGTGTGTGAGGGAGAGTGTTAGAGAGAGAGACAGAAAAAATAAGAGTAAAATTGACTGTTAGTTATGATATTTAATGCATACTGCAGCATAAATAATATATAACATACCTACTTAACAGTAGTGATATTGTGTTTTCATCTACATCACTAATATATTACTTGGCTAGTAATGTCCCTTAAGATACATTAAGCTTAAGGTAACTTCTTCCATTTTTAGACACCAAAATGGAGACATGAGGCTGAACTCATGAATGTCTGAATATAACTGTTATTATATGTTTTTGTAAACACTGCTCTGTTTGTTGGTGTCTGTGAGTATAGGAGCTCGGGTCATAATCTCTACATAGTGCACATCACATATCAAAACTAATAATATAGATCATAATTAAACACAAATCTGACAGTGGGATTTGGGAGGACAAAGACAAATGAATATGTGGCTTGCATTTGTAGTCTCTTGTACACTAATATAAAACAAGTAAAATAAGATGATTATTAAGTGAAGCTTGTATGTGATCTCTGTGTGAATAACTCACTTAGATTTAGACAGTAAAGCAGAGACATGCATTTGACACTCGTGCTAACAGTTTTCCATTAGATCCTATGACGAAAAGGCTAATGTCGCTAATCGATTTTACAAGTCTTTTTTCTCCTCATACACAGTGCCATGCTTAACCTCCCTGACAGAAAGGTGGTGAGTGTCTGTCTCTGGGTGTTTTAAGCGCATGGAGAAGAACATTGTACGAGATATTGTTTTTCCAATTTGTGTTGAACATTGAAACCAGACAATCTGTCCACAATATGGCTCCCCATGCCAAAAACATTACATAACTTCAACCCATGAACACCATGAGCAAAATCAGCTAAAGTGTCTTTAAATAACTGCTCGATTTTGGGTGGAATGGAAAAGTTTAATAGGAAAAATAAAATGCAATTATTAATTACACATTTTATTTTCTGTTTCTGTTCCTGTGCTGCAGCATTTAAATTCACTCACCCATATGAGGCATGAAGTTAATTGGCACAAAATTAAAGGAGGGCGAGAAGACTCAAACCAAAATCCTGTCCAAGTTATTTGTGTCACTGAACATTCAGATTAAAATAATGATCCTTTAAAACAAAACAGCAAACTTCCACATGAATTGGTGAGCCCAAAGCCAGTTTTGACATCATCTTATTTGAAGTTCCACCTTAAATGGTGCAATAGCACTGAGAATAAAATATAATCAACTAAATGGTAAACATAGCTTTGTAAATTCTTTTTGATTTATTATTATATTATATCATAAATATTATAATAATGATTATAATTATTTTATTAGAGTGCTGACCCACTAATAAAGTTGCAATTTTAAATGTTTTGTGTAATTATTTTAGTTTTTGTAAAATTGGTAAGGCAATTCACATTTAAGCATTCAGCTGGAACTGTACAATGCCTGCCAATTTTGTTCATTGTATTTTAAAAATGTAACTGTTTTTATATGCAATTGCTTAGTCAACAACTACATATAACTTGAAAAATAAAGAATAAAATTCAAACTTTCTAGTCAAATCCGTTTGTTAATTTTTAATAATAAAACATTTGGTTTAGTTAATATATTATATTTATATATTATATGATTTTTAATGGACATATACACCATATTGGGACCTATAAGTCTTGATAGTAAGGTTTCTGAACCAGCTTCATAATGGTGAACCAGCTTCAAAATATTATGGCAGGGGCATTTTATAGTGCAACATCTTAATTCTGCTAGCAAAAAAACTAGCAAGTCACAGCTTTACCAGCTTTTTTTTTCCTCAACAAGGAATTTTCAATACTAGGGCAGTGAGTTTACTGATGTGAGCTCGGGTATTAATGTTAAGATCCACATAAAGCATGCACTTTATTAGGCTTTGACCAAGCCATATGCTGAAGCTAGGGTATTTAATGATGCATCTCTGCATTTTAGCAGATTTTGAATCAGGGATTTTACACAAGGAGTTTGATCAAGGCATTCATACCATGTGTACATGGTATACATACATGTGTACATTTCCACACTAATTTATTTTACAATAATATTTCAAGCAGAAACAAGTAAGACACAATCATAAGGAAATGCAACTTGAAACTTTTATACAAAGAAAAACACATACATCATGTCCTCTGGGCCTGAGCTAATCTCAGGTGTCTCAAAAGAAACAGACAAAATATATTTCCAGTTCCACATGCCAAAAAAAAAAAAGTGACCACCCAGCGGTTAAAGAAGTTAACATTTCAACAATCACTGTCTACTGCATGGGCGATTTGCAAATATAGGAAGCCAATTTCACATCAGACACCATACAACACGGTGCATCAGAGACACTTTGTTGCATTTGTTATTTCACATCAGACACCACAAATACACAAGGTGACAGTGGTTTCTGTCTGCCCTGCATTTTCCCATGAAAATACTAGCTACAGAAGTCTTTATATGAACATTGTTTAAAACATTTTGTGTAGGCTAAGTTTATGCACAGTTTTTATTAACTGTTAAAAGGTCCTACAATAAATACCTGCCTTGTAGCCACATTATGCAATTGGTCTAGTTGTACATGATCAGGGTTTGCATTCTGGCAATGCGGCTGCAACTATTTAAATATAGCTAACAAGGTATTATGTTCAGCATAAGTATGGGATTCTAAATGGTCTCTGCTTATTTCTGCATATATTCGGATATTATAGAGACATTTTCTGCCATCAAGATGTCCTCTCCTGGAGATTCATGGATGTTACAGCAAGGCGATGCATGTCCTTTTTTATTTATATATATTCATCCATTCATTCATTATCTGTAACCGCTTATCCAATTCAGGGTCGCGGTGGGTCCAGAGCCTACCTGGAATCATTGGGCGCAAGGCGGGAATACACCCTGGAGGGGGCACCAGTCCTTCACAGGGCAACACAGACACACACACATTCACTCACACCCTCGGACACTTTTGAGTCGCCAATCCACCTGCATCGTGTGTTTTTGAACTGTGGGAGAAAACCGGAGCACCCGGAGGAAACCCACACGGACACCGGGGGAACACACCAACTCCTCACAGACAGTCAGCCGGAGCAGGAATCGAACCCACACTGTGCCACCCATATATACATATACACATACATACATACATACACACAAAAAGTTGTTGAGAAGCATATATATCCAAATCTTTGATGATCCCCCCGAGCAACATTAAGTCCATTATCATCAAATGGAAAGAACATGGTACCACTCAACTGCCAAGAGGCACCACAACTCACAAAACAGGCAAGGAAAGTATTAATCAGAGAGGCAGCACAGAGGCCAGAGGTAACCCTGAAGGACCTGCAGAGTTCCACCGCAGAGACTGGAGTATCTGTCCATAGGACCACAAAGAACTAGGCTTGGCCACAAAAAGCCATCACTTAAAGATAAAAATAGGAAAGAACATTTTGAGTTTGCCAAGAAGCCAGATGAGAGTGAAATTAAAATCTTTTCAGCCACCAAGGCAAGGTATGTCTGGCACAAACCCAAAAGTTCTCATCACTCTACAACACAACCCCACAGTGAACCATGGTGGCAGCAACATCATGCTATGAGGATGTCTGCCAGTGATTTGAGGGATGGAGGTTCACCTTCCAGGAGGACAATGACCCTAAGCATAATGCTAAAGCAACACTCAATTGGTTTAAGGGGAAATGTGCTGGAATGGCCTGTTCAAAGCTCAGACCTCAATCCAATTGAGAATCTGTGGTCAGCAGAAACCATCTACCTTGAAGGAGCTGGAGCAGTTATGCCTTGAGAAATTTTGCAAAAATCCCACTGGCTAGATTAGGCAAGATCATACAAGATCAGACTTGTCCAAATCTACATGCTTTTCGAACAGCTTCTCTGCTGTTCCTATTGCTGAGTTTGCTTGCCTTGGTTATTCTGTTATTTCTAGTTATTCTGTTATTTCTGTTCTTATCACATTATCTGTCTATAGATGGCTTATACAGATTATTTCCACAGGAGTATTTACTACAGAGGGTGGACCCTACAATGTACCAGAACCATGCAGTAACAGCTGGTGGTAAGACCTAAGACTTTTCATAATTGTTCTGTTTAATATACTGCTCCTGTTTTCAGTGCTGGGGTCTCTCTTAATGTCACACTCACAACTTCTTATTCCACATCTGCAAGTAAGTCCACCAGTAGAGAGAACCCAACAAAATTTGTCTGCTGCACAAGCACCACCCTGGACAATTTGAACGCAAACCAATATCACGATTAATTTTATGCATTAATTGTATATTTATGTCTTAATTATAGTCAAAACACAACCTATCCAGATGATGTGTTCTTCTTTCGTACAAGGTGCTTGAGTCGCTTGGCCGGCCTCTGCATCTAGGGTGCTTCCATGGGGGCAAGGGGCAGAATCACATCACTACAACTTGGTAGGGGGGTTTTATAGGGACAGGTTTTAAATTAATACACAGTGGGGACATAACAGAATAAATATAAACAAGATAATGTCGGTTAGAAGTTCTGAATATTGATTTTGATTCATTTTCAAGCATTAGGCCACCCTCTACACAAATACCATGGATTTAGAGATATGCCTGTAGAGGAAAGAAAGGCACTCTTAAAGAAACAACGGCTTCATGGTAGAACCTGTTGATAGCAATGTCGCCCTCTCACTGCTACCACCAATCAAATGCAACAAAATCCCAAACAACCTGATAGAAATTCCCATACCTAAGGTTGCTTTCAGCCTCAGCCACACCCACTTGAAACAACAAAATACATCCCAGACCTTGATCCACAAACTCCTATCTTGCTGTTGTAAGTTTGAGACATAATCAGAGCTTACATGACCCAGAAAAATAGTTTGCCTACACTGCCTGCAGAAAAGGGGAAAATCGTGGGATAACTGGAGAGATTATCTCCTAGAACTGGATAAATTAAGAATCCCCATAGCCTACACTGGCATGTCCTTGTCTGCAGCCAAGCAAATGGAGCTTCGTGTCTTTTCAGGCGCATTGGAAAGAGCAGTCACTGCAGTTGCCTATTTAAGAACTGCAGATGGACAATGCCACACAGGACTGATTTTATGGAGATATATTTGGTGCAAAATCCCTGAGCACCTGTGACAGTGAAATTTGTAGTTGTAGAAAATAGTCACACGTGTATCAGTAACTTGAATAACTTCCCATTTTCCATTCCATTTCCTACATAGACCCTTGGACCTTCATGTTTGTTATCTAGAGGAGGCTTTTTGTAGGAGGCGCTCAGTCACAAAACCAGGAGAACTCAGCCAAAAGCATTCAACATGTGTCTAACGAGTCCTCTGATTGGTCAAAAGAGTTTGCTGACATCTGAACAGTGCCCATCCCAGGCTTTACAAATGCACAAATTAGTTTTGCACCACAATGTCTGAGATATGTGGTGCACAAGTCAGAGCGTGCAGAAGTTGTCATGTGTGAGCGGAAAAGACAACATCTGAGACTCATAGCCATAGATTTGAGCAGGTGTAGTCATTGACTTGTTTGTGCAAGACAAATATCCACTTAAAACATTTAAAGAATACAGGTTTTAGAACTGGATTTGTGCACCTGAAATAAAGAATTCGCAAAGGTGTAAGTGTTAAGTTGGATTTGACGGAGAGTAAAAAAAAAAATCTATGTTTGCATTTCCTCTGAGACTTCAAATTTATTGATACACGTGTGAATATTTTCTACAACTACAAATTTCAGTAAACATTGTTGAAAATGGCAGCCTGGCCACATGTCTGTAACAATGGATGTTCTTAATCCAAGCGCAATGGTAATCACGCTGGAACAGTCCAGCGTGAAGCCTTTGAGAAAGAACTAGAGTGCCTCTTGCCCAACAAAAACACTCCAAAAAGCAGGTCTCTGAGAGTGAGGGGACATCTCACAGCTGCTGTCTTAGGGCTCAATGGGAAAGAAACCACTGATCTTAACTGGACGTCACCATGTAGCCACCCTCATTGTGTGAAACTTTCATGAACAGACACGACACAAAGGGCACCACTTTACTGAGGGTGCCATCCGATCTGTTGGTTACTAGATGGCAAGAAATGTGTCAGAGTGATTTTTAATGCATTGTCTGCCGCAAACTCAGAGGAAAATGTGAAGTTTAAAAAAAATGGCTGACCTGCCACTGGACAGACTCAGCACTAATACTAATGTTGGCATGGATGTGTGCAGGCCTTGGACTGTTGCTGCAATCACACAAGGGGAGGACACGCTGAGAGTAAGAGGTGGGAAGTTCTCTTTACTTTTTCATTTGTCAGAGCCATTCACATTGAGGTCACTGAATCTATGGACTCTTCCATCTTTATTAACACACTCAGATATGTGCAATTCGAGGGCCAGTGAAACAACTACGCTCTGACACAAATTTCAGCAGACCATGCTCATGCAGATGGGAGATCTTCGAAACTCACACTCGAGGTGTTCACAAACTTCTTAGCTGAGCTCACTACCATTGTGAATAACCACCCACTTGTGCCCGTGTCCACTGATCCGACCAATCCTTTCATCCTCACACCGGCATCAAGGTAGGTCCTTGTACACCTCTGGCTGGTGAATTTGACCACAAGGATTTATACAAGCAGCAGTGGCACAGAGTTTAGAGTTCAAAGCCTGTCTAACACGTTCTGGGACAGGTAGCACAAGGAGTACCTGGCTACATTGCAAGTGGTTATCCAGCCACCAAAATGTTATAGAAGGAAGTGTGGTACTTCTCAAGAACATTCAGTGCAAAATGAATGACTAGCCTCTTGGCATCACAGGTGTGTACCCCAGCAAAGATGGTATGAATTCAGTTAGTTTATAACTTTGAAAACTATTTATTACAAGACTACATGTATGTTACGTTACATGCTGGCTAAGCTAACCTAGACTTCCTCTGGCCTTTTTTTTCCTTTGACTGCTTATCTGACAACATACCTGCATCTCATATTGTTTATTGTGATACTTGTGTTTATCAACATGGAACATGGAGATTCTAGTCAAAACCTAGAGCAAGAGTTGCTGGGTTCATGTGTTTCACAGAAAATTCTAAATGAGTTCTAGTCACGAGTAGCAGTGTCTGCCGCTGGGATGCTGCTGATCCTTGTCTGTGTGCAGTGGTTTTGCCACTGATCCCCAGCTGTGGGTGGCGGTGTTTGCTGTTGGGGTGTTGACCTGGTCCTCAGCTGAGAGTCCCTCCGGGACGCCACTGATCTTTGGTTGTGTGTGGCGGAGTTTGCCACTAGGACACCGCTGATCCTCGGCTGTGGGTGACGGAGTTTGCCACTGGGATGCTGATCTGGACTTCAGCTGCGAGTAGCTGTGTCAGCCACTGGGATGCTGCTGATCCTCGGCTGTGTGCAGGCTCCTTTGAGAACCAAATGAGTTTTATTTAGTCATTCTGCACCATGGTACACACCTGAGCTGCATCAAATTAAATCTCAAAAGTGTCATCTTGAAAGACTTTATAAGAAAACTGGTCTAACAGTACCTCATCAAATTCATGCTGACCACCTTGGGCCATACAAGGACACACAGCAGTAAGGTCCACTTACTATTCTGATCTCATACATGCCGGCTCAAGAAACCCTAAGATTCTCTTTTCCACAATAAATAAAATTCTTAAAACTCTGGACAACATCTCTGATTCCTTCACAGTTGATAAACTTAACTCTTCCCTTTCATTTTTTCAAACAAATGTCGAGACCATTTTCAATGCCCTAACCTCTCCCCTGTCCTTTCTGGCTGTTTTTCCGTTACTCAGCCTCTGTCTCAGTTTTCGTCTGTGTCCCAATTAGAGCTGTCTGATATCAAGACAAGAATGCAAAGCTCTACTTGTGTCTTGGATCTGGCTCCATCTAAGCTTAAGTGTTGCTTTCCAGTTGTCTCTTCTCTTGTTACAGAGATAATCAAGTAATCTCTTACTTCTGATTCAGTTCCTCAAACAGGCTGCTGATAGCCCTATACTCAAAAAACCTGGACTTGGCTTTGACACCTTGAGTAATTTTAGTCCCATTTCTGTCAAAAATGCTGGAATGTGTTGTCACCTCTCAGCTCAAACATCAACTTATCTTCAATAACCTGTTCAAATATTTTCAGTCAGGTTTCCGTTCACAGAATAGCACTGAATTAGCCCTCCTCAAAGTTACAAATTACCTTCTTTTTTCTTCAGATTCTGGACAAATTAGCATTCTTATCCTTTTCGACCATACTGCAGCTTTTGATACCGTTAACCACTACATTGTTTATTCTTGCCTTGAATCCTCTATTAATATCACTGGTGCTGCCGTCTCTTGGCTAAAGTCATACCTCACAAATCATAAAGTTTGTTAATATCAATAATTGCTGTTCTTCCATTGCTCCATTGTCCCAGGGCGTTCCCCAAGGTTCGGTACTTGGTCCCCTTCTGTTTATTCTTTACATTCTTCCCCTCTGTGACAGCATATGTTGGCATGTTTTACACATTCACTGCTATGCTGATGATGTGCAGCTTTATACCTCTTCTAAATCCATCTCCACTGCACTTGATTCCAATCTGACAAATTGCATCACAGAAATTAAATCATGGATGAAAGCTAATTTTCTCAAATTAAACTGTGAAAAATCTGACATGATCATTATTGGTCCAAAATTACAAAATCCACAAAAAAAAATTAACTCACCATTGGTAATGACAAGCTGCTGTAGTGGAGGAAGGCCAAGGTATGCTGATCATTTTCAAGATTAGGGATTAGGGATTTCCAGATCAGGTGATTGAGAAATTTAAGATTCAACCTCCGGTTTTCCATTTTTATGGTCAAGAGGAATTCTACGTTTCTCAGCTTGAGCTGTGATGACCACCATGAAACTACCCCCACATACACATAGTCTGTTTGGAGAACAGAAGGTCATGAAACCACCTTTCCAGTTTGACCCGGGGATGTCCCTACACTGAGTGGTCTGTTCCAAAGTTTGACCACCAGACCACCATTAGACCAGCAGATAGCTCTTTTAAATCAGTCAGGAAATCCTGGGAACACTCTAAAGCCATCACCTGATGAAACCCAGAACTCTCCCAAGAACATTTGTCAAGTTAATGACGCCAATTTTCCCTAAAATTATTGAGGCTTATTGTCCTTTCCTATGGATAAACCTCCACCGTAACCTTATATCAATGGACAGGATTTTATGAGAGGATCAAAAGAATATGACACTCGGCGACATGGAAGCTTTAACTGAATGTAAAATTTTAAATCGAACATTCATAGTTAAACCTAAAAAGAAACAGCATGGACCAACAGTGCCTCCAAGTGGACATTTGGGAAATCATATGTCACCAAAAGCGCCTCCGTTCCATGTGGGTCTCTCTCGTTTTATCTCTGTCACAAAAAGAGTTATCATGGACACTTGTGCATTTCCTAACCCAGTTATGCATTATCCAATGTATTATTATTGTTTAATCATGTGATATCCTGTGTTATTCTCAGGTAAATGTATAATAACCGTGTCTGCATGAATTTATATCAATTTCAGCAAACAAGAAGACCAATTCATTTCTCAATTTAAAAGAATGTTAATCTCTAATAAATAGAATATTTTGTGTACCTACATCAATATACTCGATGTATTAACTCAAGAAAGGAATTAACGCTCAAATATAACATTTGATCCACCTAAGCATGGTTAAAAATTTGATCCCTGTAGAACTTGACGGTCACGTGTACTTCCTAAACCTAGCAGCCAATCAGAGAATGGCCACCTCTCAAGTGGGCATAACAGCTCTAACTAGAAAACAGTTGTACAGCCAAAAAGGCTGAGTCACTTTTAGAAAGAATTGCTTTGGGAAAACAAATACAGTCGAAGGAGGGCTGAGTTGCTGAACGGAGTTGCTATATCGGATCAACGGAAGAAAAGAAAGAGTTCTGACTCCACGACAGGGGATACTCTGGTCAGTTTTAGCATTGAGTCACTGTCAGATATTTAAACCTTTAGAAATAACTCCGTCAGCGCCAGCTTCAATTTACTATTTTTTGTTTCTTGTTTTTCTTTTACTTATGGCTGATCAAAGCAGGTGAAACATATTTTTGGCCAGAATAAGGAATCACCCCTGAGTTTAGTAAACAGTTAATATAGCAATTTTACAGACTTTCGGATGCCATCTCTGAACTTGACCAAAAAAAGAAGCTCCATTTGATGCATTTGAACTCCCAACCAGGATAGCAACCGCTCACCCCAAAATGGAATCCCAAATTACGTCACCTCGCTTCCAGGATGCTGGAAACTGCCTGCTCATCCTGGAGGGAACACCTCCTTAGCAAGCCCATCCTCAGCCGTTTCCATGGGGAGGAAAGAACGGCAAAGGACCGGAGAGCGGAGATTGAATTTGCTGTACCCATTGTTGGTGAGAACTGCGTCAATGTAAGCTTCAGATAACTCTGTCCTGGGTGAAATCCTAGTGCTCGATGTAGTCCTCCAGGTGGACGGTCGTTCCTGGTCGAGAGTACGCTGTGCACGTTTGGCTGCCGCTTCTCGCCAGTGTGTGGATTGAGTGTTCTGAGCGTTCTGGGCAGTGTGGATTGTAAAGCGTCCTGGGTATCTAGAAAGGCGCTATATAAGTGTAACAATAGATAGATAGATAGACATTTTCAGAGCTGATGTCTAATTAATCCCTTGGTAAACTTACACTCTAGTCACCAGTTAGCTTTCATTTAGCATAGACCATATTAATCACACCAGGCATATAGCCTAGCCACTGAGTAGATTCTTAAGAAGGGTTTCATCTGCATTGATCCCATTTGTGAGGTTATAATAATTGTGCTATGTCTATTAAATGATTATCATTTCTTTCCAATAAAGTAATCTTTGATTTGAAATAGTGTCATTGAAGTCTGAAAACCCACATTCTAGCGTGAATAGTATCCAAATGTATGATAAATGATTAATATTGTTATCTAAAATTAATAATAATAATAAAAATAGTAATAAATAATTTTTAATTAATAACCACAATTAAGCAGAAATAATTCAAATACTGTTACCATGCTACACTGCTTCCATCCTCAAACGTCCAAAATCTTGGTGTGATTTTTGAGAGCAATCTCTCATTTTAACATAAAAATCAATTCATTCATTAAAAAACTCAGAACTCAGCTGCTTGTCTCCTCACTCATATAATCCACCCATCACAGGCTATCACACCCCTCCCCCACACTGTGTCAACGGCTGCAGTCAACAGCCATCAGTCTCCAGCCATCCAACTACCCCCCGAGACAATCACCTCCCCTGCCCCCATCCCCCTTCCCCCCATCTTCACGGCTGATCAGGTCAGAGGACAGCTGAGGAGACTACAACCTGGTAAGGCTGCCGGGCCGGACAGACTGTGTCCAAGGCTGCTCAAGGCCTGTGCTGATGAACTGGGTGAGCCACTGAAGCACATCTTCAACCTGAGTCTCCGTCTTGGACGAGTTCCAACACTGTGGAAGACATCATGTCTCACCCCTGTCCCTAAGAAGCCACACCCGAGTGAATATAACGACTACAGGCCTGTGGCTCTAACATCACATGTGATGAAGACAATGGAGAGACTGGTCTTATGCATACTGAGACCCCAGGTACGCCACTGGATGCCACTTATGCACTGGACCCACTACAGTTTGCATACCAGGAGAAAGTGGGTGTGGAGGATGCCATCACTTATCTCCTACACAGGACACATTCACACCTGGACAAGGGGAACAGTGCTGTGAGAATCATGTTCTTTGACTTCTCAAGCGCTTTCAACACCATCCAACCTCTCAGACTGGGAGACAAGCTCCAACAGATGGGTGTGGACGCTCACCTGGTAACCTGGATTACAGATTATCTGTTAGAGCGGCCACAGTACGTGAGACTGAAGAACTGTCTCTCCGACACTATGATCTGCAGTACAGGAGCTCCGCAAGGACCTGTGCTCTCACCAGTCCTGTTCACCCTGTACACATCTGACTTCTGCTACAACACTGAGTCGTGCCACATGCAGAAGTTCTCTGATGATACTGTGATTGTGGGGTGTATCAGGAACGAGCAGGAGGAGGAGTACAGGAGCCTGGTGGAGGTCTTTGTGCAATGGTGCAAACTGAACCACCTCCAACTGAACACTTCAAAGACCAAGGAGATGGTGGTGGACTTCCACAGGTCAAAGCCTGTCCTGCTACCAGTCACCATCGATGGGGTCGACGTGGAGGTGGTGGACACCTATAGGTATCTGGGCTTACACCTAGACAATAAACTGGACTGGTCAGCCAACACTGAAGCACTCTACAAGAAAGGGCAGAGCAAGCTGTACTTCTTGAGGAGGTTGGGGTCCTTCAATGTCTGCAGTAAGCTCCTCAGGATGTTTTACCAGACTGTTGTTGCCAGTGTCCTCTTTTATGCTGTGGTATGCTGGGGAGGAAGCATAAAGAAGAGGGATGCTGGGCGACTAGACAGGCTGGTTAAGAAAGCTGGCTCTGTGGTGGGGGCTGAACTGGAGTGCATCACTTCCATATCAAACAAGAGGACCCTGAACAAACTGATTAGCATCTTGGACAATGAGTGCCATCCACTCCACAGTATCATAACCAAGCAGAAGAGCTTGATCAGCTGGAGACTTCGCTCACTGCCAGGCTCAACTGATAGACTGAGGAAGTCATTTGTCCCCAGGGCTATTGAGCTGTTCAATGCTTCACTAAAGGGGAGAGGAGAGTTGGACTTCTCTGCATAGTCTGTATGCCCATCCAACACCACCACCACCTCCACCTCCTCCATATTTGCACATGTGTACCTAACTGGACAATAGACAGGTCAACCACTGGACAAGTCAACAAACTCATCTACCTCATGTGTACCTTAATCTGACAGCTACAATAGTAGGTGTATACTTAATACAGGTACATTGCACTGAATTGCATTGCACTATTTTATTTAATATATTTATTTCTAATTCTGAAACTGCACTGTACTTATATTGCACATTCCATACCCTTTGCACTATCCACACTTTTTCAACTTTTTTTTTTTTTTTTTAAACTTTATTAGTTTATTGCTGTTTAGTGATTGTTGTATGTGATGCCTAAGTCTGTAAGCTACTGAGACCTTGAATTTCCCCTAGGGATCAATAAAGTATCTATCTATCTATCTATCTATCTATCTATCTAATCATATAACACCTGTTTTTCAAAAACTCCATTGGCTTCCTGTTCCTCAACGCATTCAGTCCAAAATTCTATTCACTCACAAAGCCCTACATAATCAGGCCCCGTCCTACCTCACTGACCTGCTCCATCTTCACACTTCTCCTTGTAGCCTTCACTCTTCTGAGGCCAATCATTTGCCCATTCCCACTGGGACTAAGCACAGGACCTGGGCTGATTAGAGCCTTCTCTATAGCTGCGCCCTCCCTACGGAACTCTCTTCCTAAACCCATAAGAGACTGTTCTGATGTTTCCACTTTTAAGTCACTTCTCAAAACCCACCTCTTCAGATCTGCTTTTAAATAATTTGTTATAATTTGTTTATTTTTATGTGTAGTTTTTGTGTTCCAGCTGTTTGCTTTCCATGCTCCCCCACTTTTATTTCTGCATATGTTTATCATTTATTTTATGAATTGATTTTATCTTTTATTGCTTTGTTGTGAAGCATCTTTGAGTATCCTGAAAAGCACTATAAAAACAAAATGTATTTTTATTAGACTTTGCACACTTAACACTCTTGTTAAATCACATTCTGTATTGATTGTATTTTATTTCTCAGTTTTACCCTAGTCCAACTGACTATAAAGAGTGAAATGGAACTTGTCTTTTGTGGTTTGTTGGAGAGGAGTTAACTCGCTGTTGAACCTTGCAAGATATTGTGGTAGAACTGTACAATAATCACAAGTAATTTTATCTATCACTATTGCTGCTTATTCCTCTCTGGAGTATTGCACGTACAAGCCCAATTCCAACGAAGCTGGGACATTGTATAAAACAAATAAAAACAGAGTATGATGATTTACAAATCCTTTTCAAACTGTATTCAATTGAATACACTACAAAAACAAGATATGTAATGTTCAAACGGACAAGCTTTATTGTTTTTTTGCAAATATTCACTCATTTTGAATTTGAGGCCTGCAACATGTTTCAAAGGAGTTGGGCCAGGGGCAACAAAAGACTGGGAAAGTTGAGGAATGCTCAAAAAACACCTGTTTGGAACATTCCACAGGTGAACAGGTTAATTGGAAACAGGTGAGTGTCATGACTGGGTTTAAAGAGAACATCCCCAAAGTTCTCAGTCGTTCACAATTAAGGATGGGGTGAGGTTCACCACTGTGAACAACTGCGTAAGCAAATCGTCCAACAGTTTAAGAACAACATTTCTCCATGTATAATTACAAGGAATTTAGGGATTTAATCATCTAGAGTCCATAATATCATCAAAAGATTCAGAGAATCTGGAGAAATCTGTGCAAATAAGCAGCAAGGCCAAAAACCAATATTGAATGCCCTTGATCTTCGACCCCTCAGGCGGCACTGCATTAGAAGCCAGCATAATTCTGTAACGAATATTACAACATGGGCTCAGGAACACTTCAGAAAACTATTGCCAGTGAACAGTTCTTTGCTCCATTTACAAGTGCAAGCTAAAACTCTGGCTTTTGCTTTGCATGGTATATATCAACAACATCCAGAAACACCATCGGCTTCTCTGGGTCAAAGCTCATCTGAGATGGACTGACGCAAAGAGGAAAAGTGTCCTGTGGTCTATTGAGTCCATATTTCAAATTGTTTTTGGAAATCATGGACGTTGTGACGTTGTCTTTGTAGAGTTGTCTTTGAATATAGGTTGAAAAGAATTTGCAAATCATTGTATTCTGTTTTTATTTTTATTCATTTTATTTTATTCTTAGAAAAAGCCGTGGCCCAACAACTTAGTTCATATCTACATAATAACCATATATATGAAAAATTCCAATCTGGATTCAGGCCACATCATAGTACAGAGACAGCTCTAGTCAAGATAACAAATGATCATCTTGCCTCTGATCAAAGGCCACTGTAGTGGAGTATGGACCAGATCAAGAAATGAAAAATTTAAGACTCTCCTCTCTGATAATGATTTTTGGAACAGAACCCACATTCCACAGAATGTGTGTGTGTTGAAAGACTCTGCACACCCCCACACAAACTCACATGTCTACAACCAAAGACTAAGCAGAACACACTTCAGTGACCCCAGGATGAATGAGTCACTATCTTCAACGCCAGATGACTACTCCCCCTCTAAGAGAAAATTAAGAACCGGTTTATGACTGTTTTAAACCTAGGAGATCAAACGAAGTTTTCGAGACCAGGATTAAAGAACCCCAGTTTTATGCCCATCTGCGCCTAGATGGCGCACTGATTATCTTCTGCAAATCAATAGATGGCCCCAGAACTGACCCTGTAGTGACCTCTCGCAACCCTAGTTCAAACCAGACAAACAGCATGGACCAAAAGTGCCCCAAAGTGGACATTTGCGAAATCACGTTTCGACCTGTCTCCCTCTAAATAAAAAAATCCAGTACGCTCATTATGCTATGTCCAAATATGTATAAAGTATATTTTATCCAGTATTTTGTATTTAAAAAAATGTGATTTCTCTCTCCTCCCTGAAACGTGAAGAAAGTCACTTGAGCTTCAGACCCAGGATCCAATCAGAGAAAAGAGACCTCCCAAATGGGTGTGACCGCGCCACATCTGAAAAGGGGGTTGCCCAGCTCTTGTCTCTCTCTATTTTTCCGAGCTCTCTGTTTTTCGCTCTCTCGTTCCTGAACTTCTATTCTTTTCGTACGGCCCTAGTACGCTCTTTCCGTTCCTTTGTCTTCTCTCTACACCGACAAGATGACTCTTCAAAAGAACTCTTAAGAAAATGACTTCACGCAACTTCCAAGGGACGCCTTGTGTCAGTTAGCAGTGCGATACAGAAACTACAGAGTAACCTCCAGTAATTGTCAGTAATCCTTTCTTTGTTTATTTGCGTTCGTGTTTATAGCCCAATCCAAGTTTAATTTTATGACTGATCAAAGCAGGTGAAACCTATTCGTGGCCAGAATAAAAGACATTGCTAAAGCAGAGGAAAATCGTAGAATAAGTATAAGCTAAGTAATTCGAAATTAGTTCTAGAGATCGGAGGAAAAACAGCAAACTTTAACTTATCGGGAAGGGGAAAATCCAGCCAAGCCAGCAGCTCTCTGTGAAGGGAATCCCCGACTGACGTCACACCGTCCGAAGGACGTCGAAAAGTGGCTGACTCATCCGGGAGGGAATCTCCCCACTGATCAGCCTAACTTCAGCCGTGACAAGTCAAGCCCCAGAGAAACAACAGAGCGAAGATCTGCGGGACATCATCGGCTGTAATTACAACCCCGAAATCAACAGAAAAGTAAGCTAAAATTCCTAACTTCCAGAGCTGAAATTGAATTAAATCTCTTGGTAAAATAATATCTTGACCAGATCATATCAACAAGCCTCACTCCCAAGTCATATAGCCTAGCCTATCTCTAAATTCAAACCGGTTTCACCTGCATTGATTCCGTGAGATTTTGATGATTGTGCTATGTTTATCAAAATATTATCTTTCCTTTTAATAAAGTATTTCCATTATTTGAAATAATAGTGTGTGGAGTTTGTTCATTAAGAGTCTGAAAATCCTGAGGAACTCACGTAGGGGTGACAGTATTCCCTCTCTAATTAATTGTTAACATTTATGTAATTTAAGTCAGTAATAAGAATAATAATAATTGTTATAAAAGTTAGAATCACTATTAAGCATCACCAGCTCGGATATGGTCACTCCGCTACACCACATATCCCTGTTGGTGCTTCTTGACCTCAGCACAGCCTTCGATACAATAGACCACAATATTCTCCTAGAAAGGTTAGAAAACATGGTTGGAATTACAGGGACAGCCCTATTATGGTTCAAATCTTACTTAACGGAACGTTATCAATTCATAAAAGTAAACAATCTAAATTCAAATTATTCTAAAGTAAGATTTGGAATTCCGCAAGGCTCTATTTTAGGACCATTATTATTTACATTATACATGTTACTGCTAGGCACAGTTGTAAGAAACCATGACATTAACTTTCACTGTTACGCAGACGACAAGCAATTGTATATTTCAGCCAAGCCGGATGACAAACACAGATTAAAGAAAATAGAGGACTGTGTAAAAGATGTGAAAGGCTGCATGTTGAGTAACTTCCTCCTTCTAAACAGCAACAAAACAGAGGTCCTGCTTTTGGGTCCAAAAGTGGCAAGAAATAAATTATTAGATTTAATTTTAAATCTCGCTGACTTTCCAGTTAAACCTGGTTCAGCAGCAAAAAATCTTGGTGTCATAATTGACCTGGATTTGATCAACACATAGGCAGTATAATAGAAATGCCTTATCCCTGCAGGACGCAGAAACATTAGTACATGCCTTTATTACTTCAAGGCTTGACTACTGTAACGCACTACTGTCAGACTGCACAAGCAGAAATTTAAGTAAACTTCAACTAGTTCAAAATGCTGCAGGCAGGGTCCTCACAACAACCAGAAAATTTGAACATATCAACCCAGTTCTATCATCACTTCATTGGCTGCCTGTAAAATTCCACATTGACTACAAAATTCTGTTACTAACATATAAAGCTCTACATGGGCTCGCTCCTGAATACCTTCAAGACACTATTTCCTATTATGAGCCTCCACGTTTACTCAGATCACAGAATACTGTTTTTTTAATTGTTCCCAGAATTCAGAAGGCCTCAGCTGGGGGAAGAGCCTTTTCTTATAAAGCCCCCCAACTCTGGAATGATCTTCCAGAAAATGTTCGGGACTCAGACACAGTCGCAATCTTCAAATCTAGGATAAAAACTCATTTGTTTATCTATGGGGGAGCATTAACTACCAAAAGATAAAGGCAGCAGATCCAGGGAGTCCATGGACACAGGGAATTATAGTAAACTGAGACGCTGGTGCTGTCGTCCCACCGCTTCACGCAATCACTCAGGTTTGTTGACGGTGGAGCGGAGGGATGCCAGTGTTTCAGGATGCTCCCATGTCTGTGTGTCCTTCTGGTTCTCTCCTTTTAGTTAAAGCTGTCATAGTCAGATCTGCCGGAGTCATTAGCCACACTCTGGAAATGTTCACATTTTCTGCTTTACAAACACCAAACAGTTCAAAACTAATTCCATCCCTTTACCTTTTTCAGAGTAAACAACTGCCCACCTGTCCGTCTGGACACTGAGGGATGACTGTCGAGATCCTCCTCCACGCTTCAGACCAGCTGCACACGCTCCAGCAACCACCAAGTCCTTGAAGCTGCCCCTACACTGAAGTTCTCATGAACTCCTAACTATTATTACCAGTAGATTGACCAGAGGAGGATAGGTCATCCCTTTTGAGCCTTGGTTCCTCCCAAGGTTTCTTCCTCAGCTGAGGGTTAATTGTTAACATTTATGTAATTTAAGTCAGTAATAAGAATAATAATAATTGTTATAAAAGTTAGAATCACTATTAAGCATCACCAGCTCGGATATGGTCACTCCGCTACACCACATATCCCTGTTGGTGCTTCTTGACCTCAGCACAGCCTTCGATACAATAGACCACAATATTCTCCTAGAAAGGTTAGAAAACATGGTTGGAATTACAGGGACAGCCCATCCCTTTTGAGCCTTGGTTCCTCCCAAGGTTTCTTCCTCAGCTGAGGGTTTTTTCCTTGCAACTGTCGCCCCTGGCTTGCTCACTTGGGGTTTTTTACATTTTTTTACATTTCATGTCAAATCTTTGTCTTACTGGAATTCTGTGAAGCTGCTTTGTGACAACATTAGTTGTAAAAAGCGCTATAAAAATAAATTTGATTTGATTTATTTGTTTTGCACCATGTCCCAACTTCATTGGAATTGGGCTTGTACAATGATAAACCTCTCTCGTAAGAAGTGTACTATAAGACACTACATGTGATCCTCTGTTTAGACTTGAATAAATATCAAATAAATACATTTGGAACACTCAAACCCTTTTCTGGTAAATTTCTAAATATAAATCCTCACCTGTGGGTCCCACTTGATGTCTATAAAGTCATTTCTAGTGTTTAAAAAAAATTTCTGTTAGCGTCTAAAATTTTGGGGAATTAGTAGTCAATTGGAAGCACGTGTAAACTTTTAGAGTCAAAAACCACATATTGTTCTTTTACAAAAAAACAAAAACAAATATTTTTATTTATTCCAAATATTTAGAAATTAAAAATCATTTCAATTTGGGGATCAGACCCAGTGAATATTTCATATTAAGTGAAACAACACCTGTAGATTATAATTATGTACACAGCCCAAGGAGATGGTGTATGCATTATCTCCTGAAATACTTTACACATTCATTTACATCTTTTGAAATCCTTCCTGTTAAAAAGCCAATCCTCTTACAAACAAGAGTCTAGTTTCACTGTTTAATATTTACAGGCCACCAGGTACCTATTCAGAAGTTTTTTGCGAGAAAAAGTATTTTTTGCAAGCTTAGCAGTGATAAAGTAATGAGTAGTAGTAATGATAAAGCTTTAATATCCATTTTGAGAATGTGGATGGTCTACTAGAAAGGTGCCATGCTGGTGCAGCAGGTAGTGTCGCTGTCACACAGCTGGGGTTGTGGGGTCACGCATCAATCCAAATGACTGTCTGTGAGGAGTTTGATGTGTGATTGATATATTTTATTTCTTCCCATGTCTATATGGGTTTCCTCCAAGTGCACCGGTTTCCTCCCACAATCCAAAACCACATGTTGGTAGGTGGATTGGCAACTTTTGTCCATAGGTGTGAGTGGGTGTACCTAGCCACAGGAATGCATAGCATTATTGTGCCAGTCCCAAAGCAGGGATAAACAGGGAGATTTGTCAGGAAGGGCATCCGGAATAAAACTGTGCCAAATTGATATGCGGATTGAATAATCTGGTGTGGCGACCCCTGACGGGAACAGCCGGAAGCAGAAGATGATCCACTAGAAAAGGCATTTTCATCAATCCTAGACTTAGTCAGGTTTACCCAATATGTAATGGCTTAAACATTACGGTAATCATACCCTTGATTTAGTTTTGACCCTGGGTGTCAGCATAGATAACTATTCCTTCTCAAACCACAGTAATGTCAGATCATTACCTAATTTTATGAGAGCAACATCTCAGTTAATATGTATATACATCCCCACGATACTGAATGAAACACTCAATAATGCCACCTACAGCATTGAATTTTATTGAAAACCTTCCAGATATATCAACCTAAGATCACTGTCCATCAAATCCAGTTTAACTGGACAGACTAACAGACTGTTTAGAAAATACCCTAAGATCAACTCTAGAAATTATAGCCCCTCTAAAGAGTAAAATCATTAGAAATTTTGACCATTACCAGTCTCCCCTCTTAAGCAGCTAGAAATGAAAAATCAAATTCCACAATTACCACTCGACACAATTCCAACTAACCTATTTAAAATACTACTAGTTATAATCAAGCCTCTTCTAACATCAGTAAATGCTTATTCTAGGAAACATACCTAGAGCTTTTAAATTAGCAGTTATTAAACCTTTGATTAAAAAACCATATCTTGGCCCCAGTGAACTGCAAAATTATAGACATATTTGTAACTTGCCATTCATATATAAGACCCTAGAAAAAGCTGTAGTCCAACAGCTCTGTTCGTATCTACAAAGAAACCATATGTATAAAAAATTTCAATCCGGATTCAGGCCATATCATAGTATAGAGACAGCACTTGTTAAAGTAACAAATGACCTTTTTCTTGCTTCTAATTAAGACTGTGTTTTACTATTGCTTTTGATACCATAGACCATGAAAGCATAGTTGGAATCACAAGAACAGCTCCTGTTTGGTTCTAATCTTATCTAACTGGACATTATCAGAAAACCTAAGTAAACTTCAGCTAATTCAGAACGCTGCAGCCAGTGTCCTAACTAAAACCAGAAAATTTTATCATATCAGCCAAGTTCTATCAGGTTTTCATGGACTTCCGATTAAATTTTTTACTGATCATAAAATTCTTTCATGGGGCTCTTCCACTGCATAGGACTTAAACAACTCTACTCAACTCCGCACCGTTCTTTGGCTTTTCCACTGATCAAATCTCGTACCTGGTCCATGTACCCGGGGTAAGTTTTCAGTCCCAGATACCTCGGAGTAGGTACTAAGTGATGACATGTAAACCTTGAAGAGCGCTGATTGGCCAGAGCCATGTCAATCATGACGATATGCAGAGCTCATTCAAATCCAGCACAAACTCTCTGCTTGTAAAATCTCTTAAGTTACAGAGCAGCTTTCACATTTATAATCGGACTCAACGGTAGCTTGTAACTTTACCTCAAGGTGTTTTGAAGAAGTTTATGCGCTCCTTGGGTCCGAGGCTGACGAAAATTTCCAAACATGCAACAAGTAAAACTGATCTGTGAGAAGTGGGGTGTGGAGCCATGTTCAGTCCAAAAAAACAAAAACAACACACAAATACATGATGAGTAAACAGCACCTAATTTTTCTGCTGTCGTGGTTTTTGCAAAGCCAGCGATTCCTGTTAGAGACAGGGTTTCGCAACGTTACTGGGTCCATTTCGAAGGGGAGCCCTGCCAGTGGCAAAAACAATTGCTTTAAGCGTGCCGAGCCGAGGCGAGCAGAGTTGAGTCAGTTAGAGCTGGACCCACGTGATGGAAAACTGACATTATTGACATACAAAGACCTTCATGGTCTTGCCCCTAAATACTTCCAAGAAACTTTTTCCTATAACAAACCCTTAGGTACACTTAGGTGACAGGACTCTGGCTTTCTACTTGTTCCAATATTTTAGAAGACTTCAGTGGGTGAAAGAGCTTTTAAAAATAAAACCCACCAAATCTCTAATAAACTTCCAGTTAATGTGCAGGATTCAGACGCAGTTTCAGTCTTTAAGTCTAGGCTGAAAACTTACTTGTGTAAGTGTAGTTTTAGTAATTAAACATTAATTACGCTTAGGTAAAGGCTCTAAATCCAGGGGTTCACTGGCCTAGAGAATTATGGTAAAGTGCAATGCTAGTGCTGTTGTCCCACTGCTTACACGCGATCACTTTGTTGACGGTAGAGTGAGGGGACGCCAGCGTTTCAGGGTGCCCTCATGTCTGTTACCAGCTGGCTTTTGTAGTTATTGGGTAACACTTTACTCTAGGGTGCTGTTCTTAAGGCTACACGACACCTAGAGAAAACCTTTATGACATCTGACATAAGCATATATAAATATTTATAAACATTTATTCCGAAAGGCAGCAATTGTCATAAAGGCTGCTTTTGTCAATTGAATAAGAGATTATAATACAAATCTTTCAACACATTTCTCTGAGTGTCCAGGAAAACACTTCAATGTTGAGCAGAACTCTGCTAGACTGTGTCAAATGAGGAGGCAATTATCTATACGCCGACACACAAATCACCAGGTTTGGTTGGAATCCCACCAGAACTGTTAATAGCAGTATGGAACTTAGACAAATTTTTCTGAAATCATTCAAATATTCTTATGAGCTTGGAACATTCCATAAACATCAAAAGTCTGTGTTCATTTCACGTCTTCTAAAACCTGGGAAGGATTCAACAGATTGTTCGAATTATAGACCCTTGTCACTTCTGAATGCTAATATAGAGATATTTACGGAAGTCCTTGCTAAAACATTGGATTCTTTTATTCCTGAACTGATACACAATGATCAAACTGGCTTCATACATTATGAATTAGCCTCTGACCACTTGCATAACCTATTCCAAATTTTACAGTTTGCTCCTTCACAGGTGCTAGGTTCTGCCGTACTTTCATGAGATACCGAAAAGGCATTTGATCAGTCTCAAAATTAAATCAAATTTTATTTGTCACCTACATAGTTATACACAGTACAATTTGCAGTGAAATGCTTTGACGACTGATCTACACGTTTGACAAAATACAAGTTGCGAAAGTGTCCTCATCCTCTCTGTGTTCGTTATCAGGAAGTGAAAATGCTTTCCTGATGGCAACTATAGTGAAGAATTTGTTGTTAGGATGACTGAGATCCTTCACAATCTTCTTGGCTTTGGACCAGCACAGCTTCTTATAGATCTGGAGGTCAGGAAGCATGACTTGGATGATGAGCTCAGCAGAGTGAACTACCCTCTTCAGGGTCTGTCTATCCTATTGGGTGCTGTTTCCGAACCAGGTTTTGATGTTCCCTGTTAGGATGCTCTCAGTGATGCATGAGTAGAAGTTCCAAAGCACCTTGGAGGGCAGTCTGAAGTCTCTTAGGCACTGGAGGTGGTAGAGACGCTGACAGGCTTGTTTTTTGCCAGGTAGTTGATGTGGCATGACCATGACAGGTCTTGTGAGATGTGAAATCCAAGGTACCAGAAGCTGTCCACTCTTTCCAAAGCAGCACTGTTGATCCTCACAGGGTGGTAGTACCTTATCTGTTTCCTGGTGTAGTCCACTATCAGGTCCTTAGTCTTGCTGATGTTGTGTAGCAAATTATTATTCTGGCACCAGGTCTCCAGGCTTGCACTCTCCTCCAGGTAGTCCCTCTCATCATTGTTGAGAGTATCATCAGCAAACTTGACGATGGATGAGGAACTGGAAGTGGCCACACAGTGTCCAGATGAGATAGAGCAGAGTGAAGCAGGTGTGAGATGGCATGATCTGTGGAGCGGTTGTGGCAGTAGGTGAATTGTAGTGGGTCCAGAGAGTCCGGTAGATGAAGTTTCTGACCAGCTTTTCAAACCACATCATTACCACTATCTTAGAGCTACAGGGTGGTAATCATTGAGACAGGTTTTCTGAGGTTTTTTGGGGACAGGCACAATGACAGACTGTTTAAAGGAGGATGGAACAACCGCCAGCGAAAGGGAGAGATTAAAGATCACAGTAAATACTGGAGCAAGTTGGGATGCACAGGCTTTCAGGACTCCTATATATCCCATCAGGTCTTGCAGATTTTCTGATATTTATTTTTCAACATTTTCCTCACATCTCTCTCCGTGATGACAAGTGGCTGTTGTCCTGCAGGATGCTCTGCGCATGCACCATTAGTCACACTGTTAGCACTTCTGTTGTTAGCGCTGTTAGCATTTCCTGCTGCAGCTCCGAAGCAAGAATTAAAAGGTGTCCAGCTCATTCACCGGAGTCCCCTGAGCCCACATTAGTCCAGAAGGTGTGCTCAGTGGGCTGCTTTAAAGCATTTTTGTTTTGGATCAGTCTTTATTCATATGATGCTTACCCTTTACACAAATAGCACGTGTTAGCACAGGTCATATGATATCAGCTAAATTTCATCTAGAACGAGGCACTAGACATGGATCTCCCTTATTTGCTCCTGCTGTAGAGCCATTGGCTCAGGCTGTGAGGCAGAACATGTTAATCAAACCTATATATATATATATATATATATATATATATATATATATATATACACCGCGACCCTGAAATGGAGAAGCGGAGAAGAAAATGATGATGATGATGATGATATATATATATATATATATATATATATATATATATATATAAAAGGCTACCTTCATTTTATATCTCTTTAAACTGATGATGATGATATTTTACATTATGTATCAGACCAATCCTGCTCTCTTCCTAATGTAATTTCACCAATTGATCATGTTCTCTGGATACAAAATTAACTGATCAAAGTCTGTACTGATGACATTGGATGCTCTTGCGGAAGCGTATTTTCTTCATCCTGAAATCCCGACTCACAGGCCTCTAAATTTACATATTTAAAGATACATTCTAGTATTACTCTTGCTAGTAAAAATAATTATGCTTTTCAATACTGACAAAATTAGAAAAATTTGATGATGATCTACTTTACAACTTACCCTACACCAAAAGATATCAGTAATAAAAATGAATATCCATTCACAGGTGAAATTTTAGTTTTCTATGATACCACTCTCCCATCCAGCCACATTTTTTAAGAATTAGATTTAGCTTGCATCCTAGAATATGCTTGTCCACTTTGCAATGCCCCAAATCTTCTGGCAGTATTGGTTTTCCAAATTTTAAGTTGTACTATTGTACTATTTCAGTTGTGTTATTTAAGGATATGGTTAAATTCTTTTGTGCTAACTCCTTAGCATGCTATAGAAGAACCAATGATTGCACCACATAGAGGATGTACCCTTTTTAGGTCTTACTCAAAGATCTGATTTGCTCACTCTAGGACCTATAATAAATTGATTATCTGGAAAAAACTGCACAAACGTTTAGAACTTTCAGATTATTTTTATAAGTCTTGTCCTCTTTGGCATTATTTATTGACTGAGCTGAAACCATTCACATTTCCTCCTTGGAGTAATTTTTTTATAAGTGGTCAGAAACTTGTAAATACCTCATGAAAGAATAAAGGTACATTAAAACCAAGCCATTGTTTTACTTGTGAAATTCCAAATAAGTTTGATGTGTCACATGACCCTCTTCCCATTGAAAAAACAAAAGTTGGATCTAAAACGGCAGAGTTCAAAATGGCCACCATAGTCACCACCCATCTTGAAAAGTTTCCCCCCTCCCATATACTAATGTGCCACAAACAAGAAGTTAATATCACCAACCATTCCCATTTTATTAAGGTGTATCCAAATAAATGGCCCAACCTGTAGTTTTAAATTGAAGCTAATGCAAAATAAAATTCTTATGGCTGGCTCGACAGCATCTATGAAGGCTATTTTAAAGCAATATTATGAGCCTAATATTCTACTGAGGAACACACGGCTACAGTACTTTTTGGACATTTTGATCCTGAAACGGTCTAGAATCAAGCTTCGTAAGGCTACTTCAGCAATGATTTAGATGCTATTTGGTTCGTGATCAATCATATTTGAATAGGGGGATGGGTCTATTGCTACTTCCTGTGGTTATACTGTATATGTGTGTGTTCTGGTGCATATTTGATGCAATTATTGTGAATAAAAGAAAAAAAAAAAAAAAACTAAAATGTGTCAACTTGTCTAAGCTGTAGTGTTGGACACAGTGATGAGGCGGAGTGTGTCACAAATCTACTCTCAGACCCCTTGATCACTTACACCCCTTTTGCTCATGCTTTAAACATCATTAAACAGTTCATTTCAATGAATGCCTTAGAGAGAGCTCAGTGTAGGAATATGGATAGGGTAAGACTGCTCTGTGATTGGTGGTTTTGAAAAAAGAGCACTGTGATTGATTAATGCTGCGTTTGACCTCTGACCTACATTCACAATTTTGCGATCTGAATTTTTAAGGCTTGAATTTATGGGTCTAATTTTTTTTTATGGTGAATTTCTAAAATCTAAATGTTTCACCACCTTAAAATGTCAAGGTTATTAAATGCCATACAAATATAATTCAAATATATTCAGACAAACAATTCAAATGTTCAAAAATACCCATGTCACTGATCCATACAAAAGAACAAAAAAGATTCTTAAGTAGTAGAATGATCATCACATTGTTTGTAAGATTGTCTCTGTTAAGATGTTCTTGGAAAACGGTGCCCAGAAACATAGACAGAAATGCCTCCTCATTGGGATAGATACACCCTTCTCACATAGCTCTGAGAGCGTCAGACAGCCATGTTGGCAGCGGAGGAGTGGAATGGACTTTTTATAAAGGTTATTTTCTCAAATCACACCTGCACTGTGTCATTTACGCTGCCACCTTAAACTGTGCCGGATTTAACACTGCTCTGATTTGTACTACATTTTTTAGTGTACATTTTGTATATCCTATGGGAAAATAATCTTATTTCACATGAGCAGGTAGCAATGTATATTTATTTATTCATTCATTCATTCATTCCTTAAATGTCTGAAACCACTTATGCAGTTCAGGGTTGCGGTGGCTCCGGAGCCTACCCTGGAGGCAGGAACACACCCTGGAGGGGGCAGCAATGTAAATGTATGATAAAAAATATAATCATCATTGATACATCATGTATGTGTGCACTCCTATTTTGCACACTATGTATATAAATAAATACATTAATAATATTGCAGAAATATTATACTTCATGCACACAGAGATAAAGATTGTGCCCTGTTCCAGGTTTACCACTACAGTTTTTGTCCAGCTGTCATCATCACACCCTCCCCTTAACCAGTGTCTGATGCTTCATTCCATGCAAGCCTGGATATCAACACCTCATCTACTCCCATTATATACATGCGCCCCTCCCCAAGAGTGACAGCAAAGGCACCCACTTCACCAAATCTTCACATTTTCACTGAAGACATGGTTAGAGGTGAGCTGAGGTGATGCCGCAAAAGGACAGCAGCTGGACCGGACAAATAGGTTATGAGCCATCCTGCTGGACTTGTAAACTGGAAGAACAGCAGAGAAAAAGTATCCAAAGTGCCTCAAGTTGCACTGAATACAGCACCACAAAAACACCTAGATCCTGCATTGTCCTGCACGTCAACAAGGAAACTATACCACGCTGAAGTTAAACCCGTTCAATTCTACTCTACGATAACGCTTTATTTGAGGCTCTCATGTGGGGGAAGACGGCTGAACATTTGCCCTCGACTACTGAAGTCCTGTGCTACAGAGCCCCTACAGCACATTTTCAACTTGAGTCTGTGAATGAAGTGTGTCCCCACACTTTGGATGGCATAATGCCTCATCCCTGTGGCCAGGAAGGTCTGGCCCAGTGTGCTTAATGACTTCAGGGCAGTCACTTTAACACTGCATTAACATGAAGACCCTGAAGTGACTGCTACTACATCTTCTTAAGGCCCTGGGTTTGACAGGAGAAGTAAGGAGTATAGGCTGCCATCATCTACAGTTTCCTTTGGGCTCACTCTATGGTAACTCTGTAAGAGTAATGTTTTTTATTTTCTCAGCGCCTTCAACACCATATAGCCTCTACAGCTCAAAAATAAGTTGGCAAGGATGCAAGTGGACTTATACCTGGTAACCTGAATCACTGACTATCTCACTGGCAGACCTCAGCTTGTCTAGCTCAAGGAATGTACATCAGAGACTGCAGTCAAGCAGCACAGGAGCACCAACTTTTCTTTACAATGTACACCTCAGACTTTATGTACAAATCTGAGACATGCCACATGCAGAAGTGTTTGAAAACACTGCCATTGAGGTAAGTGTAAGTGGAGGACAGGAGGAGGAATACAGATGCCTTGTGGAAGAATTGGTGGCATGGTGGCACAGGAGCAATCTATAGCCGGACACATTCAAAACCAATGAGATGGTGGTGGACTGGGGGGGCAGGGCCAACTCCAAAGACAACCTCTGTTGAGGAGTTTGAAGTGGAGATGGTTAGGTCCTACAGGTATTTTGGACTGCAGCTTAATGACAAGTTGGACAGGTCTGAGAATATCAACATCCTTTACAGGAAGATGCAGAGCTTCCTAAGGAGGCTGGGGTACTTTAACACCTGTAGGAAGTTCCAAATGTTCCAAAAGTGCAAATATTCTACCAGTCTGTGGTTGCCAGCTGTCTTTTTATGCAGTAATGTGCTGGGCAGGTATCATTAAAAACTCAGACAAGATGCAACTTGATAAGCTGATCAGGTGAGCAGTGTAAGTGTGGCAAATGTGGAGATAAACTCTGGTTAATGTGACTGAGAGAAGGACATTGTGCAAACTCCTCTCCATAATAGATGAAGATGGGTCATCAAATACACATATCATCATGGAAAAGAGGAGCATGTTCAATGGCAGATTGCCGTTGCAGTCCATCAGTACTACTGAATAATACACTGTACCTGTGTCTAGGTAGAGTGCAGTTACTTTGATATATCCTGTATATTTTTATATCCTTATAATGGGAATTTCTACTATATATTTTTTCTTGCTACTATTTCCTTCAGGATCAATAAAGTATACCAGTTAATCATGACCCTAAAATGGATACGTGGAAAAGATGAATGAATGAATGAACATATATAGTTATTGATCTAAGTAAGATGAAATTGATTATTCTACTAGGATCGCGTTATAGTCCATGCTCCATTAAAGAGGAACAAAAGGTTTTGCAGTAGATAAAAAAACAGTTGTTGGATCATTTAACGTGAAATGCATAATTCAACCTGGGCCACAGTAATTTCTGCTATATTTAAAGTGCAATAAAATGTTCTCTAGATGCTAGAACAGAACTGTAGCATTATTTAAGGTGGAATTTAACATTCTGCAGGCAACAGTACACAGGTTTGACCACTTAAGAGTGGTGCATTGATGTTGGATTGAAATGTTGGTAAATACCAGTAACTGCTGCACCTTTTAAGGTGAAAAGGAGAGCTTTTATAGGAAGTTACAATGTCTGAAACCAAGTTACCCATGAGCATTGTAAATGCGAATGTGAATGCGTTAGTGCAACCAACATCAAAACAGGCATGACTGTCACACCATCTAAATGCAACTGTTATAAGAAATGTTAACAGTAGGATTAAGTGACTAGGTGCCTGACAGCTCCTCTAAAAATAAGCTAATGTATGTAATGAATAGAAAGGTCTCAGACCAGCATACTGTTGATCGCTTCACTCCTAAGTGTAAACCTTCTTATGATATTGCAAAACATACTAAATTTGATTTTAGGTGTGGGAAAATGTGTCAAAATTAGCACAAGGAAAACTAATCATTGAAATTCATTGAAACTAACCACTGAAAGTCAGTTCATAGGAGAACAAAATTAGGCTGAAATTGGCTGCTTTTTACAAAATATAAGGGGGGTAGGTGGAGATTCATATTATACTGCCACTAGCCAGTAGAGGCACTGGACCTGTGCTAGCATTGTGGTGTCCATGATTTCTACAGTTACTTATTTATAATTTGAACATAATATATTGATAGAAAGAAAATGCTTTTTGGAGCACAGTAAACTCTGTATGTGTAGCATCTGAATGAACCTACAAACAAAAGATATAGAATTCACTTCATGCTACAGTGACATGGTTCAAATCAATAAAAACAACTAATCATGAATGTAAAAGTTGTGTATGCAGTACAAAATGCACGCTAGTGAAAGCTTTAACGTTGAAGTAGTTTCTAACAATGTGTGTGTGTGTATGTTTTTGGTCGTATACATGTATGCCCCTGTATAGGGACGTGAATAAACAAAGAGTTTTTTTTGTTTTCTAATTAATCAAGTGCACAAAACCTTTACACCACTCTTAACTGATCAGTTACAGATTTTGTATGGGCACAATATGACAAAAATTACAATATGACATAAATATCCACACGGTTGATATAATGACCCACTCTTGCTTTATGTGGAAAGGGCACGCATGGTTTATGACACTTGGTACAGAAGACCCAAGTTTGCCCCAGCTTCAGAGAAGACGTTCAAATGTTGGTCCAGCTAATAATTTAAATAGATTACAAATATTTAAAACCAAAAATATTTTCGGTCTATTACTCGATGGCATGCAAAAAGTAGTATTAGCACTTATTCCCTGCCCACATATATTTACAACATCCTTAGTAAACAGTACAACTAACGAGGCATGCTTACGAGGTGATGTTGAAGGGTGGGGTTCGAGCTAGTGTTTTTAATTGTGGCACACCTGATCCAATACAAAGGCGGCGGCCAGAAAAAGAACATTCTGACAAAAATTACGCAAATCATTTCTATATGAATACTTTGTAGAAATGCTCCAGAAGTGTATGTTCTAAAAGACCTATTATTCGTATCTTGATAAAGTAATAAATAAACGTGTGCCCCAGGCCTCAACAAACCGTCGTTACAATTTTAAACATGTGCCCCTAATTGTAAAAATCAGACAATAGAACACATAGGCAACTTGAAACAACGTTAATAAATATTATTTAGTAAAATTGCAAGTCATACCTGGGCAACCTTTTCCTTTGCCGGACATGCAGTCACTGCTGCTTTGGGGATACGATGATTCAACGCTAAGCACCGTAGCGATGGCCAAGATACAAAATACTGTGCTATGAAGACTCTTTTTGCATTGTTCTCCAATCCCTCTCATCCGATAGCCTAACATGATGATTTCGGTCCTTCTCGATGTGCAGTTAGCTTTGGTCTTGTTAAGAATATAAATATTTTCTGGCACAACACACAAAGCTAAAGTTAAATCATACAAACTATTTTTCGCTCGAGCAGGTTTGGTTATTAATGTGGACTATTTTCGGGGAATCTTACAATTTTTTTAATTAAAATAAATATTAAACTAATAACACACACCGTGTATCAAGAAATAGATGCATTTCACTCTGTGACTACTGCTAGCCTGCTACTCTTCACTGGATCCAGTCGTAGCTCTCTTTATCGCTGTCTTTGTTTGCATGTCTCCCGTGTATCCTACCCGTTAAACAATTCCAAGGGGGAAGCGTCTCTTTTCTTCAAACGGTATAGCGTATATTGGTAATTTCTAAAAGCCTTTATGATTTGGAAAAAACAGCATCAAATCTCAGTCGCAAGAATGCTGCTGATAAACCAACAACAAAGGGTCCGCAAAATATGGTTTAAAATCACGTGACATAAGGCCACATCCCCCAATTCCCACCGGAGCCTCAGCAGCTCCTACAGGGAAGTATTTTGAATGAGATGTCTGGTATCGAGTGCTTTTTATGTTATTATTATTATTATCTACAATTATCACCAATATCTACAAGATCAATTGGATTTTATTGAATACATTTCTTGAGACCGAGATTGGCCATGGCTATATGTGCACACACAAGAGGAGCCCATTGTCCCACGTCCAGCTGAATGCGTGTGGAGAGAGGAAAACTCACTCAGCTAAAATCTGTTCAAAATTATGCCTGTATTCACACCTTCCTCTACCTGAACTATTAATGTTTTAGTTTATATAAACGTGATTGTAACTTGTAAATAAGGAATGAACAGAGAGATCAAACCTGCCAAAATTACAAATTAATTAATTATTAAATGACTCAATAAAATTAATTTCCTCCGTAATAACAATAAATATAAAAAACATAAAATAAAAACACAGAAATTAAATACAACTTTATATAAATTAAAATTTATCTTTACCTGCATGTGTATATAATTTACATTCTATTCTTATTTTTTTAATGTAAGTATATTTTGTTATTTATTTTTATTTTATTCTTTTTCTTTTTTTTTGTATTAATTTTAATGTCAGTTTATTTCTATAACTACATATTTTTTGCATTCATTTATTTTCCCCGTTTTTGTTTACTGTTATATGATAATGAGGGGGCTGTCCATCAATAAGTCTGAATATTCTTATTGGTTGTTTGATGCCCAATGCTGAAGCTCAACTGTACATGACTTGAACTGTACATCAGCCGTGGAGGCCTTAATATAAGAAAGGCCGGCGCTCCAGAACCAGAAATCCATAAGGAGGAGTTGGATGTGATCCAGATCCTCCTTCACTGTGTTTTCATTGTATTAGACTAAAGCACCTCCCAGTACAACCTAACACTTACCCTAATCCCAGAGCCATATAGAGGGAGAGTTGCCAACAAAAGTCCAAAATGCTTGCTGTTCACATGGCTCATGCAGGCTCCAAATAGTAAGCTCTAGGTGGCCAATTTAAATGCATCTGTGAAGCTGCTTTGTGACAACATCAGTTGTAAAAATATGGAGTAAGATCACTGTCAAAAATAAACGTGTGCATGCTCATATTCTTTCTTACACAAATATTTAATTTGTACACAAATGTCTGTTTTGTGTGTGTTTTGTACGAATACAACTTAAAAAATATACAATTATAAAGAGTTACGCATACTTACTTCTAGATTACGAACACAAATTGGAAAGTGAGAAAACACTGTCAAAAATCACTGTCACTGGACTTACAGGCAAGATGCATAGAGCAGAAGGCCAGTCGATTCGATATAGTGCGCATGCGTGGTCTGCTGCGTTTTGTTTTGAACTGGTGGCGGCGGCAGGGTCCATGTACATTTTATTAGTTTTGGACTGAATGGAGAAGGGGAGAAACAAAAAAAATTCAGCTCATTTATTCATTTTCAGTTTGAACACACAAAGACAGGAACGAGAATACAGTCCGTGTTTTGTGTATGGTTCATTATTTTGAAGTGTGGGTTGGGCTTAAAGCACCCTTTACACCTCATTAGTCAGTCTGAGCGATCACCTGTTCTTTAGCAGCTCTCTGCAGTTAAAATAAAGGTCCCAAACTATGAGACTCTCTCTGGACTAATTTCAA
The DNA here is from genome assembly GCF_029633855.1 of Hoplias malabaricus. Taxonomy (NCBI): domain Eukaryota; kingdom Metazoa; phylum Chordata; class Actinopteri; order Characiformes; family Erythrinidae; genus Hoplias; species Hoplias malabaricus. The sequence goes on along the minus strand of NC_089809.1, from coordinate 11,753,408 downwards.
CAGTTTGTGTGAAATTAAAGCCTGGTATGTATACTTTGTTTAATTTAACATGGTTTGGGGGTTGCATTTTATTTCAAATTGATTATAAAATCATCTTTAAATTAAATATGGCTTGCCTGCTCATAGAGTTTTAATTATAGATAATGATCAAGGGAATTTTTCTATTATCTGGCATTATAATTCATCCACAGAAAAATACATTATATATTTGAGATTATTATCATTATTATTATTATCATTTTAATGCTCCAGGCATATAAGCTTCATATTGCACAAGCAGGAAAAATTACAACCAAAAAATTACAGATAAAAACAAATGGTTAAAATAAAACTAAATACAACTCAGATGTTGTTACTTTTATTAAATGTGTCCTTTTCATGAATATAGTTATCAGCTGAACAAAAAGTTTGTAATTCTACACACCAGTGGTTCCAGGCTTGCATCCTTCACTTCATAAATGTCATACTCTATAAGGCAGATACAATATGAACGTCTCATATGAAAGCTGGAACTATCCTCTTTCCGTCTGAGCAGTATTACTATGTAAAATGTGGACAACTAATGAGGAATCTGCTTCAAATATAAAATGAACGTGTGTGTGCCCTGTGAAGAATAGAACAATATATCCAATACTACCTTTAAAATACCACCAGCTTAAAGAGACTGTCAATATACTTTGACTGACACCTTACTACAAATTCCACTTTAAAAAATCCCCATTTAAATTAGACTTCCACCTCAAATAAATGACCACTTCAAATAACCCTTAAAACGATGCGCAGACACACAGCCAAAACTGGAATTCAATTAATTTCTACAGGGGTCCATCCTCCAAACAAATGCTTATAGTTTGAAACTTTTTCCTTGTTCATTTTATAACCAAACATACCGTAGCAACAAGGACACACTGGGGATCGATCTGGTGTAAAAAAAAAAAAATTCATTTTGAGCAATAAAAAGTGTCATGATTGGTTAATCACCGAAAAAATTATTGAAAAACTGCGCGCTGAGCCGCTCTGAAATACATCGAACTCTATGGGAGCCGAAACCCTCCCTAGTGCTGAACATAAATTCATAACTCAAAAACCATACTTTCAAATGTTCTCAAATTCACAGGTGCTAGAAAGATGAAATTTCTCTACTATTTAAAATTTAAATGAAGTTTCTAAGTGAAAGTATAAGGAAGTTATGGGGAAATGTTTGGCTGAAAATTGTATAGCAAAATTGGGTCAGAGATATTAATTTCAATACCTTCCTATAGGAGTGTACACACCCTCCAAACAAATGCTTATAGCTCGGAAAACTTTTCCCACATGGCTTAACCGAATATACCGTTACGACAAGGACACTTGGGGGATCGATTTGTTGTAAACATTTTTCATTTTGAACAAGAATTGATTGTGTTATGATGAGTTAATTACAGAACAAATCATTGAAAAACTGCGCGCTGAGCCGCTCTGAAAATACATTGAACTCTATGGGAGCCGAAACCCTCCCTAGTGCCAAACAAAATTTATAACTCAAAAACCGTATTTTCAAATTTTCTCATATTAACAGGTACTAGAAAGTGGAAATTTCCCTACCATTTAAAATTTAGTCTCTAGGTGAAAGTATAAAGAAGTTATGGGGAGATGTTTGGCTGAAAAGTGAAAAAAGGCTTTCCGGGCAAAGGCGCTAGAGTGACGATGATGTCACGCACTCTAACCATCTCCCATTCAAGTGAATGGAGGGATATTGAAGGAGGGATTAAACGGAATGGATGAGTGCGAGAGGTGACGTGGTGGGTCTCAGTGTGCCCAGGTCTGACCATCTGAAATCTCGTGTCCATAGCTTCAAAATTGACCGAGTTAGAGCATGTTGAAATTTTGGCCAGTGCATTCCTATGGTAAAAATTTCCATTTTGGAAGCTCGTATACCAGAATCCGTAAGTCGGATCACTCCAAAAAGCACAAGCAACCCGAGTTGGCCTAGGATCTATGACTGTGTGAAGTTTCACGGCTGTAGTATGAAAACCCTAGGAGGAGTAGCATTTTACATTTTGTGAATAGAATAATAAGAATAATACGATTTCAAAGAACAGTAATTTGGCTTTGACAAGCCAAATTAATAATAAGATTTCGAAGAACAATAATTTCATTCATTGCAGACATTTTGCTGAAATCAAAAGTTCATTTTTGTCACGCCCTCGTCTTGTCATGCCTGTTTTCCTCACCATGTGCTCTCTCTGCACATGGCTCTGTCTGTTGTTGTCCTTGTCTCCTCCTATGTCCCACCTTTGTTCAGCCTCCTCGTCTGTGTTTCATTTGTTACCCTGCCCCCTCGTTATCTGTCTCAGGTGCGTCTCGTCTGTGTATTGTATTTAAGCCCCCTTCTCTCACTTCCTCTGGTCGGACATTTCACCTATGTTTTGCTCTTTCCAAGTCAAGTCATGTTGTTTCGTGTTGTGTTGTTACCTTCCTAGTCAAGTCGTTTTGTTTAGTTTCCCAGTCGTGTTGTCTCTTTCTTTTTTTAGTCATGTCATGTTGTTTCCTTCCTTCTCTGTGTCAAGTCGTTTTGTTTCCTAGTCGTTTCGTATTTGTATCCTATTCATGTCGTGTTATTTCTTTGTTTTGTTATATTAAAGTCATTGTGTTTTAGCAAGTGCGTCCGCCTCCATCAGTCCACCCCGTGAATCCTGACAATTTTATATCTCATTAATGTGCACTCACTACCCCATCTTGACAGAAAAACAACAGATGTAGAATTTTTGCAAGTTTATTGTTGAGTCTTCTTGGGAATGATGCAATACGTTTTTCACACCTTGATTTGGGGATCCTCTGCCATTCTTCCTTGCAGATCCTCTCCAGTTCTGTCAGGTTGGATGGTGAACGTTGGTGGACAGCCATTTTCAGGTCTCTCCAGAGATGCTGAATTGGGTTTAGGTCAGGGCTCTGGCTGGGCCAGTCAAGAATAGTCACAGAGTTGTTCCAAAGCCACTCCTTTTTTATTTTAGCTGTGAGCTTAGGGTCATTGTCTTGTTGGAAGGTGAACCATCGGCCCAGTCTGAGCTCCAGAGGACTCTGATGAGGTTTTTGTCCAGGATATCTCTGTACTTGGCCGTATTCATCATTCCTTCAGCTGCAACCAGTAGTCCTGTCCCTGCAGCTGAAAAACACCCCCATAGTATGAGGCTGCCACCACCATGTTTCACTGTTGGGATTGTTTTGGGCAGCTGATGAGCAGTGCCTGGTTTTCTTCACACACAAGACTTAGAATTAACACCAAGAAGTTCAATCTTCATCTCATCAGACCAGAGAATTTTATTTCTCATAGTCTGGGAGTCCTTTGTGTGTTTTTTTGGCAAACTCTATATGGGCTTTCATATGTCTTGCCACTCTACCATAAAGCCCTGACTAGCGGAGGGCTGCAGTGATAGATGACTTTGTGTAACTTTCTCCCATCTCCCTACTGCATCTCTGGAGCTCAGCCACAGTGATTTTGGGTTCTTCTTTACCTCTCTCACCAAGACTCTTATCCCACGATTGTCCTGTTTGGCTGGACGGCCAGGTCTAGGAAGTGTTCTGGTCACCCAAACTTCCTCCATTTAAGGTCACTGTGCCCTTAAGAACCTTGAGTGCTGCAGAAATTGTTTTTTAACCTTAGCCAGATCTGTGCCTTGCAGATGATCCTTCCTCATGATCCTCATTTGCTCTGACACGCACTGTGAGGTCTTATAGACAGGTGCGTGCCCTTCCTAATCAAGTCCAATCAGTTTAATTAAACACAGCTGGACTCCAATGAAGGAGTAGAACCATCACAAGGAGGATCAGAAGAAATAGACAGCATGTGGGTTAAATATGAGTGTCATAGCAAAGGGTCTGAATACTTATGATCATAGGAAATTTCAGTTTTTCTTTTTTAATAAATTTGCAAAAATTTCTACATTTCTGTTTTTTTTTTCTCTCAAGACAGGGTAGTGAGTGTACATTAATGAGAAATAAAATGAACTTTTTTGATTTTAGCAAATGGCTGCAATAAAAAAAAAGTGAAATATTTAAAGGGGTCTGAATACTTTCCTACCCACTATATATATATATAAAATAATACAGAAATAAATATATTGAGTAATAGGGTGTCTGGACTCTCCCTGTGGGCATCTGGTCTGGATGCCTCCTGGACACCTTGCTGTTGAGGTGTTCCGGGCATTTTCAACAGGGAGGAGGCCCCGGGGCAGACCCAGAACACGCTGGAGAGACTACATGTGTCGACTGGCCTGGGAACGCCTTGGTATACCCCCCGGAGGAGCTGGAAGCAGTGGCTGGGGAGAGGGAGGTTTGGGTTTCTTTATTCGGACTGCTTCCACCATGACCCAGACCAGGGTAACCCGTGGAAAATGGATGGATGGATGGATGGATGGATGGATGGATGCATAAATATTAACTTAAAAATTAAAAAGAAATACTTTATTTGGTTTTGGTTTTAAGTCACTTATTTGTTTATTTATTTATTCATTCATTCATTCATTATCTGTAACCGCTTATCCAATTCAGGGTCCAATTCATGGAGCAGAGGGATGCCAGTGTTTTAGGATGCTCCTGCGTCTGTGTGTCCTTCTGGTTCTCTCCTTTTAGTTAAAGCTGTCATAGATCTGCATGTTTACATTCTCTGCTTTACAAACACCAAACAGATTAAGACTAATCCATCCCTTTACTTTTTTCCGTGTGAACTTGGAACTGTTTTGATCCCTCTAGTTTTCCTGTTACTTATTTCTACTGTTATTTCTGTACTTATTTCTGTTTTTACAATTTACTAACCATCCATAGATCTATCTTACAGATTGTCTCCACAGGAATATTTATTACAGAGGCACTAAAACTGCCACCGGACCCTGGAGTAATGTTTCTGGTGTAAGTTACTAAAATCAACCAAAAGCGGTAAGTACCTGCAATTCCATGGATACTACTGTCTGTTTTGCCTGCTCAGAGTGTGGCATGTTTAGTTTAACCCCCTTTTCCACCTCTAGTAATTTTCCACTCTAATAATGATAGTGGTTGTGTTTGTGCTAAGTGTCAGCTAGTTAGTTCTCTGGTGGATAAAGTGGACTAGCTAGAAGTGCGCATCCAGAGCTTATTATTATCAAGGGATAAACAGCAAGATTCAGTGCTAGCAACTCCAGATGCCTTAGGGAGAGTTAGGACCCCCTCGACTCCGGCGTTAGAGCCCTCACAGCGCGGTTAATGGGTGACGTCTCGGTGACATAGCCGGAAAGCTAAGGCTGATACTAACGCTGAGGCCAAAGCCAGCCCACCGGGACACCACACTCCTCCGATTCGCGTGTCAAACTGGTTTGCCCCGCTCAGCGAAGCACCCGCTGAGGAGCCTGTTAAGAGTGCTCTGGTTATAGGAGACTCTATTGTTCGACACGTGAAATTAGCTACTCCTTTAGGGGGGCCGGCAGTAACAGTTAGCTGTTTATCGGGAACCAGAGCGCAGGATATTAGTGGCAACCTTAGACTGTTAGCTAATAGGAGATATTCGAGGATAGTCATTCATGTAGGGGCCAATGACATTCATCTGTGGCAGTCTGAGGTAACTAAGGGTAATATTAGAGAGGTGATGAAACTGGCCCAGATGATGTCAGATGCCGTAATCTGCTCTGGTTCCATCCCAATGCGGCGCGGCGTTGAAGCCTACAGCAGACTTTCGGCATTAAACTGCTGGATGTCCAAGTGGTGTTCCGAAAATCAAGTGGGCTTTATAGACAATTGGTTACGTTTCAAGGGCAAGCCTGGTCTTATAGGTAGGGATGGTATCCACCCCATGCGGGAGGGTGCTGCCTTGGTTTCTTGCAGCATAGCACATAGTCTTTTAGTTAGTCAGCAGAGTAGTGTAGACAGCTGCTGACAATCCACAGCCGGGACCAGGCTGCAGACAGACAGGCTAAACCGATCATCTGCAAATTGCCTTGAGGCCTCACCTAGGTTCAACTGTATTGAGACTTTCCCCCAAAGTAAATGTAAAAGTTGAAAAACAAAATCAGCCTGTTTCAGCAACCTAATCAACATTAAATCATACACATATGATAGCAGCAACATCTCAGAACTAAAATTTGGGTTACTCAACATAAGATCACTAAACTCAAAAGCAGTCATTGTAAATGATATCATAAGTGATCATAAATTCAACGTTTTCTGTCTCATGGAAACGTGAGTTAGACCAAATGAATATTCAGCACTAAATGAAGCCACCCCCCTAAGCTATAATTATGTACATAGCCCAAGATTATCAGGCAAAGGAGGTGGGGTATGTGTAATTTACCAAAATACCCTAGAAATCAGTCTTAAACAATGTGACACATTCACTTCTTTTGAGGTTCTCTCCACCATTATTACAAATCCGGTCACAAAAAGGACGCATTTTTATTGTGCAACATTTACAGACCACCAGGGCCTTACTTAGAATTTCTGAAAGAATTCAGCGATTTTGCTGCAAACCTAGCGGTTTGCAATCATAAAGTTATAATTGTAGGAGAATTCAATATCCATTTTGAGAAGGAAAGTGACCCACTATAAAAGGCATTTACTTCAATCTTAGACTCTATTGGTATTACTCAAAAAGTACCAGGGCCTACACACTACTAAAGTCACACTTTAGACTTAGTTCTGACACTAGGTCTAAACATTAACAAAATTAATATCTTACCACAATCCTCAGCAATCTCCGACCATTACCTAATTTCATATGAGCTACGTCTTAGCCATAATATATGTAAGACCCCTCGCTATTCTACAAAGCGTATAATACCATCTACCGCCCTACAATTTATAGAAAACCTCCTAGAAATATCAACACCAGTTCCCACTCCATCAGACCCAATGGAGCTAGATGTACTAACTGACTACTTAGAAAATACCTGTCGATCTACATTAGAACATGTAGCACCACTTAAAAGAAAAATTATAAGACAGAAAAAGCTCGCCCCATGGTATAATGATAAAACCCGTACTTTAAAACAAACATCACGGAAACTAGAGCGGAAATGGCAATCAACCAAGCTGGAAGTGTTCCATTCTTCCTGGAAGGACAGCCTCATAGAGTATAGAAATGCCCTCACTAAAGCTCATTCAGCATATCTGGCCTCGCTGATCTCCAATAATAAAAATAATCCGAGAGTACTGTTTAGTGAACTACAAAAAATCAAGCAGGTTCTGAACAACTAATTCCAGCAACTTTCCCCAGTAAAGATTTTATGGACTTTTTAAATAATAAAATTGAGAATATTAGACAACAAACTCAAGCCACAGGATTAAATCCGACCTGGCTGCCACCCGATGTGACTGATATAAAACATAATGTAATTGTAAAAGAAAGACTTGAAACCTTTTACCCACTCCCACAGTTAGAACTAGAGAAGATTATCAACTCCCCAAACTGTACAACTTGCCCAATTGATGCAATTCCCACAAAATTAATCAAAGAAGTACTACCAGCTATTATCAATCCTCTTTTAACTATAGTAAACTCATCCTTTAGCCTGGGCCATGTACCCAAAGCCTTTAAACTAGCAGTTATTAAACCTATGATCAAGAAACCAAATCTTGATGCTAGTACACTGTCTAATTACAGGCCTATTTCTAATCTGCCATTTCTATCCAAGATCTTAGAAAAAGCCATGGCCCAACAACTTAGTTCATATCTACATAAGAATCATATATATGAAAAATTTCAATCTGGATTCAGGCCACATCATAGTACAGAGACAGCTCTAGTCAAGATAAAAAATGATCTTGCCAGCCCGATGACAAACACAGATTAAAGAAAATAGAGGACAGTGTAAGAGACGTGAAAGGCTGGGTGTTGCGTAACTTCCTCCTTCTAAACAGCAACAAAACAGAGGTCCTGCTTTTGGGTCTAAAGGTGGCAAGAAATAAATTATTAGATTTAATTTTAAATCTCGCTGACTTTCCAGTTAAACCTGGTTCAGCAGCAAAAAATCTTGGTGTCATAATTGACCCGGATTTATCATTTGATCAACACATAGGCAGTATCACTAGGACAGCTTTTTTACATCTTCACAATATTGCTAAGATTAGAAATGCCTTATTTACTTCAAGGCTTGACTACTGTAACGCACTACTGTCAGGATGCACCAGCAGCAATTTAAGTAAACTTCAACAAGTTCAAAATGCTGCAGCCAGGGTCCTCACTAAAACTAGAAAATTTGAACATATTCTATCTGTTCTATCATCACTTCATTGGCTGCCTGTAAAATTCCGCATCGACTACAAAATTCTGTTACTAACATATAAAGCTCTACATGGGCTCGCTCCTGAATACCTTCAAGATACAATTTCCTATTATGAGCCTCCACGTTCACTCAGATCACAGAATACTGTTTTTTTAATTGTTCCCAGAATTCAGAAGGCCTCAGCTGGGGGAAGAGCCTTTTCTTATAAAGCCCCCCAACTCTGGAATGATCTTCCAGAAAATGTTTGGGACACAGTCGCAATCTTCAAATCTAGGCTAAAACTCATTTGTTTAGTTTATCATTTGGTAATTAATGCTCCCCCATAGATAAAGGAAGCAGACCTGGGGGGTACATGGACACAGGGAATTCTAGTAAACTGAGATGCTGGTGCTGTCGTCCCGCCGCTTTATGCGATCACTCAGGTTTGTTGACGATGGAGCGGAGGGATGCCAGTGTTTTAGGATGCTCCCGTGTCTGTGTGTCCTTCTGGTTCTCTCCTTTTAGTTAAAGCTGTCATAGTCAGATTTTCTGCTTTACAAACAACAAACAGTTCAAAACTAATTCCATCCCTTTACATTTTTCTGAGTAAATGACTGCCCACCTGTCTGTCTGGACACTGATGGATGACTGTCGAGATCCTCCTCCACGCTTCAGACCAGCTGCCCATGCTCCAGCAACCACCAAGTGCCTTGAAGCTGCCCCTACACGGAAGTTCTCACGGACTACTAACTATTATTACCAGTAGATTGACCAGAGGAGCATAAGTTCTTAGAAAGAGCTGTGGCCGAACAACTTAGTTCATATCTACATAAGAATCATATATATGAAAAATTCCAATCTGGATTCAGGCAACATCATAGTACAGAGACAGCTCTAGTCAAGATAACAAATTATCTTCTTCTTGCCTCTGATCAAGGCCACGTATCCCTGTTGGTGCTTCTTGACCTAAGCACAGCCTTCGATACAATAGACCACAATATTCTCATAGAAAGGTTAGAAAACATGGTTGGAATCACAGGGACAGCCCTATTATGGTTCAAATCTTACTTAACGGAACGTTATCAATTCGTAAAAGTAAACAATCTAAATTCAAATTATTCTAAAGTAAGATTTGGAATTCCACAAGGCTCTATTTTAGGACCATTATTATTTACATTATACATGTTACCGCTAGGCACAGTTATAAGAAACCATGACATTAACTTTCACTGTTACGCAGACGACACACAATTGTATATTTCAGCCAAGCCCGATGACAAACACAGATTAAAGAAAATAGAGGACTGTGTAAAAGACGTGAAAGGCTGGATGTTGCGTAACTTCCTCCTTCTAAACAGCAACAAAACAGAGGTCCTGCTTTTGGGTCCAAAAGTGACAAGAAATAAATTATCAGATTTAATTTTAAATCTAGCTAACTTTCCAGTTAAACCTGGTTCAGCAGCAAAAAATCTTGGTGTCATAATTGACCCGGATTTATCATTTGATCAACACATAGGTAGTATCACTAGGACAGCTTTTTTACATCTTCGCAATATTGCTAAGATTAGAAATGCCTTATCCCTCCAGGACGCAGAAACATTAGTACATGCCTTTATTACTTCAAGGCTTGACTACTGTAACGCACTACTGTCAGGATGCACCAGCAGCAATTTAAGAAAACTTCAACTAGTTCAAAATGCTGCAGCTAGGGTCCTCACTAAAACTAGAAAATTTGAACATATCAGCCCAGTTTTATCATCACTTCATTGGCTGCCTGTTAAATTCCGCATTGAATACAAAATTTTGTTATTAACATATAAAGCTCTACATGGGCTTGCTCCTGAATATCTTCAAGATACAATTTCCTATTATGAGCCTCCACGTTCACTCAGATCACAGAATACTGGATTTTTAAATGTTCCCAGAATTCAGAAGGCCTCAGCTGGGGGAAGAGCCTTTTCTTATAAAGCCCCCCAACTCTGGAATGATCTTCCAGAAAATGTTCGGGACTCAGACACAGTCGCAATCTTCAAATGTAGGCTAAAAACTCATTTGTTTAGTTTATCATTTGGTAGCTAATGCTCCCCCATAGATAAAGGCGGCAGATCCGGGGGGTCCATGGACACAGGGAATTATAGTATACTGAGACGCTGGTGCTGTCGTCCCGCCGCTTCTCGCGATCACTCAGGTTTGTTGACGGTGGAGCGGAGGGATGCCAGTGTTTCAGGATGCTCCCGTGTCTGTGTGTCCTCCTGGTTCTCTCCTTTTAGTTAATGCTGTCATAGTCAGATCTGCCGGAGTCATTAGCCACACTCTGGAAATTTTCATATTTTCTACTTTACAAACACAAAACAGTTCAAAACTAATTCCATCCCTTTACATCTTTCCGAGTAAACGACTGCCCACCTGTCTGTCTGGACACTGATGGATGACTGTCGAGATCCTCCTCCATGCTTCAGACCAGCTGCCCACGCTCCAGCAACCACCAAGTGCCTTGAAGCTGTCCCTACACTGAAGTTCTCATGGACTACTAACTATCATCACCAGTAGATTGACCAGAGGAGGATGGGTCACCCCTTGTGAGCCTTGGTTCCTCCCAAGGTTTCTTCCTCAGCTGGGGGAGTTTTTCCTTGCCACTGTCGCCCTGGCTTGCTCACTTGAGGGTTTTACATTTGTCTTTACATTTCATGTCAAATCTTGTCTTACTGGAATTCTGTGAAGCTGCTTTGTGACAACATCAGTTGTGAAAAGCGCTATATAAATAAATTTGATTTGATTTGATTTGATAAGTCACCCCTTGTGAGCCTTGGTTCCTCCCAAGGTTTCTTCCTGAGCTGAGGGAGTTTTTCCTTGCCACTGTCACCCTTGTCTTGCTCACCTGGAGTTTTTTACATTTTTATGTTCTTTACATTTTTTACATGGGTGGCAATATAGCGCAGCAGATAGTGTAAGGACCTGGAGGTTGTGGGTTCGATTCCTGCTCCGGGTGACTGTCTGTGAGTAGTTGGTGTGTTCTCCCCGTGTCCGCTTGGGTTTCCTCTGGGTGCTCAGGTTTCCTCCCTCAGTCCAAAAACACACATTGGTAGGTGGATTGGCGACTCAAAAGTGTCCAAGTGTGTGAGTGAATGTGTGAGTGTGTGTGTTGCCCTGTGAAGGCCTGGCGCCCCCTCCAGGGTGTATTCCCACCTTATGCCCAATGATTCCAGGTAGACTCTGGACCCACCCCGACCCTGAACTGGATAAGCGGTTACAGATTATAAATGAATAAAAGAATGAATGAATGATGTTACTTAACAACTCAACCTGATGTTCCTGGTCTGTTGAACAAGGTGTTGCCTAGAGGCACTCCACACGTACCTCTGGAAGTGGAAGGGGCTCTGATATATGCCATCCATCAGGTGCTGGTTTCTAGGAGGTGATGCAGTATTCTGCAATATCTCATCGACTGGGAGGGTTTTGGCCCTGAAGAGAGGTGCTGGATCCCAGCCAGAGATATCCTTGGCCCTGGCCTGATCGCTAATTTTCACAGTCACCATCCAGAAAGACCCGTGCCACATTCTTAAGGGAGCCCACCCACATAGGACCCCATCTAGATCATGTCAGACTAGTTCCAGCTCCCAACGGGGGTTCCATTTTCGAAGATCCTCTCCATTCTGCACCTAGGTGGCTCCGAGGTTACTCCTTCTAGTGTCTCTGGTCGTGTAGGGGATGGTCGTCGCGTTCTTTGGCAGTCCCATACTCCTTTATGAGGGGGTACTTTCCAGTTTCCCTTAAACATAACTGAGCCTTTTGCAGTTCCTGCCTTCAGAGACTTTCCCAGAACTCCCTGGTGTAATGGAAATTTTTATATTTCTCTGTTGAAAGAACCTGTCTGCTTGTTTTGTCTGTATATTCATCTCTAATTGTCAACAGAACTCAGAAACTAAGTGTATTCCAGGTCAGTTCGAAGTCAGTGCTTTATCAGAAACAAAACATTTTGTCCTTCATTTTGTTTATCAAACTGGTATGTTTCTAAGAAAACTAAACTTGCAGAAACTTAAAGTGATTATCTTATGCTTATGACATATAAACTACCTTTATAAACTCTCTGTGAAAACACCTTCTTTGTCCACATGCACATAGTACTCTGTGCTATTGTGTGTTGACCACCTTAAGGTTAATAAACTACTTTCTGATTGCAAATGCTCTGTTAAATTTCAATTCTTAATACTTATTTTCTCCATCACACCTGGTAGATCATAAAACCCATGAGTTCCAGTCTTTTTTTCATTTGCCTTATCTTCCAGTTTGTTTTTCTGATTAGTGTCTATGTTCTGTCCGCTCTTGCCTAGCTCTCTAGTACTATTTGATTCTTTTCTTGTTACTGGGTTTTGTTTTTGGATTTGCCCTTATTTTCCCTGTTAGCCTTTTTTTTTAGTCTGTTTAGCTATTTTTTAATTAAAATCTCTTTTTTCAGTCTTAGCTGCATGCATCTGATCCTTCCAGATATCTTACATAAGTCAAATTCAAACAATTTGTTTTAAATATTACCACACATATATAGTATAATATAAAAATAATATACTATGAAAGAAAATATATTATTATAAACTACACATGCAAATAAACACTATAATCTAAAAGCAAGGCCTTTTAAAAATAATTATTTTGCATGTTCAAGCAAACTTATAAAATTATAATATATTATTAGGGTTCAAGCACTTTATACGTAGAACCCTATTGCTTTTGTTCAGATGTTTCTTATTATTAGTAGTATTCCAAACACTACAGTTCAAGGACCAAGGAAACCTATTGTAATTGTTTATTCATTCAGATTTTTATTATTCTTACGCAAATAAATTCAGCTGTAAAACAAATCACACAGCCCTAGCCATAAGGCCCACAGACTTGACACTTGGTCAACAGATAGTAAACACTCCTGCTACTCAAGCACAAAATATTAGCCTAATTGACCTCCAGGGGGCATTACAGGGAAAGAAAACACTTTCATTAAAGGATTTTCCAACCAGTATGGCATAGAGATTAATTTTTTTTCCTACGCAATCCTTGGGTCCTAATGAATCAAAAAGTTTAATACAACCACTAAGCTCCGCCCACTTAGATTTTTTGCTAATTTGCATAATTGCAACACCTATTTTTGCAATCTAGTCCCTGGATTTTGATCTTATCCCCATGATCTTGGTGTCAGAACGTTCACAGGAGTGTGCTGGTCAATAATTATCAAAAAAATCCTACCGTGAATGATATGTTTTACTTTAACCCCTGTAACTGCTGTATGCTTTACTCATGCATACTCATGCATACTCATATACCTGTTTGTTTGCACAGGTTTGCGAAGTATTGAGTCAGTTCTCTGATCTGATTCTGAGTCTTTTTTCCATTTGCCTTATCTTCCAGTTTGTTTTTCTGATTAGTTTCTATGTTTTGACCGCTGTTTTTGCCTAGCTCTCTAATACTGTTTGATTCTTTTTTGACTTTTGACTTCATGGTTTTACCTGGTTTTGTTTTTGGATTTGCCCTTATTTTCCCTGTTAGCCTGTTTTTTTTTCTTTTGAGTCTGTTTAGCTATTTCTTGGAGTTTGCCTTTTTTCATTAAAATCTCTTTTTTCAGTCTTAGCTGCATGCATCAGATCCTTCCAGATGTCTTACATAAGTCAAATTCAAATAAATTTTTTTTAAATATAACCACACATATATAATATATTTTATTTCATAGTATATTATTTTTATATCATTATAAACAGCACATGCAAATAAACACTATAATCTAAAAACAAGGCCTTTTTTAAACAAATTAAAAACATGTTCAAGCTAACTTGTAAAATTATAATATATTATTAGGGTTCAAGCGCTTAATACATAGAACCCTATTGCTTTTGTTCAGATTTTTCTTCTTATTATTAGGGTTCATTCAGATTTTTATTATAAATCAAAAAATTCTGCCTTAAAACAAATCACACAGCCCTAACCGTATGGCCAACAGATAGTAAATGCTACTGCTACTCAGGCACAAAATATCTGCCTAATTGGCCTCAAGGGGGCGCTACAGCAAAAGAAAACACTTTCATTAAAGGATTTTCCACCCAGTGTTTCATGAGATGATTTTTTTTCCCTACATCATCCTTGGGTCCCAATGAGTCAAAAAGGTTGATACAGCCACTAAGCTCCGCCCACTTAGATATTTGCTAATTTGCATAATCAGCAAAAAAAATATTTTCACAAACTAGTCCCTAGATTTTGATCTGATCCCCATGATCTTGGTGTCAAAACATTTACTTTAACCCCTGTAACTGCTGTATGCTGTATTCTGTATCTTGTATTCAGGGTTGAAACCCTGTGTTGGATCACAAAAAAAAAAAAAAAATGTGATCATGAATGCCTTGCCAACTTTGTATACAGAGGCTGTTCCTCAAGTGTATTAAACTGGAAAATGTGTATTTTAATGTTCATAGTAATATTGTAAAATCTGGATCAATAAATCAAAAGTTTAGCAAAGCATGTGAAAAGTTTAAGGAATGGTGTGGTGCACACTGTGCTAGACGTTGGAACCAGAAGGCCTGGGTTCAAATCCAGTGGCTGTTTCTTTTGGTGTTTTTCATGTTTGACTGCATATTGATCCCAATTCAAATGGTGTAAAGAAAGCACAAAAAAGTTTTGTGCCACAAGTGGAGCAACCTGTTAGTCGTTGACTTTGTAATTTAACGGCCTAGGTTCAAATCCACCCACTGATTAAATTGGTGACCTATTAGAAATGTCCTCAGCTGAATTCTTTTTTTATTATTACAAGTTTACCATAGAAAAAAAGAGGTACATTTTGACTGGATTACTTATACACTTTTTTCCTGCAGTAAAATTGATCATTTTCCTTATAGAGCAGTTTAAGGCCTAGTTGGCCCAAACTGCTAAAGGCATAATTGTGCTGACATGTGCTTGAATCCTCGAGTTGCCGCTTACAGCTATATTTATATATTATTATTATTATAGCAATAATTATAATGAAAATGTATACAAAAGCAAAAAAAAAAATAATAATAAATACCAAATATTAAAAATATTTTAACAATCAACAGTTAATCAATTTATGAATGATCTTTGAATGTCCCTCACAGTAGTAAATAGAAGTTCAGTGTATACACATGAACATACACTATAATTTTATGTCATAAAATTGTTCCTGTTATGAACTATGTAAGGTCAATTTAACTAATTGCCCAGTATAATTAAATTCATGTCTAGCATTTGAATAAAAAAACAACTTGGAAATCGACTGATAATTCAGTGGTTTATTCATTCATTCATTATCTGTAACCGCTTACCCAGTTCAGGGTTGCAGTGGGTCCGTACCCAAAATCAATGGGCACAATGTTGTTTCTAAGTACCTCTTAATTTTACCCAGAGACTCTCCCTTCGGGTCCAAGAAATGGCACTTTTTTCTTTTGGATACCTGATTCATATTTTAAAGGACAACTCTATCCTTATTGGGCATTCCTTTTTTTTTTAAAAAAAAAAAGCAAGCAATATTGGTAGAGTGTGAAGGGCTTGCCACTCCTGTAAAACAAACTTGAAGTGACTTTATAAGTCAGTCCTGCTGGTGGTGCTGCAAGCTTGTGTGGAATACATGGCATCTGCTCTTTGACAAGCTGTAGATGATCCATGCCTATCTTCAGGAAACAGCACCATTTTCCTCCAACAGTTCTGCACTCTTGCCCTGTATGTCTGTGATCAAATAAATCAAATGAAGTTGGCTTCCAGCATGCCACCCTTCCTCTGCTGTTTTCATATGTTCTGCCTCCACAGTCTCCAACTTTAAAATCTGACTTGGGAGGGCCAGACTTTAACCTCCACTGTGTAGAATCCTGCACCTTTTCTATATTTCCTTCATTATCCATCCATCCATTATCTGTAACCGCTTATCCAATTTAGGGTCGCGGGGGGTCCAGAGCCTACCTGGAATCATCGGGGGCAAGGCGGGAATACACCCTGGAGGGGACGCCAGTCCTTCACAGGGCAACACAGACACACACACATACTTTCGAGTCGCCAATCCACCTGCAACGTGTGTTTTTGGACTGTGGGAGGAAACTGGAGCACCCGGAGGAAACCCACACGAACAACACACCAACTCCTCATAGACAGTCACCCGGAGCGGGAATCGAACCCACAACCTCCAGGCCCCTGGAGCTGTGTGACTGCGACACTACCTGCTGCGCCACCACTATTCAACACTTCAACACTATTGTCTACCTGAAAGCAAAGCAGTGAATATTTAAAGCAATGACATAATACATTGTGATGTTAAATAGAAACATTTTGCAATAAAGACAATTAAGTTCGCTTACACAGTAGAGAATTAAATACTACATTGTGCAAAAGTTTTCAACCTAAACAAGATGGCTGCTTGTCAAATTAAAAAAATACATGCAATGAATGTTTCTAGGAGAATATAGTGTTCTATCGGACAGTGAAAATTGATTTTCTTTGCTTAACTGAAACTTGGCAACAACCCAATGATTTCTCCCAACTTAATCAATCCACTCCTTCAGGGTTTGTTTACACCTGCCAACCCCGTAGCACCGGCCTGGGAGGAGGTGTCGCGATAATTCACCGTGAAAAATGGAAAGTATCTCAGGTGCCTGTTCCTGCCTTCTCCTCTTTTGAATCGGCCATGTGTCAACTGTCTGGATCCACCCCCGCCATCATCACCACTGTTTATCGTCCCCCAAAACCTAATCCTGAGTTTCTAAATGAATTTGCTGCCCTGCTCACACACCTGTCCACCCTCTCACCAAACAATATAGTGCTGGGAGATTTTAATATCCACATGGACAATATCAATAACCCTCTCACTAAAGATTTTACATCGTGCCTCGAGGGTTATGGATTCCAGCAGTACACTAATGTTCCCACTCATTCTAAGGGACACATCTTGGATCTCATCTGCTGTTCTGGTGTCTCCCCTCTCGACAACACAGCGGATGAACTCCCTATAACTGACCATTTCCTCCTCTCATTTAATATCAGACTCCCTCTCTCCATCAATAAGCTTCCCCGCCTCATTTCTTTCCGCAATATTAAGGACATTGATTTGGATTCTCTCTCCTCCAGCACCTACTCCCTCATGGACACTCATAACTTATCCACCCCTGATGAGCTAGTTTCACACTTAATTCTGGTTTCACCAGACTTAATTCTTTACTCAACTCCCTTGCTCAGCTAAAAACCAGGTCTGTTACTTTCTCTCATTCTGCCCCCTGGTTTACGGCGGAACTTCGGCTCATGAAAGACAAAGGTCGGCAACTCGAGCGACTCCACCGGAAAACTGGTCTAACTGTTCACAAAAACATCTACAATAATCATATGTTACGCTACAAGGACTGTATTACTCAAACCAAATCCGCATATTACACTGGTATTATCTCAGCTAATGAAGGTAACCCCAAATCACTCTTTTCTCTGTATAAGAATATCACCCAAGCTCCGGACTCTCTACCATCTCATCTGCGTTCTACTGCTTTCTGTAATTCACTCATGACATTTTTTGTTGATAAGATCCAGAAGATTCACCAGCATCTCACTTTATTACCCATCTCCTGTATCAACTCTGAACTTCCTCCTCCTACTCATTCTTTCTCCTTCTTTCAGCTTCCTTCCACTTCAGAAATCTCTGATATCATCCATAAGTCAAAGCCATCCACATGTCAGCTGGACCCTCTCCCCACAGTTTTGGTTAAAGCCAAAACTGTGACTTCTCTAGTCTCTCTCATCTCTGCCATCAGCCACTCCTCTCTTTCCACTGGAACTGTTCCTGCATCATTTAAAACTTCTGTAATTACTCCAATTCTAAAAAAACCTGGTGCTGATCTTATCAATTTCAATAACTTCCGTCCAATCTCAAATTTACCCTTCATTTCAAAATAGTAGCGTCTCAACTTCATATTCATCTTTCTCAAAACAAACTGTATGAACAGTTCCAATCTGGCTTCCGCCCTCTCCATAGCACTGAAACTGCTCTCATAAAAATCACCAATGACCTCCTAATGGCAGCTGATTCTTGTTTACTCTCCATCCTCATCGTCCTCGATCTGAGTCCAGCATTTGACACTATCTGTCACACCACCCTCCTCAATAGATTATCCTCCATTGGTATCACTCATACCCCTCCAGCCGCACTCAGTACATCCAGCTTAAAACTTTCACGTTCCACCCTTCCTCTGTCACTTCAGGTGTGCCCCAGGGCTCTGTCCTGGGGCCCCTCCTCTTCATCATTTATCTTCTTCCCCTTGGCCATATTTTGTACAACAAGTACAACATCAATTTCCACTGTTATGCGGATGACACCCAGCTCTACCTTGCCTGTAAGCCCACTTCCAACCTCCCTCCCCCCTCTCTTACTGACTGCTTAATGGAAATGAAATCTTGGCTTTCCTCAAACTTACTTAAACTCAACAGCGATAAAACTGAGGTTCTTCTCATTGGTACTAATCAACATTATCCAAAACTGACAGCTTTTCTTTTAACATTGACAATTGTTCTGTTCACTCCTCCCCACAAGTAAAGAGTCTGGGTGTCATCCTCGACAGTACTCTTTCTTTTCAATCTCATATCAATAACATTACCCGGTCTGCCTATTTTCATCTCCGTAACATCAACCGTCTCCGCCCCTCCCTTACACCCCATACCACTGCCATCCTTGTCCACAGTCTTGTCACCACCTGCCTTGATTACTGCAACTCCCTCCTTTTTGGTATTACACACAAATCTCTCCATAAGCTCCAACTGGTCCATAACTCAGCTGCCCGTATCATCACTAGAACCCCCTCCATCCACCACATCACTCCTGTTCTGCAACAGCTCCACTGGCTTCCGGTCAGGTTACGCATTGATTACAAGACCCTTCTGTTAACATTCAAGGCCATCCACAATCTATCTCCACCATATCTTTCTAATCCCCTCCATGTTGTAACTCCCTCTCGCACCCTCAGGTCCTCCTCCTCCATTCAATTGACTGTTCCCCCTGCCCGTCTCACTTCCATGGGACGTAGACCTTTCAGCCGCTCTGCTCCCCAGCTTTGGAACACTTTACCCCCCGACATACGGAACATAAACTCACTCACACAATTCAAGTCTTCACTCAAAACCCACCTGTTCAAGATTGCCTTTCCTTTAAAATGACTCAGTTACATTGTTTATTTTATACTGTATACTTGTGTGTTTTCCGGTATTATTTATGTTTATTGTTTACTTTATACTCTTTGTAAGGTGTCCTTGAGTGACAGAAAGGCGCCTATGAAATAAAATGTTTTATTATTATTATTATCAGTGAAAGTAAGTAAGCTAAATTTTGATTGTTTATCTATATTGTAGTAATCTATAACTTTTTTGAAAAAAAAACCTTCATGATTTTTACTATATTTATATTTATATATGTATATGGAATATTAAAAATGTGTTTGACATGCTTCAGTGATGGATAGAAAAACACAATCTTAGAAATACTTTGAGCAAATCTTATCATTAAACACCATTCATCTTCATAATACAGTTAAGACTGTACTATGCACAATTGAAATCAACAATCAAGAAATGCTGCAGACTTCACTGTCTGTGAGGAGTTTGATGTTTTCTTTCCATGTCTGTGTGGGTTTCCTCTGGATGTTCTGGTTTCTTCCCATGGTCCAAAAACACACATAGGTAGGTGGACTGGCTAGTCAAAAGTGTGAGTGAATGTATATATGTATATGTCACCCTGTGAAGGAGTGGTGCCCCCTCCAGGGTGCAGTCCTGCCTTGTGCCCAATGATTCTGGGTAGGCTCCGGAACCTCCAGGACCCAGAGCTGGATAAGCGGTTACAGACAATGAATGAATATAATTTTCTCTGGGACACAGAGAAATTGAACCATACCAACATGAAATTCAAAAGTCAGCACCTGTCACATATACATACAGGTGTTGGTCATGAAAAGGTTGATTTATTTCAGTAATTCCATTCAAAAAGTGAAACTTGTATATTATATTCATTTCAAGTGTTTATTTCTTTTAATTTGATGATTATAACTGACAACTAATGAAACCCCAAGAAAATTAGAATATTGTGAAAAGGTTCAATATTGAAGACACCTGGTGCCACACTCTAATCAGCTAATTAACTCAAAACACCTGCAAAGGCCTTTAAATGGTCTCTCAGTCTAGTTCTGTAGGCTCCACAATCATGGGGAAGACTGCTGACTTGACAGTTGTCCAAAACAAGACCATTGACACCTTACACTAGCAGCGCAAGACACAAAAGGTCATTGTAAAGAGGCTGGTCACAGAGCTCTGTGTCCAAGCTCATTAATAGAGAGGTGAAGGGAAGGAAAAGATGTGGTAGAAAAAATGTGTACAAGCAATAGGGATAACCACACGCTGGAGAGGATTGTGAAACAAAATGCATTCAAAAATGTGGGGGAAATTCACAAACACTGGACTGCAGCTGGAGTCAGTGCTTCAAGAACCACCACCACACAGACAAATGTAAGACATGGGTTTCAGCGTCGCATTCCTTGTGTGAAGCCACTCTTGAACAAGAGACAGCGTCAGAAGCATCTCACTTCCAAAAAGGACTGGACTGCTGCTGAGTGGTCCACAGTTATGTTCTCTGATGAAAGTAAATTTTGCATTTCCTTTGGAAATCAAGGTCCCAGAGTCTGGAGGAAGAGAGGAGAGGTACAGAATCCACATTGCTTGAGGTTCAGTATAAAGTTTCCAGTCAGTAGTGGTTTGGGGTGCCATGTCATCTGCTGGTGTTGGTCCACTGTGTTAATGTCAGTCTCAGGAACCTCTGATGGTAATTGGGTGACATCCCTGCTGGAGGTAGAGCCAATACTGATGCAAGTGGACACTGGTGCAGCAGTATCGCTTGTTCCAGAAAAGGTTCACCAGGAGAAGCTGCAGCATCTAAGGCCAAAGGCTGCTAAGCTGACGTTAAGAACATATACTGATGAGACTGTGCCAGTAAAAGGAGTTGTGGATGTAACTGTTGCACTCAACAAACAAAAGGTGAAGCTGCCTTTTTACATTGTGGCTGGCAATCATCCATCACTGTTAGGGCACTCCTGGCTAGAAAAGATTAGGCTGAACTGGCAGGAAGTGCACATGGTTGCAAAAGATGGTGCAACTCTTCCTAGCATACTGAAGAAACATGCTACTGTATTCGCAAAGGAGTTGGAAGCATGAAAGATATCACAGTAAAGCTGAGTGTCAAGCCAGACTGTAAGCCAAAATGAACGTGAGACCTGTTCCCTATGCTATCAAACCCAATGTTTAAGCTGAGCTGAACCATCTAGTCAAGGCAGGAGTACTAGAAGCAGTTAGTGTGAGTGAATTGGCTACACCCATTGTCCCAGTCATTAAGAAAGACGGATCAGTTAGAATCTTTGGGGACCTCAAAGTCACAAAAAATCCAGTCCTGGCTGCTGAACAATATCCACTTCTCTTGATTGATGATCTTTTCGCTAGTCTAGGGGTCCAGAAATTCAGCAAGATAGATCTGTGCCAAGCTTACTTACAGATGCATGTAGATCCAGACTCATAAGAGTTACTGACTATTGTAACACACAAGGGACTTTTAGGTACCAAAGGCTTCCATTTGGTATTACCTCGGCTCCAGCATTGTTTCAACGAGCAATGGATCAGATCCTCAGTGGACTGACAGGTGTAAAATGCTACCTACATGATCTTCTGATCACGGGCAAAGACAACAGTGACCATCTCAGAAATCTTGATGCTGCTCTTCAGTGGCTACAGGACTATGGTCTTCGGGTCAGAGAAGAAAAATGTGAGTTCCGCTGCCCATCAGTAGAGTACCTTGTGCCATGTGATCGACAGCACTGGTCTTCACAAGGACCTATCAAATGTCAAAGCAATTGTTGATGCTCCATTACCACAAAATGTAAGCCAGTTGCGATCCTTCTTAGGATTACTGATGTATTATTCAAAGTTTGTGCAAAATTTGGTGAACATACTGCGTCGACTTCATGAATTGCTAGTTAAGTCAAGACGGAATAGGACTGACAGATGTGAGAAGGCTTTTAATGAAGCAAAAAACTGAGTCAAAGGCCCTCACACACTTCAACCCTTCTCTGCCGATTCAGTTGGCATCTCCCTATGGGGTGGGTGCTGTTGTGTCCCACATTCTACCAAATGGGGAGGAAAGACCGATAGCTTTTGCATCACACACTGTGAGTAAAGCGGAGAGCAACTACAAGCAAACTGAGCATGAAGCCCTAGCAATTTTATTTGGTGTCAAGAAATTCCACCAATTTCTTTTTGGGCGCAAATTCATTCTGCTTCCTAATTACAAATCAAATCAAATCAAATCAAATTTATTTGTATAGCGCTTTTCACAACTGATGTTGTCACAAAGCAGCTTCACAGAATTCCAGTAAGACAGAAAGATTTGACATGAAATGTAAAAAAATGTAAAAAACCCCAAGTGAGCAAGCCAGGGGCGACAGTGGCAAGGAAAAACTCCCTCAGGTGAGGAAGAAACGTTGGGAGGAACCAAGGCTCACAAGGGGTGACCTATTCTCCTCTTGGTCAATCTACTGGTAATAATAGTTAGTAGTCCGTGAGAACTTCAGTGTAGGGGCAACTTCAAGGCACTTAGTGGTTGCTGGAGTGTGGGCAGCTGGTCTGAAGCGTGGAGGAGGACCTCGACAGTCATCCATCAGTGTCCAGACTGACAGGTGGGCAGTCATTTACTCAGAAAAATGTAAAGGGATGGAATTATTTTTGACCTGGTGTTTGTAAAGCAGAAAATGTGAACATTTCCAGAGTGTGGCTAATGATTCGGCAGATCTGACTATGACTGCTTTAAATAAAAGGAGAGAACCAGAAGGACACACAGATGCGGGAGGATCCTGAAACACTGGCATCCCTCCGCTCCACCATCAACAAACCTGAGTGATTGCGTGAAGCAGCGGGACGACAGCACCAGCGTCTCAGTTTCCTATAATACCCTGTGCCCATGGACCCCCGGATCTACTGCCTTTATCTATGGGGGAGCATTAACTACCAAAAGATAAACTAAACAAATGAGTTTTTAGCCTAGATTTGAAGATTGCGACTGTGTCTGAGTCCCGAACATTTTCTGGAAGATCATTCCAGAGTTGGGGGGCTTTATAAGAAAAGGCTCTTCCCCCAGCTGAGGCCTTCTGAATTCTGGGAACAATTAAAAAAACAGTATTCTGTGATCTGAGTAAACGTGGAGGCTCATAATAGGAAATAGTATCTTGAAGGTATTCAGGAGCGAGCCCATCTAGATCTTTATGTTAGTAACAGAATTTTGTAGTCGATGCGGAATTGTACAGGCAGCCAATGAAGTGATGATAGAACTGGGCTGATATGTTCATGATATGATATGATATGTTTTAGTGAGGACCCTGGCTGCAGCATTTTGAACTAGTTTTCTTAAATTTCTGCTGGTGCATCCTGACAGTAGTGCGTTAAAGTAGTTTCTGCATCCTGCAGGGATAAGGCATTTCTAATATTAGCGATATTGCGAAGTAAAAAAGCTGTCCCAGTGATACTGCCTATGTGTTGATCAAATGATAAATCCAGGTCAAAGGTTTTGCTGCTGAACCAGGTTGAACTGGAAAGTCAGTGAGATTTAAAATTACATCTGATGATTTATTTCTTGCCACCCTTGGACCCAAAAGCAGGACCTCTGTTTTGTTGCTGTTTAGAAGAAGGAAGTTACGCAACATCCAGCCTTTCATGTCTTTTACACAGTCCTCTATTTTCTTTAATATGTGTTTGTCATCGGGCTTGGCTGAAATATATAATTGCATGTCGTCTGCGTAACAGTGAAAGTTAATGTCATGGTTTCTTATAACTGTGCCTAGCAGTAACATCCATCCATCCATTATCTGTAACCGCTTATCCAATTTTTTTAGGGTCGCGGGGGGTCCAGAGCCTACCTGGAATCATCGGGCGCAAGGCGGGAATACACCCTGGAGGGGACGCCAGTCCTTCACAGGGCAACACAGACACACACACTCACACCTACGGACACTTTCGAGTCGCCAATCCACCTGCAACGTGTGTTTTTTTTGGACTGTGGGAGGAAACCGGAGCACCCGGAGGAAACCCACGCGGACACGGGGAGAACACACCAACTCCTCACAGACAGTCACCCGGAGCTGGAATCGAACCCACAACCTCCAGGCCCCTGGAGCTGTGTGACTGCGACACTACCTGCTGCGCCACCGTGCCGCCCACTAGCAGTAACATGTATAATGTAAATAATAATGGTCCTAAAATAGAGCCTTGTGGAATTCCAAATCTTACTTTAGAATAATTTGAATTTAGATTGTTTACTTTTACGAATTGATAGCGTTCTCTTAAGTAAGATTTGAACCATAATAGGGCTGTCCCTGTAATTCCAACCATGTTTTCTAACCTTTCTAGGAGAATATTGTGGTCTATTGTATCGAAGGCTGCGCTGAGGTCAAGAAGCACCAATAGGGATACGTGGCCTTGATCAGAGGCAAGAAGATCATTTGTTATCTTGACTAGAGCTGTCTCTGTACTATGATGTGGCCTGAATCCAGATTGGAATTTTTCATATATATGATTCTTATGTAGATTTGAACTAATTCGTTGGGCCACTGCATTTTCTAAGATTTTGGATAGAAATGGCAGATTAGAAATAGGCCTGTAATTAGACAGTGTACTAGCATCAAGATTTGGTTTCTTGATCATAGGTTTAATAACTGCTAGTTTAAAAGCTTTGGGTAAATGGCCCAGGCTAAGGAATGAGTTTACTATAGTTAAAAGAGGATTGATAATAGCTGGTAGTGCTTCTTTGATTAATTTTGTGGGAATTGCATCAAGTGTGCAAGTTGTACAGTTTGCGGAGGTGATAATCTTCTCTAGTTCTAACTGTGGGAGTGGGTAAAAGGATTCAAGTCTTTCTTTTACAATTACATTATGTTTTATATCAGTCACATCGGGTGGCAGCCAAGTCGGATTTAATACTGTAGCTTGAGTTTGTTGTCTAATATTCTCAATTTTATTATTTAAAAAGTCCATAAAATCTTTACTGGTGAGAGTTGCTGGAATTAGTTGTTCGGAACCTGCTTGATTTTTTTGTAGTTCTGGAAAACACACTAAACAGTACTCTTATTATTTTTATTATTTGAGATCAGCGAGGCCAGATATGCTGAGCGAGCTTTAGTGAGGGAATTTCTATACTCTATAAGGCTGTCCTTCCAGGCAGAGTGTAACACTTCCAGCTTCGTTGATCGACATTTCCGCTCTAGTTTCCATGATGTTTGTTTTAAAGTACGGGTTTTATCATTATACCATGGGGCGAGCTTGTTCTGTCTTATACGTTTTCTTTTAAGTGGTGCTACATGTTCTAATGTAGATCGACAGGTATTTTCTAAGTAGTCAGTTAGTACATCTAGCTCCATTGGGCCTGATGGAGTGGGAACTGGTGCTGATATTTCTGGGAGGTTTTCTATAAATTGTAGGGCGGTAGATGGTTTTATTATACACTTTCTAGAATAGCGAGGGGACTTACATATATTACGGCTAAGACGTAGCTCATATGAAATTAGGTAATGGTTGGAGATTGCTGAGGATTGTGGTAAGATATTAATTTTGTCAATGTTAAGACCTAGTGTCAGAACTAAGTCTAAAGTGTGACTGCAGTAGTGTGTAGGCCCAGTTACATTTTGAGTAATACTAATAGAATCTAAGATTGAGGTAAATGCCATTTTTAGTGGGTCACTTTCCTTCTCAAAATGGATATTGAAATCTCCTACAATTATAACTTTATGATTGCAAACCGCTAGGTTTGCAGAAAAATCACTGAATTCTTTCAGAAATTCTAAGTAAGGCCCGGGTGGTCTGTAAAAATGCGTCCTTTTTTGTGACCGGATTTGTAATAATGGTGGAGAGAACCTCAAAAGAAGTGAATGTGTCACATTGTTTAAGACTAATTTCTAGGGTATTTTGGTAAATTACCTTTGCCTGATAATCTTGGGCTATGTACATAATTATAGCCTAGGGGGGTGGCTTCATTTAGTGCTGAATATTCATTTGCTCTCACCCACGTTTCCATGAGACAGAAAACGTTGAATTTATGATCACTTATGATATCATTTATGATGACTGCTTTTGAGTTTAGTGATCTTATGTTGAGTAACCCAAATTTTATTTTCATGAGATTTGAAATAGTATTACTATGAGTATTACTATTAGTATAATATCAAATCAAATCAAATCAAATTTATTTATATAGCGCTTTTCACAACTGATGTTGTCACAAAGCAGCTTCACAGAATTCCAGTAAGACAAGATTTGACATGAAATGTAAAGACAAATGTAAAACCCTCAAGTGAGCAAGCCAGGGGCGACAGTGGCAAGGAAAAACTCCCCCAGCTGAGGAAGAAACCTTGGGAGGAACCAAGGCTCACAAGGGGTGACCCATCCTCCTCTGGTCAATCTACTGGTGATGATAGTTAGTAGTCCATGAGAACTTCAGTGTAGGGACAGCTTCAAGGCACTTGGTGGTTGCTGGAGCGTGGGCAGCTGGTCTGAAGAGTGGAGGAGGATCTCGACAGTCATCCATCAGTGTCCAGACAGACAGGTGGGCAGTCGTTTACTCGGAAAGATGTAAAGGGATGGAATTAGTTTTGAACTGTTTTGTGTTTGTAAAGTAGAAAATATGAAAATTTCCAGAGTGTGGCTAATGACTCCGGCAGATCTGACTATGACAGCATTAACTAAAAGGAGAGAACCAGGAGGACACACAGACACGGGAGCATCCTGAAACACTGGCATCCCTCCGCTCCACCGTCAACAAACCTGAGTGATCGCGAGAAGCGGCGGGACGACAGCACCAGCGTCTCAGTATACTATAATTCCCTGTGTCCATGGACCCCCCGGATCTGCCGCCTTTATCTATGGGGGAGCATTAGCTACCAAATGATAAACTAAACAAATGAGTTTTTAGCCTACATTTGAAGATTGCGACTGTGTCTGAGTCCCGAACATTTTTTGGAAGATCATTCCAGAGTTGGGGGGCTTTATAAGAAAAGGCTCTTCCCCCAGCTGAGGCCTTCTGAATTCTGGGAACATTTAAAAATCCAGTATTCTGTGATCTGAGTGAACGTGGAGGCTCATAATAGGAAATTGTATCTTGAAGATATTCAGGAGCAAGCCCATGTAGAGCTTTATATGTTAATAACAAAATTTTGTAGTCAATGCGGAATTTAACAGGCAGCCAATGAAGTGATGATAAAACTGGGCTGATATGTTTAAATTTTCTAGTTTTAGTGAGGACCCTAGCTGCAGCATTTTGAACTAGTTGAAGTTTTCTTAAATTGCTGCTGGTGCATCCTGACAGTAGTGCGTTACAGTAGTCAAGCCTTGAAGTAATAAAGGCATGTACTAATGTTTCTGCGTCCTGGAGGGATAAGGCATTTCTAATCTTAGCAATATTGCAAAGATGTAAAAAAGCTGTCCTAGTGATACTACCTATGTGTTGATCAAATGATAAATCCGGGTCAATTATGACACCAAGATTTTTTGCTGCTGAACCAGGTTTAACTGGAAAGTTAGCTAGATCTAAAATTAAATCTGATAATTTATTTCTTGTCACTTTTGGACCCAAAAGCAGGACCTCTGTTTTGTTGCTGTTTAGAAGGAGGAAGTTACGCAACATCCAGCCTTTCACGTCTTTTACACAGTCCTCTATTTTCTTTAATCTGTGTTTGTCATCGGGCTTGGCTGAAATATACAATTGTGTGTCGTCTGCGTAACAGTGAAAGTTAATGTCATGGTTTCTTATAACTGTGCCTAGCGGTAACATGTATAATGTAAATAATAATGGTCCTAAAATAGAGCCTTGTGGAATTCCAAATCTTACTTTAGAATAATTTGAATTTAGATTGTTTACTTTTACGAATTGATAACGTTCCGTTAAGTAAGATTTGAACCATAATAGGGCTGTCCCTGTGATTCCAACCATGTTTTCTAACCTTTCTATGAGAATATTGTGGTCTATTGTATCGAAGGCTGCGCTTAGGTCAAGAAGCACCAACAGGGATACGTGGCCTTGATCAGAGGCAAGAAGAAGATCATTTGTTATCTTGACTAGAGCTGTCTCTGTACTATGATGTTGCCTGAATCCAGATTGGAATTTTTCATATATATGATTCTTATGTAGATATGAACTAAGTTGTTGGGCCACAGCTCTTTCTAAGATCTTAGACAGAAATGGCAAATTAGAAATAGGCCTGTAATTAGACAGTGTACTAGCATCAAGATTTGGTTTCTTGATCATAGGTTTAATAACTGCTAGTTTAAAAGCTTTGGGTACATGGCCCAGACTAAGCGATGAGTTTACTATAGTTAAAAGAGGATCAATAATAGCTGGTAGTACTTCTTTGAGCAACTTTGTGGGAATTGCGTCAAGTGTGCAAGTTGTACAGTTTGCGGAGGTGATAATCTTCTCTAGTTCTAATTGTGGGAGTGGGTAAAAGGTTTCAAGTCTTTCTTTTACAGTTATATTATGTATATAGTATAATAGTAATATTATTATTTCTATTAGTATTATTATTATGAGTTTTGTAACAGTATTACTCCAAATCCATAGAGTAAAAATGTATGAGAATTATACCCTGCGTACCTGATAACATGTTGTTCAAGGCTGCAGTGGAGTGGTCTGTTAACTTTGATTTAACCCTTTAATAGCACTCAATTTTTCCATATATGCAAATTAAACATCATATTTATGAGTTTAAAATTATATTACACAAATTTCCCCACAGTAAAAATGTATGTGGGAGGTCTGTGGGAGGAAACCAGAGCACCTGGAGGAAACTCACATGGACACGAGGAGAACACACCAATTGCTCACAGACAGTCACCTGGAGCGGGAATCGAACCCAGTCTACAAACACATGTTGGTAGGTGAATTGGCGACTCAAAAGTGTCTGTAGGTGTGTGTGTGTGTGTGTGTGTGAATGTGTGTGGGTTGCCCTGTGAAGGACTGGTGCCCCCTCCAGGGTGTATTTCTGCCTTGCGCCCAATGATTCCAGGTAGGCTCTGGACCCACCACGACTGTAAACTGGATAAGCGGTTACAGATAATGAATGAATGAATGAATAAAAATGTATGAGAATTATACCCTGGGTACCTGAAAACATGTTCTTCATGACTGCAGTGGAATGGTATGTTTACAGTTTTATTCAACCCTTTAAAAGCACTCATAATTGTGCAATATATGCAAATTAAACATAATTTTTACTGAACTTTTCAATACTATGGAATTTATGGAATTATGGAATTTAATATCTGAGATTTTTCAACCATATTACTCCTAATCCCTACAGTAAATACACATAATTACACCCTGTGTACCTGAGGACATGTTTTTCAATACTACAATTTTCTGGTTACAGCAGGGCTGGGCGATATATCAATATATTAAAATATATCGAGATAGCACAGGGCGGGGTATGGAGTGAGGCTATATCACTTATATTGATATAAGTTTTTAAAAGTCTAAATCTTGTACAGGGCCATTCTGTGCTCAGCTAGGCTCATCTGCTTCGCTCTGCACACAGCCCCGTACCCACTTGTGTTCTCTCTCCCTCTCTCTCTCCCTCACACACACACACACACACACAACAGAGCCAAGTAACACAGAGCGTGAAAAAGAAGAACAGCAGGTTGGTTATATGTAAATGGTTCGGATTTTACCAGTCAGATGAGTAGCAGAGACGGCTATCTACAGGGAATGCCGAAAGGAGGTAGTATCAAAATGCTGGGGTACTGTCAGCCACTTACAACAGCTGTACAAACTTCTGTACGAAGCTATTAAACTTTGAGGTGCTGCTGCTACTATTCTGAAGTATTCACGTCCCAGTACAGTTCCTGTAAAACCAGTTCAGACAGCACTGCAAGCTTCATAAGCTAATGCTGTGCCTTACGAAAAGAAAAGAAGTGGCATGGTATTATTAAAGTGGTAGTTTACTACAGAGAAAAAAGAAAAAAGGTATGCTCCCTGACTCAAGAGTAGAGAAAAAGGGCTCCAAAATGCTGATTAAAACTCCTGACCCACGATATCAATTGTCCAGTCGCGATGTTTTTGCACGTGAATTGCTACCTTAAGTACATTTAAGCCAGACAGACCCTTTCCAACCAGCTCGCAAGAGTAAAACATTTTGCCTTGACGAGCGATACATGGTCAAGTCACACGTGTTAGCAATATTTGAGAGTGACTATCCGCTTTATTGAAGATTGGGAAGTTTTGACTCAGAGGTTTCTTTTTGTTATTATCTCATGACAAGAAAAATATGTAAAATAAATATCACATATCGCCACTCAGCTAAAAAATATTGAGATATTATTTTTGGTCCATATTGCCCAGCTCTAGGTTACAGTTTGATTTTTAAATGTTTAAGGGTTGCAAAACATTATTTTTGCCAATCAGGCCTGTTTTGGGTGGAATTATGTTTTAAAATCCATTTCTTATGGATTTTCAATTTCTGCACTTTTCTGCGAGTTCCCCCTCTCGCCCTTACACGTTCTACGGTAAACCATGATGTATACGCACACAGGAAATCCTAGTGTAGATGGCGTGACTGCCTTTTGGCAAAGTGCAGATGGCGTGACCGTGGTCCCAAATTGCTAATAATATGAAAGAGATAACAACTCAACTACAGCAACTCTTCTTTGAACATCAAACCCTGTCACCTTTGCCTCTTCTGCTATGGCCTATAATTTCATAGCCTTGCAGATACTGCGGTTAAACCAGCCGCCGTTTGAGATTTTAGTGCACATATACTAGTGACTGAGCCATAATACTCAATACGTGTGAAGACCTGAAAATAAGCCCTTCATTTTAAAGGAAAAGTAACTGCATTTAAGCAGCTTATAAATTGGTATTTTTGAATAATTAATTCATAAAACCAACACATATAAGTTCAGTGTTTTCCATACTATGTACCTATAAAATATGAAGTGATTTTACTCTATAGTTTTTCAGTAAATGATATTGAAAACCCCCATAATTGTCCATTGTTTTTAATGATGACTCAAGTTTACTGCTTTATAAAGTAGTTATTTTGAATAAGTAGTCCACACAACCAACAGATATCAGTTTGGTGTTTGCCATACTATGTACCTATAAAATATGAGGCGATTTTACTTTGTAGTTTTTGAGTGAATGACACTGAAATTCCCCATAGTTGTTCATTGTTTTGAATGACTCAAGTTTACTGATTTATAAAATATGTGATTTTACTGTATAGATTTGAGTAAATTGCATCCAAATTATCCATATTTTAAAATGGTTTGCTGCTTCAACACATCCTTACTGTGGATCAGGTTGGAGGTGAGCTGAGAAGACTCCACACTAGGAAAGCAGATGGACCAGACAAAGTGTGTCCTAAACTACTGAAGTCCTGTGCTGCTGAGGTGGGGAATCTTTACAGCACACTTTTAACCTGAGTCTGATATTTGGGAGGGTCCCCACAGACTGGAAAACATCATGCCTCATACCTGTGCCCAAGAAGGTGCTCACCAGTGTGCCCAATGACTTCAAACCCGCTGCATTAACATTGCATGTTATGAAGACACTGGAGTGGCTTCTTCTACACCTTCTCAATCCCTAGACTGGACATGCTGTGGATCCCCTGA
This sequence comes from Hoplias malabaricus, assembly GCF_029633855.1. Taxonomy (NCBI): domain Eukaryota; kingdom Metazoa; phylum Chordata; class Actinopteri; order Characiformes; family Erythrinidae; genus Hoplias; species Hoplias malabaricus. The sequence continues at coordinate 11,721,507 of NC_089809.1, read as the reverse complement.
AGTTTGTATATTTGGCGAAGTTGGGAGTTGAAGATGCCATCCTCTACCTTCTACATTGGGCTAACTCTCATCTGGACAAGGGTGGCAGTGTTGTGAGAGAAATGTTTTTCTACTCTTCCAGTGCCTTTAAAACCATATAGCCCTTTCCTGCTAAGATAAGTTAGCGAGGATGCAAGTGGAACCACACATGGTCACCTGGATCACTGACTACCTCACTGGCAGACCTCAGTATGTCAGGCTGAAGGACTGCGCATTAGTGTCTGTAGGCAGCAGCACAGAAGCACCACAGGGGACTGTACTCTCAACGTTTCTCTTTACACTCTACACCTCAGACTTTATGTACAACTCTGAGATATGCCACATGCAGACATTTTCAGATGGCAGATTTTTTTGTGGCTAACACTTAGCTAAACACTTCCAAGTCCAAGTAGATGGTGATGGACATTCACAGGCCCGGCCCAACCCTGCAACCAGTCTCTATTGAGGGGGTTTAAGTGGAGATGGTTACATCTTACAATAATCTTGGTCAGCAGCTTGACGAAAAACTGGACTGGTCTGAAAAAACAGACATCCTGTACGGGAAGGGGCAGAGCCGGCTATATTTTCTGAGGAGGCTGAGGTCAACATCTGTAGGAAGCTACTACAGATGTTCTATCAGTCCGTGGTTGCCAGCTGTCGTTTTTATGTTGTTGTGTGCCGGGGGAGGCAGTATGAAAAAAAGAGATGAGATGTGTCTGGAAAAGCTGGCCAGGCGAGCAGGGTCAGTGGTTGGAGTGGAGCTGGACTCTGTGGTTATGGTGGCTTCACAGTTACACCCTACAAATCCTTTATTGCAAGTGCACAAATGCAATTCTACAAACACATAAAATTCACAATTTTGCTACAATTGCAATGATGAATATGATGTAAAACACTTTCACACTCTTGTATAAACATGCACAGAAGTTGCACATTCAGAAACCTATATTTGAATTTGAGCAATGTGAGTTATATACATGTATTTTTTATTTTAGTTTTTTTGTGGGTTATTTGTCTAGCACAAACACTAGTCAATGAATACACCTGCTTGAATCTGCATCTATGAGGCTAAAGGTTTTAGGTCTTCGGTGTTTTTCACTCACACATGACAAATTCTGCATGATTTATTACCCTTGCTACCATAGTTTCCTATCTTTTTGTTATTCTCTGCCCATCCATCAATATTTAATCTTAATTTTTATTTGATATTTTGTGTGTTCTTATACTTTGATCTGCTTATCATGTCCTGTAAATGCAACATCCCTGCTATAGTGAAGTCTACTATGATGTGTTTGTTGCTACTAGCTGCTAAATTTCCTTCTGAATATTTCTTTTTATCTATCTATCTATCTATCTATCTATCTATCTATAAATCACCATTTTATAAATCAGTACTTGATTCATTATTAAGAGCAATGGACAATTCTGTGGATTTTGGTTGCCATTTACTCAAAACCTGTACATTAAAATCACTTCATATTTCATAGGTATATAGTATGGTAAACATTGAACTGATATATTTTGCTTGTATGGACTACTTATTAAAAATTACCACTTTATGCAGCATGAAATCTGAAAAATTATTAAAAACAATGAACAATTATGGGGACTTTGAAAGCTATTTTCTCAAACACAATAAAGTAAAATCACTTCATATTTCATAGGTACATAGTATGGTAAACACTCAACTTATATCTGTTGGTTGTATGGACTAATGTAAAAATAATTTTTTTATAAAGCAGCAAACTTGACTCATGATTAAAAACAATGGAATATATGGGGAATATGATGGGGAGTTTGAATGCTGTTTATTCAAAAACTATACAGTAAAATCACTTCATATTTCATAGGTACATATTATAGAAAACACTCAACTTATATTGTTGGTTTTATGAAATACTTATTCAAAAATACCAATCATTTATTATAAAAAGTTATTCTGTTTTGTCTCACTCTTTTTCCTGGCTATGCTGAATTTCCATTCTTACTAATAATAATAATACATTTTATTTTTAATGCACTTTACATTTCAAGGAAATCTCAAAGTGATAAAAAAATATGGAACGCCTCACAGATTTGCGTGTCATCCTTTCGCAGGGGCCATGCTAATCTTCTCTGTATCGATCCAATTTTAGTATATGTGCTGCCGTAGCAAGCACATACTCCTGTCTTTTGGATGTAAATATTAAATAGCTCTCTGCTTAATATTTGCAGAGTTTGTTTTACATGTTAAAAACTAGGCCTAAACTGAATGTTTAACGCAAATATACATTTATGACAACATAATATATTTGGGAAATAAGCATTTTAAAATAAATATAAATGAGAATTTTTTTTTTAGTGAACACACACAGCCAGAGAAATTACTGCTAACCACCTAGGCACCTGGGGGCCAGGTTGGGGTTTAGGTAAAACAATATTACCAATTAACACAATTCTGTGTTAATTCAAACAGTAAATAAAACTTAGACAGGTTAAACTTCAGCCATGTACAAACAACAGTCATTTATTTGCTCAAAAATTCCCAGAGCTTCAGAACATAAACAAACCAGAGAGAACAGCGTTTCCCCATGATTGTAGATCTTCCCTCTAAAGGCCAGTTAATTCTTGTTCAAATTCATTGATTTAATTTAACTATTTCGAAACTTTACAAACTAGTTAAATTTTTTCAACTGAAGTAATGTATATACATACATACATGGCATACATATGCCATTTTCCTTGTCTATCTAATAAAAATGCTCTTGATATTGGCATCACTGAATACAGTATTTTTAGTCTTGACATTTGTTGTCTTATTTGTACATATATATGTGCTAATAAATAATGCACATTTTCCAGCATCTTAATATGTTTGCACTTTATCTATGCATGTTTAAAATACAGAGCCAGTGGTTCTCTCTCTCTGGTGTAAAAATATACTGGTAAAAAAATATATATCAAATGGGTACATTATCAATATAAATTCAGGAAGTATGAAGCTAAATCAATGACAAGTATCTGAATATGAATTTTGAATATTTGTGTCATATTTTTCTGACTTTTGAATAATTTAATTATATTAACACCTCGGTTAATGAAAGAAAAACCCATAATGGTCACAGAAATAACTTGAATCTGACAAAAGTAATAATAAATACAAAATGAAAATTAACAAATAAAAATGCAAAACTGAATTTTAACTGTGGTTCAACAGAATTATTTTAAAAAGTAAACTAATTAAACTGGCCTGGACAAAATTTATGCTAACCCTGAAAATAATGTAACCAAAGGGACATGATAATCAAGGTGTGTCCACTATTTAGCATCACAGGTGTCTACAATCTTGTAATCAGTGGGCCTATATATAGGGCTACAGGTAGTCACTGTGCTGTTTGGTGCCATCGTGTGTACTACACTCAACATGGACCAGAGGAAGCGAAGGAAAGAGTTGTCTATAGGCAAGCATGTTAAAAGTAAAGGTTATAAGACCATCTCCAAGCAGCTTGATGTTCGTGTGACTACAGTTGCATATATTTTTCAGAAATGTAAGATCTGTGGGGTGGCAGCCGAGGTCGGGGGCCCTGGCGTTCTGATCCTCGCTTACCGAAACTGGCTCCTGGAACATGGAACGTAACCTCTCTGGTGGGAAAAGAGCCTGAGCTGGTGTGCGAGGTTTAGAGGTACCGGCTAGATATAGTTGGGCTCACCTCGACACACAGTATGGGCTCTGGAACCAATCTCCTTGAGAGGGGCTGGATGCTCTTTCATTCTGGAGTTGCCCAGGGTGAGAGGCATAAGGCAGGAATGGGCGTACTCATAGCCCCCAGGTTTAGCGCCTGTACGTTGGTGTTTACCCCTGTGAACGAGAGGGTAATTTCCCTGCACCTTCGAGCTGGAGAAAGGGCTTTGACAGTTGTTTGTGCTTATGCACTGAACAGCAATTCAGAGTACCAGGCCTTCTTGGGGACCCTAGAGGGGGTACTGGAGAGTACTCATTCTGGGGACTCCATTGTTCTGCTGGGGAACTTCAACGCTCACATGGGTAATGACAGTGAGACCAGCCCTGCTGATCTGAACCTGAGTGGTGTTCAGTTATTGGATTCCTGTGCCCTTCACAGTTTGTCCATTCGAATACCGCATTTCGATGATCGACTTTATAGTCGTATCATCAGACCTGCGGCCATATGTTCTGGAGACTCGGGTGAAGAGTGGTGCTGAGCTGTCGACTGGAGTTCGGTGAGGACATGGAAAACGACATTCGGTAGGCTCCGAGAAGTTTCTGGCAAACCATCAGGCAACTTAGGAGGGGAAAACGGTTTTCCACCAACACTGTATATGGTGGGGGTGGAGAGTTGTTGATCTCGAGTGGGGACGTCATTAGGCGATGGAAGGAATACTTTGAGGATCTTCTCAATCCCACCAGCAGTGGGGATCCTGAGGAGGGCTCGTCTATCACTGGGGCTAAGGTGGCCGGGGTGATAGGAAAACTCCTTGGGAGTAGGGCCCGGGGGTGGATGAGGATCGCCCCGGTTCCTCAAGGCTCTGAATGTTGAGGGGCTGTCCTGACTGACGCATCTTTGCAACATCGCGTGAACATCGGGGGCAATGCCTCTGGACTGGCAGAATGGGGTGGTGGTCCCCCTTTTTAAGAAGGGGGATCAGAGGGTGTGTTCCAACTATAGCGGGATCACACTCCTCAACCTCCCCGGTAAGGTCTATGCGGGCTGAACCAGTTGAACCTTGGATCCAGGAGGAACAATGCGGATTCCGCCCCTTCTTGACCCTTGCTAGGATCCTGAAGGGTGCCGTTGCTCCTTCATGTCGAGAGGAGCCAGTTGAGGTAGTTTGGGCATCTAGTCCGGATGCCTCCTGGACGCCTTCCTGGTGAGGTGTTCCAGGCATGTCCAACGGGGAGGAGGCCCCGGGGCAGACCAAGAACACGCTGGAGAGACTACATGTCTCAACTGGCCTGGGAACACCTCGGTCGCCTGGGACCCCCGGAGGAGCTGCAAGGAGTGGGTGGGTAGAGTGAGGTCTGGGATTCTTTACTCGGACTGCTTCCCCCACGACCCAGACCCGGATAAGTGGTGGAAAATGGATGGATGGATGAATGGGACTGTAGCCAACCTCCATGGACGCGGCTGCAGGAGGAAAATTGATGACAAATCAAAGAGACAGATAATATGAATGGTAACAAAAGAGCCCAGAAAAATTTCTAAAGAGATTTAAGGTAAACTTCAAGCTCAAGGAACATCAGTGTCAGATCACACCATCTGTCGTTGCTTGTGCCAAAGTGGACTTCATGGGAGATGACCAAGGAGGACACCATTGTTGAAAACAAATCATAAAAATCCAGACAGGAATTTGCCAAACTACATGATGACAAGCCACAAAGCTTCTGGGAGAATGACTATCAAGGGATTCTAGAGAGAAATGTGCTGCCCAGTTTCAGAAACTTGGTCTCAGTTGCAAATCATGTCTCTTGCAACAGAATAATGACCCAAAAAACACACAGCTAAAAACACCCAAGAATGGCTAAGATTCCAAATCATTGGACTATTCTGAAGTGGCCTTCTATGAGCCCTGACCTAAATCCTATTGAGCATCTTTGGAAGGAGCTGAAACATGCCATCTGGAAAAGGCACCCTTCAAACCTGAGACAACTGGAGCAGTTTGCTCATGAGGATGAGGAGTGTGGCCAAAATACCTGCTGAGATGTGCAGAAGTCTCATTGACAGTTACAGGAATCGTTTGATTGCAGTGATTGCCTCAAAAGGTTGTAAAACAAAATATTAAGTTAAGGGTACCATCATTTCTGTCCATTCTGTTTCATGAGTTTAATTTTTGAAATAATTGGGTTGAAGCATGGTTGAAAAGCAATGTCTGACTTTCATTGGTTAATTTTCATAGCATTTTTATTTATTATTACTTTTGTCAGATTCAAGTTATTTCTGTGACCATTTTGGCTTTTTATTTCATTAACTTACGGGTACCAACATTTTTGTCCACGTGTGTATTTTATATTTGAATTATATTTGTATGACATTTGATAAACTTGAAATTTTGAGGTGGTGAAATGTTCAAATTTGAAATATTCACATAAAGAAAAAAAATCAGATTATAAAAGTTCAGCTTTTAAACAAAGAAACACATAAATTCAAGTCTTAAAAATTCAGATTGCAAAAATGCAAATCTAATCCTGAGGTCAACCAGCTGGTTTCTCAGGAAAAGTAAACTTCCACAGAAGATCGCAGTGTTTACCAGGATAAATACTGACTGAACTTCCTTCTTAATCAATTTATCTACATAGCATCTCTGTTTAACAAAAACAGGGCAAATCTCTGGATTATAAAGGCATGAGTGCTTTTTTTTTTGTCTCACTAATTTTAGATGAGGTGACTGGACCTTATACTGTTTTATAAACAGACATTTACAGAAATGTAAGTATTTCTACATAAATGACAGGTACCCCGCTATGCTCTGTTCCATATTTTTCTGGTTAATAAATATATAATGGTATTTGCATTTATTAACTTAAAAATATCACCACTGAAATAAAATGTTTTCAAGATCTGAATATTCATCCATCCATTATCTGTAACCGCTTATCCAATTTAGGGTCGCGGGGGGTCCAGAGCCTACCTGGAATCATCGGGCGCAAGGCGGGAATACACCCTGGAGGGGACGCCAGTCCTTCACAGGGCAACACAGACACACACACATTCACTCACACCTACGGACACTTTCGAGTCGCCAATCCACCTGCAACGTGTGTTTTTGGACTGTGGGAGGAAACCGGAGTACCCGGAGGAAACCCACGCGGACAACACACCAACTCCTCACAGACAGTCACCCAGAGCGGGAATCGAACCCACAACCTCCAGGCCCCTGGAGCTGTGTGACTGCGACACTACCTGCTGCGCCACCGTGCCGCCCGATCTGAATATTTTCTCATGTAAATGAGTGTCATTTGCTGAGGTTTAGGGAAAAGCTCAGATTTGCTTGCCATACTGATATAATATAAACATGCAGTTCTGGACAGTTTATGATCATGGAAATACTGTCTCTTCATAAACTACAAAACTGAAGACACTGCTGAAATGACACTCCCACAAATACAACTTAACAGTTACCTTTACAAATTCTTCATTGCAGGTGCACAAATCCAGTTATACACACACGTTTTGTTACAGTTGCCGAGGTGAATATGATACAAAACACATTCACACACTCGTATAAAACATGCACAAATTTTGCACATTTGCAAACCAATATGTGAATTTGTGTAATGTGAGTTGCACACCTGTATTTTTAAAAAAAAAAAATTAAGGGGATCTTTGTCTTGCACAAACACAAGTCAATGACTACACCTGCTCGAATATGCAGCTACAAGTCTCAAATGTCTTTTTCACTCACACTTGACAACTTACGTGCACTTTCAATTGTGCACTAAATATCTCACTTGAATTAATGGGTCTTTTTTTTTTTTTTTCTTAAATATTTTTTTTTCTGAATATTTCACCACCTCAGAATTTCAAGTATATCAAATGCTTTACAAAAATAATTAATATATAAAATACTATTCAAATAGTCAAAATTCAGACAAAGATCATTTAAATATTCAAAATTCAGATTCAAATACTTATGTCATTGATTTATCTCCATAAGCAAGGCACATTTGGCATTTGAACCAATGAGTCATTATATGCAGACTTGAGATCTAAGAATAGTGTGCAGCTGGTAGCATAATTTTAGATGCTAGCACAGCCTTTGCAGCTTAAGTCAGGATCATATTTCTAGGTTACTAGGAAGTAAAACAGTAAATATAGAAACTTTGTTGGTTTGTACCAATATTTGCCTATGATAAATTATCTCAGAAAATCCGCCTATTAAACTACAATCTTAAATTAAGTAATTACTTCGCTAATAATCAATTTAATAATTTGTTACTAACTCAAATTTCAGTTGTAAATTACACATTTTGTATACTAATACAATATTGATGAGTATTTCTGTGCTAACATTATAGTTTCAAGTTTAAATTTTGCAATAAAAAAGAAAAAACAACAAACAACTACAATAAATCAAATGTATGAAATGGGTGAAATAATCTAAAGAAGTTTTATTTGCTTACAAGATTAGCTGGACCATCCAGACCAAGGTTGGTTGAAATGTTTTAGCACAGCCAGTCAAATTAATTGATTTTTAATTAATTATATATAAAGAAATATAAATTCTCAACAAACCTCTATTCAATTGCAGTGCACTTTTTCTACAAAACCAAACACTTTGTGGAAAAAAAAATAGGGAAACAAAAGAGGCAACTACCAGTATAGTGGTAAAGATGTACATGGATTCACTTAATATCAGCTACAGACACAAAGTGTCACCTTACTGGGGATATTTATAACTGAGTTCATGTGGTGTTCATTTGAAGCACCTCCCTTCCCTCTCTCATCTTTACCCTCTGTAAATCTTGGGCTGAGTGATTGGAATACTTTCAACTCTTTGAGCCAGACTGCACTGTAGGTTGGGATTCATGATCTTAAGTCTATATGCCCAGTGAAGCTTCAGCTGGAGGGAGTCAAGTGTAATTGCTCATGATTCACTATCTAGTCTTAACCCAAAGACTACGACTTTTTTTGTCTAGCCTAAAGACAATTAATTTTGGTCTGGACTTGGTAGGACCTCCAGCTTAATTTGAAGACTTCAGCAAAGAAAGAAATGGCAGACAAACTGGGACAATCTGTTGGTGCTGCAGATGAGTCCAATGCCTCAAACATACTCATTCTTCTGGAACGTGTGGCTGGAATCATTGACAATGTGCAGGTGTGTCAGCAGCGCATGGAAGAGAGGCAGATGGAGCTGGAGAACAGTGTAAAGGGTATCCAGGCAGATTTAGTAAAGCTAACCAAAGAGCACAACACCACAAGTGGTACAGTAGAAAAGCTACTGGAGAAAACACGAAAAGTCAGCTGCCATATCAAGGATGTGCGTGTCCGTGTGGAAAAGCAAAATCTACGTGTCAAAAAAGTGGAAGAGACACAGGGTGAGCTGCTAACCAAGAACAAGTTTCGTGTCGTTATCTATCAGGTAAGCCTGTGTAGAGGTACAATATCCATTTCTTTCAAGGTACCCTTGCAGCATGATGTATGGAGTGGTGTAATGTCCATGATCATTTGTTTTTACAATCATGTTGCATTCAGAATTGCATATATTAGTTTTTAAACTCTTTAAGATGCTTTTGTTCCTTAGTAGCATTGCCACTATCTTAATTTCAGGGCCACTGCTCTTCATTATTGTTCATATGAAAATTCTCTCATTTATAGAGTATCAGTGATCCAGTTGGCTTCATATTACATTACAGTAGTGCATTAAAAACTCACTGCATTATGCTTAATATAAATACTCAGATGTGACTGACAAACCTTTTAAGCTTAGTTCATTTTGATTCAGAAACTAAATTAATTATTCATATATAAATGTATTATGCATTTGAAACAAATAACAAAAATGGATCTCCTTTGCTTAGATTAACAATGCGTTAACAATTTTTTTCTTTTTATTTATTTTTATGTTTTGCAAAGACAGAACTAGCAATCATGTTGCCCACCAATTTGAAGACAATACTATTGACGAATCACAATACTATGTTTAAATAAAAGAACAGATTGCGAATGAGCAATGTACTTAAGCTTGACGTTCACATTCTTTAACCAACATTACTTACCTTAATTACAAAAGTAATATCTGAGAAAGTCAATTTTATTGTGAAACTCACAACTGTTTCTATAGGAACTGTACTGTTATACATTGCTTTGTGCATGTAACAGCTGACATACTGGTACAGGGTTATTCTGAGCGCTTACTCTGTGAAGCCACATGTCCTAATATAGTAATATTGAGCTTTACTCAGTGTGGGTTACAAAAATTCCCCAGCTGTATTGAAACCTCTTGTCATTAATGATTAAGATGAGGCTAAAGCATTATTTCAAAACTAGTGTTAAATAGTTTAATATTGAATCACAAACAGGTCCATCCTAAGTATCCAGCAGTACATTGTCAGTAGATATTGAATTTACCAGTCACTGGAAATACCAGGTAACAGAAACAATTTAAACAAGTAAGTCAAAATAACTTTTTTCAGACTGTTTAAAAATGAAAAAAAAAAAATAGTTTGCCTAAACTAATATGTTGTTACTATATTCTACTAAAATGTATTTCTATAAATAATGTTATCCATAATTACTCTATTTAAAGTCTTGTTCTGAAGCTATTGAGGAACTATCACGGAAAGCATGCTACCCTTGAATGCTGTTGTCCACTGCTCAGTAGATATTTTTTATTCTGACGTGCAGCCATAAATCAGAGCACTTCATGCAGACTTGCTGAGGTGTTGCTCACAAAAAAAACAAAAAAACTTTAAAATCTGTTTAATCTGTCAGGTTACTCATTCTTATGTAACATTGTTACCATTGATATCAGTTTTGTAGTTCCAAGTGTACTTGCCTTCATAATTTATGCAATCATTTATGTATTTCAATGGATTCCACTTGAAGTACTGTTTGATAACTGAACAATTAATTCTTCATATTAAACTTAATATTAAAGTCTTGTTGTTAAATCTTGCTGAGTTACACAGCACCTGTTTCCAATATATTAACATGCACACATTTGCACTGTGATGCCTTTTTAAAGTTACACAATAATAACACTTCTTTCTGTTCTCTAGACTGAGTTCTTAGGTCAAAGTAACTTTTATGTTGCTTGTTCACAGCAGTTTGCTTTTCTTTGGTAAATTTAAGCATATACAAAACATAAGGCACTAATGAAAACTTCCACATGTAACACATTTTCTGAGATTGTAAGATGGTGTTCTTAATTGCACTTCAACAAAGATTTCAGAAAAGGGTACAATTTGTGAATTTCTGTAGTTTATTTAATCATAGAAGAGGATTAAATAGAAATTAACCTAAAAGATAAAGTCAAAAAAAACTTGTGAAATTTACAATGTGGGTCATGTCAGCTATTAATTACATTTTACACAATTACATAATTTTTAACGACTACAGGCCTGTGGCTCTAACATCACATGTGATGAAGACAATGGAGAGACTGGTCTTATGCATACTGAGACCCCACGTACGCCATGCACTGGACCCACTACAGTTTGCATACCAGGAGAAAGTGGGCGTGGAGGATGCCATCACTTATCTCCTACACAGGACATATTCACACCTGGACAAGGGGAACAGTGCTGTGAGAATCATGTTCTTTGACTTCTCAAGCGCTTTCAACACCATCCAACCTCTCAGACTGGGAGATAAGCTCCAACAGATGGGTGTGGATGCTCACCTGGTAACCTGGATTACAGATTATCTGTTAGAGTGGCCACAGTATGTGAGACTGAAGAACTGTCTCTCCGACACTATGATCTGCAGCACAGGAGCTCCACAGGGAACTGTGCTCTCACCAGTCCTGTTCACCCTGTACACATCTGACTTCTGCTACAACACTGAGTCGTGCCACATGCAGAAGTTCTCTGATGATGCTGCGATTGTGGGGTGTATCAGGAACGAGCAGGAGGAGGAGTACAGGAGCCTGGTGGAGGTCTTTGTGCAATGGTGCAAACTGAACCACTTCCAACTGAACACTTCAAAGACCAAGGAGATGGTGGTGGACTTCCGCAGGTCAAAGCATGTCCTGCTACCAGTCACCATTGATGGGGTCGACGTGGAGGTGGTGGACACCTATAAGTATCTGGGCTTACACCTAGACAATAAACTGGACTGGTCAGCCAACACTGAAGCACTCTACAAGAAAGGGCAGAGCAGGCTGTACTTCCTGAGGAGTTTGGGGTCCTTCAATGTCTGCAGTAAGCTCCTCAGGATGTTTTACCAGACTATTGTTTCCAGTGTCCTCTTTTATGCTGTGGTATGCTGGGGAGGAAGCATAAAGAAGAGGGATGCTGGGCGACTAGACAGGCTGGTTAAGAAAGCTGGCTCTGTGGTGGGGGCTGAACTGGAGTGCATCACTTCCATATCAAACAAGAGGACCCTGAACAAACTGATTAGCATCTTGGACAATGAGTGCCATCCACTCCACAGTATCATAACTAAGCAGAAGAGCTTAATCAGCTGGAGACTTCGCTCACTGCCAGGCTCAACTGACAGACTGAGGAAGTCATTTGTCCCCAGGGCTATTGAGCTGTTCAACGCTTCACTCAAGGGGAGAGGAGAGATGGACTTCTCTGCATAGTCTGTCTGCCCATCCACCACCACCACCACCTCCTCCATATTTGCACATGTGTACCTAACTGGACAATAGACAGGTCAACCACTGGACAAGTCAACCATCTCATCTTTCTCATGTGTACCTTAATCTGACAGCTACAATAGTAGTTTTATAATTAATACAGGAACATTGCACTGAATTGCCTTGCACTATTTTATTTAATATATTTATTTCTAATTCTGAAACTGCACTGATATTGCACTGTACTTATATTGCACATTCCATACCCTCTGCACTATCCACACTTTTTCAACTTTTAAACTATATGCCACACTCAAGAGATCATCCTCAGCTGCTCACTGTATCACAGATTCTTGCCAGGCTATGTTTGATCACTCTTAAGCACACTATGTTAACTTCTTGGGTATTTGATTTTGATATTTGTTTTAGAGTGTTTTTTTTTTTTTTTACTTTACTTTATTAGTCCATTGCTGTTAGTGATTGTTGTATGTGATGTATGTAAGCTACTGAGACCTTGAATTTCCCCTGGGGATCAATAAAGTATCTATCTATCTATCTATCTACATTGCCACTGAAGGATTTTAAAATACATTACCAAAAGTATTCAATTCTCTGTGACATCCCATTTTTAATCCATAGGTTTTTAATATGATGTCAGCCCACATTTTGCAGCTATATCAGCTTCAACTCTTCTAGGAAGGCTTTCCACAAAGTTCAGGAGTGTGTTTATGGGACCATTCTTCCAGAAGTGCATTTGTGAGGTCAGACACTGATGTTGGTATTGTAAATAATTTTTTCTTTAGTTGGATTAAACCACTGTTCTTAACATCTAACACAGTTTGAAGGGTCACACACTCACTAGCCAGAATTTATCTGTAAACATAGATATCTTATGGCTTACAACAGGTGAATCTATTTCAGATACTGTATTTGTCTTTGTTTTATGACAGTGTCTATGTAAGGTCGTAAAATGGGGTTTTTTTAAGTAGATGCCTCTTAGTTTTAAATTCAGACCTTTGAGATCTTTAAGACCTTCTAGATCTCCTAGACCTCATCCTGGAACCTGAGCACTCAATAAAGAAATCATTGCATCTAGACTGGTCTCCTCTCTTCATTTTGACACTGCCAGAAATAAAAGTTTCAAAATTGGACATGACGGCTTGGCTCGCAGTCTCCACTATAATTCATCCCAAAGATGTTCTATCTGGTTGAGGTCAGACCAGTAAAGTTCATCCACACCAAACTCGTTCATCCATGTCTTTATGGACCTTACTTTCTGCACTGGTGCACAGTTGTGTTGAAAAAGTAAAAGGTCATCCCCAAAAAGCTGGGAGCATGAAATTGGCCAAACTCTCTAAATATGCAGAAGCATGGACTTCCTTTCACTGTAACCCCACACCATAAACCCCCTCCACCAAACTTTACATTTAGCACAATGTAGTCAGACAAGTACTGTCACCCTGGCAACTGCCAAAACCAGATTCGTCCATCAGATAGCCAGATAGGAAAGCATGAATCTTCACTCAAGAGAACACGTCTTGACTGCTCTAGAGTCTAGTGGTGGCATGCTTTACACAGCTTGGTAATGTAAGGCTTGGATGCAGCTGCTTGGCCATGGAAACCCATCCGATGACGCTCTCTACGCACTGTTGTTGACTTAATCTGAAGGCCACATGACGTTTGGAGGTGTGTAGTGATTGACTTTGAGAAAGTTGACAATCAATGTGTTCTATGCCCATCAGCATCCGTCATTTTACGTGGCTTACCACTTCGTGGCTCAGTTCTGTCATTCCCAGCTGCTTCCACAACAATTCAAAATACAGTTTAATGGCAGATTTTACTTGTTTAGAAGTGCACAACACTTCAGTGGAGAGAGCATCTTCTAACGAATTCATATTGTCGAAACAACACGTTTGACTTTTTTTTTTTTATGCGAAAAAAAAAATCACACTCTGTAAATAGACCTTAAGTCACTAAACTGTTTTGCTTTTTAGCTCTGCTGTTTAAATGACATTCATTTGCATTCTAATGTTCACAATGTAGCCTTATTTGGCTTAGGCTAAGTCGCTAGCTAACTATTTGTGGTTCTCAAATGGTGTGAGGAAAGGTCTAGCATAGGTGAACCCTCTGGGTGACTCTCTGTGAGGAATGTGGCGTGTTCTCCCCATGTCTGCGTAGGTTTCCTCCCACAGACCAAAAACACACATTGGTAGGTGGATTGACGACTCAAAAGTGTCCATAGGTTTGAATGTGTGAGTGTATGTGTCGCCCTGTGAAGGACTGGCCAGGGTGTCTTCCCGCCTTGTGCCCAATGATTCCGGGTAAGCTCCAGACCCACCGCCACCCTGAACAGGATAAGCAGTTACAGAAAATGAACGAATGCCATGTATGCACATTGTGGTACTGGCAACCTCTAAACATTCTTGTGCCACCCCTGAAAAACAAATCCTAGAACTGCTATTGGCTCTAGCCTGTTTATGGCATCACATGGCTACCCTACTGTATACTAGGGTGAAAGTAGGCAAAAAAAAAAAAATATGCATAACGGATGGACTACAGTTTGTAATTGTGAAACTGCAAATTGCTACTGTGTGGTCAGTGTAGCCGAGGAAATGGACAGTGTAGAAACAAGGAGGTAGTCATAATGAGATAATGGCTCTCTCTCTCTCACACACACACACACACACACACACACACAGAAAAATAACTGGATTTCTGTCTTTACCAGCTGAATAAATAAACCTTGATTTTAGAATGTAATGCCTAAATAGAGCTAGCCTACATGTAGCCAAGTTTTCACTATAAAATTGTACTAATTTAAAGATATTCAAGACTTTATTTACACCCATTAAGTAGCACTTTTTGATTATGTAGACTCTCACATTTGGTGTAAAACCGACCAGATATTTGTTTAGGATGTTGTGGCCAAGGATGTTCTGTAATTAGTCAACTTAGAACAATATATTTTAGTTTGCTCTTTTTATTGTTAAATTGTGTGATTGTGGTGTGTGAAAGACTACATCAATAAGTCTAGTGATGAAAATGTAAATAAATAAATAAATAAATACACAAATAAATAAATACATAAGCAGGTGCGTGCAGTGCACGTTGGAAGGAAAGGATTAATGTTGCTGTTACAAAAATATTTGGTTACCAAAATAAAAAAAGACAGGATAGAGAAAGGTTTTTCTGGAAGTAAGATGGGTGTAGCCTGTGAGTGGTGTTGGAAATTAACCCTGTTTAGCCCAGAGTCTAACATTAGTTTCTTCATATCTCCACAATACTTAAGTGTTTACATTTCACGCCAATATTTAATCAGTGCAGGTAAAGTTTTTAGCAGCTATTCAGACTAAATGAGCTGGTCCTTGCCTCTGTCCTTTACCAAGAAAGACAGAAGCAGCTTTTCCTTCTCATCCCCATGCACTATTCACAGCTAAAGGAAGTGAGCAGCACTGTGTTCAAATAGTTGTCAGTTGCCATAATGGCAGGGGCTCAGTGGGAATTTATTTTATTATTATTAAAAAAATATTTAAACTGTATTTACTTTTCCACAGCCTGCTGCTAAAAGCACAGATGATCATGCCTGTTGGTGTTAACAGTCTCCAGAACATAAATATAGCATATGCTGAATTTTTTCATGAGAAGCCACACTGGTCTGTGCTGTTATTGATTTAAAAAGCCAACTGGTTACATTATTATTTATTTCTATATATGATAAAGTTAGGGACGGCACGGTGGCGCAGCAAGTAGTGTCGCAGTCACACAGCGGGTTGCTCCGGTTTTCTCCCACAGTCCAAACAAACACACGTTGATAGGTGGATTGGCGACTCAAAAGTGTCCGTAGGTGTGAGTGAATGTGTGTGTGTGTATCTGCGTTGCTCTGTGAAGGACTGGCGCCCCCTCCAGGGTGTATTCCTGCCTTGCGCCCAATGATTCCATGTAGGCTCTGACCTATTGCTGTTAGCTAAAGCTAAACTTACTTATTATACAAATCAATAAAGTGCACTCTGACTGTGTTAAGTGCTATGATACTTTGACAGAATACGCAAACAGATCAAGTGCATTATTTTTGCAAGGCGTGAGACAGTCAACAACAGAGTCAGTGACAATATTAAAAACAACCAATTAAAACTGTTTGCGAACAGCATTATTAAGAATACTGAAATTTCCTGTTTTCCAGACAATAAAATTCTGATCATATTAATATAAAACTAGTGAATGCTCCAATTATGTTGAAATGTTTTGTCTGTTGAAAAAATTTTTTTCTAGATATTCACCTCAAAGTATATTACACTTAACAATGAATGAATCTACATTGACACTAAAGAAATACTTCCAAACTTTTAAGGTACCTTAAGTCATGCTGCGATTCTAGAATTGGAGACACTTGTTTCTATCGGCTGCATACTTTGTTAGCCCCATGTTTCTCAATGGTGAGGAAGACCACAGAGCAGGTAGTATTGAGTTGGTTGATCATTCTTAGCACCACAGTGATACAGTGGCGGTTAGAGTGAGTAGCTCATCAGTTTTCATCAGTAGCTCACCAATTTTGTATCAGCCCTCTTCTAGGACGTCATCAATGGTCACAGGATCCTACACAATCAGCTGCATATATTTAGTTGGTGGACAATTGTCAGTAGTGACAAAGAGGTGTTGAAAGCTTCAGCAGCATTGCTGTGTCTCATTCACGTGTACCAATACAACCCACACTAACTTGCCACCACCACATCAGTGTCACTGTAGTGACACTCTGCTTGATAGTGCTCCCTTTAATGTTCTGACCACTGATGAACAAAGGCTAGCAAAATATGCAAACCAATGGATGGGCTACATTCTGTAAGTGCAGATTTACAAAGTGCATGTATATATAAAATAAATATGTGGTAAGTGGAGCTGATAAAATGTTCCATAAGTGTAGAAACAGAGGTCATTTTAGTGTTATGTCTAATATCTGTTTACTTGCAAATCTGAGACCAGTGTTCAGTAGTTCATCAGTCCATTTTTTTCCTATTATTTCCTTTGTCGTACACTCAAATGAAAAGCAAAATGTTTTGAATGGATGAAACATGTCCACATTTTTTAACATTTGAAAACAAATTATCCCTTTATAGAATTTTTTTAATTATTGATTTTAAATATGTATTTTTAAAGTTTAGAAGAACTATATGTACAATAAATATCTTGTCTTATCACAGGGTGAACATGAGCTGCCTACAGTATTGCCTCCAAAGGGCTCCCCAAAAGAAGAATTGAGTGCCAGTGCTTTCATGGATCCAGATGTACCTGAGGCCCCACTTCCTGACTCTGATGAGGAATACATGGTCGTTGAGGAGGGTGACTCTACTGCTGCTAAGCTGAAGAAGACAGGCCTAAGGCGCATTGAGAGTCTGAAGAATACATTTTCTCGTGAGAACATGAACAAAACCAAAGAAAACCTGGGTACTAAAGTAAACAAGCTTGGTGAGCGCATTGTGACAGCAGAGCGACGTGAGAAGATTCGGAAATCAGGCGAGCGCTTGAAACAGTCTGGAGAACGTCTTAAAGAAACTATCACCAAGAATGTTCCTGCAAAGCTTAACCTGAAGAAGGAGAGAACTGTGGCTGAGGGTCAGGAAGGAGCAGAAGGGACTACTGAAATTGCAGCCCCCATTCCACCACCTAAGGGCCGCAAACCCAGTCCTGGTGTGGCTTACACAGAGCCTATAATGAAGCAAGAAGGAGCAGATGAAGACAAGACAGATGAGAAAGAAGTGCCCATGTTTGATATGAAGCAGCTTTCCTAAGAAGCATGTCAGTCAAGTTAAAGGAAGGCTTGTAGTTTGGATCAAGTTTAGGAAAATGATCACCTAGTGAACACAAGAATTGGAGCACACAAAATGGGTGATTGTAAGACTTGATAAAAAGGAGTATGGGGCACCTATACAAAAAAGGCATTTTATGAATAGTGTTTGCTTGTTATTGGTGGAATTAGGAATGTCATGTAACACAATATATATATATATATATATATATATATATATATATATATATATATATATATATATATTGTTCCTTTTTTATATTTAATATGGACTCAGAAACAGATGGAATATGAATGTTGAATAGCAGAAAATAAACAGGCTGTCGGTGTTTTAAAGAATGTATAATTTTAACATATTGTAGTGTGATTTTCATTCATCACTCTTGCATGTAATATTATGTATGTGATTTTTCAAAGATTAGCTATATTGGTCCAATCTTAATAATCTTAAGATTAAATTTTTCTTTTAAATAAATAAACATACTCAATAAGCTGGTCTCTGAGAGGTCATTTGAAAAGAAAACAAGGTTAGTCATTTGTCAATGAAATGCTTTAAACACTGAAGATATAGCTCATAGTATAATTCTTTTTTCCATTATGAGTTTTATCCATGAACTAATATATAAAAAACATAAACAATTCTGTTGATAAAAGTGAGAAAATAATACACACTCTGGCATGATTTTTTAAAATGTCATATATAATTGTTGTGAATACTTATAACATAAGCATATTATAACATGCCTTGTACATGTGTTTTAAATGTATTATTGGTTTTATTTAGAAAATGAAATAATCTTATATAAAGAGAATGCCAATATTTTACCTTACAAAATTTTTAATTATGTAAGGCCACAACCCTCATTGTCCATTGGTCAGGATTCTGAATGTTGCAGAAGAAGAGGGTGAAGATGAAAGTTTAGTTTTTCTGTGCAGTGGACAGGTGTACATTCTGATATCTGGATGTTGTTTAGTTTCTGCATTGTTAGCTGCATTGGTACTGCTCACAGCATTCACATGCACCTCTGGAAGAGTGGTAAAGAGTACCTGTCATGTAAATAGGGAGGTTGTAATTGCAAGGGACAAAACTTTAACTTGAGCCTAAAAGCATCATTACATGATGCACATTTTATTCTCACTGAAAACATGACAGCTGTTTGTTGACTGTATAGGCTTGCTATTTCTCGTTTCCCACCCCGTACTTTATAATGAGTCCATAAATATAGCCCAGTCTTATATCTCCTGATGGTGGTCATGTCACATCTTTCTTTATCAAATGTCACACATCACTAGAAAGCACAAGTGTTTCTGCTGCGCAGCTCTCAAGAAACCCTTACAAGAAGTAAAGAAACTGAATACATTTTTAAACTGAACTTCACACTATTGTAAATTATAAAATTAAAATAAAATATTACAAAAATAAAAAGGTTTTAACAAATGACAGTATAATCTTTGACATAATAGTTAAGGAATGGACTTAGGACTGGAAGGTCACTAGTTTGACTGGCAGAACATTTTGAGGCAGTGGAAGTGAAGGAGCAATCCTGTCCCCCACCCTAAATCTACAGCTGTGGAGCCCTTGAGCAAGGCAGCAAGCTAACTTCTCCCTGGATGGTGGGGATGGCTGCCTGTTACTCCAGGTGTATGTTCATTGACCCTAATGCACTAGTGTGTGTCTGTGTCTGTGTGTGTGTATTATGTGTGTGTGTGTTGTTACGACCCAGTCTAGGGTTGAGCCGTAACAGAATGAGGAATGGGTTGAAATTAATATATATGAAGAGAATAACTGTAACAGATGTAAATGGTGAAACAAAAAGGACACAAACGGAAACACAGAATGAATAATGAATAGAATATATATTGTAAATGTGATATGTACAATGAAACCAAACACCAGTGAACTTCAGGATGGCCTTTAGCCGACAAAAACAACAAACACCCCTCCTAACTGACCCACAAACAACTCTAACTTACCTAAGTGTAAATAAAAGGAAACAAAAGACAACACCTTACCTTCCTCCCTGTCTATCCACAAAAACACACACAAAACCCACTCCCAAAACAAACGGCAGCCAACCCTACTCTGGTGAAATATATACACAGTGTTACAATAATTTACAAAAGATAGATCTAGCATCAGTTAATCAAAAAGGGGCAAACACAAACTCGTAGTCGAAATAGGAATGGATCAAAGTCAAAACCAGGCAAACAGAATTCAAGATACACAATACAAATCACAGCACAAAACAAAGCTCCCTAACAGTGTACACAGAGACGTATTTATGATTCCCGCCGAGATGACGTAGACGAAGTGATGACAGACAACACATGGACTGGATGGTGGACTAGATGACGGACCGGACTCAGGACGATGAACAAACACACGAACTGGAACATGGAATGAACTCTAGATGGGTGAACAAACATGGACTGGAACAGATTGCAGAACCTATACATTTACAGAGATAGTGAGAGAGAGAGAAAACACACACATACACAGCGCAGCGTAACAGTGTGTGTGCGTGTGAGAGACAGAATGTGTTCATTGCCACGGATGGGTTAAGTTAAATTTATCGACCCTATGCTGTAGGCAACATGTAGACACCAACCCTACTACCGTAGCCTGACTATCAAAGGCCATTGGTCTCAAAACACGTTGGTTTCTCCATATTAACGCGCAGAGTATAGTTTCATGTTAACACGAAAGATAGGTATGGCAAGCCAAAGGGGTCAGAATTCTCCAGGGTTTTGACGGAGTATAAAGCGCACGCTTTGTCTAAAAACGCAGCCCAGAACTGCGTTTACCTTATGGAACACCAAGAGGGTAAAAAAATACAGCATTATTACACCGTAAAAGTATAAATGCCACCGTCTTTTACGCTGTTAAAATACAAAGGAATGCCGTATTTTACACTGTTCCAAAGCCAAACCTATGGTGTTAAAAACAGCATTTTAAAATAAGACAATGAGCTCCACATGCCGGTCCTGAAAGCCAATCCATTTCAACTCCATTCATCCAATCACTGACTGAGAAGTCACACCATCTCAGATCAGTTCAGTTCAGTTTATTGTTATAATCTCTCAAAGAGAAACTTGGTTTGCAATCAGTCACTAACAATCCCATCCATACATACAGTAAAATATATGAAAAAAGACATACAATACAACTAAGACATACATTAGCAAAACAAGTTCATATACACCAAAAAGGAGCAAACAATAGGCAGCGGAGGACTGAGGACTTTACTTTGCTCTCTTATTTAGCAATAAAATTGTACTAGGAATAAAATAATTCTTAAATCTATTGCAGCGTATTTTCGGAAGACTGTAGTGTAAACCCGATGGAGGAAGTTGAAACTCTCCCTTCAGAGGATGATCAACAGATACAATAAGTCAGCTTTGTTCAATATATATTTCTGATACAACTGTGATAAGGGTGCTTGCTGACACCCTGTAATCCGACTACTAATTTTAACAATACTGCTGAGAAGATTTTTATTCTTAATACTCAAGTTTTCAAACCAAGTCATGAATGCAAAAGTCAAAACTGATTCAATAAAACACTTATAAAATAAGTTCATGAGCTTTGAACACACCTGAAACCTACTCAGCTTTCTCAAGAAAAACAGCATTTCTTAAGAATCCTGTTTGTATTTTGATCAAAACACAACTTGTCATTAATCATCGTACCCAGATATTTATAACTACTAACCTTTTCAATAGTGGTACCATCAATAGTTATAGGGTGAATATCCTTTTTCACTTGTCTAAAATCAATAACCATTTCCTTAGTTTTTTCAAGGTTAAGCTTCAAGAATGATTTTTTACACCACAACAGAATCTCATCCACTACTGGTCCGTAACTATTCTCACAGTCATGAAGTAGACTGAATATGACAGAGTCGCCAGCATATTTAAGAATGTATCTACCTTCATACTGACTTTGACATTCGTTTGTATACAGGATAAACAAAAATGTAGATAAAACACAACCTTGTGTGGAACCAAGAGAAGATATTAAACTGAAAATGAGTCATTCCCCAGCTGGCCACCAACGTCAAAAGACATTGATATGTGGTTGAATGTTGGTCGTGATGTCGGATGACCAAAATTTTATGTCAGGGTAACGTCTAATACCGATGTTAAACTGACGTAAGAAACTGACGACATATGACACTGATATTTTGTTAGTTTTAAGTCATGATATTATGTAACCACAATCCAACGTCTAACAAACGTCATATCCTCATGTCAAATAGACGTAAAATACCAACATTTAGTTGTAAGGTATGGTGACCAAATCCCAACGTCTGATAAACGTCTGAATTTTACCGTCAGTTCAACTTGCCATTCTAACATCAATAGACGTTGATAATTTGTTGGTTTTAAGTAGTGATGTTATGTGACCAAAATACAACATCTTCCAAACGTCACATCCTGATGTCAAATTGATGTAAATTACCAACATTAAGCTGTAAGGTTTGGTGACCAAATCCCAACGTCTGATAAACGTCTGAATTTTAACGTCAGCTCAATGTGCCATCCTAACATCAATAGACGTTGATAATTTGTGGGTTTTAAGTCATGATGTTATGTAACCAAAATCCAACATCGTCCAAACGTCACATCCAGATGTCAAAGTGGCATAAAATAACAAGTAGTTTTAATGTATGGTGACCAAAACCCAACACCTTGTAAACGTCAGTCTTCTAACGTCAGTTCAACATGCCATTCTAACATAAATAAATGTTGAAAAGTTGTTGGTTTTAAGTTGTGATGTTATGTAACCAAAATCCAACATCTTCCAAACGTCACATCCTGATGTCAAATTGACATAAAATACCAACATTTAGTTGTAAGGTATGGTGACCAAATCCCAACGTCTGATAAACGTCTGAAATATAACGTCAGCTCTATGTGCCATTCTAACATCAATAGACATTGATCATTTGTAGGTTTTAAGTTGTGATGTTATGTAACCAAAATCCAGCATCTTCCAAACATCACATCTTGATGTCAAACTGACGTAAAATACTAACAAATAGTTTTAATGTATAGTGACCAAAACCCAACACCTTGTAAACGTCAGTCTTCTTACATCAGTTCAACATGCAATTCTAACATCAATAGACGTTGAAAATTTGTTGGTAAGTTGTGATGTTATGTAACCAAAATCCAACATCGTCCAAACGTCACATTCTGATGTCAAACTGATGTAAAATAACAACAAATACTTTTAATGTAAGGTGACCAAACCCCAACATCTGATAAATGTCTGAATTTTAATGTCAGCTCAATGTGCCATCCTAACATCAATAGACGTTGATAATTTGTTGGTTTTAAGTCATGATGTTATGGAATCAAAATCCAACATCGTCCAAACGTCACATTCAGATGTCAAACTGACGTAAAATAACAAGTAGTTTTAATGCATGGTGACCAAAACCCAACACCTTGTAAACGTCAGCCTTCTAACATCAGTTCAACATGCCATTCTAACATCAATAGATGATGAAAATGTGTTGGTTTTAAGTAGTGATGTTATGTAACCAAAATCCAACATCTTCCAACCGTCTCATACTGATGTCAAATTGACGTAAATTACCAACATTAAGTTGTAAGGTATGGTGGCCAAATCCCAACATCTTGTAAACGTCAGACTTCTAACGTCAGATCAACCTGCCATTCTAACATCAATAGACGTTGAAAATTTGTTGATTTTAAGTCATGACCTTATGTAACCAAAATCCAACATTTTCCAAACGTCACATCCTGATGTCAAGTTGATATAAAAAAAAATTCCAACCTTAAGTTATAATATAGGGTGACCAAAACCCAATGCCTGGTAAACATTAGACTAACACCAATAGATATGATATTTTGTTGGTTTTAGGTCGTGGGGTTTAGTACTTCAAATTTAACGTCATCGTGATGTAAAATACCTACATTTATTTATTAGGTATTGGTAATCAAAACCCAGTGTATGATAAACATCATAATCTAAATGTCAACTCAATGTGACATTCTAACAATATTGGATATACTTAGTTGGTTTAAGATGCAATATTCATTCATTCAGTCATTAAATGTAACTGCTTATCCACTTTAGGGTTGCAGTGTGTCCGGAGCCTACCTGGAATCAGTGGGGCACTTGTCCTTCACAGGGCGACGCACACTCACACACTCATTCACACACTTATACCTATGGACAGTTTTGAGTAGCCAATTGAGCTACCAACATGTGTTTTTGGACCAAGGGAGCAAATTGGAGCACCCAGAGAAAACCCACATGAACACAGGGAAAACACACCCAAACAATAACATACAGTCATGCGGAGCAGGGTTCGAATCTAAAGCTGCAGCACCCTAGATTTGTGTGACAGCGACACTACCTGTTGAAGTCCCAAGTTGAATTTTATAAAATATTCCAAACATCATTCTGATACTCTACCATACTGAAGTTAATTCATTCATTCATTCATTGTCTGTAACCGCTAATCCAGTTCAGGGTCGCAGTGGATCCTGAGCCTACTCTGAATCAATGGAAGCAAGGCAGGAACACACCCTGGAGGGGTCGCCAGTCCTTCGCAGGGTGATACACACTCATACATTCACACCCATGGACACTTTTGAGTCGCCAATCCACCTAATAACATGTGTTTTTGAACCTTGGAAGGAAACCTGAACACCTGGAGGAAACCCCCGTGGACACAGAAAAAACACACCAAACTACTCACAGTCACCTGCCGCTCCAGGACCCTAGAGCTGTGTGATAGTGACAGTACCTGCAGCACCATCGTGCTGCCCCAAGCTGCAATATTAAGAAACCAAAATGCAGTGTCTTCAAAACATTATTCTGATGCCATATTGACATAACATAACAAAATTCAGTTGTGAGATACCATGACCAAAATGTAAAATTATAGAATAAGAAATCATTAAAATCATTTAAAATTAGTTTTAGGAGATCATAAACTACTGAGATATTCTACAGTGGGCAATAATCTGTGCGGTCCAATGTGGACCAGCAGTGGCCTACCATCAGTGGGTTACCAACATTTTCAAGCCATTTGACAGGTATATGCTTGCCGTCTTAAGAATACAAAACACACTGTAAAAAAATGCTGTAGCGAGTTTGCTACTGTATTTTTGAATACAATATTTTACTGTGTATTGTAATGTATCTTGGGTAACAGATTGGAGGCAGCAATGAAGCAACTAGCTCTACAGTATTTCACTGTATTGTGAGCTGGGGAGGCTGAGGACTGCAAATGGCATCTAAAGGTGAGTAACTTATTTACACCATTTATTTATCACTTATTTTATTATTTTGACGTAAATATAGCTTAGATTGTTCCAAAATTACATTCGTGCCCCCCCTTCTTTAGGCAATGGTACAATTAATTTTTTAATGTCAGTTGTAGGCCTCACTACAAAACAAAACCAGAACAGGACAAGTGAATACTTTTCGTCCAAATAAAAAAAGAGAAAGAATTGTGTTTTTTTATTTCGTTACACCGCGACCCTGAAAGCTTAAAAGATGATGATGAATTGCGTTAATATTGTTTTATTTATTTAAATTATTTTGTTGAGGGTGGAGCGGTTAGCGAGAACGGGGCTAACGGTTCCCTGGGGGCAGGGTGACGAGAACAGAGACGGAGAGAAAGAGACAAAACGTATTCAGAGGCTGCAAGCGTCGTCGTACTTTAGGGATTTTGGAACAAAAGTAATGAGTAAATGTATGTTTTAATCATACAGCTCTAAACGTTTCCAACCACATTGTCTTGGTACTGCTTTTTAGCAAGATAGATGGTGCTAGTTATGATAGCCG
Source organism: Hoplias malabaricus (assembly GCF_029633855.1). Taxonomy (NCBI): domain Eukaryota; kingdom Metazoa; phylum Chordata; class Actinopteri; order Characiformes; family Erythrinidae; genus Hoplias; species Hoplias malabaricus. Next base: position 11,695,621 of record NC_089809.1, on the reverse strand, counting down.
CTAACATTTAACCAGATAACTCCTGTGGAATTTGCACACTTGTTTGCTCCCAAAAAATGTTAATGTTTTATCGTCGCAGATATCGTCAACTGGCGTTTCCCCCCCTCAAATGAGTCCGTTGGAGGGAATTGGAGCCTGAGATATCACCAGTTTTGTGATGGCTTACAAGCAGGAGGCTGAGGGAATGGTAGGAGAGAAGAGGCGGGAAGAAAACAAAGAGAGGGTTCTGCTCCATTGAAACAGGCTGCCGGTGAAAGGACGGGTCAGTCGTAGCATTATTTATTTATATTTAGCGTAGTAGAGACCACCAGGTAGAGAACGATAATTTAACTCTACAAACAATTGTAAACTCAAAGTCCAGTTTTGGGCTTCTTGCGGGTACTATTCGAGTTTTAGTTAGCTAGCAGAGTAATGCTTTTTAAAGAAGAGAACGGAGGGAAATATAAACATAGAGGGACAGGGATTCTGGTCATTGCTATTGGTCAGTTTGGTAAAATTAGCTACGTTCATTATAACAGAGAATTGTAAAAGCATAACATGTAATGTTAGCTACAGACAAACTCCATTCCAGATTATTAGCTAATATATATTTGGAGTGTCAGGTGTGAATGAGGTGCAAGATGGGGGGAGATTTTGCTGTGAAATAGATTTTACTTTGTGCTGTATTGAGAATTATAGGCTACTGTATTTTGCTGCAGAATTTTGAGCTCCATTCTACGGAGCCCCTAAAGGGACTGAGGGAAAAAATAAAAAAGACTATTGATTTTGCATTCCCTCGCAAATACATTGCGCTCCTTTGCAAATGTTTTATGATACACAATTGTCTTTGTGGCTCAGTCAACACATCAGGACACTGCAGTTCCCAGTGAAATCCAGCCACTTGAAACAGATATTATATATGTATTTATTTATCTCTACTAACACAGTTTCGTTGCCAGTGCGAATCGTTCATACATCTGTAAGGAACTGCCTAACATCAGAAGTTGTCAACAACAGGTTTATATACGTTAGGTAGCATCCTGAAAGTGCTAGTCAGAACCCCGTAGTTCCACGTATTTCCAGAGACGTAGGCTGCTTCATGAAAGAAAGTAAAAGTGTGGACGGCTGTGTTTTTTTTTATTGTTATTGACTGGGGTAGGGATCAAGCTAAGAATCTTAACGAAAAACCTTTACCAAGCAAAGACTCTTAAAAATCCGGTCATTCAATAACAAGATGGAGGGTGTAAGGCGCAACACACAGAGATCTCAGGGCACACTGCGGACTAATTTTTACAGAGACGTGGCTCAGCGCGCTGACTCCAGACATGGCTGTGGAGCTAGAGCCGGTCGCTACATCATGCATTTAGTTTTATCTGGGAATTTTTTTTAATTTATTTATTTATTTATAAAGCTGCAGTAAAAACAGGATACTCTTTTCTGACTGACTTTTACACACACACATTGCTCCAATACACTACCAATAGCTACACATTTATTTAGGTGTTCACTCTCCTTTCTCTCCCACTGATTGGAAACTGTTCATTGTGTGTATCTTTATACTGTTCACGTAACCGTTGTCCATGCACTTGCACTTTAAATTCTCTCATCCTCTTTGCTAAGCAATCAACAACACAGCATCAAACGTTTCAGTTGGCTCTCCCCAATAACATATCCATGTTTTCTGCTGAGAAGAAATGCTATGTCTTTATATTTCAGTCCAAGATCAAAGTAATATTCAACCAGCTACTCCATAGTTCACCTGACACGCACAGCAAGCACATGATCAACAGCAAGCACAGTACTACGGAGCCCACAAAGTATTTGCGAGGTAACGCAATTGTGTTTGCGAAGGAACGCAAAAGTCTTTTTTTCCCCAGTCCCTTTAGGGGCTCCGTAACAAAGACAATTGTGTATCATAAAACATTTGCAAAGGAGCGCAATGTATTTGCGAGGGAATGCAATAATGTTTGCCAGGTAACACAAAATCAATAGTCTTATTTTATTTTTCCCCCAGTCCCTTTAGGGGCTCCATACCATTCCAAATCTGATTTGAGGCTCCCATTTTTGTTATTTAGTTTATAGTCAGATTTTGAAGGGAAGAACCTATTTACTAGCCAGGTATACAAAACTAGTAAATTAATTAGCTTGGCTAAGTGTTTGTGTGTGTACATTTTAATTGTTTATCAGAGTTTAAGAGTATTGCATTTAAAGTGTCTAAATACTAAATGTTGGCTACCAGTTCTGTGATCACAAATGTAGTGTGTTGGTTTTTGTAATGCATATGAAATGACATCTTATTTCTCTGTACTATATGTTTCAAATGTGGAGAGTCTCGTCGTGCCATGACTTTCAGGAAGTTGGCTGCATTTAAGGCTCACATTTACAGGTATCATTAAAACAGCAAAACTGAAACTAGACCTAGGCTATATCATATAGGTTTTAATTTGACATGTTATTGTTAACTGCAATGGTAAATGTTGAAGACTTAAAAGAATTTATATTCTCATCATTTAGGCAAGTGCCACAGCTGCTGATTTTGAAACCCTTAACCTGCTTGTGAGTCCTCAGATGTTTATTCTGGGTATGTATATATAATTTCAAGATACTCCAAATCAAATCAAATCAAATTTATTTATATAGCGCTTTTCACAACTGATGTTGTCACAAAGCAGCTTCACAGAATTCCAGTAAGAATTCCAGAATGACAAAAGTTTAAGAAACATTTGAATTAATTACAGTGGAATTTTTGACCAATGCAAGATGTTTGCTGACAGTGGAAGGACAAGTGACCTATGTTTGCTCAAGCCTCCATTAATTTCTGGAAAGGCAGCCCTATTCTTCTTGTACTAAAATTTCAATTTCCAATATCGACAGGAAATTTAATGTATAATTGAGTTAATCCAGAAGTAAAAAATTGTATTCTTTGTATTTTTTTCTTTCTTTCTCTCTCTCTACTTGTTTACTTCCTTCTCTGAATTAAACTAGCCTCTATTTCATGTTCGTACCTGTAATTAAAAGTATTAATATATATAAAAACCTTGAAATATGATAACTTTACTGATGCAGAAACCCCATGTATGAAAATGGATTAAAAAATTCTAAAATTATCTGAAGGTAACTGCTTATTAAAACTGACCCGTTTCTGTTGGATAATTCTTTATGAAATTATTATGAAGAGCAGTTAATGTTTACTGTCATTCATTCATCTGTTGCAACCATTTATTTCTAATTAGGGTCATTGTGGGAATCATTAGATGCAGTTGAAAATTGTGCTTTTGATATGTGAAATTAAAGGTCAAATACAGGATTTTCTGATTACTATGATACATTGAAATATTGCATAGCATATCAGTCTACATGGCTTTTAGATCAGGTATCAAATTGAAATTGCAGTACTTTTGGAAAAAAATGGTTTTGTTGAGTTCGTATTAATATCTATCCTCAGTCTTCACTGCAAAAATTGTGAGCAAGCGACAACTAGGGCTGGGCGATATGACCAAAAATTCATATCTCGATATGCCTAAAAGAAATGGAGATATATGGTACGATATGACATTATGAAAGCCATAACAATATACAATGTCAAAGTATTAGTGTTTATTTTTAGCACCAAATAGGACATGCTGCATTATCTAACTTTAATTATTAATGTAATTCACCCTTTACCTCACTCATTTGCTCTGATTACTTGCAGAAAAATAAACATAGCACAAAAAGTAAGGAAATTTGTCTGGTAGATTATTTCTTTGTTGTAACAGTGCTACTTGCCAATAAACCTTATACCATTACTGTTAATTACTCTCTTAAATGGTGCCACATTTGTAAGAAACATGCTTTTGTGAGATGAGCAGTAGAGCTGAGTATGTGGGTTGCGCCAGTGAAAAATTTGTCAAATACTCACTGCCAGTGCCAACAAGCTTATTTTGTGTGATGCGGCATCTCCTTCACTTGAAAAATGAGGCTTATCATCATTGGAAGCAATCTCAATGCAGAAAAAGATATTGAGATGAAATTCTACAACCAGTGGCAATCCCATATCTCCACAGTCTGGGACCAAACTCTATCCTCCAAAATGACAACACTTGCCCCCACAGAGCGGTGTTTATCAGAGACTACCTCCAGAATTTGGTAGTGGAGAGGATGGAATGGCCTGCCAGCTCCTGACCTCAACCCCAATGAACACTTGTGGGATCAGCTTGGGCGTGCTGTTCATGCCACAGTGACCAACACAACCACGTGTGTGACCAGCAGTGAGTAACCAGGATGGTGACCATCATGAAGAGAAAGTCCTGGGCTGTTTTGGCTGTTTATGGTTCGTCCACATGCTACTGAAGCTCCTATTTGTTAAACGAATAAATTGTTAAATTGCCAATATGTCTTGTTTCTTCAAACTTCAGTCAGCCAGTCACAACTCACCAAACGAGTCAATGGCAGAATAAGCTCTTTGGCATCGGCAGAGAGGATTGGGGTGGTCAACATAAAGAGCAACCAAGAAGTCCTGAACCATGCATCCGTGTGTATCCGCTCTTTAAAGAAACTGATGGACTTTGAATGAAATTTTATTTACAAACCGGATTCCAAAAAATTTGGGACACTAAACAAATAGTGAATAAAAACTGAATGCAATGATGTGGAGATGGCAAATGTCAATATTTTATTCGTAATAGAACATAGATGACAGATCAAAAGTTTAATCTGAGTAAATGTAACATTTAAAAAAATATATGTTCATTCAAAATTTCACAGTGTCAACAAGGACAAGTAGCAATAAGTGGCTGGAAAAAGGAAATTGAGCATATAAGGAACAGCTGGAAGACCAATTAACAATAATTAGTTCAATTGACAACATGATTGGGTATAAAAAGAGCTTCTCAGAGTGTCAGTGTCTCTCTGAAGCCAAGATGGTAAGAGGATCACCAATTCCACCATTGTTGCGCAGAATGATAGTGCAGCAATACCAGAATGGTGTTACCCAGCGTAAAAAAGCAAAGATTTTTAAGTTATCATCATCAACCGTGCATAACGTCATCAAAAGATTCAGAGAATCTGGAACAATTGCTGTGCGTAAGAGTCAAGGCCTTAAAATTCTACTGGATGCTTGTGATTTCCAGGCGCTTAAACATCACTGCACCTCAAACAGGAACACCACTGTCAAGGAAATAACAGAATGGGCTCAGGAATACTTCCAGAAAGCATCAGCAAAAATATAAAGTTCAAGTAAAAACATAAATGATTTGAACATGTTATGTAGTACTTGATTTGTCCACATTTTGCATATATTCGGTTTTAATAAAGTGTATTACTGATTTAATTCTAAATGTAGATTTGGACTTCTTTTGTGTATGTTATGGTTATAGTATTTTTAAAGTATTCATGCTTGGCAGACTTTTGATTTTTTTTTTATTTAATAGTAACACTATAATCTTAATACAAATATATTACATGCTGGTATTGTTCAGTATACATAAAGAATTGAATGTAATTTAGATACTGTTTGTAATTAGTGTTCCTCTGTAAAAAGGTATTGTTTCTGGAAAAAGGCAGTAAATGGCTGGCAATTCTGCTGATTACTGTATATTTAAATATTTAGAGTAAAACATTGTATTATGCAATTACAGCAGTATTCTGTAAATTTTAAATACAATCTTGTTCCTGTAAAAATGCAGTAATTGGCTGGAAACTCTGTTGCCAGGTATTTACTGTAAGTCCCAATATTTACAGTAAAGTTTTATTCAATTACAGTATTTTTTTAAAGTTGAAATACATTAATGTTCCTGTAAAAATACAGTAATTGTCTGGGAGCTCAGCTGCCAGTTTACTGTAAATCAGATTTTACAGTAAAGTATTGTATTATTTAATTACAGTAGTATGCTGTAAATGTGAAATACGGTAGTGTTGAGTCTCGGATGTCACACCAGTGTTGGGTTTAGACGGCGACCCGATTTTCATTTACAACTAAAACAACATTTATACAACATTGGAGCTTGACCTCATCCAAATGTTAATTTTTGAGTAATATCTGACTTTGATTATTAACCATAATTCAGTGTCTAAACTACAATGAGTCTTGATGTCACACCAATGTTGGGATTTGACGTCAACCCGATTTTCATTTCTAACTAAAAATCAACATCTATACAACATTGGAGCATGACATCATCCTGACGTTAAATTTTGAGTAATATATGACTTTGATTACTAACCATACTTCAACGTCTAACCAATGTTGGTTCTTGATGTCACATCAATGTTGGGTTTAGATGTCAACCCGATTTTCATTTCCAACTAAAAATCACCAACTACACAACATTGGAGCTTGACGTCATCCCAACATTAATTTTTGACTGATATCTGACTTTGATTACTAACCATAATTCAACATCTAACCTACGTTGGATGTTGATGTCACACCCATGTTGGGTTTAGACGTCAACCCGATTTTCATTTCCAACTAAAAATCAACATCTACACAACGTTGGAGTTTGACGTCATCCTGACGTTAATTTTTGAGTAATATCTGACTTTGATTACTAACCATATTTCAACGTCTAACCAACGTTGAGTATTGACGTCACATCAATGTTGGGTTTAGATGTCAACCCGATTTCATTTCCAACAAAAATTCAACGTCTGTCCAACGTTGAAGCTTGTTGTCAAGGCAACGTTTGGTTTAGACGTCAACCCGATTTTCATTTCCAACTAAAACTCAACGTCTGTCCAACGTTAGAGACCAACGCCTTTCTGACGTCAAATTGATGTCCTGTGCCTGCTGGGTCAATTTGAATTTCTGGGTCCTGTTTGTTAAAAAATCCAGAATCCATCCAATTAAACTAGAACCCAGTGCAAAATTGCCTGCCAACCTCTCGGCCAGTACACTGGGCTGAATAGTACTAAAAGCTGATGACAAATCTATAAACAGCAGTCTAACATGTTTTTTTTTTTTGCCCATCAAGACGTTCAAATAAATAAGGGAGTAAAGCTGCAGTAGCATCCTCCACCCCCCTGTTTACCCTGTATGCAAACTGCAGTGGGACTAAGTGTCTCTCTATCTTTGCTACAATTTCTTTTTTAATCAATTTCTCAAATGCTTTCATCACTAAAGATGTTAAAGCCACAGGTCTAAAGTCACCAAGATCTGAAAACTTAGACACCTTAGGTAGTGGAATGAAAATTGATTGCTTCCATAAACTAGGCATGCATTGTAAAATCAAAGACAATATAAAGAAATTATATGACAATATAAATATAAAGAAAATGTATTAAAAGATTTCACTGAAATCCTTTGCACAGAAATGTAACAATTTACCCCCAATTTGGACTCGAGCTCTTCCTTATTTAATTGTGTTGAAACACCCTTTCTACACATGACACATTAAAAATCACTTGAGCTTCCACTCTAAATTTAATTTATTACTCCTCTATCCCAACTTTAAAATCCTCATCTACAAATCTTAAATAAAACCTATTAAAATCATTAGCCAACTCTCGATCACTTTTAGCACTATCCAATTCAATGTTTTCCTCCTTTACCAACACCCGCCATCATATTCAAACCCTTCCACATAGATACTATATTATTCTTTTGCAATTCAATTTCTATTCTATCCTTATACCTCCTTTTAGCAGCTCTAATTTCTCTCTGTGCCAATTTACACAGCTCGATTTGTTCTACTCTCATTTCCTGTTTAAAGGCTAAATACTTTTTGTTTATAAGAGCCTTCAACTCTTTTGTAATCCATGGTATATTGTTAGGATATACTCTTATTTGTTTCACTGGTAGTACATTTTCTTTGCAGAAATCCACGTAATCACTAACCACTTCTGTCAACTCATTAATATCCTTACATGAATTTTCATCCCATAACTAAATTTTCATCCCATAACCAAACTTGTTTTCTAACTACCTTCTCCCTTTTCAAAACTGATCTATAAGCTGGAACTAAATAAATGCAGTTGTGTACTACTAAGCCAAGTGGGGGTTTAACAAAAGACTTATACGCATCCTTAATCGAACCATAACACAAGTCCAATATCCTCTGTCTACAAGTAGGACACGTAACATACTGATAAATTGTCTTTAATTTTGGCTTTAAAGAAATATTATTAAAATCCCCCAAAATAAAATTAGGAGCCTCAGGAGATATTGACTGCAACTTCTATACTACCTTATCAATTACTTCAGTTGCTACATTACCAACAGGTTTAGGATAGACGTAAACAAGTGTTAAAAAAAGTTGTGGACATTCTCTTGGCAAATAAATTGGACGCAGTGAAACATAACTATTCAATGTCCTTAGTATAAATTAGTTCTCTCACTAGTGTAAAAGCGGTATCTCTTGTACAGCAGTTAATGTGGGTTCTTTGTCCTAACCTGATTCAATAATAGGTCGGTTCCGCTGGTGCAGGGTAGCGTGGTTTTGACAGGGAGGTAAGAAGTGAAATAGACTCGGACATGAAGTTCACTTTTTAATGTAGAACACATTGTTACTCTGGCTACTAGTTAACTGCGAGCTAAAGCATACATCCGAACACCCTCTCTCCTTGCTTCTCTCTCTCCTCCCCTTTACATCATCTCTCGTCATATTTTTCCAACCCATTCTGCATCATAGCAAACCATTTACAGTGCATTTGTAAATCTAACAATTTCTGCTTATTGCTGTTACATATACTCTACTACCCAGCAAGAAATGCCCTCATTTCTGTAGCTAGAATAACAAACATATATTCAATTTGCAAAACAACCGAAGGAATCAACGGAAACAACAACCAACCCAAAAACTCAGTTGATTATACCCAACAGAACTTGCTGAGAATAACAATGCATCCAATAAAAAAGAGAACCAATATTTAGTCCATTCAGTACAGATGAAAGTCTCTGAGGTGTGCTGGCCTCCGATGCTGACGCCGTGAATGACTTGTGGAGCCAGTGGTCCGCCTAGGTGAAGCAGGACGTAGGCCAACGTTAACCAGTAACCAACGTTGAGTATTGACGTCACATCAATGTTGGGTTTAGATGTCAACCCGATTTCATTTCCAACAAAAATTCAACGTCTGTCCAACGTTGAAGCTTGTTGTCAAGGCAACGTTTGGTTTAGACGTCAACCCGATTTTAATTTCCAACTAAAACTCAACGTCTGTCCAACGTTAGAGACCAACGCCTTTCTGACGTCAAATTGATGTCCTGTGCCTGCTGGGTCAATTTGAATTTCTGGGTCCTGTTTGTTAAAAAATCCAGAATCCATCCAATTAAACTAGAACCCAGTGCAAAATTGCCTGCCAACCTCTCGGCCAGTACACTGGGCTGAATAGTACTAAAAGCTGATGACAAATCTATAAACAGCAGTCTAAAGTTTTTTTTTTTGCCCATCAAGATGTTCAAATAAATAAGGGAGTAAAGCTGCAGTAGCATCCTCCACCCCCCTGTTTACCCTGTATGCAAACTGCAGTGGGACTAAGTGTCTCTATATCTTTGCTACAATTTCTTTTTTAATCAATTTCTCAAATGCTTTCATCACTAAAGATGTTAAAGCCACAGGTGACGCCGTGAATGACTTGTGGAGCCAGTGGTCCGCCTAGGTGAAGCAGGACGTAGGTCCGCAGGGGCACTGAGTTGACCCTGTGGGGCAAAGTGAGGTGTTGCCTGTAAAGTATGTGGCAATGGGTCAGGAGGATGGGAATGTGAGGTGTGGTGGGGCGTTTGGAATGTAGAGGGTGAGGTAGGATGGGGGAGGTCTGACTGAGGGGGTACCGGCAAGGGGGGCCACAAAGGACAGATTAAAGGGGCCTTCTCATAAGGGCCAATCCAGCATGGGGCAAGCTTATTATGTTAGCGTGCTGGGTCGTCCACTAAAACTAAATCACCAGGTTCATAGGGCCTGTAGTTTAGATGGCGATCATAGTACTTTTGCTGACGGTCCTGAGCTTCATTCCTGAAAGCGGTAGCTGACTCATATGCTTTCTTAAGCCGTGTTCACAAAGAAGCGGCATAAGCAGCTGGGGTGGTGGCTGTACCTGTTGAGATCGAATCAGGACTGTGTAGTAAGGTGGCTACTGGAACGCGAGCCTCCCGGCCATGGACTAAGTAGAAAGGTGTAAATCCTGTGCTGGCATGAATCGTGGTGTTGTAAGCCAGTGCAACTTGAGGAAGATGATCATCCCACTCATGGCCTTGGTCAAACAGGTACTTGGACAGTTCTTCCTTGAGAGTACGATTGTATCGCTCCACTGCACCATCACATTGTGCATGATAGGGTGAAGTGCGAAGCTTGTGAATGGACATCAGACTACAAAGATGTTTTATGAGGTCAGATTCAAACTGCCGCCCCTGATTGGAGTGCAATGCTTCAGGAACACCATGCTGAGGAATGTACTGTTCAAAAATGCAACGTGCCACTGAAACGGCTGTCTGGGTCTGTAAAGGGTAGAGATTAACAAATTTTGTGTAGAGGTCCATGACAACTAGTACATAGCGGCTGCCTTTGGTTGACACTGGAAGCTCAGTAATATCAGCTGCCACAATTTGAAAAGGCCGACTGGGTGAAATTGGAATTAGTGGGGCCTGTGGACGAGGTACTGGTGAACGTCGTGATTGACAAGCGGCACACTGCCGACAATATTGCGAGATGTCTGAGGACATATACGGCCAGTAGAAAGATCGCAAAGCTCGGTGAGTTGTTTTAGCCAAGCCGTAATGACCTGCTGTGGGGTGACCATGTAAGTAATGTAATACCTGTGGTACCAATTTTCTGGGAATGACCACCTGCTCAATGGTGTTGTGAGAAGTGGGGTGACTCACACATCTATATATGAGGCCATTACACACCTTAAGGCGTGGGAACTGTGACCACAATTTGCAAAGGGATGGAGATGCGTTTTTCAGTTTCCAAAGAGGTGGTCGTCGGCCATGCTCTAACCAATTGAACAGCAGAGTAATATCAGGGTCATTTTGCTGGTGTGTAGCCAGGTCCCAATCCATCTGGACATGAACCAAGTTTGCAGATTTGTGACATGAGTCATTGTTAGCATGACGACCTGGAATATGGCATGGTTCCTGTCTGTAACTCTCGTTGGCCGTCTGAGTTGAAGTTGTCTTCGTAAGGAGCTTCTGTGACACAGGTAGTGCTATATCATCAGGGCGACGAGACATGGCGTCTGCATTAAGGTGCTTAGTGCCATCTCTGTGCACTACGGTCCAATCATGAAGGTCTAATTCAACAGCCCAGCGTGCATGCCTGCCTGTCGGATCCTGTTCCACTGGTAGCTTCTTGAGACTTACTAATGCTTTGTGGTCCGTGATGATAGTGAACTGGTGGAAGGCCAGATAGTGGCGAAAATGACGAACAGACCAGACAATGGCATACAGTTCGCGGTCGAATGTTGACCATTTTCTTTCGGCCACTGAGAGTGTATGACTTGCGTATGCTATTACATGTTCTCTACCAGCTACCTTTTGTGATAGTACACTTCCAATGGCATGAATGGAGGCATCAGTGTATAACAAGGCTGACAAATCCGGAAAAGCCAAGATAGGTGGTGAGGTCAAAGCATGTTTCAATGTGTGGAAAGCATTGTTTGCAGCCTGAGACTATTCAAATGGTACACCTTTGTGAGTAAGACAAGTGAGGGGTTCTGCAACATGAGAGAACTGCCTAATAAATCGCCTATAATAGGAACAGAGGCCTAGGAAGGCTCTCACCTCTGTAGCTGAATGAGGAAGCGGCCAGGATGCAACTTTCTCAGTGTTAGAAGGGTCCGGCTGAATACACTCACAACAAACAAGATGGCCCAAGAAGGTGACTGAAGAATGAGCGATGTGACACTTAGATGACTTTAGTTTGAGGCCTGCAGTGCAAAAACGTTGAAAGATTTCTTTCAAGTGCACAAGATGTTGGGAGAAATCAGTGCTATACACAAAGATGTCATCGAGATAGATCAAACAAACATTCCAGTGTAGGCCACGCAGGACAAGTTCCATTAAGCGTTGGAAGCTTGGAGGGGCATTTGAAATTCCCATAGGCATTGTTCAGAACTGGAAGAGACCAACACCAGTAGAGAACGCTGTTTTCTCTTTGTCACGTGAATAGAGTGGGATCTGCCAATATCCTGCAGTGAGATTAATGGTGCTAAAGACACGGGCACAAGCCAGTTTATCTAATGTGTCATCGACACGTGGAAGTGGATGGGAATCCTTAATTGTGACTGAATTTAGCTTATGGTAATCTACACAAAACCGGTGAGTGCCATCCTTTTTCCTGACCAGCACCACTGGGGCAGACCAAGACTATGGGATTCTTCTATGATACCGTGCTCCAAGAGCTTGTTAACTTCTTGCTGCAGCACAGCTTGCAAGGCTGGAGATGTGCGGTAGGGTCTCAACTTAATGGGCATAGCATCACCTGTGTTAATCTTGTGATGGACCAGGTCAGTCAGGCCATAATCATAAGGATGTGAGCTAAAAATATCACCAAAATCTTTTAAAAGACTTTGAAGTTGTGATACTTCAGCTGGGGTGAGACATGTGTCAGAAAAATCCACTGAGGCGATAGGGCAATCAGAGTCATTGGATGTAGACACGGCTGACACCAGAGTGTATTCTTCGTGTGGGCGGCCCAAAAGGGAAAATACTTGACCTAAGGGGCAACCACTAGCGAGGGAGACTGGTTCTGGGGAAGGATTGATAACCCTAACTAGTCCTTTACCATTATGTAGAGTGGTTATTGTCCTAGCAACGGCCAATACCGAAGTCGGAGGAGGCTGTGGTTCAACAATGCCCACATACGAGTCAACAAAAGCAAGACTTAAATTACTACCATTCATGGTGACAGCAACCACCATCTCTGATAAAGGAGGTACAGTGACAGGAAAGGCAGCAACTGCTGTGCACTGTAGTGGAATGGGATGTTGCAGTGGGGCAAAAGGCACAATAGTGTCATACATCTGTAAGTGCGCGTGAGGTACAGACAAGGTCACATTATGTTGAGTGAGAAAATCCCATTCTAATATCACAGGGTGGCTTGAACTACGCACAACATGGAAAGTGTGGGTTAAAGTAACATCACCAATGCGCACTGGGGTTGTAACACAACCTATCATATCCAGTAAATGTCCAGTCACTGAGGATGCCAAGACAAAGGACTTACTAATGGGTTGAGAAGCCAGGGTAGGAATACTTTTATAACACTCATCTGCTATAAGGGAAAGACCGGAACCAGTGTCAATCAGGGCATGTTGTTCAGCTGAAGGTGGTGAATGGGAAGGGGGGTGTCGTGCTTGTGATGCACGGGTATGAAGCAGGGGATGGTGAACGGGTTCTATGTGACTTGTGATGATTAGAAGAGATGTGGTGACTAGTGTGTGAATTGTATTCCCTGGAAGGGGAGCGAACAGAGTACCGGCAATGCCTTGGAGGAGAGTGGTCCTCCCAGTAATCTGAACGCTGGTGGTGCATATTTTGGTAAGAATGTTCAGGTCTTTGACGTCTTGTAGCACAGTCATCAGAAGAGAAATGGTCCTCAGCATGGATAGTCCATTCAGGTGCTGGACGCTGACGTCGAGGTGGTGAGTAGTCGTCACGAAGGGGTCGCCGTCCTCTGGTCTGAACACGCGGATAGGTAAAGCAGCATTCCACACAGCTATAATGATGAAGACTGTCCTGCAGTGTGTGATGTCCCTCTGGGCAAGTGTGGTTCACCGTCATACATTGCAGATGCGTAGGGTGACCAGTGTTTGGTGGTAACCGTTGAAAGTCAGCCACTTGCTGAGTGAGTTGATCCAGTCTATGCTCAGTATGCTTCAGATGTGTTTGTTTCAAATCTTGCAGTTCTGTCCTTAGGTGAGCAATAGCAGCTGTTAAGTTGGCTATTGGATACTGTGAGCCAGAGACTGTTTGTGGCGTAACAGTCACAGGCATAACAGGCGAATGTGCAGACACTGTTAAAGCTAGTTGGGCTCGTTCGCACTGAGCTGCCACTTTCAATGCAGCCTCTAAAGTCACAGCCCCATGTTCATGAATTTTTAACTGGAGAGAAGGGTCGAAACCACTCACAAAACGCCGAAAAATTTCACAGCTCTGTGCTTCTGCACCATATTGGGGAAAAGCTTCCATCACTAAATTAGTGACATCAGCAGCATAAACTTCGAGAAAATCTTGGGGTCTGCGAGGGCGGGCAGTTAGATGTGTTTGGAAAGCAGCCAAAAATTAAGCTCATCCAAAAACTCTGCTCAAAGGAGCTTTAGCTTGCTCGTAATCTGCTTTCACTAGTGAAGGTAAACTCTGCCAGTATGAAAATGCAGGGCCACTTAGTCTAGCAGCTAGTAGTCTTGCTTTCTCCAACTGTGCCGTCGAAACATTGAGAGCAACTTCAAAACGCTGAATCCACGAACTAAAAGGCTCTACTCCGTCACCCGTGAAAGGCGCAGGAAGCTCAATTCGAAAAGGGACTGGCGCTATATTGGCAGGAGCTGCTGAGGGCCATGATACTGAAGGGGTTTGCTCTTCATCCGCCATTGCACAGTGTTCACAAAAATAGAAAGCCGCAGCACGTAACTTAAACGTAAGAAACAGCACACAAAAGTACCAAAACTTCACAGTCTATCGACGACAATCCGAGTTTTCACACACACAAAAAATATATATATGGCGTTTACTGGGGAGAAAAAAAAAACGCTGACCGCCGCTGCCACCAGTGTAAAAGCGGTATCTCTTGTACAGCCGTTAAAGAAGTGAAGCATTGGATGTCATACAATTTCCTTCTGCTAAACAGCGACAAAACCGAGGTTCTCCTTCTAGGTCCAAAACCTGCTATAAATAAGGTATCAGACTTAATACATAATTTTGACTTCCCTGTTCTTCCGAGCTCATCAGCTAAAAATCTGGGTGTTATAATTGATTCAGATCTATCATTTGATCAGCATATATATAACATTACAAGAACAGCTTTCCTACATCTTCGGAACCTCACTAAGTTAAGAAATTCCTTATCCCTCCCAGATGCGGAAAAACTAGTTCACGCTTTTATTACATCAAGATTAGATTATTGCAATGCACTTTTATCAGGATGCTCCAGCAGAAACTTGAGTAAACTCCAGTTAATTCAAAATGCTGCAGCCAGGGTCCTCACTAAAACTAGAAAATTTGATCATATCAGCCCAGTCTTATCGGCCCTTCACTGGCTTCCAGTTAAATTCCGTATTGATTACAAAATTCTTTTACTCACGTAGAAATCCTTACATGGTCTCGCACCTGAATACTTGCAAGACCTCATCACAAACTATGAACCACCAAGATTACTCAGATCTCAGGGCGCCAGCCTCTTACTAGTACCCAGAATTCATAAGACTTCAGCGGGGGGAAAGCCTTCTCCTACAAAGCCCCTCAGCTCTGGAACAATCTTCCAGCTAGTGTTCGGGACGCAGACACAGTCACTATGTTTAAGTCTAGGTTCAAAACACACTTGTTCAGTTTAGCCTTTGGAAACTAACCTCTGTCTAGTTTAAGGTTGTCATTTCAGGAACTCATGGACATGGAGAATCAGGGTAAACCTGGATGATGTGCTCACAATTTCTCTTGCTTGGAGCGAAAGGATGTCTTTGCCTGAGCTCCTTCTGGTTTCCCTAATCCCAGTCTGTTACAGTCAGATCTGTCACTACACTAAAGAAAAAATTTTCACATGCTCTTATCCTCTGCTGCACTCAACTAAACTAACTGCTTCCCTTTACTGTTTTACTGTTTTCTGAGAGAATGGTGTGACCCTGTCGTAGAAACTGCGATAGAAGTCAGAAAGAGTGATAGAAGTCAGTCTCCAAACACAAGCAGCTACAAAAAACCCACCAGAAATAGAAGCTCGATTTGTCGCTAGTCGTTTTTAACAAAGAAAATGCCGCTAAGAGGATTAAGAAAGTCTGGTTAAACGCAGAACAGAATGAAAATGTAATGCTCCCTCGGATCTTTACACCAAAGGGTCGCTGATTCGCTCATTTCGCTGTCCATCAAAAAGGGATTCAGCCTCAGACAGATCATCCAATCATCATGCAGAAGCTGAGCGTCCGGCCCAGCCGAGGCCAGCCCACTGCCCCATAGACCCCCAGAGACGCTGAGCGTCTGATGGGCGGGACAAAGCCCAGCCTTTATCCAATCACTCGTCTAGTTTCCCTGCACTTCGCTGCTTCTCCATTGAACTCTGTGGACGCTCAGCGTCCGCACTGTTTAAATCACTGTGAATCTGCGCGAATGATCGAGAGGAAAGCTGCATCTTTACCAGTGATAAGAAGCTGATTCTGAACAAAAGTTGAGCGCGTTGTAGTGCATATTTATTCAATGACATGTACACACAACAGTATATATTTGATCACTTATTTTTTTGACATTTTAGGGGAAGCTGAGGTTCCCTTGCAGTCTTAGAGCAATCGCCACTTATATATAAAGCAGCATAAAGGAAAGGTATTTGCCTTACTTAAATCTCTACAAAAAAATACAACAAGACTATATCTTATTTTGAAACAAGAAATTAGAATATCATAAAAAAGTTGATTTATTCCAGTTTGGGGTTTTCATTAGTTGTCAGTTATAATAATCAAATTAAAAGAAATAAACTCTTGAAATATATCAGTCTGTGTGTAATGAATGAATATTTTATACAAGTTTCACTTTTTGAATGGAATTACTGAAATAAATCAACTATTTCATGATATTCTGATTTTATGACCAGCACCTGTACTAGCTATCACTAACAAGTTGGTGTTCTACAGTGTTTTTTGCTGCAAATGGTGAACGAAGCTCAGCAAATGCCCATGTTAGCTAGCCTGCAGAACACTGTGGTCACGCCATCCGACACTCAATTTTCTTGGTCTCGCTATCAGACGCTAAAGAGCAATCAGCACTCTGAGGCTAAAAAAGTCACTTACACGTCTATAAATGGTACAATATGATGACGACAGGCCTTAAATAGTTCACATTGTTCTACGATGTGAAGCTAGACTGTTTAAGTCACTTTTGCCGCACACAGCACTACACTAAAGGAAGACGTTCTCTTTTTGACGGCGATTGCCGCTATGGAAGGACAACGAGCTCAAAAGAGTTGATGGAAAAAAGACGATTGTTCTCCACTGCTTTTGATATCTTACCATATTGTATATTTTCTGTATTTTATTACTGTAATATTTCTGTTTGCTTACTGAATTGTAGTTAAATGCTTTCAAAATGGCGGATTTAATTTGTTTCTACATAAAAAGAACGTTTTTCAAATTGTAAATATTTGCCCTTTTCCATTTTTTATTCCACCTTGGATTTTGTCCGAAAACCCAATAACTCAATAACTATCATAAAATGGCTGTAGTAGTTTTAAAGTCCCTCATTTTCTACCTATTACATAATTTTCTAGCCATTAATTTCTATTCAATTTCTTTTTTCATTTCATTTTGAACTTTGTCATTATGTCCATATCATACATTACAGTAGCTATTTTTAAATGGCTGTATTTTTAAAAAGATCCATAATTTCTGAAAACAGAGACCATCATGTTATTCAGGAAGGGCAGCCAAGTCAATACACTTGGTATCAGACATTTTTACTGTGAGTTTCTTTTTAAATTTTACTCTGAAATGTGTCATTATGTCAATATCATGAATTACAATAGCTATTTTAAATGGCTGTATTTTTTTAAAAAGTCCATAATTCCTGAAAACAACCACCACAATCTTATTCAGGAAGGTCACCACACTTAGTATCAGAAATTTTTACTGTCAGATTTTTTTTATTTCACTTTGAACTTTGTCATTATGTCCATGTTTTAGATCACAGTAACCATCAAATTTGTTTGCAATTAAAAATATATTAGGGCTGCAACTAATGATTATTTTGATAATCGATTAATCTGTCGATTATTTTTTCGATTAATTGATTATTAATCTGATAAAAAGGACGACAAGCCAAATTGGTTTCCTGTCTGTTACTAGCATATTCAGGATACCATCAGTGAGAACAGCTGCTTGCTGTGGTGTGCAGATCTTCTTCAAAACAAAGTCATCAATGCTGGGCTGTTTTTATCTGAGGTGAGAGAGAAAGTGAGGATATGTGTCATTATGTCAATATCATGAATTACAATATTTTAAATGGCTGTATTTTTTTAAAAAGTCCATAATTCCTGAAAACAACCACCACAATCTTATTCAGGAAGGTCAGCTAAGTCACCACACTTAGTATCAGAAATTTTTACTGTCAGATTTTTTTTATTTCACTTTGAACTTTGTCATTATGTCCATGTTTTAGATCACAGTAACCATCAAATTTGTTTGCAATTAAAAATATATTAGGGCTGCAACTAATGATTATTTTGATAATCGATTAATCTGTCGATTATTTTTTCGATTAATTGATTATTAATCTGATAAAAAGGACGACAAGCCAAATTGGTTTCCTGTCTGTTACTAGCATATTCAGGATACCATCAGTGAGAACAGCTGCTTGCTGTGGTGTGCAGATCTTCTTCAAAACAAAGTCATCAATGCTGGGCTGTTTTTATCTGAGGTGAGAGAGAAAGTGAGGATATGAACATACACCATTTTTACGTTAATAACTACTGATCTAAAATGCAGACAACAATGCAGGCAAATTTAAATTACATAAATGGATATTGGGAACTTCAACTAACACATATGATCAGATATCGTTAAGATATTTAAGATTTTAAAGAACTAATGTTGTAATTATATAAGGAACACACAACCTACCATTATTAAAAATTTGCGTTTACTTGAAGAATTAACCCAACCGTTACATTAATTTTATTTTATCAATATTTAACAGTGTATGTAATGTAATATACACTTATAATGTAATATACACTTGGCTGTGATACTCAAACACTAACATGCAATGCCAGTCAGAAAAGACCTTGAAAAAGGCTTTAAATATATTATATTAAAAATGTTTGGATTTTTTTTTTAACTCTGAATGTAACTGCCGCCACATTTAAGGTGGAACGGAAAACTCGCTAAATACAAGAGTGATATAAATTTACTAAAAATGAGACATCTTGTTTAAGTACTCTAGCAGGCTCTAGTGATATTGAGTGAGAGAAAAAATAGAACTTGTCATTAACTTTAGCTTGACTATAACTACGGTTTGTTTTGGAACTGCTGGTCGAGCTGACACATATAAGGTGGAAGAGAAAACTCGGGGGGATGCTAACGCTTGTTCGCTAAACACGAGGGTAATATCAATGTACTAAGAAAACAAATGTTGTTTAACTACTCTAGCAGGCTCTGTAACATTGAGTGAGAAAAAAAAGTAGAATTAACTTACTATACTTAATCTCTTTCACACATAGCTCCAACAGGCTTCCTTTTCAGATGCTCATGCAGTGATCTTGTGCTGCTGTGCCATGCGAGATCAGCTGTGCACATTTTGCACCTAACGTTGTTCCTTGAAAGCCTTAATGTAGTGTTCCCATACTTTTGATGACTTGGGTCGTACATTTTTCTCTCTGCTTGTGCTAACATTATCCTCTGCTGTGACCGTCTCCGCCATTTTTCAAACCCTTCTTCCAGAGTTCGTCACGTGTTGCAACTGTACCTATGTGTATAATAACTTAGACCCAACTAATCAATTATTAAATTAGTTGCAAACTATTTTAACACTCGATTTTAATCGATTTAATCGATTAGTTGTTGCAGCCCTAAAATATATATATATATATATATACATTTTGCCAGTAGCCAGTAGTATGTTGATATAGGAATGAAATATTCATCAGACATATTTTGTTTTACTGTTATTTCACTATATCATATTTTATTATATTAGTTTATTTTTTTATTTATCATGAATAAATGATTGTCAATTTTATCACTTTGCTACTGAGTGTGAGTTATACACTCGGTAAGTAAGTATATGCGGACTGTTTTTATGTTTAAAAAAATATTTCACATCTTCTTAGTTGTTACAGCTGTAGTGCAGGAAGAAGTATTTATTTTCAATTCCAGACAACATTACTGTCAGACATATCTGACACATCAAATTGTAGTGTAAAGATTTTATGATGTTTAGTGATTT
This sequence comes from Hoplias malabaricus, assembly GCF_029633855.1. Taxonomy (NCBI): domain Eukaryota; kingdom Metazoa; phylum Chordata; class Actinopteri; order Characiformes; family Erythrinidae; genus Hoplias; species Hoplias malabaricus. The sequence goes on along the minus strand of NC_089809.1, from coordinate 11,675,592 downwards.
TAATATACTGTATCTACAAAAAGTATATATATTTAAAACACAAAATATTCACTTAAGTTTGCAATTACACTTAAGATGACATTGAAATTTTTTCAGACCACAAGGGGGCGCATGACGCATGGCTTTTTTTGTACCTCCAATGCCTGAACATGGTCAATAATTTACATATTAACGAGTGTGATTGAATGTGTGTATGGTAATGCACATATTTTGACTTTTGACAATGGCAAATATGAACAATATACAAAATGTATTTTACTTTTTAATCTTACTTATATAACTTCTATCTATATCTAATAACGCCTGCATTTCCTTCAATTACTACTGTTTGTCACGTAATGAGCTATGATTGCTGCTACTTCAGTGCTGACTACAAGTTCAACAGCATTCATGATGGTTTCAACATGGCAAAAAAAACAGACAAGTAAGACTTTTTGTCATTAATTTATATTGATATTATATTTACATTCATTCAGTAATGTTCATGTGTCAAGTTGGATGTGTAGAGTGAATAGAGAAGTGGGCTCAAAACACATCCTTGGGGGGAGCCAGTGCTGATGGTACGGACGGAAGAGAAGTGACATCCCAGTTTCACCTGCTGGGGTCGGTTGGTCAGAAAGTCTTTGATCCAGTAGCAGGTTAATTGTGGGAGCCCCAGATTGACTAACTTGGGAATCAAAAAGTCCGGAATTATTGTATTAAAGGCAGAGCTGTAGTCAATGAAGAGCTTCCTGACATAACTCCCCCGTTTCTCCAGGTGACTCAGCACTGAATGGAGTGGTATGGCTATTGCGTCTTCTGTAGATCTGTTAGTCCGGTATGCAAACTGATGCGGGTCTACAGTAGGGGAGAGAACCAGTTTCTCAAAGCACTTGGTGATGACTGGGGTGAGTGCTACTGGGCGAAAGTCATTGAGACTGGTCGTGGGTGATTTTTTGGGGACTGGGATAATGGTGGCTGATTTCAAGCAGGCTGGGATGACGGCTTGCTTCAGTGACAGGTTGAAGATATTGGTGAAGACCTGTGCTAGCTGGTCAGCACATGCCTTAAGCACCTTCCCTGGTACACCATCTGGGCCTGTAGCCTTCCTGGGGTTCACAGCACGAAGCGCCTGTCTCACATCCTCAGCTGCAAGAATGAGTGGGGGGGAGCCAGAGACAGAAGTGGGTTGTAGTGGGAGGGTGGGTGGAGTTGTAGTTAAGAGCTGTGCCTGGGTCTCAAAGCGGGCATAGAAACAGTTCAGTTCCTCCACCAGTGCCACATCTGAGTCACCGGATGTCGTAACACAGCCTTTGTAATTGGTGATGGACTGGATGCTCTGCAAACCTGACGAGAGTTGTTTAGCTGCTCCTCTATTGTCCTCTTGTGCTCTTCTTTGGCGATTTTAATGCCTCTCCTCAGGTTAGCACGAGTGGTACTATATAGTGCTCTGTCGCCCGATCTGAAGGCCGCGTCACGGGCTTGGAGGAGCATACAGACGTAGTTAGTCATCCATGGTTTTTGGTTTGGATATACCCAGATTGATTTTTCCACAGCGACCGTATCCATGCAGTGTCTGATGTAAGACAGTACAGTGTCTATGAATGTCGCCAGGTCTTCATGGTGGAAGACTTCCCACTGTGTTTGCTCAAAGCAGTCCTGTAGTGTGGCTAGGGCATTGTCAGGCCAGGTGTTAATGGTGATCTTTTTGTGCTTTGTTTGTCAGATGAGGGGGGTGTATGCGGGGATAAGAAACAGAGATGTGGTCTGACTGGCCCAAGTGGTGGGGTGGGTGGGGGTATGGCTCTGTAAGCACTCTCGATGTTGGAATATACATGGTCCAGAGTGTTCGCCCTTCTTGTTGGGCATTTCACATGTTGGCAGAATTTTGGTAGCACAGTTTTGAGATTTGCCTTAAAGTCCCCCGCAATGATGTGAATGCCATTTGGATAGGCACGCTGATGGTTATTAATGGCATTTAGCAGCAGATTAAGAGCTATTTTTGTGTTAGCATCCGGTGGAATGTAGACTGCAGTAATGATAACTACAGTTAGCTCCCTGGGCAGGTAAAATGGTCTGCATCTCACCGACATGAACTCTAAGTCAGGAGAACAGTGTCTGACCAGTACAGTTCTACTATTGCACCAATCTTCGCCTCTGTTCTTTCCGGTGTTGCTGTTCCTGTCCCATCTGTGTAGCTTGCGGCCTTCTAGCTGCACTGAAGCATCGGGGATCTGAGCATGTAGCCATGACTCTGTAATAATAATCACGCTCGAACAAGGCGATTTCCAGCTAGTTGTAATTCTAAATCGTCCATTTTGTGTATCATGGATCTGGCATTTGAGAGATAGAGGCTTGGTAGCGGTTGGTTGAGTGGCTGTTTCCTTAGCTTATACAGCCGTCCAGCCCTGCAGCCCCGTTTTTTTTTTTTTTTTTTGGAGCCTATCACACTGGAAAGGGATCAGATGAAACAACACCATCTTTTTCACAGGCGGCGAAGAGATCCCATTGCTGTCAACTCAACCTGTCCATAGCCTGGTGAGAGTGTACACGGCAGAGATCTCCATCACACAGGTGGGGAGGGAAGAAGCAGATAGCAGACAGCAAGCTCCCACACAGCTTGGCTCAGATTAATCAGAGCCGGTTTTGTGGCCCCTGAAGATAAGAGAAGTCCTCCTATCAAGGGCATGCAAGATGGATGGGTTGGCAAACCCTTACATCAGGAAGTGGTTGGGGTTGCTGAGATGCTTCTCTGATATAGGTCTCTTTGGTAGGAACATGTGTCAGTTGTCCCTGCAATCCGTCAGCCTGGAATAAAAGAAGGAGAAGGCAAGGCTGATTCTGGAGCTGCAGCGGGAACCCACTGATCATCTTGTGAGCGCAGCAGGCAGCCAGGTACATACTGGAAGGACTTGGAAAGCCCATGAGTGGGTTGACCAAGCAATCAGCAGACTGCAGCACCAGGAGGGAGTTGGCAGAGTCCAGGAGGGCAGAGTAGGGCTCGGAAAGAGCAAGGCCCCGTTCTGTTCAAAAGCTTCCAAAGAAGAGAGAAAAGCCATGGTGGTGGCAGACGTAGCTAGGGCTGAGCAGGAATGCCCGAATATTAAAGCTGTGTCCCAGGGCCAGAAAGGAGTTTGCATGCCCCACTGCAAAGGCTCCGCAAGGAATGGCAGATAGTGGTCAACCTTGGGAGGCAGCATCAGTTTCCCAGGGAGATTGCTGAAACAACCCTCTGACAGAACCTCTTAATGTAATATAAGGCTTGCAAGATAGTCCTCCTGGTCAAGCTGACGATCCTGTGGGAGGAGGGCTTGGAAGTTGTACATGAGTGGAAGCAAACCAAGTACTCCGACCTGGCAGTCGAGTGCAGGGAGGCAGGCTGGAAAACTCTAGTATGTCCAGTTGAAGTGGAGTGTCGAGGCTTTGTTGGCTCCTCAATGCCACGTCTGTGCCGTAACCTGGGGTGCAATGGAGCAGGAGACAGGAAAGCCATCAAAAAGCTGGCAGAAAGGGCAAACTTCTGGCTGTGGTTGAGTATGAAGCACAAGATCTGGTGGCCAAACAACACTTAGGGCACCAGCAGGGGGTGGCAGGGCAAGATCCCTGCCACCGCTCTTCCACCAGGAGATGTACTGAGGTTAACGGAGCGAAACATCAATGACTGGTGGTCCCCAGCTGATGACCCAACTAGGACCCCCAGGGAACACACCTGAACTAAAGGCACTGTTGCAGGTGCATCAGGCAGCAATGCCCAGCAGGTTCATGTCATCCTGTATAATGGTTTGATACATATGTAATGCACATATTTGACACTGTATGACTTATTTGGTCTGTTTGGTAATGCATAGTGAGCAGGCTGATAAATGTATGTGAAAGTAATGTGTGTCAGACAAAAAGTGGATAGTTAAATGACAGATCCAACAAAATAATTTGTATTTGCATACTATCTTAAAATAAATAAATGAAAAAAAGGATATAAATATACATCCTGGTTATCATGCAATTAATTGGTTTATATTTTAATTTTAATTTTAATTAATTTCATATTGATTGTAAATGATTATATGTAATGATTATAGATTAAATGATATGCAAATATATGTATAGTTGTTATTATAGACTGACAACTACAGTACTTTTATGTACCATGTTTGTAGTGTACTAATACATACACTACACCAGTATGATTTTACTATTATCTGTTGGAAAGGTGACTGCTAGACATGTTTTGGTACTGTGACAACCTCACAGTACTATTTTTGCATGCCTTTGCTAGCTTTACATTTAACACTAAATATTCTCTCATTTTCAGTAATTGTATATAACCAAAAATTGTAACTATTCTTTCTAACTGCTGTATATACAGAGAGTCAGATGCTTGTAAAAACCAATAATAAAAATAATAAAATATTTTTATGACATTTTATGACATGTTAATTAATAAGTAATTCATACTTATTGAGTGTTTAATCACAGGTTTGTTGAGTTTGTAGTGTTTAAAATGTTCACTTTGTTTATGTTCTTGTATTGAAGTTGATAATGTCTGTAACACAGACCAGGATGATTTCTTTAACATGGAGCAGGATGATACAGATATTCCTGACGTAAGTATGCAACATGGCATGACAAGAACTTGGGGTAATCATTAGACACCCCTATCCTTTCACAGGATATCACTGTGCTATTTTTGCCTAATTTGTTCAATTTTACTTGCTAAATATTTTCAATATGAGGTAAAGACAAATGGAGTTAACACAATATTTTAAATGACCCAACTCTATATTTGCCCAAACCCAGTATGCATCTATCAGCAGTATCATCGGTCCACATAATATTAGCATAAGAAAGTCATAAATTTACCTTTGGTGAAATTGTGGTAGACAGTCTTTTCCAGAATGGTGGTTTCAGTTTTTTTGTTTGGCAAAATGTATGTAAGTAAAACTGAATTCAGCTGAATTCCTGTAATTGGTTAATTTACTAGCAATGGGGGCATTTACATATACATATTTACATTTCACATAAGGATCACATAGGTGAACTGATTTTTCTCCTTCAACAAATTAAGCCATTATTTTAATACTATGATTATCTTGGTTAAAATTTAAAAGTAGTTTTATTTGATTAAATGCAGCTAAGCAACCCAATGAACTTTGCTTGTCATAAAATTGCTTTTTGAGATTATCAGAACTTTTTTTTTTGTCATACACAGGAACTTCTTCCAAGAAATGGACACCAATTAAATGTCAACAAAATTAAGATCATGACTAAAAGTACTTATTATAGTCTTTGTAGATCCATAAATGTCAAAGATGAAACTTGGAGCCTCCATGCCATAATGTGCCATTATGGGGCACAAGCTAAAAATTCTTAACTCAGATAAGCCAGGCCCTTTGTTGCAATGTGATGGCTACTGTCAGTTCTCAACATGCCAGATACAATGTCATGTAGAACTGGACAATGAGAAAAACCTGAAAGCTACAGTGGATTTTTCTGGTGGCTTGGCCCATCATAAAAGATAAGAGGTTGCTGGAAGGCCAGTGAGAGCAGATGCCCAGGAGGAGTACTCGAAGGTTTTGGAGAACAGCCTTCCAAGATCTTTGTACATTGAGAACTAAGGCAAACTGTCTGAAGAGCAGTTTGTTTCTGGTAATCGTAACAAGTACCCTCCATCTTCTGTTTTAAAAAACATACACTGGAAAGAAAAAATCAAAAGAAGGGGAAACAAGACAGAAATGGAGAGTATACAGAATAAACTGTCCACTACTCTTGCTGATAAATCTCCAGAAAATGTTCTCCAGAAAGTAATGATGCATCCTAAAGGTGTGATGCTGTGGTCTGAGAGGAGCACTGACATTTTTCATGTCCGTACAAGAGAGGATATCTTGTACATTGATGCAACAGGAAGCATTTTGAAAAAGTCAAAATCTTCCCAGGCCCCATTTTATTAGAAATAAAAAAAGGAGCATCACCATTTCCTGTGGCAACCACACCACTGCTTCAGTCCAATTTTTTCTGGCCTCATTCCATACGAGTTATCAAAGAATGTATGGACGACACTGCAGAGGGCCAATCATGGTGATGTGTGATGGATCCTTAGCCATATATTACAGAATTGTGACAGGGCAGGCAAACATTGAAGACTGCAAGGTCACCATTTTGCATAGATGCTTGAGCCACATAATGAAGAATGCCAAAAACAAAAGGTTAAGTTCTTTACATTTTTAAGTAATATTGACACATTTGTGTATGCCTTCAAGCTCTTTGGAGCTCTACTTTTGACAGTCTAATTCAGGTTTTATGAACAAATCTTCAGAAAGTTCAATATTATAAGAGCAGAGTTGTTTCTTCTTTTCACCACATTCTTAAGTCATCCCAAGATTAGTTCACTTAATTTTCTTAATTTCTAATTTTTAAATTGAGACTGTCCACTTATTAATGTAAATTGTTAAACCTAGTTTAACCTAGTTATTGTGTCATACAATAAATAGAAGGGAATTTATATACACATGGGGAAACGTGCAAGGCTACAAACTTGTGTGGAGGTAGTTGCTTGGTTTAAACTCATAAGTTATTGACACCTTTAGAAATAACTTTTGTTAAGAGGACACAGTTCAACTTGTTGATTTTAGGGTACAAGGATGAGACACAAAGTGCTACAATGTTTATTTTATTTATGTCTAAATGAGATTCCTATATATTACAATATTTCTCTAAGAAATTGGTGATGTAATACCCAATTTGATATAAATAAAGGTTGTCACTGATATTAGTTTTGTAATGCTACGTATTAAATTCATGTGTATACATTGCGTTTAATATCTTTCACGATTTGACAGTCTACACTTCAATTAATTCTATTTATTGTGTTTTCTAGTCTGGTCAAGCACTACAAATTTGGTATGCACATATTTGGCATGCTTACCAGTGCTGCAAGCATGATGGAAATGGAAGACATGCTGATGAGCATAACAGTATTAATCTCAAGGCCTTGTGGTGGTGTGAATGTTGAGAAGCACCTTCAAAATCTGCAGATGAAACTGGCAAGCATAGGACAAATTCCAGACAAAGACTGGACACAAGCTGATGAGGAAATGAAGGTGATAAAATATAGTTTTCTTTGTATGATTTTAATTAGTACATTTTAAACATTTTAATATATTTTAAAATATGCACAACTTACAGTACTGTATACTCATGGGCATACACAAACTAAATAAATAAGAAACAGTAGTTATTTTTATATTTATAACATTTTTAAAAATGTATTCTTTATAGTTATAATTTATAATTTTTTTAGAATCTATGTCATGGCTGAGTAGGGAGGACAAGGAAGGCGGACATACATGCAAGGATTTTATTTACAAAAACAGAAGCAAAACAAAACAAACACAGGCAAGATATATATTTCATTCATTCATTATCTGTAACCACTTATCCAGTTCAGGGTCGCGGTGGGTCCAGAACCTACCTGGAATTATTTTAACTTTGACATGACCATTTTTTATACTTCCTTAGTTAAATATATACAGTGATGTAAGGAAAAATACACTAATTTGCATGAGCATTTTTGGAAGAGTTGCTATATGAATGCTAAAATGCTACCATTGTTGGATTTGATTTTTTAAAATCATTTTTCATAAGAATTAGACAAGAGATAATTCCACCCAAGGCATAATGGAGAAAAGTCGGTGGGACCTGAAACGCAGTGACGCAGTGCGTTTTCGAAGGCGACGTTTGACAAGAATGGATGATTTTGTGGACATTTACCAGACATGCCACAAAGCCCTTCTAAGAGAGTGATTGTCAGCGTGAAAGGAAACCAAAGGTTATTATATTTATTATTTATGTATATTGTAAAATTTTACATCTTGGCTAAGTTATTATACATATGAAGAGTTGATTTGCAAAAACAGATAAATTCATTTTATCAATTTAATTTTTTTTTTATTTATAGTACATGCAATGCAATAAAATACATGACTTACAAAAAATACATAAAAAAAACTCCAGATTTTATTACATTTATTACTTAAATTTGTATATTTGTATTTAAGTATCTGCAATTCAAAACAATAAACAGACCTAGTGAAATATAATAAAAATGGTTATCAATTTTTTCAATACAACTCTTCATATATATATGAGTGGCGATTGCTCTAAGACTGCAAGGGAAGCTCAGCTTCCCCTAAAATGTAAAGAAAAATAAGTGATCAAATATATACTGTTGTGTGTACATGTCATTGAATAAATACGCACTACAACGCGCTCAACTTTTGTTCAGAATCAGCTTCTTATCACAGGTAAAGACGCAGCTTTCCTCTCAAACATTCACAGTGCTTTAAACAGTGAGGACGCTGAGCGTCCACAGAGTTCAATAGCGAAGCAGCGAAGTGCAGTGAAAGGAGACGAGTCATTGGATAAATGCTGGGCTTTGTCCCGCCCATCGGACGCTCAGCGTCTCTGGGGGTCTATGGGGCAGTGGGCTGGCCTCGGCTGGCCCGGACGCTCAGCTTCTGCATGATGATTGGATGATCTGTCTGAGGCTGAATCCCTTTTTGATGGACAGCGAAACGAGCTAATCAGCGATCCTTTGGTGTAAAGATCCGTGGGAGCACAGGCAGACACACTTCACATGGGCCAAGGCCGTTTAAGCAGCCTAGCTCTGCTGGCCATTGAGAGGACACTAAGGAACGGAGGGTAGAATTTACATATAAATAAACCGACACATTTTATGATGTAGACCGAAATTGAGCTTCCCCTCCTTGAAAGACCAGCATCCGCCACTGATATATACATTATATACCTAAATATATATATTTAGGTATAGTAGTCTGACAATCTAAATTTGGTTTTGGTTCCAGGCACATCGAATACATTTGGAGAAATGGAAACAGAGGAAGCAAACAAAAAGAGGGGTGTATGTTACACCAACCACACTTTTCCCTCACCAGAAAAGTCTGTATAAATCCAAGGTACATTAACAGCAATATTATTAATAATAATAAGCATTATACTGTGAGTGAGACCTATGTATGCTCCACATATTTTGTAACTGTACTTTGTAGTTCTAGATTATCAGACTGTAGTCATAAAACTATGTTGTGGTATTAATAAAAGCGGGATTAAATGAGAAACATCTCTATGTATTTATTACAAGTTTACTGCATACTGTTCAATACTAATAAATAAGGGTTAATTAAAAACAAAACAAAAAGCAAATAACCGTGGTAGAGACAATACATAACTGCTTATTTTATTTATGCCACAGTTAATATAAGAGAAAAATAATAAAATAATGCTGTAAAATTTTATTTGCAATAACTGTGAAATATCATAATAGCAATTTCTAAAAATGGATACTATATTAATATTACCTCTTGTTATTTGCCACAGGCTCCATTTAACTCATTAAGCTGAAATACACAAACATTGATGTGATATTTTATCAATAACAATACATCCATCCATCCATCCATTATCTGTAACCGCTTATCCAATTTAGGGTCGCGGGGGGTCCAGAGCCTACCTGGAATCATTGGGCGCAAGGCGGGAATACACCCTGGAGGGGACGCCAGTCCTTCACAGGGCAACACAGACACACACACATTCACTCACACACTAACAAATAACAATACATTTTATTTTTAAATATTTGTATAGATTGAATTTCATAACCAAGGATTTTGTCAGCCTCTGAGGCAGACAATGAAAGCACTGTTATAAAACACTATTCATGATATCATGATTATTGACACTTCTGTGGATACATTAAGATACTTGTTGGTAAATGACTGATATTTATGAAGAAGTTTGATCTGTTAACTGTATTAGCATGCTTAGAAAGGCCCAATACTTGTGTTTATCCATCACAGACTTTTGTGGATCAGAAAGAGACAATGATAGTGCTGGGTGTAATACATTATGGAAACAACACAATACAACATACTGTATGTGTTGAAATATAATTGCTTGTAAATGTGTTATCACAAATAAACTACATTCAATAAATGTATTATTTTATCTTCCAATAAATTTTTGTGGATGTTGGACAATCTTCAAACAGGGTGAATCTAAGAGGACAAAAAAAAAACAACAAAGACTGAATCCAGAGGTTGATTCATCTCAGAAGTCAGATCTTTTAATACCAAAACACAATTTGAAACAAAAGGTTAGTTTTTAGTTTATAGAATAAAGAATTGATCTCTTTTTTAAGTAAAATACATGTCTTTGTTAAACTATTAAAAAGAAACATTAAATCAAATACAGCGCTCTCCATTATTATTGGCACCCCTGGTTAAGAAGTGTTCTTTGGCTTCTAATAAATTCTTTTTTTTAAAAAAATAATATAGGACAACAATGCAAAAAAAAAAAAGAGAACAATCTAAGCTTTAATTCAAGTGCCTTTATTTGGTGGGAAAAAAATCACACATTAAGAAATAAATCTTTTGAATGAAATCATGTGTGCCACAATTAATGGCGCCCCCTGGTTTTCGTACTTTGTACAACCTCCTTTTGCCAACAAGACATTAATCTTCTCCTATAACTCTTCACAAGATGGGAGAATACAGAAAATTTTTGCCCATTCCTCTTTGCACAACCTCTCTAAATCGTCCAGAGTCCTGGGTCTTCTCCTATGCACTCTCCTCTTCAGCTCACCACAGGTTTTCTATTGGGTTGAGGTCTGGGGACTGAGATGGCCATGAGATGAGCTTGATTTTGTGCCTTGTGAACCATCTGCAGTTGAGTGGCTATTTTCTTGTAGCCATTGCCTGATTTATGAAGGTCGACACACATTTGCTTTACTTGAATAGTGTATTTTCTTGTCTTTCCCATGTTTAAGAGTGAGTAAGAGAAATAGGCCTCTGTGTAACACCATACTCATACCCCAGGGAAAGAGGAAGTGATGAATTACTAATTAAAGGTTCCTAGATACTTTGATCCACTTTATACACTACAGTAGAAATGACATAAATGGTTAGTCAGGATTTTTTCTTTTTTTTTCACTTGAGTTGAAGGTTGCTTTTTTCTCATTTTTTTCAGAGTGAAATTATGCTTCTGCAATAAAAAAAATGTTTTCCTGGAGAGCAAATAGCAGTCCAGCGTGTGTCAAAGCCTCCAAATCTTAAGAACCTACAGGTGATTTCCAGTCTACCTTGACCTATTCTTGGTTAGAATATGGTCGGGTAGTTGGCACTCCACAAAATCCATTCGTCCAAATATATAAAAGTCATTGGATCACAGTAAGTAACATTTTCTCTGGTGAAAATGAATTAATCATCCATGACAGCAAAAGTAGCAAAACATTGCACCTAGATGCTGACACACAACTTTCCTGGATGACTCGCACCAAAGAGCAGTAGTTTATTGTTTCTCAGCCCAAAGTACCTCAGCAGCCAGACTGTAATTCCTGTGGATTTTATGCACTGGCTTTTGCATCTTTTCTTTGTGAAGGAGTTAGGCCTGAGAGATGCATCTTTCCTAGATGGAAACTGAAAGCTCTATTGTATAAATCAATGAGGACTGGCACAGTTCTAAAAGTACCATACAGTCTCAAATGTAGTGAGGATATCACTGATACTCAAAGTACAACAGTATTGGTTCAGTGCATATGCCAAACTGCTCACAATGGAGAGAAAATGGTAGAATGCAGTAATTGTCTGGAGTGGTTCCATCCATCTTGTGTAAATATACCTATAACTGCCATGCAGTCAAAGGATGAGGAATGGCAGTGTCCGGCTTGCTCAGTTTAATTTAATTTAAAAAAGTTCAACAAAAATTAAGTTTTATTTTTATTTATTTTTTATTTCTACACCATACTTTTTTAAATTGGTAACTACAGGGGTTGGAAAATGAAACTGAAACACCTGGTTTTAGACCACAATAATTTATTAGTATGGTGTAGGGCGTCCTTTTGCGTCCAATACAGTGTCAATTCGTCTTGGGAATGACATATACAAGTCCTGCACAGTGATCAGAGGGATTTTAAGCCAGTCTTCTTGCAGGATAGTGGCCAGGTCACTATGTGATGCTGGTGGAGGAAAACGTTTCCTGACTCGCTCCTCCCAAACACCCCAAAGTGGCTCAATAATATTTAGATCTGGTGACTGTGCAGGCCATGGGATATGTTAAACTTCACTTTCGTGTTCATCAAACCAATCTTTCACCAGTCTTGCTGTGTGTATTGGTGCATTGTCATCCTGATACACGGCACCACCTTCAGGATACAATGTTTGAACCATTGGATGCACATGGTCCCTCAGAATGGTTCGGTTGTCCTTGGCAGTGACGTGCCCATCTAGCACAAGTATTGGGCAAAGGGAATGCCATGATATGGCAGCCCAAACCATCACTGATCCACCCCCATGCTTCACTCTGGGCATGCAGCTGTCTGGGTAGTACGCTTCTTTGGGGCTTCTCCACACCGTAACTCTCCCGGATGTAGGGAAATCAGTAAAGGTGGACTCATCAGAGAACCATACATGTTTCACATTGTCCACAGCCCAAGATTTGCGCTCCTTGCACCATTGAAACCGACGATTGGCATTGGCATGAGTGACCAAAGGTTTGGCTATAGTAGCCCGGCCGTGTATATTGACCCTGTGGAGCTCCCGACGGACAGTTCTGGTGGAAACGGGAGAGTTGAGGTGCACATTTAATTCTGCCGTGATTTGGGCAGCTGTGGTTTTAGGTTTTTTGGATACAATCTGGGTTAGCACCCGAACATCCCTTTCAGCCAGCTTCTTCTTGCGTCCACATTTAATCCTGTTGGATGTGTTTCGTCCTGCTTTGTGGTATGCTGACATTACCCTGGATACTGTGGCTCTTGATACATCACAAAGACTTGCTGTCTTGGTCACACATGCGCCAGAAAGACGTGCACCAACACTTTGTCCTCTTTTGAACTCTGGTATGTCACCCATAATGTTGTGTGCATTGCAATATTTTGAGCAAAACTGTACTCTTACCCTGCTAATTGAACCTTCACACTCTGCTCTTATTGGTGCAATGTGCAATTAATGAAGATTGGCCACCAGGCTGGTCCAATTTATTCATGAAACCTCCAACACTAAAATGACAGGTGTTTCAGTTTCATTGTCCAACCCCTGTACATTGCTAATTGTATCCCAGTGGACATTGACTTGAATGTATATTTATTTTTGTGTTCATTTTTTACTGTTGCTCCAATTTAACACAACTACCTCATACGTTTAGACTACATGGAGAAATATAAAAAAAATCCTTTAAGGTGTATAAATGTTGGAGACAGGCTGCTAGGAAAAGTTTTGACTCTGGAAATGTGTAATTTCTCTTTCTGGAAAGAAAAACAATGGTGCCAAGACCTGCATGCTTTTGTAGTTAAACATATTTGTAGTTTTCCTATATTTTATTTTATTATTCCTATATATATCCTATGTTTATTATAGTGTTTTGGCTATGCTGACCTTGTTGAAAAATATGCTATTTAAAGTGGAGTTAAGTAAAAATATAAAAAGTTAAGTAAAAATATATAAGTAAAAATATCTGATGGTAAGTGTATATGCTAGACTCACATTCTTGAACAGCATCCCAGTAAACAAGGAACATCCCTGGACGTTCAAAAAAGGTCTAAAAGTAGTCGGTCCGTCAAGGACATATTTTAAACGTCAGTGGACGTCCAAAATTAATTGAAAATAAGTCAGTTATTTCAGGACCAATTGACAACGTCAATGGACGTCCGAAATGCATTGAAAACAAGTCAGTTATTTCGGGACCAATTGACAACGTCAATGGACGTCCGAAATGCGTTGAAAACAGGTTAGTTATTTCGGGACCAATTGATAACGTCAATGGACATCCGAAATTCGTTGAAAACAGGTCAGTTATTTTGGGACCAATTGATAACGTCAATGGACGTCCAAAATGCATTGAAAACAAGTCAGTTATTCCGGGACCAATTGATAACGTCAGTGGACGTCCGAACGGTGTTTAAAACAAAGCAGTTATATTGGGACGAACTGATAACATCAGTGGACGTCCAAAATGCGTTTTAAACAAGTCAGTTACTTCAGGACCAGTTAACGTCAGTGGACGTCCAAAATGTGTCTGTTATTTTGGGACAAATAAATATTGTCAGTGAACGTCCGGAATGCGTTTTAAATCAATTAAAAGGGAGAGAGAGAGAGAGAGAGAGAGAGAGAGAGAGAGAGAATGTGTGTGTGTTTGAGAGAGAGAGAGCCCATCCCCTTCAGATAACGGTTACTCTGAGTTTGAATACAGCGTCAAAATAAGTTTCAGTGGATGATTTTTCAACGGTTTGTGGAAGCAGGCATTATTAAAACAGCGGAGGAGGCTCGTATATTCAGAGGTAAGTGATATTTAATCTTAATAAAACTTTAGTTTCACTCATTCTGGTAAAGTATAAGTATTTAAAGAGCTCTAGCAAAGCAACAGCTATGCTAGGTTAGCACCTCAGTGAAGACAAGTGAAGGAGTAGAGGAGGATAATAGTTAACCCATTCTGTATAAAAAATTCAAAGTAATATTTCATTATTAACAGTAATGTTTTTGACATTTATTTCAGCAGGTCTGGGTTGCAGTTACATGCAAGCCACCTTGCTAACAATGCGAATGTTAACCGAATATCAAAAGAAGTGCTGGGCTGGAAAGTAAAATCATACAATACCATTTGCGCAGGTCACATTTGTGCTTTTCCAAATATGTGAAAATCATGAAAATATGAAATATCTGAAGTTGTGTGTAAAATATCGATGTATTGTACTCTGTTATTACTTTTACTTAGAAAATCAATACATGTAATTTTATCAGGTGCACCAAAACATTTACATATGATACAATATTTTGTTAGACTGACAATTTTTTTCCCACTCAGGTATCCAACTAACTTGGAATATGTTCATGTTCCCAAAGGTTTAACTGTGAAATATAAATGTTGTGGGGAACACTAATGCAAGTATGTATTTTATTATATTGTAGAATTAGTAATAATATTTTAAAACTTATAAGCTGTGATCTGATCATTAATGAAAGCATACATGTTTTGAGTCAATACTATCCATCCTCCAACACACCTTGCATATGTCACTCAAGCAAAAGCTAGAAAATGTGCCACTTTTCAATGTTGCAGAGATTTGAAGGTTTCGGTAATTTTATCATGCAAGGAAGTCAACAGATGCATCAACAGCATTGTCACCAAATGCCCAGTGCTGGTAGCAAGTGAACCAACATCATATAAGTATTATTGTATCTTTTATAATTCTGAAAATATTATATATGATATGTATAATATTATTATAATATTTATAATATAATACTATAATATAATACTAGATTTATATTAGTTTTTTACTGTAAGACCATTATTAATATTCTGTTAATATTTGTCTAATATCGTTTCCTTATTCTACCTTATTTGCACTACATTATCTTATTTGCACTAATTATTGATATAATTTATTGAATTATTATAATAAAGCTTTCATCTATTGTGTTCTGCTTTGTTTTTACAGTTGTCTGATGAGGTTGATGGAATCCATACTCTAACAGTGAACAAAATTCACCAGTTCAGCAATGGATTTACAGCTGTACTCCCTAAAATACACATCGCCACACTGACGTTGAGATGAGAGAGGACTTCAAAGCTTACAGGTTTGATTTAAACATTTGACTTAAATAATAGTTTAACAATTATTGCATCAATGTGGCTTCTGTGCTTTCATGAATTCATGTATTCATCCATTGTCTGCTTGTCCAGTTCAAGGTTGTGGTGGGTACAAAATATTTACATACTACCTGGAGTCACTCTGCGCAAGGTGAGAACATACCCTAGACAGGGCACTAGTCCTTCACAGGGCACCACACACCCACACATTCACTCACTCACTCACACAATGTACGCTTTTGAGTAGCCAATCCACCTGCCAATGTGTGTTTGGATCATGGGAGGAAACCAGGAGCACACAGAGGAAACCCATACAGACAGAGTAAGATGGGGGCACCAAACTCCAGATGGGGGCACCAATATAAATTAATAGTTAATAGGTATGGGATCATTATTAAAGCATTTTTCTTCATGATGTATAGGCATTGACTTCAAGAATAAACTTGTTTTTCTTTACTTACAACTCTGACCCCCTCATTAAGTATTATAAAGCAAACTGTTGCCACACCAACTGAAAAAGTCACAGTCAATGGAAAGTCAGTATTATGTCTTAGTTTGTCATGCCAAGTCTATTTCTGTTTTTCTGTAGGGTGAACCTACAACATTATATCTGATAATTCACCTGAAAGATCAGGACTGGGAAACTGGTGTTTCCAGAGGAAGCCAGAGTGTGGTGAAAGCTGAGTTGAGGTTTGCTGTCATAGTGCAGTAGATGAGGCCTTCTTCACAAACACCTGTATGTATCACGACTTCAAAATTGAATACCCTGCACACCTGAAAACATCATGACATTTCTCCAGAGATGCATTTTAAACATGGAGTTGCAGAGTGTGACTCGAGTGATCAACCTCCTGTACTAAACCTTTCATGCCTCCACTGAACCAATGCACACAATTCCTGCATCGAAGGTTTACCTTTGCCAAACTCAAGCAACACATTGGCCTATGCGTGGACATGTACAGTATAACCTGTGGTATATGACTGCCAGTACACTGTTTTCAAGTTTCATTCTAACAGAAGATGTGTACTGAAAACACAAGCAATAATTTTCCTTCCACTGTCATATTTTTATTAATTAAATGTATTGGGTTAAACAGATAAAAAAAAGGTCAAATTTAATGTATATATTAAAATGTCAGTTTTGCGTATTAATTTAAAAATCGCTATATTTTTGATTTTGCCTTTTTACATAAGTAATTGTTTCGTACACTGTTTATTATGGAAGGTCGCCAATCCACCTACCAACGTGTGTTTTTGGACTGTGGGAGGAAACCGGAGCACCCAGTGGAAACCCACATGGACACAGAGAGAACACACCAACTCCTCACAGGCAGTCACCCGAGAATCCAGGTCCCTGGAGCTGTGTGACTGCGACACTAACTGCTGCGCCACCGTGCCGCCCATTATGAATATTTGTGTTAATAATTCTGGTACACTTTAGTCACCACAGGGTACAAAATGGTTTGCCACTGGGGTGGTATATATAAAGCTAATGTTAATGATACACTTTAGCCCCTTATGGTTCCAAGTACATTAACTAGTACAAAAACATGACTACATAAAAGAACACTGAAAGGTACTGTATTGTACCTAAAAGAGGTACAGCCCCAGTGACAAGCTTTTGTACACTCTATACTTTGTACTTTGTTCAAATCTGTACTTAATTTTATTAGTATGCAAATTTTTGTTTCATTTACAGGTGTTATTGAATACAGAATATTATTTATTTTTATATTGTCATTATATATATATACTTATATATATATATATATATATATATATATATATATATATATATATATATTTTTTTTTTTTTTTTTTTTTAGAAGAAGTATAGAAGAATATTTAGAAGAATATAAGTGTTACATAATGGAAACTAATAAAAGAAATAATGGAACCACTAAGTGCTAATGGGTTACATGATGAAAACTTAGATGTAGACACCATTAAAATCCAGTCTGAACCATTAAATTCTTAATTGAACCTACTGTACTTTGAAAGTACATTTGTAATGTGACTCTGTTACTCATCTTTTCAAAGTTTATGTTTGGATGTCTTTTCAACTTTAATTCAGTGTTTATTGAATGACATTTAGGTACGTGATTTCAATGTTGAAATAACGGCTTTAAAAGGACGTCTTTAATGTGACTTTTTAGTCGTCTTTTCAACGTCTGTGTTTGGACGTCTTTTCAACTTTCATTTTCAACCTTAAGAAAACGTTGATTAGACGACAGTCAAGTACGTTATTTCAACGTTGAATCAGCGGCTAAATGTTTACTGGGATGGAGCAACAATGAAATGAACAAGAAAACAATGAAAAATTTGTAAATAATAATAATACATTTGTAAATAATTTACATACACTTTACATTTCATTTTAAAAATGACAAAGTTCAAAGTGAAATAAAAAAAAAATCTGACAGTAAAAAATTCTGATACTAAGTGTGTAGACTTGGCTGACCTTCCTGAATAAGATGGTGGTGTGTTTTTTTTTCAGGAATTATGGACATTTTTTATAATATAGTCATTTAAAATAACTACTGTAATGTATGTCATTCACATAATGACAAAGTTCAAAGTGAAATAAAAAAAATTCTGATAGTACAAAGTTCTGATACTAAGTGTGTAGACTTGGCTGACCTTCCTGAATAAGAGTGTGGTGGGTTTTTTTTCCAGGAACTATGGACTTTTTTAAAAATACAGCCATTTGAAATAGCTACTGCAAGGTATGTTATTGACATAAGGACAAAGTTCAAAGTGAAATAAAAAAAGAAACTGAATAGAAATTAATGGTTAGAAATGATGTAATAGGTAGAAAATGATGGACTTTAAAACTACTACAGCCATTTTATGATAGTTATTGATGTATGAGATGTGGGTTTTGTGACCAAATTCAAGGTGGAATATAAAAAAATGGAAAAGGACAAACATTTACAATTTGAAAAACATGTTCTTTTTATGTAGATACCAATTAAATCTACCATTTTTAAAGCATTTAAACACAATTCAGTAAGCAACTGGAAATATAACAGTAATAAAATACAGAAAATTTACAATATGTTAGATATCAAAAGCAGTGAAGAACAATCGCCTTTTTCATCAACACTTTTGAGCTCGTTGGCCTTCCATAGCGGCAGTCGCCGTTAAAAAGAAAACGTCTTCCTTTAGTGTAGTGCTGTGTACATAAACAGTCTAGCTTCAAATTGTAGAACAATGTGAACTATTAAATCATATTGTACAATTTACAGAAGTGTAAGTGACTTTTTTAGCCTCAGAGAGCTGATTGCTCTTTAGCGTCTGATAGCGAGACCAAGAAAATTGCCGTGACCGCAGCTACAGAACCAAAAGGGACAGCAGTCAGGGCTATCCCTTTATACGAGACTATTGTGCTGCAAGGGAGGTACGGTGGCGCAGCAGGTAGTATCGCAGTCACACAGCTCCAGGGACCTGGAAGTTGTGGGTTTGATTCCTGCTCTGGGTGACTATGAGGAGTTTGTGTGTTTTGCAACCTCCGGGTGCTCCGGTTTCCCTCCACAATCCAAAAACACACGTTGGTAGATGGATTGGCGACTCAAAAGTGTCCGTGAATGTGTGTGTCTGTGTTGCCATGTGAAGGACTGGCGCCCCCTCCAGGGTGTATTCCCGCCTTGTGCCTAGTGATTCCAGGTAGGCTCTGGACCCACCGCGACCCTGAACTGGATAAGCGGGTACAGATAATGAATGAATGAATTAATTTTACAAAAAGAAACATGAACTTACCTGACTCTCCATCGTATCTCTGGCTGGAATCGCCTTGAAGGAGAATTGGAGGCGTTTACCAACAGCGCGCCAAGGTTTAGTGACAGCAACACATCTGTGTTCTGATTGGTTAAACAAACCTCGCGATCTGATTGGTCCAGCTAAAGTTTCCCTATTGGCCTACCAATAGGCTATAAAACAGGGTCATAAATCCGCAACTGCAAAAAGATTCGCACACGCAGCAGGGAAGGCGAATGTGTGAATTTCTCCCACCTCATTCAAAAACTCCCACTGTCACATTTGGAACCTCAAAAATGTTTGCTCTGGTACATTTTAAGCCATGTGAGAAGTACTGATGCACACATTCACGACATTTGATTTACAAATGCAAACCCAGTAAACAATTAGCCGTTGATTCAACGTTGAAATAACGCAATGACTGCCGTCTAATCAACGTTCTCTTAAGGTTGAAAATGAAAGTTGAAAAGACGTCCAAACACAGACATTTAAAAGACGACTATTAGACGTATTTTGAACGTCCATTGACGTTATTAATTGGTCCCGAAATAAATAACTTGTATGAAACGCGTTTTGGACGTCCACTGACGTTATCAATTGGTCACCACTTAACCAAATTATTAAAATGGATTTTGGACGTCCATCAACATTTAAAATATGTCCTTGACCGACAGACTACTTTTAGACCTATTTTGAACGTCAGGGTTGTTCCTTGTTTAGTGGGAACCTTTCTACAGCTTTTTTAAAAATATTGAAATATTTTTCCACATTTGTAAATTTAAATGATCATTATTGTTGTTGTTGTTTTAAATTTCAACATTCCACTACATCTGTGCAGTTATATAGAGTATTTGGTTTGAATAAGCTCTTAAAACTAAACTATCAGCAGTTATATAATATTTTGGGTGGAGCAGGCCTTACCAACTAAATTATAGGAAGTTAGATAAAGTAGTATTTAGTGGAATAAGCCTTTAAAACAGATATAAAGTTAGGTAAAGTGGTATTTGGGCAGAATGTACATTTATATATACATTTAAACTGTAAACTTATTTTGGGTTAGGGTTATAATAAGACTTAAAAATTAAATTTTATGAATTTAAGGCCATATCGCAAATGTTTGTAGAGACCTAGAATTGCGGTCCTAAAACTGCAGTATTCTCGCCTCCTGTACCATCACGAAAACACAGGGTCTTAGAATTGCAGTCCTGAAACTGTGGTCCTAAAACTGCAGGTTCCGGTACTGCAGGAATATAATACTGGGGGCTTAGTAACTCGATCACACAAATAGAACAATCTAAGTAGGCTGTGCCGTGACGTCACCAGAACCTTTCTTATCTTATATGCCTTGAAGCACTAATATAACTGTAAGTTAAAATAAGCTGTATTTTCTTATAAGGATTATTTGTCATTGTTTATGTTAAAAAAAAATGTATACATCCCTTGTGGTTTATTTTGTAGCAATGTATAATCAGTCATGTTAATATTGCATACTAAAGTATGAGGAAGGTAAATGTATATTTAATTTTATATTAATGTTGCTGAAAGTGAACAAAAATGGATGTATTAATTCATTGTCTGTAACTGCTTATCCAGTTCAGGGTCGTGGTAGGTCCGGACCCTACCCAGTATCACTGGGCGCAAGGCAGGAACACACTCTGGAGAGGGTGCCAGTTTTTCACAGGGCAACACACACTCACACCCACAGACATGTTTGAGTAGCCATCCACATGCCAACATGTGTTTTTGGATCTTGGGAGGAAACTGGAGCACCCGGAGGGGAAACCCATGCGGACACAACAAACTCCTCACAGACAGTCACCCAGAGAAGAACTTGAACCCCCTGGATGTATTCATGAGTATAAGAAATGAGGTTTAAAACAGTGGGAACAGGTAAGTTGAGACAGGCCCGGCTCTAAACTGCAAGTCTTTAGTCACATTTAGAAAGCTAGAACTGTATTGTACTTTTTATTTGAGAGGGGATGCCAGTTCAATTTAGGGACTGTATACTTCTAAGAACACATAGTTTGACTACATCATAGGAGTACAATTATGTTGTCCAATTTCCAAGACTCCTTCATATGTGGCCGACAAATGCATCTAGAATAGGTTACATTTAAGCAGAATACCTCAACCTTAAGGATTATTTCTATTTCAAACATCTAGAATGTTTGTGTTGATCAGTTTCAATATTACACTATGTTCATTGAGGAGAGCTTAGACACAAATGCAAGAACAGAGTGCTACACATGAGTGTGTATTTATTAATAGAATGATAAGACCCTCCACTGTTGTTTGTATCTCAGTACAAAGTACATTCAAGCCTTGCAAATAATATATATGTGATTAGATGTCACAACAAGCAAGAAAAACTATATGTATAAACAACTGCAATAGAAACATTTCCCTGTTTTTGTCTTTCTCATGTACATGTATCAGAAAGTTTGTTCAAATCTTCACTACACAGGCAGACAAGCTTCACATGTACAGCAAAATAATTATGATGCTTCACTGACCTATAAATTGGGAGAATAGAGCATCTGTCGTTGCTACTGGGCTCAGCACTGCAGAAATTGCACCAAGTTACATTTGGAGGAGGGTAGGATACCACCCCTTTTCTTCCTCTCCCTATCAATATCAGTACAGTGCTGTAAAAGTTAATTGTACTAGGGGGAGCCCCAGGAGCAGAAAAAACCCAAATCTTGCCTAGTGTTCCTAAATTACTAAAAATACTATTTAATGCACAAGTGTCCTATGCCATTGTGAAAGTTTATACTTGTGCATTGGCGTTTGTGTCACTCTGCAACTACACCGCCAAACCACTATGGCTGACTTTCAAAGATCATCTTCAACCCTATGTAGTACACAATGTAGTGTTGTAGTGGCATTAGTTTTATGAATGTTTAAAATGCTTTATTTAGGGAATGTAGTGTAGAGGAGTTAATATGTCTGTACTTCTTGACTTGACCAACTTTAACCATGTTCGTTGATTTGAGCAACTTCAGGCAGCAGTGACTATGGGTGTATGTAATAGTTGATACAACATAATTCATTGTATTTAATCTTTGGCCTTCTCTGCTGTGTTCAGTGTCAAACTAATTAATGACATTTTACTAAAAGACTGGGGAACCAAGAGTCTTTTCACCTACAATGTATTAAACATGAGTCCTGTTACAAAAATTATAATAGGACATTGGGGCCATACATCATGGTACTTTTATTTCAGTATATAAGTACATTTGAAGGTAAATACTTTTTTACTTTTACTCAAGTAGAGATCTATACAATGAGGAATTTACTGGAGTAATATTTTACCTTGAGTATCTATACTTTTACTCAAGTACAAGGTTTGTGTACTTTGTCCACCACTGGTGGTGGATCATTCTCAGTTGTGATGTGTGGATCAATACTAAAATATTAATTAACAAATTAATAAATATGGTTATGAAATAAGTAATGAAATAAATAAATGCTTCAACAAATAGCTGCATGAGTTCTGCTTGGAGTAATAATGTGTATAATGTGAATGAAGTGTGCAAAAAAGCCTACATTTATTCAGGTAAGTTTTCCTAAAGAATTGATCATTTGAAGTGAATTACATAGACTAGGTGTCCGTAAAGTATAGCTATATTGTAAATTCAGGCTGCTACCTCAGTATAATTCAGAGTTTAAATAAATAAATACATCACGCTGATGTCATGTATTCTTTATGAAGCTATGATATGAAATACACTACTTTTCTTTTTAGATTAACCAGACATCCTTAATAACAAGGAGACAGTGGAACATGGCTGGTGACTGAGGGCAAAGTTGGAGGTCCACTGGGATTTTGCACAGTGTTTTCTGGGCAGACCACTGTTGATTAAACAGACTTTTAGGCAAAATGCCACATATTAGCACTTTTCCATTCACAGTCCAATTTACCTTTTTTTCCTTCATTAGGTTCTTTTGTTATTCTTTATGAATAAGTTTAGTAAATAATTTTAATCCAGCACAGTGTCAACATTTTTAGCATTTAATCATTTTATATCAGGCTTATACTCATAATTATGTCTCTCATAGTTGTTGGTAATATTTGTATTAGTTTGTTTTCCAGAATAAATCTCTGTGAATGTAAAATCTGTTTGAGGAGATTATAAATGAGTTATATCCTGTACAGGACAGGAATCTGAGTGGTCCTATGGTGGACCAGCAGTGGTCTACAGTGGTGTGCCAACCTTTTTATGCCAGTGAGCCGATATATACTTGCTGACTGGGACATTAGGTGTACTTGCACGAAGTATCTGTTTCAGATCAGTATCTCTGATACCAGCCTGAATTTGACTCAGTATCGGATCGGAAAAGGAATCAGTGGTATCGAACATCACTAAGTCTTAGAGATGCAGTGACGTGGTGGTGGTGTGTTAGTGTGTGTTGTGATGGTATGAGTGGATGGTATGAGTTTTTAAAGCCTTCAATGTCACTGATGGACTAAGAATAGAGCACCGACCAAAATAGGGATTAAAAAAGGATGCAGAGCATCAGATTAACTACAATGTGTAATTGTAGAACTACAGTGTTCCTGTGTAAAATGGACAACGAGTGAAGAAACAAGTAAACCAGTATATTAATGAATGTACTGTAATTTGTGTAAATATGGAATATTTCTTTAAAGGAATGACACCTGCTATGAAAGGAGCTGAAGGAGCAAAGAGGTATATGGCCAGGTGAGATATTTTTCACATCAGACCATCATTTCAGTCAGTTTGCATTGTGTCATTAATCAGTTTAGAAATGAGTCAGCAATGAATTTGCTTGCAGAATACAGAGACCTTATATCATTGTCATTGACATTTGATATTCCCTATTGAAAAGTTGTGCTGCAGTCATCTGAGGTTTTCAGAAATATAGGTTGAATAAAAATTGAGATTTAATCAATTTGAGATTGAGGTTTATATTGTAATGAAGTACTTTTGCATCAATAATGTAATATCCAACTTATCTTGTACCTTATTGTTCACCTTGTCATATTCTGGTCCACCCCCATCATGGCCTTGTCCACCCTTCCATCTTCATATTTTCATTCATTATCTGTAACCGCTTAACCAGTTCAGGGTCACGGTGGGTCCAGAGCCTACCTGGAATCATTGGGCGCAAGGCAGGAATACACTCTGGAGGGAGTGCCAGTCCTTCACAGGGCAACACAGACACACAGATACACATTCACACCTACGGACACTTTTGAGTCGCCAGTCCACCTACCAGCGTGTGTTTTTTGGACTGTGGGAGGAAACCAGAGCACCCGGAGGAAACCCAAACCAGAGCACCTGGAGGAAACCCACGCAGACACGGGGAGAACACACCAACTCCTCACAGTCACCCAGAGCAGGAATCGAACCCACAACCTCCAGGTCCCTGGAGCTGTGTGACTGCGACACTACCTGCTGCGCCACCGTTCCACCCATCTTCATATTTAAAAAAATAAAAATAAAAAGTCACAGGGAAACAATCCATTATAATTGATTTTTTACCTAACAATGGTTCAAGTTTTATTCCCGTTTTGTTCAAAATGCTTGTGTTTGCTATTGTTTAAAGGGGGAAAAAAGGAATGTTTGATGAAGATATGCTGAAAAACGAACTAATTTTACAAAATATATATTTAAGGAAGGGTGGCACGGTGGCGCAGTCACACAGCTCCAGGGGCCTGGAAGTTGTGGGTTTGATTCCTACTCCGGGTGACTGACTGTGAGGAGTTGGTGTGTTCTCCCTGTGTCCGTGTGGGTTTCCTCCGGGTGCTCCAGTTTCCTGCCACAGTCCAAAAACACATGTTGGTAGGTGAATTGGCAACGTGTGTGTGTGTGTTGCGAAGGACTGGCGCCCCCTCCAGGGTGTATTCCTGCCTTGCGCCCAATGATTCCAGGTATCAAATCAAATCAAATCAAATTTATTTATATAGCGCTTTTCACGACTGATGTTGTCACAAAGCAGCTTCACAGAATTCCAGTAAGACAAGATTTGACATGAAATGTAAAGACAAATGTAAAACCCTCAAGTGAGCAAGCCAGGGGCGACAGTGGCAAGGAAAAACTCCCCCAGCTGAGGAAGAAACCTTGGGAGGAACCAAGGCTCACAAGGGGTGACCCATCCTCCTCTGGTCAATCTACTGGTGATGATAGTTAGTAGTCCATGAGAACTTCAGTGTAGGGACAGCTTCAAGGCACTTGGTGGTTGCTGGAGCGTGGGCAGCTGGTCTGAAGCGTGGAGGAGGATCTCGACAGTCATCCATCAGTGTCCAGACAGACAGGTGGGCAGTCGTTTACTCGGAAAGATGTAAAGGGATGGAATTAGTTTTGAACTGTTTTGTGTTTGTAAAGTAGAAAATATGAAAATTTCCAGAGTGTGGCTAATGACTCCGGCAGATCTGACTATGACAGCATTAACTAAAAGGAGAGAACCAGGAGGACACACAGACACGGGAGCATCCTGAAACACTGGCATCCCTCCGCTCCACCGTCAACAAACCTGAGTGATCGCGAGAAGCGGCGGGACGACAGCACCAGCATCTCAGTTTACTATAATTCCCTGTGTCCATGGACCCCCCGGATCTGCCGCCTTTATCTATGGGGGAGCATTAGCTATCAAATGATAAACTAAACAAATGAGTTTTTAGCCTACATTTGAAGATTGCGACTGTGTCTGAGTCCCGAACATTTTCTGGAAGATCATTCCAGAGTTGGGGGGCTTTATAAGAAAAGGCTCTTCCCCCAGCTGAGGCCTTCTGAATTCTGGGAACATTTAAAAATCCAGTATTCTGTGATCTGAGTGAACGTGGAGGCTCATAATAGGAAATTGTATCTTGAAGATATTCAGGAGCAAGCCCATGTAGAGCTTTATATGTTAATAACAAAATTTTGTAGTCAATGCGGAATTTAACAGGCAGCCAATGAAGTGATGATAAAACTGGGCTGATATGTTCAAATTTTCTAGTTTTAGTGAGGACCCTAGCTGCAGCATTTTGAACTAGTTGAAGTTTTCTTAAATTGCTGCTGGTGCATCCTGACAGTAGTGCGTTACAGTAGTCAAGCCTTGAAGTAATAAAGGCATGTACTAATGTTTCTGTGTCCTGGAGGGATAAGGCATTTCTAATCTTAGCAATATTGCGAAGATGTAAAAAAGCTGTCCTAGTGATACTACCTATGTGTTGATCAAATGATAAATCCGGGTCAATTATGACACCAAGATTTTTTGCTGCTGAACCAGGTTTAACTGGAAAGTTAGCTAGATTTAAAATTAAGTCTGATAATTTATTTCTTGTCACTTTTGGACCCAAAAGCAGGACCTCTGTTTTGTTGCTGTTTAGAAGGAGGAAATTACGCAACATCCAGCCTTTCACGTCTTTTACACAGTCCTCTATTTTCTTTAATCTGTGTTTGTCATCGGGCTTGGCTGAAATATACAATTGTGTGTCGTCTGTGTAACAGTGAAAGTTAATGTCATGGTTTCTTATAACTGTGCCTAGCGGTAACATGTATAATGTAAATAATAATGGTCCTAAAATAGAGCCTTGTGGAATTCCAAATCTTACTTTAGAATAATTTGAATTTAGATTGTTTACTTTTACGAATTGATAACGTTCCGTTAAGTAAGATTTAAACCATAATAGGGCTGTCCCTGTGATTCCAACCATGTTTTCTAACCTTTCTATGAGAATATTGTGGTCTATTGTATCGAAGGCTGCGCTTAGGTCAAGAAGCACCAACAGGGATACGTGGCCTTGATCAGAGGCAAGAAGAAGATAATTTGTTATCTTGACTAGAGCTGTCTCTGTACTATGATGTTGCCTGAATCCAGATTGGAATTTTTCATATATATGATTCTTATGTAGATATGAACTAAGTTGTTGGGCCACAGCTTTTTCTAAAATCTTAGACAGAAATGGCAAATTAGAAATAGGCCTGTAATTAGACAGTGTACTAGCATCAAGATTTGGTTTCTTGATCATAGGTTTAATAACTGCTAGTTTAAAAGCTTTGGGTACATGGCCCAGACTAAGGGATGAGTTTACTATAGTTAAAAGAGGATCAATAATAGCTGGTAGTACTTCTTTGAGCAACTTTGTGGGAATTGCATCAAGTGTGCAAGTTGTACAGTTTGCGGAGGTGATAATCTTCTCTAGTTCTAATTGTGGGAGTGGGCAAAAGGTTTCAAGTCTTTCTTTTACAGTTATATTATGTTTTATTTCATTCACATCAGGTGGCAGCCAGGATGGATTTGATCCTGTGGCTAGAGTTTGTTGTCTAGTATTCTCAATTTTATTATTAAAAAAGTCCTTAAAATCTTTACTGGTGAGAGTTGCTGGAATTAGTTGTTCAGAAACTGCTTGATTTTTTGTAATTCTAGAAAACACACTAAACAGTGCTCTCGGATTATTTTTATTATGGGAGATCAGCGAGGCCAGATATGCTGAGCGAGCTTTAGTGAGGGCATTTCTATACTCTATAAGGCTGTCCTTCCAGGCAGAACACTTCAAGCTTGGTTGATCGCCATTTCCGCTCTAGTTTTCGTAATGTTTGTTTTAAAGTACGGGTCTTATCGTTATACCATGGTGTGAGCTTTTTCTGTCTTATACTTTTATGTTTAAGTGGTGCTACCTTTTCTAAAGTAGATCGACAGGTATTTTCTAGGTAATCAGTTAGTACATCTAGGTCCATTGGGTCTGATGGAGTTGGAACTGGGGTCGATAGTTCTGGTAGGTTTTCTATAAATTGTAGGGCGGTAGATGGTTTTATTATACGCCTTGTAGAATAGCGAGGGTTCTTACATATATTATGGATAAAACGTAGCTCATATGAAATTAAGTAATGATCGGAGATTGCTGAGGATTGCGGTAAGATATTAATTTTGTCAATGTTAAGACCTAGTGTCAGAACTAAGTCTAAAGTGTGGCTGC
The DNA here is from genome assembly GCF_029633855.1 of Hoplias malabaricus. Classification (NCBI taxonomy): domain Eukaryota; kingdom Metazoa; phylum Chordata; class Actinopteri; order Characiformes; family Erythrinidae; genus Hoplias; species Hoplias malabaricus. The sequence continues at coordinate 11,647,274 of NC_089809.1, read as the reverse complement.
AGTAGTGTGTAGGCCCTGTTACATTTTGAGTAATACCAATAGAGTCTAAGATTGAGGTAAATGCCTTTTTTAGTGGGTCACTTTCCTTCTCAAAATGGATATTGAAATCTCCTACAATTATAACTTTATGATTGCACACCGCTAGGTTTGTAGCAAAATCGCTGAATTCTTTCAGAAATTCTAAGTAAGGCCCTGGTGGTCTGTAAATGTTGCATAATAAAAATGCGTCCTTTTTTGTGACCGGATTTGTAATAATAGTGGAGAGAACCTCAAAAGAAGAGAAGGTGTCACATTGTTTAAGACTAATTTCTAGGGTATTTTGGTAAATTACACATACTCCACCTCCTTTGCCTGATATTCTTGGGCTATGTGCATAATTATAGCCTAGGGGGGTGGCTTCATTTAGTGCTAAATATTCATTTGGTTTAACCCACGTTTCCGTGAGACAGAAAACATTGAATTTATGATCACTTATAATATCATTTACGATGAGTGCTTTTGAGTTTAGTGATCTTATGTTGAGTAACCCAAATTTTAGTTCTGAGGTGTTGCTGCTAGGTGTTGTGTATGATTTAATATTGATTAGGTTGCTGAAACAGGCTGATTTTGTTTTTCTACTTTTACATTTAGTTCGGGGGAAAGACACAGTCTCAATACAGTTGAACCTGGGTGACGTCTCAAGACAGTTCGCAGACGGTCGGTTTAGCCTGTCTGTCTGCGGCCTGGTCCCGGCTCTGGATTGTCAGCAGCTATCTACACTACTCTGCTGACTAACTAAAAGACTATGTGCTATACTGCAAGAAAGTAAGGCAGCACCCTCCCGCGTGGGGTGGATACCATCCCTACCTATAAGACCAGGCTTGCCCTCAAAACGTAACCAATTGTCTATAAAGCCCACTTGATTTTCGGAACACCACTTGGACATCCAGCAGTTTAACGCCCAAAGTCTGCTGTAAGCTTCGTCGCCACGCCGCATTGGTATGGGGCCAGAGCAGATTACGGCATCGGACATCGTCTGGGCCAGTTTAATCACCTCTCTAATATTACCCTTAGTTACCTCAGACTGCCGCAGACGAATATCATTGGCCTCTACATGAATGACTACCCTCGAATATCTCCTATTAGCTAACAGTCTAAGGTTGCCACTAATATCCGGCGCTCTGGCTCCCGATAAACAGCTAACTGTTACTGCCGGCGCCCCTAAAGGAGTAGCTAATTTCACGTGCCGAACAATAGAGTCTCCTATAACCAGAGTACTCTTAACAGGCTCCTCAGCGGGTGCTTCGCTGAGCAGGGCAAACCTGTTTGACACGCGAATCGGAGGAGCGTGGTGTCCCGGTGGGCTAGCTTTGGCCTCAGCGTTAGCATCAGCCTTAGCTTTCCGGCTATGACGCCGAGACGTCACCCATTCACCCCGCTGTGAGGGCTCTAACGCCGGAGTCGTGGGGGTGCTAACTCTCCCTAAGGCACCCGGAGTTGCTAACACTGAATCTCGCTGTTTATCCCTCAACAATAATAAGCTCCGGATGCGCACTTCTAGCTGGTCCACTTTATCCACCAGAGAGCTAACTAGCTGACACTTACTACAAATACAACCACTATATTTATCGCTAGAGGTGGAAAAGGGCGTTAAACTAAACATGCCACACTCTGAGCAGGCAAAACAGCCAGTAGTAGCCATGGAATTGCAGGTACTTACCGCTTTTAGTGAATTTTAGTAACTTACACCAAGAACGTTACTCCAGGGTCCGGTGGCAGTTTTAGTGCCTCTGTAATGAATATTCCTGCGGAGACAATCTATAGATCTATGGATGGTTAGTAGGTTATAAAAACAGATATAAATATAGAAATAACAATGGAAACGAGTAAACAGGAAAACCCGAGCGATCAAAACAGCTTCCAAACGGGTACAGAAACAGCCAAACGGGTTGCCAGATCTCCACTCCACAATAATATGCTGAGGTAGGCTAGGTAGCCAGGTAGGCTCTGGACCCACTGTGACCCTGAAGGAAACCCACGCGGACACGGGGAGAACACACCAACTCCTCACAGACAGTCACCCGAAGCGGGAATCAAACCCACAACCTCCAGAGCTGGAGCTGTGTGACTGCGACAGTACCTGCTGCTCCACCGTGCCGCTCTTTAAATAAACATAGAAAAACTTATTTAGGCATTGATGGCCCTTCTCTTAATCACACTGTCAAACATAAGTATGTATCCATATTTATGGATGTTGAGTGTTGATTTTAATAGATGGGATTGTTTTTGTTTCTGACTTGAAAATTAAACCGTTTGCTGGAGGCCACATCTACTGTATTAGGCATGGATTTTTATCTAAAATAATTCCTTCAACAACTGGAATTAATTGTGCTGAAGCAAATATCAATGCTTGGTATAATTCAACTGACACTTTGAAGCACATGTTTTCATACAAGTATTGGGCAAAGGGAAACCATCACTGATCCACCCCCATGCTTCCCTCTGGGCATGCAACAGTCTGGGTGGTATGCTTCTTTGGGGCTTCTCCACACCGTAACTCTCCCGGATGTGGGGAAAATTATAAAGAACAATCAGAGAACAATACATGTTTCACATTGTCCACAGCCCAAGTTTTGTGCTCCTTGCACCTATGAAACTGACGTTTGGCATTGGCATGAGTGACCAAAGGTTTGGCTATAGCAGCTCAGCCGTATATATTGACCCTGTGGAGCTCCCAACGGACAGTTCTGGTGGAAACAGGAGAGCTGAGGTGCACATTTAATTCTGCCGTGATTTTGGCAGCTGTGGGTTTATGTTCTTTGGATACAATCCGGGTTAGCACACAGCTTCCTCTTGCGTCCACAGTTAATCCTGTTGGATGTGTTTTGTCCTTCTTGGTAGTATGCTGACATTACCCTGGATACCGTGGGTCTTGATACATCACAAAGATTTGCTGTTTTAGTCACAGATGCGCCAGCAAGCCCTGTAGGTACACAGAGGAAAACAATACAAAGAATAAAAGGCTTGGTAATGCATGCTAGAACGAACAATACTTCACAAAGAAGCGTGCTGAGCAACTCAGCCACTGCATCACTAGCTCCTCACAGGGGTCAACAGGATCCCCTTGTCAGTGTTTCACTGAATTAAGCCCATGACACCTCCGGAAAACTCAACAGTGAAGACTGGATTCCCAGACCCACCTTCCCTCCAAGCTAGCTTTACAGACCAACCATCCTCACACAGTAAAATCAGCAGTGTTAAATCAACACAATTAGTGTTAAATTAACACTGTTTAGTGTAATAATTTTACACTCTCAGACAACCGTAAATCCCTAGTGACTAAAGCTGTACCTAGCCCCACTGGCACCATTAATGCATGCTCAATGCCACCAGTTACATGTGATATTTATGCTCCTGCACAATTGCAAAAGGTAAATCCACACTAGCCTTCCTGGTGACTAAGGCTATACCAAGCCCCACTGGCATCATTAATGTATGCTCAGTGCCACCAGTTTCATGTGAACTTTTCAGAATATGTTACTGGCAGCCACAATAACGCAACACAGCCCCCGACTAACCTGCCTTGTCTTGTCCTATCTATAATGTAATGTATCATGTAATGCATCCTCAAATGGAATTGCAAGCTCTATTAAATAAACTACCCATACATCACCATGTCTGGTCTCAGTTTAGTTAATGCAATGCGCTCCTGGACCTGTAGCTTTTTACCTACATCTGCCAGCAATTTCCATTTATGTACTTCAACCCATGTGCCAATATTTAAAGCCTGCTTTTGGTTTTAAAAAAGCTTCTGACTTTTTTCCCCCTCACAAATAAACCGAATCACTTTAGTACTACAACCACTCAGCAATGCATTAGCTTCTAGGCGTTTGCTGTCCAATAAGCATACTAATACCCTAAGCACCAGATTATGTCTCCATGTATACCGAGTTGGAATGACATTGTAAGTTGCACCCAGCAAAAATTTAATACGTCTCGACTCCATTGTCCACTTCTCAAGATTCTCCCAGCAAACCCACTGGCCTTGTATTGCCTGTATGTGCTGTTGTACACTGGGCCTCTTCTTCCTGCTCGCAAATAAAACTAGCCATCATTCACCTTCTTTCTGGAGATGTGGCCTTACCCAACACTTTCTACAAATCACCTGACCCAAGGCCTGCTCTTTCTTGGCCAATCAATCCCTTATCTCTAATGAGCTCCTGACTATCTGTGCTGCCAGCTTCCACTTCCTTCCTGCTTTTGTAACTGGTGCTGCTGCTTTTACCACTGCATTTTTAGGTCCTAACAAAATCATCCTGTGACTCACCTGTACCATGCCACACTACTTAAAGACCTAGCCACTTCCTTATATCCTTGTTCATGACTTTTTCCATCCTCTCTTCTTGGATCTAGCAATATCAAGTCAAGTCAAGAGTGTTTTATTGTCAATTCTGCATATGTACAGGACACACAAAGGGTTGAAATTGTGTTACTCTCCTCTACAAAATGCAGTAACATTTAACAAAAAATAGACTAAATTCAACTAAGTTAAGTATATAAATATATGAAAGTGAACAAACAGGACATACAATACCAGCAGCTCACTGATAGACATACATGAGTCAATGGGACACTGACTGAAGACAATAACCTGATTTGGAGGTAGGATAATGGATGTACAAGGCAGGGTAAACAATAGTGCAAAAAAATTGTAATAGAAGGAGGTAGGATACTGGATGTACAAGGCAGAGTAAACAGTAGTGCAAAATAATCGTAATAGGAGGAGGTAGGATACTGGATGTACAAGGCAGAGTAGACAATAGTGCAAGATAATCATATAACAACTAAATAAAGTGAACTAAATAAAGTGCATACCTATTGAAAAAGTCACAGTTAGGTCTGATGAGGAGCTTAAGTGACAGTACCAATATAAACAGACCCGGTGTCAAAAGTAGTGCAAATAGATGGATATGAAGCCTGGAGGCTGGTTAAAGTGGCTGAGTGCCTGCCTGATTTTTAAAGTCACAGTAGGGTATTGGGGGTAATTGATGAGGTTGCTGAGTAGTATGTGTGTGTGTTGGGGGGGCAAAAGTGGGAGGCGGGGCATAGCAGGGAGAGAGTTCAGCATTCTCACAGCCTGATGGATGGAGCTATCCCTCAGTCTGCTGGTCCTAGCCCTGAGACTACGCAGTCTCCTCCCTGATGGTAGTAACTGTGTAGCAGGTGGGTGGGATCACCTGTCAAGCAGAGGGCTTTTCGTAGGAGCTGTATAAGTCCTGAAGGCAGGGGAGAGAGGTACCAATGATCTTCTCAGCAGTTCTCACAATACGCTGGAGGGTTCTTCAGCAGGATGCTGTGCAGGCCCCGTACCACGCAGTGAAACAGCTAGTCAGGATACTCTCAATGGCCCCACTGTAGAAGGTGATCATAATGGGGGGGTGGGAGCTCTTGCTCTTCTTAGTTTGCAGAGAAAGTAGAGCCGTTGGTGAGCCTTCTTGGCCAGTGATGCTGTGTTGATGGTCCAGGAGAGGTCCTCTTTGACGTGCACACCCAGGAACTTGGGGCTGCTCACCCTCTCCACAGCAGCCCCATTGATGGATAGAGGGGCATGTTGTGTGTGAGTTCTCCTGAAGTCCACAACAATCTCCTTGGTCTTCTCAGTGTTCAGAGAGAGATTGTTGTGTTTACACCAAGAGGCCAGCCAGCTCACCTCGCTCCTGTAGTGTGACTCATCGTAGTTGCTGATGAGCCCTACCACAGTCGTATCATCCGCAAACTTGATGAAGAAGTTGGAGGTGTGTTATGGAGAGCAGTCGTGGGTTAGCAGAGTGAACAGAAGGGGGCTCAGCACACATTCTTGGGGACCCCCGTGTTCAGAGTGATGGTGCTGGACGAGTTACTGCCAACCCGTACTGCCTGTGGTCTTCCAGTCAGGAAGTCAAGCAGCCAGTTGCACAGTGATGTGTTCAGTCCCAGTCTGTCCAGTTTCTGAATGAGCTGTTGGGGGATGATTGTGTTGAATGGAGAACTGAAATCAATAAAAAGCATTCTGACATAGGTGTTTTTCTTGTCCAATTTGATCGATATGCAAACTGGTAGGGGTTCAAGGAGGGGTGGAGGGAAGACCTGATGTGTTGCATGACTAGCCGCTCAAAGCACTTCATGAGGATGAAGGTAACATGATATCTATATATCTATATGATCTATCAATGCTATTAATAGCCCTCACTAGTTCAGCCTTTAGCCCACAACTTGCTCTGTATCATTTAGTGCTGCATTGTACCATCAACCTAAATTCTTAGGCGAGCACAGCAAGGCAAAGGAACTACGCATGTTTCAGCACTGCTAGCAAAATATGGACAAGTCTGTAAGAGCTAAACATGGAGCAGATGATGAGTTTTGTCAAGCTACAACTTCCAAAGGAAAAACAACAAAATATGATGAGGCATATCTCAAAGCAAGCTGAAGAGATGTGGGTATTAAATATATCCTTTTTGCAGAGCAAATGTGCAGGTTTAAGGTCTAATCTCTCGGGAAGCTTTTTTTATAATTTATTTTATGTGCAGGGAAAAAATAAATTAAAGTATTTGCAGTTTTCGAAGAATGTATAAATAAGTTCCAGTGGAGCTTGGAAGTAAAAGATGTGTACATGTGTCAATTGTGGGGGAGCATGAAAATATTCTCATCTACAAAATGGGGGCACAGCAGAAAAACATATGAAAATACATAGATTGATATTATCTTCATTCGCTGTCTGAATCTGGTGCCAGATAATGCTGCTATGTTCCAAAGAACCAGCAAAGCTAGTTATGGGGATCAAACTGGCAAGAAATAGGGCTTTGCAGGCATTTTATTCACAAAATTTATTTGTAACACTTTATGCATACCCACTTTTCTCTGTTCTTGCAGTATTGAATTAAAAAAAATTGTGGTTTTGTAGTTTATTAAAACTACTCATCACACCTAAGAAATTAGTTGCTTTGTGCTTTACCAGTATATGGCTCCACATAACATGTAAACAAAATTAAATGTACAAACACAGCTTTAGAACAACAGACTAAATTTAGCTTTAAAGAATCACATGTACCCTTCCTGGATCAGGGCCTTGTCGTGGCGGAAGGGCTTGTGTGGTCTCATGACCTCCAGGGCTATGTCGTTGGGAGCTGTTAGCTCCCAGTAGGGTCTCCCATGGCGAACAGGTCTGGAGTGAAGATCCAGACAAACATGATCCAAAAGCATTCCTATGAGTACACACATTAAAATTCAGTGTACCCTGCCCGGGAAAGGGTTACCGGGACCTACCCCTGGAGCCAGGCCTGGGGGTAGTGTCCGACGGCGAGCGCCTGGTGGCTGGGCAGCCCACGTAACCCGGCCGTGCTCAGCCCGAAATGGCAACGTGGGAGGATCATGTAGGCTCACCACCCGCAGGATCCAGAGTAGGGGTGCGGTGCAATGCCCATCGGGCACAGAGCGGGGGCAAGGGGGCCCCTGGTGTCGTGGAACTTGTCAGCGGAAACTATTTCTTGGTACGTGGAACATAACCTCACTGGGGGGGAAAGAGCCAGAGCTGGTGCGTGAGGTTGAGAGATACCAGCTAGATATAGTTGGGCTCACCTCTACACACAGTGTAGGCTCTGGAACCAAACTCCTCGTCTCTCTCTTACTCGGGAGTTGCACAGGGTGAGAGGCGCCGGGCGGGTGTGGGGATACTCACAAGTCCCCGGCTGGCGCCTGTACAGCTGGAATTTGTCCCAGTAAACGAGAGGGTCGCCTCAATGCGGCTCCGGCGTGCTCAGAGGAAAACTTTGACTGTTGTGTGTGCGTATGCACCGAACAGCAGCTCAGAGTATTCGGCCTTCTTGGAGGCAGTGAATGGAGTTCTAGAGGGGATTCCATGCACTGACTCTGTTGTTTTGCTGGGGGACTTCAATGCTCACGTTGGCAATGACTGGGAAACCTGGAGAGGAGTGATTGGGAGGAATGGACTGCCTGATCTAAACCTGAGTGGTGTGATGTTGTTGGACTTCTGTGCTAGCCATGGTTTGTCCATAACGAACACCATGTTCGAACATAAGATTGCTCATAAGTGTACTTGGTATCAGAGCACTCTGGGCCAAAGGTCAATGATCGACTTTGTGGTTGTGTCTTCTGACCTGAGGCTGTATGTTTTGGACACTCGGGTAAAGAGAGGGGCTGAGCTGTCAACCGATCACCATCTGGTGGTGAGTTGGATCCGATGGCGGGGAAAGCTGCCGGACAGACCTGGTAAACCCAAACGTATTGTGAGGGTGTGCTGGGAAAAGCTGGCAGATGACTCTGTCCGGATGGATTTCAACTCTCACCTCCGAGAGAACTTCTCACATGTTCCGGAGGAGGTAGGGGGAATGGAGTCTGAATGGACACTGTTCCGGACCTCCATCGTGGAAGTGGCTGCATGTAGCTGTGGTCAAAAGCTTGTCGGTGCCTGTTATGGCAGCAACCCAAGAACCCGTTGGTGGACACCAGGGGTGAGGGAAGCTGTCAAGCGGAAGAAGGAGGCTTTTCGAGATTGGCTAGCTCGGGGAACTTCCGATTCTGCGGATGGGTACCGGCAGGCGAAAAAGGCTGCAGCTGTGGCAGTTGCTGAAGCAAAATCCAGAGCATGGGAGGAGTTTGGAGAGGCCATGGAGAATGACTTCCGGGCGGCCTCAAAGAGGTTCTGGAAAACACTCCGACAGCTCAGGAGGGGGAGGGGGGACACTGTCCAAGCTGTGCTCAGCAAGGATGGTGAAACTCTGAACTCGACTGAGCGTATTGTTGGGCGTTGGAAGGAGCACTTTGAGGAACTCCTTAACCCGAGAGACATGCCTCCTGTACAGGAGGTAGAGCCAGAAGTGTCTGGGGGGTCAGATTCCATTTCCTTGGCTGAAGTCACTGAGGTCGTGAAAAAGCTTCGCAGTGGCAAAGCTCCAGGAGGGGATGAGATTCGCCCAGAGTTACTGAAGGCACTCGATACTGTGGGGCTGTCTTGGATGACACGTCTATACAATATTGCATGGACCTCGGGAACGGTGCCTTTGGATTGGCAAACCGGGGTGGTGGTTCCTATTTTCAAAAAAGGGGACCGGAGAAAGTGTGCCAATTATCGTGGCATTACACTTCTCAGCCTCCCGGGGAAAGTCTATGCCAAGGTGCTGGAAAGGAGAATCCGTCCGATAGTCGAACCTAGGATTTTGGAGGAACAATGCAGATTTCGTCCTGGCCGTGGAACTATGGACCAACTCTTTACTTTTGCACAGATGATTGAGGGGGCGTGGGAATTTGCTACTCCACTCTACACATGCTTTGTGGATTTGGAGAAGGCATATGACCGTGTTCCCCGAGAGATTGTGTGGGAGGTGCTCCAGGAGTATGGGGTGCCAGGGTCGCTCCGGCTACTCTCAGAGTTTGAGTTGTGTTCGCATCCTTGGTAGTAAGTCAGGCTTGTTCAGTGTGGGCATTGGACTCCATCAGGGCTGTGCCTTATCTCCACTCCTGTTCCTGATATTCATGGACAGGGTGGCGCGGTGTAGCCTGGGCCAGGAGGGCTTCCGTCGAGGAGGTCAGGAGGTGGCATCTCTGCTTTTTGTGGACGATGTTGTTCTTTTGGCTTCTTCGCACGGAGGCTTCCAGCGTTCACTTGAGCAGTTTGCAGCCGAGTGTGAAGCGGTCGGTATGCGGATCAGCACCTCCAAGTCTGAGGCCATGGTTATCTCCCGGAAACAGATGGCATGCTCCCTTCAGGTAAGGGGTGAGAACCTGCCCCAAGTGAAGGAGTTCAAGTATCTCGGGTTCTTGTTCATGAGTGATGGGAAGAGGGATGGTGTGATTGACCGTAGGATAGGTGCAGCGTCTGCAGTAATGCGGTCTCTGTACCGCACCGTTGTGGTGAAGAAAGAGCTGAGCCATAAAGCAAAGCTCTCAATTTACCGGTCAGTCTACGTTCCCACTCTCACCTATGGTCATGAGCTCTGGGTAATGACCGAAAGAACAAGATCGCGGATACAAGCGGCCGAAATGAGCTTTCTCCGATGGGTCGCTGGGCGTACTCTCCGTGATCGGGTGAGGAGCTCAGTGACTAGGGAGGAGCTCGGAGTAGAGTCGCTGCTCCTTCGCATTGAGAGAAGTCAGTTGAGGTGGTTTGGGTATTTGATCAGGATGCCTCCTGGACGCCTCCCACTGGAGGTATACCAGGCACGTCCAACTGGAAGGAGGCCCCGGGGTAGACCCAGGACACGCTGGAGGGATTATATCTCCCGGCTGTCCTGGGAACGCCTTGGGATCCCCCAGGAGGAATTGGTGGATGTTGCAAGGGACAGAGACGTCTGGGCTTCTTTGCTCGCCCTGTTGCCACCGCGACCCTGAAATGGAGAAGCGGAGAAGAAAATGATGATGATGATGAGAATCACATGTACCATTAAAGGTAAGCACCAGCTATATGAAAGTGTCAAACTAATAAACACAGTGGAATTTGAGTTCCTAACTTGTGTTTATTGATAGTCAGAAAACATTTTATTTCTTACTAATTCAAGGAATAAGGTTTAAAAGACCGTTGATCCCCGTTGGTTTAGGAAACTCTAATAGGCGTCTTGCATGTGACGTAGATGGTGGACAACAACTCTAGGAGTTGCACTTAATTTAATGCAAAATGACGAAAAATGCATGTTGTTTTTGGCTGCAATAATTCAATGTACAGTGGGACATCTGTGCACAAATGGCCCAAAGATCCCAAAATATCCAGAAAATAGACTAAATTTGTCAACTTTATATGGGCACTTTGGAAAGTACCATCTGCTCACTCCGTTATCTGTAGTGCTCATTTCACTGGCGCTTTTCCAACAATATGGGCAATTCGTTGGAATCCAACGAAAGAGTGTTCAAGAGAGGTAAACAGGGTAAGTACACTTACTTCGCCTGTTTTAGTTGGTGTTAGTTAACGTTAGCTTGACTTGCTAAACTTGGTGGCTCAGATTATACTAGGCTACATAGCAATAGTTGCATTACAGAGGTTTATAGTGTCGGATGAATTCGAGTTCGACTTCGATCACATTTACAAGAATAACGGTACCTCTAAATTTGAGTTTAGCTTATTGCTAGCCTATTGTCATGAATAATGTTGGTTATTTAGCTAGCTAGATACTGTCATAACAGTCAGTCATAATGGTGTTTTACTGCAGCGTTGTTCAGCTGTTGTCCACCAGTGACATCATGCGTGCGTTCAAGATTTTCCGTATCGAGCTCGGGTTTTTCTGTCAATTTAATAAAATTGTCAGTTTTAAAACAAATTAAGCATGCTATTTTCATTTTAATTCATACTTACATATACTAAAATAATGTGAAATATTCATGGAGGTCCATTAAGTGGTGCTTAGCCTTTAATCTCTGCACTAGGCAACCAGTCTGCAATTTCCCATGACTGTTTGCCAATAAACTTGTAAAGCTGTAAAAGGTAGCCTGTCTCTAGGTTTCTAGGTATGCCATGTCAGGAGAAATGGAATTCTTAATGTAATTAGTAATGGCATTACAGCTGCACACACACACACACACACAAAATAAATAAATAAATAATTAAATAAATAAATAAATAAATTTTGGGACAGTGCAAAAAGCACTTTTAAATTGTGCTTTGCAAAAAAACAAATTAATTAATTAATTATCACTGACAATATGTCAGTGATATGACTGGGGTTAAAAAGAGCATCTCCAAGATGTAAATCTTTCAGAAGTAAAGCTGGAGAGGAGTTCACCACTCTGTACAAAATATCATAAGCAAATAGTGCAACAATTAAAGTAAGGCTGCTAACCGTCCCATGAAATTGTTCTGTTTTTAGACACTAAAAGATCACATTGAACCAATTTCTGAACTGTAACATCTGAAAGAAACCCATGCCAACACAGGGGGGACACATCAAACTTCTGACAGACAGTTACCCAGAGCGAGGCTCGAACCCACAAGCCCAAGACCCTGGAGCTGTTTGTTGCCACTGTGCCACCTGGTTTTCAGTCATATGGATATGTTAATCGTTTTTGACTGAAGCCCATTACACAACAGATTTTTGATATCAGTCACTTTTATTGAACCTATCAGCAGTCAGAATTAACTGTCCATTATTTAGTACTGTAGCCAATGCATTCACAGTCCTTCCTACAGAGATTTATTTTGCAGGTAGTGAAACACTGGGGAATTTACAACTCTTTTTTATACAACTTATGTTAGCATCATGTCTTTGTGAACTACATTTCATTTCTCCATTAACAGATCTGAGATGACATGAAAATAAATCTGACTGGCTTTTATATTAAAAGTAACAATAACATTAACAAAATAGTCTTACAGTTTAAGACAAATATAGGAGTCCTAAATAATCAGGCTAGTCTGTATATTAAACAAAGGACATTAAAAGGGTAGCAAAACAACAGCAGCAAATGTGCTTAAACATAATTTATTTTTTATATTTTATGTTAAATAAATGCCATGTAAGGGAGATTAAGATACTGTATATGAAATACAAAAACAATCATAAATATAAAGAACAATTAGATTAAGTGGTTATGCATTTCCTTTGAAAGAAGGAATTTAAAGTAGATTGATTGATCATTAGATTGCATTTGGTTAACACAACTTATGGGAATACAAAGATAATTTTTGCACTCCATAAAACATACAGCCCTTTGAAGGGACTAGCGCCCCCTGCAGGGTGTATTCCTGCCTTGCGCCCAACGATTCCAGGTAGGCTCTGTGTCCACTGTGACTCTGAACTGGATAAGCGGTTACAGATAATGAATGACTTAATGAATAAAATATTCAAAATAGATTATTGCAGGTGGAAAAAAAAGAATGAATAAAGATGAATTGAGTATTGTATTGCCCACACGCACTGCTAAAAAGTCAAAAGTTTTGCAAGAATATATATTTAATCCATTATATAAAGTACAAAAAGCCAGCCACAAAATGAGCAAACATTTCAGCGTGGCTAACACAACCTAAATGTATTTGCGTCAATTGTAGGGGAAAAATATATGTAGGCAACTATGACAGCGTTCCATACTTCTATGTATTTTTACTTGATATATAAGTTTAATAATGTAATGAGAATTAGAATTAGGTCTTTTAGACCACTTAGAACAGTTAGGTGCTTTCACTAAAAATCTTATCACAATTACTGAAGAAGATAACACATTACATTAAAATAGTACAGCAGTTGTTTTTTTTTATATTGGTAATACATTATTTACAAAATACATAGACAAATTCTGCTTTGCTGCTTTTCAGAAAGGCTACTGACATTTCCTTTTCTTGGAAAAAGAGAAGTAACTCTCAATGGCTATTGGCTTAATAAATGACTGACAACAAAAAATGTAGCATCTGACTGACTGCAGTCAAAAAGGATTGATAGGTACATACTGGTACCTACACAACAAATCATAAATAAAATAATAAAATGTTTACATAAGATTTAATACAGAAATGAGGGCAGTTTTAAACTTTTAAATAAAAACAATATAGCCTATACCTAAATTACATGTTATTATTATTAATGTTTATAATGTTTATATTTCATTTAATTTTATAACAATTATAAAAAGGATTGAAAAATGTATATAAAAAACCCTGGTATTAATACACAGTCATCATTTAAACCCTGGTTTTAAACACCTCATCATGATTATTTTTTTATATATACCTGATGTTTTGAACTATGAATGACCATTATGAAATACATGTTTCATGTACAAATTCCAGCATTAGTCTGTCTCATCTTGTCCCACTTGAAACAATAATGACATTACATGTTTAAGTTATATGCTGGGGATACAATAACTTTAATGTAGTAGTTCAAGATGGATTTGAATATTATTTTATCTTCAGTTCACTGAAGGAATGTCAACATTTCTTTTAAACAGATACAGATTTATAAATTCATTCATCCCTAAATACACCACACATCACTTGTCCTGCAGAACTGTTGGACAGAATACATCTATTTCCTATTCCCCACCTCTACGATGAGGAGTTGGGGGGCCACATGTAGGCCTAATTTACAGGCCTTTTTTGAAGTAGGGAATGGGTAGAAGGGATTGGATGCAGAAAGAATCAACCAAGGTCTATAAATGTGAAAAAAAAGTTATTCATTATACAACCAGTTCATTAATACAAATAAAGAGTACTAACAAAGTATGATGGTTTTGGGAAACTGTCGGAGTTCAGATGTTGGTTTAACGATGAATCGTACCACGTTAGTTCAATGCTAGGCTCCATCGTTGTATGGGAAATGAATCCCTGTATAGCAACAGATGAGGTACTGTCTGACTTTACATTTACAAGGTGTACCAACAAAATAGGTGTGTCTTACAGAGTGGACAGAGTGGACATAGGGTTTAAAAACTCCAGCGGTACTGCTGTGTCTGATCCAATCATACCAGCGCAACACACACTAACACACCCCCACCACGTCAGTGTCACTGCAGTGCTGAGAATGATCCACCACGCTATTCATACCTACTCTGTGGGGGTCCTGTGCGGGTAATGACCACTGAAAAACAGTATGTAAGTTATTTAGTTTCATAAATTACAGAAATAAACATTAATTTTTTTTTTGGGAGCAAATCTGGAAGAGCTTTTATTTTTTTTTTCCCCATTTTATTTATTTAACATAAAATACAACTACAGTGGAACTGCAACACACAGCTTTGCAATATAACCATATGCATTGTGTTTAGTGTTCATAAATTACAGCACTTATCCATATCACAAGCTCTTATTATATCTACATTAACACATCTCTTGAGAACAATCATATTAGTGATTAGTGATTAGTGATATAACAATCAGAGCCAGTGAGGTTGTGGGTGTAGAGCTGGACTCGCTGACGGCAGTGTCTGAGAGGAGGGTGCTGTCTAAACTGCAGGCTATTATGGATAATGGCTCCCACCCTCTTTATCACATGGTAATGAGACACAGGAGCACGTTCAGTGCAAGACTCATTCAGCCAAAATGCACTACAGAGCGCCACAGGAGGTCATTCCTACCAGTGGCTACCAGACTTTATAACTCCACACTTAAAGCACGACACCTTTCACATGTACAGTAATAATAATAGAAGAAATTTTTTAATTATGAGTGTAACAACTCAAATGTGCAATACTCTTACAGTATACAGTATATCTGTATTTATTATTATAGATGTGTACATATTGTAAATTTCCTTTTGTGTTAAATTTTTTATTAGAGTGTTTATTCTTTTACAACTGGCTGCTACTGTAAAAATTGCAATTTCCCCCTGGGATCAATAAAGTATTTCTGATTCTGATTAGATTGCCTTTCCATCTCAATGTTAGACATATTTTACCCCTTTTTTATAATAAAAACAATCCATTACAAAATGACTATATTTTCTAAACTTTTCTCTAGTTATTATTGTAAACCATCCATAAAAACAATTTACTTCTAAAAAACAAACAAAAAAAAAAAACATAAACATTGAAAAGTATTATAAAATTTACAGCAACAAATTACATTGGACTACATGTACTACTCGAATGTACTCTAATGATATGGTGTATGCATATATATATTTTTTTCATAAAAAGCTCCATTAATGGCTAAAAAAATACAAACAGAAAATAACCATAAAAACATGGATGAGTGATCACAGTAGGCTAATATTTGTTTGTCCTTTTGTAACGTACATATTGCACCGCTGTAGGAATACGTCACAGCTGCCCGTTGTGACTACCCCGACACTAACTTGCATATATCAGGCGTTCAGTCTTGAAACCGCGGTGAATTACGCTGTTATCAGGGTAAACCACGGATGCGAAAACATATAACTGCATGTCTTTTGGTAAAATAACACGACGGCTTCT
Organism: Hoplias malabaricus; assembly: GCF_029633855.1. Lineage (NCBI taxonomy): Eukaryota > Metazoa > Chordata > Actinopteri > Characiformes > Erythrinidae > Hoplias > Hoplias malabaricus. Next base: position 11,631,410 of record NC_089809.1, on the reverse strand, counting down.
TACTACAAAGTTTACTTGGAAATGTCACTTGGTATTCTAGGAGTCCTATACGTCACCCTTTTAAGCCTGGTATACTGTGCCGAATCAGAGAGAAAGGGTGAGTATAATTTTTAGTTTATTGTTTGTACAGCGAGGACGCTATACAAATATTTTAGTTTATTATTTGTACAGCGAAGACGCAATTCTATTAACTCATATATTTGCGTTAAATCAAGCGTCAGTAGACAAACGTATTATTGTATTCGTGGTTAAAACCTTTGTTTTTCTTATTTTGTTCAACTGCCAAGTCACACAGTGTATTAGTAGCTATAGTTATGTTTTTCTTTTGGTGGACGCCACCTTATCTATGAACAGTTGGCCAAGCCTAACTTTAGCCTAATATTCGTGTACTGAACTGGGTGAAAGTATTCTTTTTGGTAACAGACTACAGTATTCGTTCAGATAATTTAGCATACACGCCGAATCAGGAAATCGTGCCTTCGCTTAAGTGAATGTGTGCATGATTTCAGAAGCTTTACTCTGTGAATTTCTCAAAAAATATAATTTAAGTTTCTGTGAACGTATGCTTGATCCATTATTATATAACTGGCCCACAATATTCGGCATACTCTTAATTCATTATTACTATTAGTACGGCATACTCCATACATTTATTACTATCATGGTCAGAATGACAAATATGCATTATAAAAACAATTTGAAAATAAAAAAATAAATAAACACATCAAGAGGAACTAAAATGTAGCAATATTCCATCAATTAATCCATAGTGACTAATGGTGAACAAACCCAATATGTTCCTTCCTAAATAAAAGACAAATTTACAAAATCATGCAGGAATATAATGTGGATTATGCATCATTATTTTGTACACATACAGAAATATTATGTTATATACGTTCAAAGTTTAAAGTACTATGAATGAATGGTATTAAAGCTTAAAATAAAAAAAATAATGCGCCCCTGCACATAAAGGGGGGCTAACTCAACATTAGCAAATGTGACTGGTGTTTAATAAAACATAATGGCTGGAGTAGTTTAAATAATGTATAGCACAAAATATTCATCTTTCTTTATTTAATTTGACTTAAAAACTGATAGTGGGAATAAATGGCACATGGGTTTATCATTTTAAAATAATAGTTACCCTATATTATTACTATATTATATTATATAAATCTGAGCCTACACAAACACAAATTCTTGGGGGCAGAGAGCATAATTGGAGCTATATTGTATTCTGGACCAGGATCAGCCCAGGGTGTAGCCTTAGTGGTGGCCTGTAATAGAGCCAGTCCAGACTTTCCTTGGGTTCGGAGCGCCTGTGCTTCATAGGGCGACACAGTCACTCACACATTCACGCCTACCGACACTTTTTTGGACTGTGGGAGGAAACGGGAACATCCGGGGGAAACCCATGCGGACCATCACCTGGAACGGGATTTTAACCCACAATTTCCCGGTCCCTGGAGCTGTGTGACAGTGACACTACCTGACGCGCCACGGTGCCACCCTTATATATAAGCACTTTTAACGTAATTAACTTTGTGATTAGCTCTCCAAGGCAGCATTACAGCTATTTATTCTCCAGCTTACACCTTTGTGTCACCTTAAATGATACAGTAGGTTTTTCCAGGCACCTGAAACTCCTTCACTGTGTAAGGTGTAACGAAAACGTCATATATGTAGGTGTTACTGTGATATTGTATGAATTATCACGACAGCTTTTATATTGGAACTGAAACTTAAAAACGTCTTCAAAACAACTTAAGGTAAAGTTATGAGCTGCCGTTGTGAGTCTGATAAAGATAAAGATCTGAATGCTTCTGTAAATTAAGAGATTTTACAAGTGGCAAGTCTGTGCTCGATTTGAAAGAGCTGTTCATTTTGTGGTGATTGGCACATCTCTCTGGCCAGTCAGTGCTCTTTAGGGTTTACACATCACGTTTTAGTGCCTAGTCGGCACGGCTGGAACACTGCATGAACAGGGACTGAAAAAAGTACTTGGTTCCAGGGACCAGGTACCAGATTTGGCCAGTGGAAAAACAGGAAGCCGAGTCAAATTGTGTAGGTTCCATGCAGTGGAAAAGCACCATTATTCTCCATTTAGAGTCAATGTGTTACTGAACTTATTTGAGTTCTTTGGTGACATTGCAATTCTGACACCACTATTTTTTAGGATAACACTTCAAATTACAGCCCACTAATTACGGAGTAATTACCAGTTAAGTAGGGCATATGATAAAACAAGTAAAGAGCAAGTAAAGGGTGTGATAAAAGATGCATGCAGTTCTTACACACTTATCAAGGTATTATACATATTTTGCTATGACAAAATGGACGGCTCTCATCTACCCACATGGGTACAACAGGGACTATGCATCAGCTTTCCTTTTTTCCTGCTTTCTCAGTTTATCAGCCTTACATTTGGATGATCGTCTTCACTTACCATTACTTTTATGTTAGATGGTTTTAACACAGAAAATGAAGTAGTGTGTGTGCTCTGCAGACCTTAACACTTCAGTGGAGAACATCACACCCGTGTGTTCAGATTTGTTAAGTTACAATATTTAATGGATTGAAGACTAACTTAGTGCCAAGTATGGTGTAAATATCCTGTGCTTTCCTGTAACTTACTCTTCAGTACCCTGTAATATAGGCAGTGTGGTCCATAATCTAAAATATGCTAAGACTGAATTACATATTAACCAAGTAATATAAGTACAAAATCTACACAACTTGAATTTGTATAAGCACTAAACGTACGTAAGGCTATCATTAAAATAATTAATCTGCATCCAGCATTCCAGAACACATAATTACAACCTATGCACCAAAGTTTGTTCTGCTTCTTTCCTTTAATTAATTTTTCTTCCCCTTTGTCCTTTCCTTCTTCCATCTGTGGGACAGATTAGAACACGCATACCCTAAAACAGATGTTGATACTATTAGAATATGAAGACTGGACATATCGGGGCTTATCGGGACTGGACTGGGCTTATCGGGACAAAATATATCCAGTTCACAAGAGCATTGTGTGAAAAATATTACAGGTTTACACAAAACTTTTATAACATCTGGTGGCATGCTTCTTCTGAGAATGCCAACTCTCATTTAAGGCACTGCAGAATTGCCTTCAGATTCTTAACTTCTCTCTGAGCTGTTAAAGAAAAAAACATTTTAGAATTATGGCAAAAATATAGGGTAAACGACGGCAAATCTATTGCCTGTTTCATATTAGTGATGTTAGATAAACATGATAAACACTAAAGCAAACCACTTAAAGAACTCAGATCACAAGCAAAAATTCAAAACCTGGATGTAATTGCAAACCAGGCCTAGCGTTACCTACAACCTGCCCTAAACAGCCGTCTGTAGTGCCCAACTAATTTTGAGTCATTTGAGTAATTCCAAATTTCACCTGGTTTCACTGTCATACGCCCATCTACTTTGAGTTTACCCAGCTAGAATTCCCATTCAGTGAGTTAAACTTGAAAATTGTTAAATATATCACAGATATAGCATGTTCACTAGCGTGTTTTATTAATGTATAACTTTTCTTTAACCTAGTGTTTGTCTGTGATTGTAGATAAAGTTACATATGGCTTTGGGATAATAACTAACAATAAGTGCAGTAGGTTAAAATTACTTATTTTGTTTTTATTTATTATTTTATTTTTTTATTCAATTTTATTTTAAATTTTGACATAGATACAAATGCAAGAATGTGAAACTCGGTTTCACCTGTGTCACTCAGGAGTTGTGGATCCTTCCAGTGTTTTAATATTACTCGAGCACTGGTTAATAGTCCAGTTTTGAGTATTCTAAACATAGTTTTAAAAATGACATATTTTAATGATATATGTCTTGCCAGAAACAGCACAAGAACAACAAGCTCTCACTGAGTGACTTGGTCATTTGTCCCTGCACTGCGCAATGCTCCACTTGGTTCTTCCGCTCCAGATTCAGATTCACTCCCGAACAAATCTTCAGTCACATGACCACCACAGCTCCTCATCTAATTCATTCTGGAATAGGGCTGAGCAATTAATCGAAATCAACCTTCAGTACTTCTAAATGACATAATCTTGTCTATATCGATTAGACCAAAGCACAAGACAAGTTCCCAGCAACATTAAAAATATCCCAGCTTTAATACTGGAGCGTATTTACAGTACAAGTCTTGTGACTATGAGTACTATGAGGGTCAAAAATACAAAAACAAAATAATCATTCATTAATTGTAATCGTGGTAACACCATACAATTTGGTCTGGGATTTTTGACATGGAATCCATACAATTTTCCAACAACGTTTTGATAAAAAAAGATTTTCCACTATTGCTTGGTCCACACACTATACAAGAAAAAGGAAGCTGAAGTCTAGAATCAAATCCCTTAGGAATAATCATTTTTAGTTAGTTACCGTATGGTAATGTTGTGAAATTAGGTAATAGAACACGTTTATCGTAAACAACTCTGAATCTTTTCATCTGTGATTTGTTTTTTAAGTGAAAGCCTCTTTTATCTCTCACAATTTGATTGTGTGTAGTCATAATTTCACCATCATAATTAGGATTTTTCACACATTTATCAACCAGTTCAAGGATTTTAAGTTCACAATTTCACCATTGGTGTAGTTTAAAGTAATGGCGTTAACTTTCATTGTAGTTTTACCTTTGAGAGTGCGATAACCATAGGTTTTTGGACCCCCGTTGAAAAATTCTACTATTTGATCACCTGTGTCCAGTTCCCTTGTAAGACCTCCTAAGTAATCACTTAGAGGGGGCATCCAGTCACATTCTTTACTTTTGAAAATGACGCTGTTAGTATCTGTGTATAAACATCTCTGCTGTAGTCGATCTATCAGATTGTGCAATTCAAGACTAGCATAAGCTGTAGTGAAAATACCAATAAATACATTAGCATTACCCGGTGTGAGACACCTGTCGTCTGTGTAACGCCACTGCATAAGTGGCGGATGCTGGTCTTTCAAGGATGGGAAGCTCAATTTCAGCCTACATCATAAAATGTGTCGGTTTATTTATACGTAAATTCTACCCTCCGTTCCTTTTCAAGAAAATGATCTGTGAACCTGTCGTACCAACAAGGTGTCTTTTCCAGGGACTTGACTAGTGTCCTCTCAATGGCAAGCAGAGCCAGGCTGCTTAAACGGCCTTGGCCCATGTGAAGTGTGTCCGCCTGTGAGTGCTTTGTGACGGTGGAGGGGCTCAGCAGCACCTGCTGGACAGAAACTGCGATAGAAGTCAGAAAGAGTGATAGAAGTCTCCAAACACAAGCAGCTACAAAAAAAAACAAAAAAAACACCAGAAATAGAAGCTTGATTTGTCGCTAGTCGTTTTTAACAAAGAAAATGCCGCTAAGAGGTTTAAGACAGTCTCCAGTTCAACTCAGAACAGAATGAAAATGTAATGCTCCTACGGATCTCTACACCAAAGGATCGCTGATTCGCTCATTTCGCTGTCAATCAAAAATGGATTCAGCCTCAGACAGATCATCAAATCATCATGCAGAAGCTGAGTGTCCGGGCCAGCTGAGGCCAGCCCACTGCCCCATAGACCCCCAGAGATGCCCAGCATTTATCCAATGACTCATCTCGTTTTGCTGCACTTCGCTGCTTCGCTATTGAAGCGTCCATACTGTTTAAAGCACTGTGAAGCTGATTGAGAGGAAACCCGTGTCTTTACCAGTGATAAGAAGCTCATTCTGAACAAAAGGTGAGCTAGCTGTTGTAGTGCATATTTATTCAATGACGTGTACACACAACAGTATATATTTTATCACTTATTTCTTGGCATTTTAGGGGAAGCTGAGCTTCCCTTGCAGTCTTAGAGCAATCGCCACTGCACTGCACCAATGCCACCTCCTGATTCAGAAAAGAGAAATGACTTACATTATACATATCCGAGAATATGAATTGTAAAAACTCACTAGGGTCTTTGATCAGTAAAGTGTTTGACCTGTCAGATCTCTGACACATTTTTCCCCACAAAGAATTCAGTGCCAGTTTAGCCACTGATCTCTTTGCAGGATTAATTTCAATGCGAGATTCATCTAGTTTGATACCTTAATTCTCCTCATAATTTTGAATGTACTCTTTTTTACTGGACTAGTCAACCACCCAGGAGGGACAACCTGAGCTCTCCTGTTTTTTCTTCAGAAACATTTTGATGTAATCTGGAAGTGCCATATTTCAATCACCTTCAACACTCTGTAAACCTTCTCGAGGGCCTTCATCATCTCAATGCTACACCAACTACCTGTCAGGGCCCTCTCCTCATCCGTGTGATTGCAATTTTGCATTTGTAGTTCAGTATAGTTTCAACACAAAGGAAACAAGAGTTTGCTTTTCACCCAAGGGAGAACAGGGGCCCATAATCCCATAGGGGGGAGAACTTTTGCTCAAATGAGCCCGAAATAATTTTCCAATGATTCAAAATTACGAAAGACGATAGTGGGTTGACCCACGGGGAAACCTCTTTGTTTTATTTAAGTAAGGACAGAGTGTCGTTAAATCGTAGTAATCAATCCTTTCACCGGGCTGAGCTACATAATGGAGATGCAAAGTGTTTGTTCGACCACTGAACAGAGCATCTCGTGGTTTCACATGCTCAGGAAAGTCAAAGTGTTTCAGAAGCAATTTAACATCCTGGTTTGATCTTTTCATCTCATTCCAGGTATGCTCCCACATCACAGTTACGTTCAGGTTGTATGTGTTTTGCAAAGTCTGAATTTTATCCAAGGAATGTTGATAAACATCCCCAAAGGATTGTGAACTCTTACTTAGAGGATGTGTTAAATTTGAAGGAAAGCATTTATCACTTCCATGATAAAAACGTCCTAAAACCTCAAAAGCATTTCGTACACTACCATCAACAAAGTAATTTCTGAACTTGACCTCACTTTTGTTGAGGGCATGTCGGATGGGGAGCTTGTTTCTAAAAGAGATGTACTTGAGCCCTTGTATGGAAGGTGTTGAGAATGATTTCTGATTGCTGATGGTTCTGGGACTTGCCTTTTGTTACATACCGTTCTGTAACAACAAGCTAAAAATAAATTTTATTTTAAAATGTATTTTTCCTCCATATATTTGAAAAGTAGACCCTTTAAATTTTCTGGGGGAATGTCTTTAGGACAAAAACCCACTGAGTTGCTTTAGTGTTTTGTCACAAGTTCTGATTAATCTTGCCAGCAGGAGCGCAGACTCCAGAGGGTTAAAATCAATTTGGTCTGGCTATAACACTGCATTGCTATTTTTATGAATTTAAAGCATTTACTGTAGTACTGTATTTGTTGTACTGTTACTCTATGATCATTGTATCATGTATAGTTGTTTTATAATCATTTTTAAAACGCTATTACAATGCAATGTGAAAACAACACACACAAAACTTTGTAACATGTTAACAATTATTCATGCATACATTCTTTCCATTTTATTTTGCAATATTTGAGTTGCTGTTTGTTGTGCATTAAAGGACACATGGTGTATTGGTGTTGAGCATCAGGCATGATTATTGTGCTATGTAGCCCAATCATATTATGTGTAGCAGTCATATAATGCATATAATTTAACAGTGTAATTCACGCCAAAAAATAGTTTGTCAGAAAGCTGTAAACACTCGTGTGTAGACAACACCCAATTCTACAAAATTCAGAGCTCAAAAGAAAACGTAATAAATGTTCGCGATGTGTTTTTTCAAGTGTATTTGCCTGAAATATTGTAAAGAAAATTGGTGGGGAGATATTTTGTGGAGTTAGTGTGTTTATAAAATTCCTTATAGCTGCACACAGCCTACTTAAACTTCACATGGTTTAATGTGTTACATTGAATAAGTAAATAATTGTAATTCTTGAAATCAAAAAAATGTGCTTGGTCTTCTTTGTTCTTTGGTGGTAGATCATCTTGTATTTATTTTTTAATAACATGAACAAGAAAAACACTTATGCCAGTGTTACATATTATGAACAAATCTTTGTGCTCCTTTTTTAATTTCTGCATTTATTAGTCCTGCCCTCCATATTTCCTCCATAATCCCTCCATAATCAAATAAGAACAACCACATGTAAACAAGGACATTGATATGATGCACCAAAGCTTCTTCAGACCTTCCAATGACAAGGGTATGTATTTTGGGCTTTTTTGTTTTTGAAATGGCAGAAACAAATCTGTGAAAATGGCTATAGGGCTTGCCTAGTTTCTCTTTGCTCTTGTTTCACTATATATCAGCATTTTTTGAAAATAGGTTTTTGGGAAGTACATATTTAGATTTAATTTAAATAAAAAATAGATGAATGACATACATCTCTCTCATTATTGTTGCTGGGTTTGTGCTGAATATTAGCATGTGTAGCTTTTTGGGAGCAAAATCTTTAGGTAGGGGAAATTTCTAAAATGTCAAGGGACATCAGATTACTTAAGAGCTGACCCTATTTTACAAGACTATGGCCTATCCTATCACAGCCATGCAGACGATACTCATTTACTTCGCCTTGCGCCAAATGACTCTGGTCCAACTGACTAATTGTGTAAGTGCCGTGAGCACATCACAAACTGTAGTGGACACAACTTTCTGCAATTGAATAAAACAGAGATTAGTCTATTTGGGAACTGCAATAAGAGACACAGATTGGCTGCATATCTGGACTGGAGAGCCCTCAAATCTAAAGATCTCAAAACCAGATCTCATGTTAAAGCAGTTACTAGGTCAACATTTTACCATCTTAAAAACATTAGCAAGATTAGAGATTTTATAATTAAACTAGACCTCGAGAAACTAATCCCTGCTTTTAATTTTAGCAGGATTGGTTACTGTATTAGTTTATTAACTTTACTTCCAAAAAGACCATTAAATGGCTGATTCAAAATACAGCTGCCAAAGGTCTCAGAGCATAATCCTTACACTGGATACCAGTCTGTAAAATAGATTTTAAGCTGTTTTTACTGGTCTATAAATGATTTAATGGTGTAGGACCAGCGTATTTATCAGATCTGCTACAAAGGTATGAGCCACGAACAACTCTCAGATCTCTAGGGACATGTCAGTTTGTCCTGCTTATGGTGAAAACTAAACATAGAGAAGCAGTGTTTGCTGCTTTTTACTGTTTCTGTTACTCTTAAATTTGCCTTGCCTGGCCTTGACTCAGCATTAGACCCTGTATAAATCTTTGAGTAGATTCAAAGAGTGATTCCAACACTTTGATTTCTTCCCTATTTACAGAGCCAGGACTGTGTACAAACACAGGAGCTTTTTCAGTATGCAGACATTAGAGTTAGCAGATGGTGGATATCCTCTGAACTGTTTAAAAAGTGTTTTTTGATTAGAATTGCAAACATTGCCTTTAACTACAGCAGCAATACATGTGGACAGACCACTGTATAATTTCAAAATGAAATAGCTAGATATATAGAAAAAAATACAGTAAATAAAAAACATATCCACTGGGTATGACAATGTGTTAAGGCCACTTGAAACAGCACTTTTGAAGAGTGAGAAGCAGGCTCCCCTGCATGCTCACAAACGTTCTACCATAAAATACAATTAAGGCCATGCAAGTGACTTTACATTCTTAAGAAAATGCAGTAGGCTGTTGAACACAGTTTTCATACACTATACTAGCATCCTCTTCATGCTTTGTATGTAAGCCTACAGGTCAGATAAAACAACAAATCTCAAACCTGTACTGACAACTCAGCAAAATTATTTTATAAAACAGAAACACCAGTGCTTAATTTGTAAATCATAAGGTAAGAGAACACCTAGAGTGGAGTGATCCAGCAGAGTGTAAAGGACCTGAAACTCACTCATGGCTGTTTTATGGGTGGAATCCCTAAAGTGTGTTGCTATTGGAACAGTGGCTGACTCACTGAAAATGAAAATGAAGCATAAGAGCATATGAGTAATTCATTGTTTCTGTAGAAACAAGGGCATTAAAAAAAGATTTGGATTTCTTACAGTGGAGTGAGCTGTCTAGCCCCTTCCCCTTCTCCCTAAATAAGAATCCCACACAAGTTGGCAGTTTCAGACGAGACAAGAAAAAAAAACTAAATGTACACAGACAATCGCAAGACAAGTTTAAGAACTTTAGAACATAATAGCTAAAATGAATGTGCCACAATCAACGTATTTACACAGAAAAGTATACATTATTTCACTAAAATATCTACGTACACTAGTTGATTAACTAGTCATCTCTGCCATCAAAAAAAGTGTCCACCAAAATATACTTAGCACAAAAAGTAAGGACTTGTAAGGATTGTGTTTTGTAGTTTTGTGATGGTGTGGGGTGGCATCTCCCTCACTGGAAAAACGAGGTTTGTCATCATTGAAGGCCACCTGTGGCAATCCCATATCTCCACAATCTGGGACCGAACTCTATCCTCCAAGATGACAACCCTCACCCGCACAGAGCGGGGTCTATCAGAGATTACCTTCAGAACTTGGGAGTGGAGAGGATGGAATGGCCTGCCAGCTCCTAACCTCAACTGCACTGAACACTTGTTGGATCACCCCAATAATGCATGTTCCTTACAAATGTGACACCATTTAAAAGGGAAATTAACAGGCTTTCCATCGTATAAGATTTATTGCCAAAAAGCATTGTTACAACAAAGAAATAATCTATCAAACGCAATTTATATTTGACTATGACCTTGCACGAGAAGTACTTTCCTTTTTACAGTGAGTTCTCATGGTGTCCATGTTTGTTGTGGCTTTACACATAATGTTTGCGTGCTAGCTTTAGCAATTAGCTTGCATGCTTTTTTGTTTTCAACAGCAAGATTACGAGCAAGATTTTTGAGGGTGGGGGTATGGGGGTCATGTTTTTGAGCCTTCTTTAATGTGCATATATATATATATATATATATATATATATATATATATATATATATATATATATATTAATGTACATGTAATTGTTTAATGAGCACTATCTTTTTAATTGCCATTTTTCTCTTTTTTTAGTTTGCATGTCTACATAGATCTACATCAGTATAATTCTAATGTGCATTTGCCCTTTAGGGCCAATTTGGCTATAAAACACACAGAGTTGGGCCTTTTCTATCATTTGAAATTACATTTATCATTGCATCTAAGTATGACTCTGGTTGGTTTCCTTCTATTAGGGTGTAGTTATATATAAATCTGGTGTTCTCATTAATAAAACATTTTAACATTCTCCAGGGAAGCCATCCCTTAAAACTTATTTATTTATATTATCAGACAATAGTTTATCCCAAACTGCTCCATGTGTATTAGGCTAGCTTCCTTCTACATCTCCTTTTGTTTGTCTACACAAACAAAGAGCACTTGCAGAGCACTTGCAGAGCACTTGAACCTCAAAGATAACATTTGTGAGGGTGTGTTATGTTTTATCACAGTGGCGCAACAGGTACTTAACAGGAACAGCTCCAGGGTACTGGGGTTGTGGGTTCAAGCCCCACTCTGGATGACCCTCTGTGAGGAATTGAGAGTGTTTGTTACACTGTGAAGGTCTGGCACCCCCTCCAGGAGCCTCCAGTTCCTGCCTTGCGCCCTGTAATTCTGGGTAGGATAAACAGTCACAGACAATGAATGGGTACAGGCATTTAGCCTTCTTTAACAGTTTAACGGTCCAAAAACACACATTGATAGGTGGACTGACAACTCAAAAGTGTCCATAGGTGCGAGTTAATATGTGAGTGTGTGTTGCCCTGTAAAGGACTGGCGCCCCCTCCAGTGTGAGTTCCTGCCTTACACCCAGTGATACCCACAGTGACCATGAACTGGAGAAGCAGTTACAGATAATGAATGAATTTAGAGCAAGACAGTTGACACTGTTAAAATTGATTGCAAATGCAAACCCTTTTAATTTGTTATAAAATGGTTTATATATATATATATATATATATATATATATATATATATATATATATATATTGATTGATTCTTTTTCTCAGTAAATGGTTTTATGGCCCAGGGGAATGACACAGAGGAGTCACTCTGTCATGCTCCTTCTGAAAAACTGTCCCAATTCTTGCCTTAAGCCCTAAGGCACTCCTTGAAATGTGCACTCTGATACGTTTGATGACAATGACAAAGGGTGAGCAAAGTGTTCAAGTGTTCAAGGGGTCAGAGAGTTGAGATCAAAATGAGACACGCTCTCATTCCTCTGTGCACATCACTATGGCTTAATTGATTCAGTCAAACTGGCTTAATGTTCTAGTGCTTTATTGATTATAGTTATAGTTTTTTCATATAAACAAGGTGCTTGAATGTCATTGCAATAGTGTCTACAGTTTTGTTATTTGTTATGAGCAGACAATATAGCTTTCCCTGAGCATACACAGCAAAATATTCATGTTTTTCACTCTTTATTAATGTATTAATGTTTAATTAATTAACATTTTCCAAGACGGCTTGTTTTTGTTTTTGCGAGAAATGTCACAGGCTTGCAGTTGAACGTGTGTAATTGTCTTCTGATATGGTCTTACAAGGCGGTGAATCAAGTGCACATAGGGGAAATCATGAAAAGAGCACACTTGCTGAGTTGGGACACCTTACAACCATGGAAACACACAAAAAAATTTGACTTGACGCCTTGTGTTTGTCACTCAAGTGTTCATGCAATGGGCATAGCAAATTTTTAATAGCACCATGGACTAGCTCATGGACTGTATTTGTTGTGTTTGGCACACATTTTTTTTTCTCTGCAAGTAATAATATTCTCATAGAACAGCCAAAAAATGACAAATGGGAAGCACTTGTCAGTTAGACTGTACAGGGTAGGTCATTTATATGGATACCCCTTAATAAAATGGAAATGGTTGGTGATATTAACTCATTGTTTGTGGCACATTAGTATATGGGAGGGGAGAAACTTTTCAAGATGGGTGGTGACCATGGCAGCCATTTTGAAGTCAGCCGTTTTGGATCCAACTTTTGATTTTTCAATGGGAAGAGAGTCATGTGACACATCAAACTTATTGGGAATTTCACAAGAAAAACAATGGTGTGCTTTTAACGTAACTTTATTCTTTCATGAGTTATTTACAAGTTTCTGACCAGTTATAAAATGTGTTCAAAGTGCTGCCCACTGTGTTGGATTGTCAATGCAACCCTCTTCTCCCACTCTTCACACACTGATAGCAACACAGCAGGAGAAATGCTAGCACAGGCTTCCAGTATCCAAAGTTTCAGGTGCTGCACATCTCGTATCTTCACAGCATAGACAATGGTACAGAAGCAGGTATTGTTGCAGTCACACAGCTCCAGGGACCTGGAGGTTGTGAGTTCAAGTCCTGCAAGGTGATTGTCTGTTCTCCAAACACACTGAAATCACAAGACCATATTACCCTAATAGGCACTTCACAAATAGATTAATGCACATACCAAGAGCTGTTTATGCAGTAACAGTTCAGTTAGAGTTTCTTGTGGATAGAGTTGAGTAGATTAGAATAGAATGCATTTATTGTCCATAGAGTGGAAATTCATCTTTGGTCACTCATGGCATGAAAAACACCTACAACAAATACACAAAAACATACCTAATATCAAAAAATTCACAATTTCCACTGCATTTGGTAAAAATGAACGGTAAATATTCCTGTTGGCCCTTGTCATCCTTTATCTGTAGAATCTTACCCAAAAAGCACATGCATTGTTCAAAAAGCAATATATAAGTCAGGAGCCTATTTTTTTCTGTCACAGTAAACTATGAGCATGGATTCTGTGTTTGCACACTTTTCTGACAAAGAATGAAGCAATATAATCACATTCATTGTCTATTGTCTACATATAGAACTTCAGCATGGGATGTCTTTATTGAATTGAGGACACTGCAAATTTTATTTACTACAATTTAGTTATCCTGCAAATAATTCACATACCTCTTACTAAGGGAATCAACAGTGAACGTTCTGCTGGAAGAATGCTTGTGTGTGTGTGTGTGTGTGTGCGCGCATGTGTGCACACGTGTGTGTGTGTATGTGTGCGTGTTTGTGTGTGTGCGCGCATGTTTTAGGCCCTGTCCACACGGATCCATTTAACTTTAAAAACAAATGTTCTTGTCTGTATTTTGGCCTCCAGTGCACACAAAAATAGCGTTTCAGGTCACTAAAAACTGATTTTTGAAAACACCATTGCCACTGTTCTTCTGTGGACGAAGGAATACAGATATTTTAGGAAATCCTGACGTTGTCACACAGCATGCCTATCTCTAGCTGAAATGCAAATTACTCCTCACCCCTATTGAGTGAAGTATATAAGTCATTAAGCTATAATACACATGCAGCTACAACATATGAATGAATATAATGATGCTGTATTAGAAATACAGTATATAGTGCACTATTCAGATCAAGATTAGCTAATTTTATGACTTGCATTGTGCACTACATAGGGAGTATGGAGTGATTTGGGGTTAAACTTCTGTGTTTCTCTCATGCGCCATTGTGTTTTGAGGTTCTACTTGACTGGCACGATAATGCAGCAATTTTGTATTCATCTGCACAGGAATATTTTCAAAAACAGAGAGAGGAAAATCTATGGAAGGAGATTAGTATTAAAATACTTGACAAATGCAAATCCTCCAATTAAGTCACAAATGTTCCATTCATTCATTTATTGTCTATAACTGCTTACACAGTTCAGGGTTTATCCTGAGCATACACGGAATCACTGGGTGCAAGGTGGGATCACACCCTGGAGGGGGGTGCCAGTCCTTCACAGGGTGACACACACTCATGGAGAACTCGAGGCACCAATCCATGTGAACATGGGGAGAACACACTACAGTCACCCGGATATATATATTGCCACATTCAGTGGTAAACATAAGGCTTCATACCAGTTCTCTGTATTGCGCACAGCCACAATGCACAACCAGAGGTTAGTGAGCCAGCAGTAACTGACAGCAGTAGTTGATGAGCATGCTCTAGGACATGGTAGGAATTACTAAGGCCTTTTGTAATGGTACAGAAACTGGTTTCATCTAACCAGTCTAATTGTCTAATCGAAATTTGAAAGGGTACAAATACCGTCTGACATATTTTTAAAAAAGAAATGTGTTGCAGTGTTTGGTCACATGCTTATGTCATTTCAGGCCAGACCTATTGGTCAATTATATGCTATATTGCCAAAAGTACATGCTTGTCTGCCTTCAGACGCATATGAACTTGAGTGACATCCCATAGGATGTTTAGGAGTTTGTTTATGAGCTTTTGTGACCACTTTTCCAGAAGCGTATTTATGAGGTTAGACACTGATGTTGGAGAAAAAGGCCACTATGCACCTCAGCATCTGCTGACACCACTTTGTCATTTTATGTGGCCTGCGACTTCAAGTTGCTGTCATTCTCAGTTGCTTCTACTTTATTATAATAACACAAAGTCAACTGTGGAATATGTAGTAGTGAGGACATTTCACAAATGGACTTGCACAGGTGGTATTCTATAACAAACAATTGGTTTAATGTGTTTGTGTTCAAAAGTTGAAGTGTTCATAAGCGAAGGCTTAAATCTGTCACGTTTCAGTAAAGGGATATTTTTTATCTCATTTTATTCTTCTCAATTAGTAGCTTTTGTATAAGCTGTGGAGGTCTGGAACGCCAGCAGGCAGAAAAATGTGACACCAGATTCATTATCTACAGAATGACAGGAACGACAGAATAGGTCTTAAAATGGGTATGGTAAAAAGGTTTTATGGGTTTAAAAACTAGCCCAGACCATGATTATGCATGTGGAATCCTCAGCAAAGGAAGAGCCTGGAAAGAAAACAGCATGAAATTCTGGACTGTGTAGCCAGTAAAGTTGATGTTTTTTTTTTTTTTTATGGAGAGGTGACAATAATCTATAAGACACAATGAGGTATCTAAGAAATGGGACAGCCTACGTGTCGGGAGCATGCACACTATGACATAAAATGCTCTTTAGTTAGACAGCCCAAGGCTTACCTGTAGCAGTAATCTCTCAAAGTGACAGACTTCTGGATCAAATATGGTGACAGAATTGGCAAAAATGCAGGCCAGAGCCTGGATGGTGCAGGTATGACGATGGGCTTTCAAGAGAATATGACTGGGTTTAAAATTATTTACATTCATGTATCCCCGCGACCCTGAACTGGATAAGCGGTTACAGATAATGAATGAATGAATTAAATCATGTATCCATGGGTTGCAGTCACAATACCTTTGGTGTGTGTGCCATATTGGGGATTGGTTGTCTGGTTTCAGAATGCAGCACTTCTGAAAACAGTTGTAAACAGATGGGAAAGATGGATAAATTTATCTCATGCACAGCTCCACTTCCTGCACTGGAAAGTTAAAATATCGCACTGTGTAGCATAATGAGGAGAAAAAGGTTGTTAAAATCAGTCAGCAACATTAGAATTTTCATCATACAATCTAATGGACAATTATTAGCATGTTAGAATTCAATACATTTCTCTGCTCTTGCAACAGATTCTGAGTGAGTTATTCATACACAGATCATATACAACCTTCAGTAATTTTCTTATTTCAATAATTTGTTGTTTTAGCATGCAAGAGTCTACAGGCACAAGCCACATATTTTGTCTCATTTGCATCATTAAACTCTATTTAACAGCTTTGCACTTTTAGAATACAAAATATAAGAAAACTGCATTCAGTTACATTTACATTACATTTATGCATTTGGCAGACGCTTTTATCCAAAGCGACTTACAAAAGAAGATCTAACATTCGAACTACAGCACAAATTATACAAAATACCTTACATTAAGTGCAATATGCCAGGAAGTAATAAGTGCATTAAAGAAAGACATTCAGTGCAAAAGATACTCTCGGAAGAGCTGGGTTTTCAATGATTTCTTGAATGCAGAGAGGGTTTCTGTTGCTCTGATAGTGCTTGGAAGCTCGTTCCACCAGCGTGGTACCAGAGATGAGAATAGCCTCAACTGACCTGTTGGTCGTGTTAGTTGGCGCTCCTTTGAGGAACGGAGAGGGCGGGCGCTAACGTATGGTTTTAAGAGTCTATTGAGATAGATGGGAGCAGAACCAGTGAATACTCTGAAGGCCATCATTAGTGATTTAAATTTGATGCGAGCAGCTAAGGGTAGTCAACGCAGCTCAACTAATAGGGGCGTGACATGTGCTCTTTTTGGTTGGTTGAAGACCAGGCGTGCTGCAGCATTCTGGATCAATTTGTAAAAATAATGAATGAATTAGATAACTATTATCTATTTATGTATAAACCAATTTAACACAATGATTTAATTGTGGGAACATTTGCACCCACTGGCGGAATAGAGCATTACAGCTTTGAAATGCAGTAGAAATCTCTGTTCATGGCAACAGGAGGGAAAACATATGATTTTAAAAATGTAGGGATCCTAAGTTATCAAATGAATAATTCTGGGAAAAGTCATGAAAGGAGGGTGTTCTAAAAAACAATTCAGTACAAAGGTTTTTTATTTATGTGCTCTGTTCGTCTAAGTAGGTGAACCAGACACAGTTCTTCTAATGAGAATCACAGCCCCTTGTGCCAGCCTATTTTACCTCATCTTCCCCTTCTATAGTCAATGTTTGTGTTATTGTTTATTTAAACAGTTGATTATTTGTCAAGTCAATTTTATTTCATATATAAAAGAAGGCATTAAAATCACATAGACAAAACTGAGAAAAGCATATTTTTCCTTAAAACACTGCTGGTACCTATATATTTAAATGAAGTGTATCTTAAAATCTTTTAACAACTTAATGGCTGCTTTGGAGAACAATGGAAGCTGTTACATGTGGCATGGTTCAGGCCTTATCATAATTTGACTTGTTTAGCAGTTCTCTCTGCTCTGGCCTACCTTAAACTGTATAGCAGTTTATATTTCCACCTTCAATGGTGCTGTAAATATGTATTGTAACAGTATTTTTGATACAAAAACAGAATATTATTCGTTTGTCTAAAATGCTTCACTCCCAAAACTTATGGAAATAGTCAAGGGAGTCAATTTTCTTTCATTTTTTTTAACCAGGCAAATCATTGAATATATTTGAATTAGTGTTTGTGCTTTATAGTGCTTAACCCTTTACAGTTAATTCTCTTTACATCCAGGAAATCTCTAATACATTCAGCTATTA
Organism: Hoplias malabaricus; assembly: GCF_029633855.1. NCBI lineage: Eukaryota > Metazoa > Chordata > Actinopteri > Characiformes > Erythrinidae > Hoplias > Hoplias malabaricus. The sequence goes on along the minus strand of NC_089809.1, from coordinate 11,613,297 downwards.
GCTACTGCAGAAGAACATAACAGACTATTCTTCCTAAAGGGAACGTCTATGGTTGTGGGGAAATACAGTTCTAAGCTCCACTTTTTTTAAGGTAGAACATGGTGTGATGAGGGGATAAAACAACAGAATCTGTAACTAGAATTGTTTAGTTTTGTAGCACTTTCGGTAACGCAGTTAGCCATCTCCTGTGTTTGGAGACATTTCCACTGTAAGCCAATATTACCCATCTATATGGCAGAAATAAAGAAATCTTCATTTTGGTTAGATTTTTTCAATCTTTGGAGTTCTCTCTGTTGTCTAAAAAATCTCCAGATACCTCTGCCACAAGCAGACTATCAACCCAGAAAGATACTTCTTGGTCTGTGCATGTGTGCAACCCAAACTAGAGAGTGTACACATATTCTGTTCTCTCATCATTCTGTATCTGAAGATTCATACAAAATTCAAGTACAATTGGTGCAGTTATTGGATTATTAAGTGTATGTAAACACACTCACTGTCTGTCAAAAAACACTTACACAGTATACACAGCATGTGGAAGGGCATTACTGAATACTGACATCTCCCACTGACCTACCCAGCCAGCAGTCTCTTTCTTACATTATCTTAATTAGTTATGTGCTTGATCTGACCACAGAAATGGCCATCATCACATACTGTGATCCATAAAACTATGCATGGATTCTGGAGTGAAAGTGTGCATACACACAAAAGCCAGAAAATAGCGTGCACCTAAAATAATTCATATTACGCCTCAGTAACACCCAAAACACCTAGAAATTGTCAGTGCAAATAACCTTATGAATACTTAAGTATGGGCTTCATTTTTGTGTGAGATAGTGGTGACAATGACAAACTCTTACTTTTACATTACAAACAAACGTAATTTAGTTAATAATGTTGTCGCCTTATTTGCCAGTTAGCTATTATGCCATTAAGCCATTATGACAGACAGTGCATCACCACCCTGCTGTGCATTAACACATGATGTCAACAATTCCTGCTCTCTCCGTAATGATTTCTGGGTACGCATGGATCACAACTTCCTTAAATATATGCTCATATTTACACAAAGTATCAGACCCATTTTTGTATGCATGCATCCTGTATAAATGAGGCCCCTGGAAAGCATCCTTGGAATATCTTCAGAGAGTGTGCCGGACAGTTAGCCCAAATTTTCACTCTCTAGATAATGAATCTGGTGTCACATTTTTCTGCCTGCTGGCGTTCCAGACCTCCACAGCTTATACAAAAGCTACTAATTGAGAAGAATAAAATGAGATAAAAAATATCCCTTTACTGAAACGTGACAGATTTAAGCCTTTGCTTATGAACACTTCAACTTTTGAACACAAACACATTAAACCAATTGTTTGTTATAGAATACCACCTGTGCAAGTCCATTTGTGAAATGTCCTCACTACTACATATTCCACAGTTGACTTTGTGTTATTATAATAAAGTAGAAGCAACTGAGAATGACAGCAACTTGAAGTCGCAGGCCACATAAAATGACAAAGTGGTGTCAGCAGATGCTGAGGTGCATAGTGGCACATACACAAGCTCATGTCTGTGGAGTGAGGCTTAAACTGAGAGCATGGAGAGCAGGCGCTGGCTTACACACAAAAAAAATCTCACACAAGAAAAGCGTATTGTTTATGGCAGCTCCTGCATGGTAAAATACCCTGCATTCCAAATGCACTGTTCCTGAAGATTCTTTTCTGTTATTTTGCTAAACTACACAGAGAAAAATGATGTATAGAATTGTGCAATCGACCCACAGTTTGAATGGGGTTCTTGTGTGTGAAAGAAAACCAGAGGAAAAGGATCCACTCCTGCAAACAAGCCCAGAACTGTTCCTGGGAGTGGACTTAAGTATGTGAAAATGCCCCAAGCAGCAAGCTGCATTTGCAGCAATGATAGTTCACAGCCAAATATTTTATTTGGGAGGGAGGAAAGACAAAAGCACGTAACAGCACTTTGATCTAACAGTAGCCTCTAGCTAAATTTGGTAGCACAATTTAGTTCTGTTTTTTTCTGGCTTTCAATGGAGGTAAGGGGAAAAAGATGATGGCTGAAAAACAACTCAGAATAATAAGTTGTATTTAAAAATGACTTTGAATTAAAAAAGAGAATCATATGATCTTGCTTTATTGGAATTTACACTTAGTAACAATAATGCTGTTAAATGCTTGGCATGCTTCCTAATGGCTAGAAAAAGTGCAAGTGGAATGTGAGAGATGTTGAAATTGACTGTTTTTTTAATTGTTTTATTTTTTTTAAACCAACTTGTTCAGTCACATCCTGTTCCTCAGGGCTCAACACTCCAGTCTCTGCAGAGTGCATGGTTCTTTGAGCATTAGGTAACCTGTTTTGATTTCATGTACTGTAAAATTTACCAGCGTTTTGCATACCTATGAATGCATATTCCACAGTTGTATTTAAAAAGTGTAATATGATCATGCAGAACAAACAGGCACACACATGCAGGATTAAAAAAAAAAGTCTTACTCATAAAATGTCCTTGGAGAAGGAATAAGGTCTTTTGGAGTTGACTTCATTTATGAATATATTGAACTTCAATTACCTACTTTTTTACACTTACTTGAATGTTTATGTTAATACAAATTCATAGTAAAAATTACATTCATTGATTCTGTTTGTTAAAATGTATTGAGGTAGCCACAGCACAATTATAAGAAGCTGTTTCTCAGACTGCTTCTACAAACATTTGTGAAAAAAGAGCTAAAGAGCTCAGTGAATTCCAGCATAGTACCATATTAGGATGCCACCAATGCAAAAAGTCCAGTAATGAAATTTCCTCACTGCTAAATATTCCACAACCAACTGTCAGTGGTATTATAACAAATTGGAAGCGATTGGGAAGGAAAGCAACCCAGCCATGGAGTGGTAGGCCACATAATATAACAGAGTACTGTCCTTGTCTTTATTTGTGTATGGTTTCATTCAATAAACCTCCTGCACTTACCTCCTTTCCTATTCCTCATTCCTGGAACCCCTTCACCCCACTATGTGACAGTGAACCCCTGTATGTATAGCCTTTATCTAATGGTGCTTTTCCACTGCATGACTCTACTCAACTCGGCATGGCTCTTTTGCTTTTCCATTGGCCAAATCTGGTACCTGGTAGGTTTTCAGTCCCAGCTCCCCCGGGATCCCAACTGTGCCGACTAGCTACTACCCTGCAGAGCACTGATTGGCCACAGTCATGTCAATCACCACGAAATGCAGAGCTCATTCAAATCCAGTACAAATTCACTGCTTGTAAAATCTCTTAGATTTCAGTAGCTTTCAAATGTATTTATTTGTTTTTAAGAGGTTTATATGCGCCTTGGGCCAGCGCCTAAACAGCACCTAACTTTTCCGCTGCCATTGTTTGCGGGGGAGCCCTGCCAGTGGAAAAGCAACAAGTTTTAAGCGTGCCAAGCCGAGCTGTGTAGTCGAGTCGATTAGAGCTGGACCCATGCGGTGGAAACGTGACATAAGGGCAACGGTTTATTACTGAAATCTACACCAACCAAGTATGTTTTCAGCCTAGATTAAAGACTGAGACTGGAAGGCAGTGCAATTCTAATAGAACTGGACTGACATTATCAATGTTTTAGTTTAGTTTTAGGACTGACATTATCAAATTTTGACATTATCAAAGTTTTAGTTGGGACACATCCTCCACTAACTGAAGTTTTCTTTTTGCTGGAAAATCCTGACAACAGTGTGTTACAGTAATCTAACCTGGAAGTAATAAAACAATGCACTAATTTTTCTTAGTCATGAAGGGCTAGGGCATTTATTAATTTAGCAATATTTCAAAGATGAAGAAAAGCTGTCGTAGTAATGTTACCTATGTGCTTGTCAAATGATAAATCTTGAACAATTATGATGCCAAGATTTTTTGCTGCTGACCCAGGTGCTACAGAGAAAACTGTTGTATTTAACCTAAATTCTGACGGTTTACTTCTTGCAGCTGTTGGACCACAAAGGAGAACCTCTTTTGTCAGAGTTCTGTAGAAGGAAATTATTCGACATTCAGTGTTTTCCATGTTTTAAACAGTCATTGAACTTACCATTAAATTTACCATTTGGTTTGGCTGATATGTACAGCTGGGTTGATCATCACCGTAACATTAAGAACTGAAGTCATGTTTACTTATAACTGTGCCCAGTGTCAGCACGTATAATAAAAACTGTCCTATAACAGAACTTTGTGGAACTCCTGTGATTTCAACCATACTTTCTAATAGAATAGTGTGGTCTGTGGTATCAAAAGCTGCACTTAGGTCAAGGAGAACAAGCAAAAACACAGTCTTGATTAGATGCAAGAAAAATCATTTGTTATTTTAACAAGTGCTGTCAAAAATATCGATATGATACATATTGATAATGAACATTGTGAAATGGTACTATACCAGTTTCAATCAAGTAGCAATTCAATTCATATTAAATGAATTTGACCCAATGAGGCTCCCGTAATGCACAGAGCAGTTTGTAATACTGCAGAAGTGATGTGTGGAACTACTTTGGATTTGAAGCAGATAAAAATGGAAAGCCAAACGACATGAAAATGCCGGTGTGCAAGCCATGCTTCAGAACCATTTCAATGAAGGGCGCTAACACAACAAATCTGGCCAAACACCTGAAGGACAGGCACACAGATTTGTACAAAGAATTCCGAGAGGTTGGTGATTGTTTCCATTTCAAGTTTTACTGAAACATATAAGAAAGTGTCCTAAAGTTTATTTTCATATCCTTGGTTTAAGAGCTATAAGTGCTAATGACAGCTAAGATAACTTGCAGTTACAGTAAAGCGTCCAATATTTGTCTCAGCAGCTGTGTGTCAACAGCTGAATGCTCCTGGTGTTCATTAAAATAAACAATATTTGCAATAATTCGCTGCTCGAGTGAACACTAGTCTTAACTTTATTTTTGATGATACTAATGCTGCGACTGTGTTTTGTAGTATTGATTGCAGTGGTGTGAATATTCAGTGTTTTGTAAAGAGACCAATGTATATTTTAATTAATAGTTAACCATTGTTTAAAGTTTTACATCTCTTCAGGTCTGTTTAAATGTATTGTCCATAATTTATATATAAGGGTAGCGCAGGAGGTAGTGTCGCAGTCACACAACTCCAAGGAGTTTGGTGCACTCTCCCCTGTTCTTCTGGGTGCTCCGGTTTCCTCCCACAGTCCAAAAACACATGTTGGTAGGTGGATTGGCTACTCAAAAGTCTCTGTAGGTGTGAGTGTGTGTGTTGCCCTGTGAAGGACTGGAGCCTGCTCCAGGGTGTATACCTGATTTGATTCCGGGTAGGCTCTGGACACACACACAGTGGTGAGAAAAAGTGTTTGGCTCCCTTCATGATTTATTTTTTTGCATGTTTGTCACTCTTAAAACAAATTTAAATATTAGTCAAAGACAACACGAGTAGGTGATGGGCCAGACAAAGAGTGATCCATAAAGACACGAATGAAAAAGATAATAACGAGGACACAGCCTCCCTTGCCCGGAGCAGGGTTACCGGGGCCTCACCCTGGAGCCAGGCCTGGGGGAGGGGCTCCTTGGCGAGCGCCTGGTGGCCGGACTTTCACCTATGGAGTCCGGCCGGGCTTAGCCCGAAGGGGATACATGGGTCCACTCTCCCATGGGCCCACCACCTGTGGGAGAGGTAGTAATCCGGGTGCATTGTGGATCAGGTGGTGGTCGGGGTCGGGGGCCCTGGCGTTCCGATCCTCGGTTACTGAAACTGGCTTTTGGAACATGGAACGTAACCTCTCTGGTGGGAAAAGAGCCTGAGCTGGTGCGCGAGGTTGAGAGGTACCGACTAGATATAGTTGGGCTCACCTCGACACACAGTATGGGCTCTGGAACCAATCTCCTCGAGAGGGGCTGGATGCTCTTTCACTCTGGAGTTGCCCAGGGTGAGAGGCGTAAGGCAGGTGTGGGCTTACTCATAGCCCCCCGGCTTAGCGCCTCTACGTTGGGGTTTACCCCAGTGGACGAGAGGGTAATTTCCCTGCGCCTTCGGGTTGGGGAAAGGGCTCTGACTGTTGTTTGTGCTTATGCACCGAATAGCAGTTCAGAGTACCATGCCTTCTTGGGGACCCTAGAGGGAGTGCTGGAGAACACTCATTCTGGGGACTCCATTGTTCTGCTGGGGGACTTCAACGCTCACGTGGGTAATGACAGTGAGACCTGGAGGGGCGTGATTGGGAGGAACGGCCCCGCTGATCTGAACCCGAGTGGTGTTCAGTTATTGGATTTCTGTGCTCGTCACAGTTTGTCCATTACAAACACCATGTTCGAACATAAGGGTGTCCACAAGTACACCTGGCATCAGGACACCCTAGGCCGTATTTCGATGATCGATTTTATAGTCGTATCATCTGACCTGCGGCCATATGTTCTGGACACTCGGGTGAAGAGAGGCGCTGAGCTGTCAACTGATCACCACCTTGTGGTGTGTTGGATCAGATGGCAGGGGAGGATGCCGGACAGACCTGGCAGGCCCAAACGTGTGCTGAGGGTTTGCTGGGAACGTTTGGCAGAGGAACCTGTCAGAAAGATCTTCAACTCCCACATCCGGCAGAGCTTCGACTGCATCCCGGGGGAGGCCGGTGACATTGAGTCCGAGTGGGCCATGTTCCGGACCTCCATTGTTGAGGCGGCTAAACGGAGCTGTGGCTGCAAGGTTGTCGGTGCCTGTCGGGGTGGCAATCCCCGCACTCGGTGGTGGACACCCCGGGTGAGGGGGGTTGTCAAGCTGAAGAAAGAGTCCTACCGAGCCTGGTTGGCTCAGGGGACTCCGGAGGCAGCCGACAGGTACTGAGGAGCCAAGCGGCTCGCAGCCTCGGCAGTCGCTGAGGCAAAAACTCGGGTGTGGGAGGAGTTCGGTGAGAACATGGAAAACGACTTTCGGTCGGCTCCGAGAAGTTTCTGGCAAACCGTCAGGCGACTCAGGAGGGGAAAGCAGTTTTCCACCAACACTGTATATGGTGGGGGTGGGGAACTGTTGACCTCGACTGGGGACGTCACCAGACGGTGGAAGGAATACTTCGAGGATCTTCTCAATCCCACCAGCACGTCTTCCGCAGAGGAAGCAGAGCTTGGGGACCCCGGGGGGGGGGGCTCGTCTATCACTGGGGCTGAAGTGGCCAAGGTGGTAGTGAAACTCCTTGGCGGTAGGGCCCCGGGGGTGGATGAGGTTCACCCCGGGTTCCTCAAGGCTCTGGATGTTGTGGGGCTGTCCTGGTTGACACGTCTTTGCAACATCGCGTGGACATCGGGGGCAGTGCCTCTGGACTGGCAGACTGGGGTGGTGGTTCCCCTTTTTAAAAAGGGGGATCGGAGGGTGTGTTCAAACTATAGGGGGATCACACTCCTCAGCCTCCCCGGTAAGGTCTATGCGGGGGTACTGGAGAAGAGAGTCCGACCGATAGTTGAACCTCGGATCCAGGAGGAACAATGCGGATTCCGCCCCGGTCGTGGAACACAGGACCAGCTCTTTACCCTCGCTAGGATCCTGGAGGGTGCATGGGAGTTTGCTCAACCAGTCTACATGTGTTTTGTGGATCTGGAGAAGGCATTCGACCGTGTCCCTCGGGGTATTCTGTGGGGGGTGCTCAGGGAGTATGGGGTACTGGGCTCTTTGTTACGAGCTATCCAGTCCCTGTACAAACAGAGCAGGAGTCTGGTTCGTATGGCTGGCAGTAAGTCCGACTGGTTTCCATGCGGGCTCTGTACCGGTCCGTTGTGGTGAAGAAAGAGCTGAGCAGAAAAGCAAAGCTCTCGATTTACCGTTCAATCTACGTCACAACCCTCACCTATGGTCACGAGCTTTGGGTAGTGACTGAAAGTACGAGATCGCAGGTACAAGCGGCTGAAATGAGTTTTCTCCGCAGGATGTCTGGACTCTCCCTTAGAGACAGGGTTAGGAGCTCGGACATCCGGGAGAGACTCGGAGTGGAGCCGCTGCTCCTCCACGTCGAGAGGAGCCAGTTGAGGTGGTTCGGGCATCTGGTTCGGATGCCTCCTGGACGCCTTCCTGGAGAGGTGTTCCGGGCATGTCCAACGGGGAGGAGGCCCCGGGGCAGACCAAGAACACGCTGGAGAGACTATATGTCTCGACTGTCCTGGGAACGCCTCGGTATACCCTCGGAGGAGCTGGCGTCGGTGGCTGGGGAGAGGGAGGTCTGGGTTTCTTTGCTCCGATTGCTTCCCCCGCGACCCGGACCCGGATAAGCGGTGGATAATGGATGGATGGATGGACAACACGAGTAAACACAAAATGCAGTTTTTAAAAAAATCTGTATATTATTAAGTGAGAAAGAAATATCCAAACCAACATGGCCCTGTGTGAAAAAACTTTTTACCCTAAACCTAATAACTGGTTGGGCCATCCTTAGGAGCAACAACTTCAAGCAAGCGTTTGCGGTAACTTGCAATGAGTCTTTTACAGCGCTGTGGAGGAATTTTGGCCCACTGATCTTTGCAGAATTGTTGTAATTCAGCCACACTGGAGGATTTTCAAGCATCAAACGCATTTTTAAGGTCATGCCACAGGATCTCAATAGGATTCAGGTCAGGACATTGACTAGGCCACTCCAAAGTCTTCACTTTGTTTTCTTTAGCCATTCAGAGGTGGACTTGCTGGTGTGTTTTGGATAAATGTCCTGCTGCTGAACCCAAGTTCGTTTCAGCTTGAGGTCACGAACAGATGGCCAGACATTGTCCTTCGGGATTCTTTGGTAGACAGCAGAATTCATGGTTCCATTTAACACAGCAAGTCTTCCAGCTCCTCCTTATCATCATCATCTTTTCCGCTTGTCCATTTCAGGGTCATGGTGGCAACAGGGCAAGCAAAAAAGCCCAGACATCTCTGTCCCTCGCAACATCCACCAACTCCTCTTGGTGGATGCCCAGGTGTTCCAAGGCCAGCAGGGAGATATAATCCCTCCAGTGTGTCCTAAGATTACCCCAGGGCCTCCTTCCAATTGGACATGCCTGGTACACCTCCAATAGGAGGCGTCCAGGAGGCATCCTCATCAGATGCCCGAACCACCTCAACTGACTCCTCTCAACTCGAAGGAGCATCAAGTCTACTCCGAGCTCCTATCTAGTCACTGAGCTCCTCACCCGATAACGGAGATTACGCTCAGCAACCCATCGGAGAAAGGTCATATTGGCCATTTGTATCTGCAAACTCGTTCTATCGGTCATTACCCAAAGCTCATGACCATAGGTGAGAGTGGGGATGTAGACTGACTGGTAAATTGAGAGCTTTGCTTTTCTCTTCACCACGACGGTCCGGTACCGTGACCTCATTACTGCAGTCACTGTACCTAACCTATGGTCAATCTCACCATCCCTCTTCCCATCACTCATGAACAAGAACCCGAGATACTTGAACTCCTTTACTTGGGGTAGGTTCTCACCTCCTACCTAAAGGGAGCATGCCATCTTTTTCTGGGAGATAACCAGATTTGGAGGTGCTGATCTGCATACCAACCACTTCACACTCGGCCGCAGACTGCTCAAGTGAACGCTGGCGGCCTCCATGTGAAGAAGCCAGAAGAACAACATTGTCCACAAAAGGCAGAGATGCCACCTCCCGAGTCCCAGGGAGGCTGAGAAGTGTGATGCCATGATAATTGGCACACTTTCTCAGGTCCCTTTTTTTAAAAATAGGAACCACCATCCCTGTTTGCCAATCCACAGGCACCATTCCCGAGGTCCATGCAATATTGTATAAGCATGTCATCCAAGACAGCCTCACAATATTGAGTGCCTTCAGTAACTCTGGGTGAATCTCATCCACTCCTGGGGCTTTGCCACTGTTTTGCCAGCTTTTTCACCACCTCAGTGACTTCGGCCAAAGAAATGGAATCCAACACCTCAGACACTTCTGGCCCTACCTCCTGCACAGGAGGCATGTCTCTCTGGTTAAGGAGTTCCTCAAATTGCTCCTTCTAACGCCCAACAATACACTCAGTCAAGTTCAGAGTTTCACCATCGTTGCTGAGCACAGCTTGGACAGTGTCCCCCTCCCCCTCCTGAGCTTTTTCGCCTGCCAGTCCCCATCGCAGAATCGGAAGTTACCCAAGCCAGCCAAGCTTGAAAAGCCTCCTTCTTCTGCTTGACAACTTCTCTTGCTGCCCCTCCATTGGGTCCAACTCACCACCAGATGGTGATCGGTTGACAGCTCAGCCCCTCTCTTTTTGGGAATGTCCAAAACATATGGCCTCAGATCAGAAGACATGACCACATAGTCGATCATTGACCTTTGGCCCACGGTGCACTGGTACCAAGTACATTTATGCGCAACCTTATGTTTGGACATGGTGTTTGTTATGACTAACCATGACTAGCACAGACATCCATCAACATCTCACCATCAGACCTTTCCTCCCAATCACTCTTCTCCAGGTTTCCCAGTCATTGCCAACGTGAACATTGAAGTCCCCCACCAAAACAACAGAGTCAGTGCATGGAATCCTCTCTAGCACTCCACTCACTGCTTCCAAGAAGGCAGAATAGCTGCTTTATAGAATAGCTCTGAGCTGCTGTTCGTTTCATATGCACACACAACAGTCAAAGTTTTTCTCTCTGCAAACCGGAGCTGCATTGAGGCGACCCTCTCGTTTACTGGGACAAACGCCAGCTGTAAAGCCGCTAGCCGGGGACTTGTGAGTATCCCCTCACCCACCCAGCACCTCTCATCCTGTTCAACTCCTGAGTAGGAGATAAACCAACCCCTATCTCGGAGTTTGGTTCCATAACCCACACTGTGTGTAGAGGTGAGCGCAACTATATCAAGCTGGCATCTCTCAACCTCACGCACCAGCTCTGGGTCTTCCCCCCAGTGAAGTTACGTTCCACATATGAAGAACCAGTTTCCGCTGACAAGTTTCATGCTGCCAATGTCCCCTTCTCCCACTTTCTGTGCCCAACGTGCATTGCACTGCACCTGTATTCTGGATCTTGCAGGTATTGAGCCCACATGATCCTCCCATGCTGCTATTTCAGGCTGAGCCCAGCCGGGTTATGTGGGCTGCCCAGCCACCTGGCACTCGCCGTCAGACACTACCCCAAAGCCTGACTCCAGGGGTAGGTCCCGGTAACCCTCTCCCAAGCAGGATACACTTTAACGGTTGTACAAATAAGGATGCTTCTTGGATCATGTTTGTCTGGATCTTCACTCCAGACCTGTTCTCCATGGGAAACCCTACTGGGAGATAACAGATCCTGACGACATATCCCTGGGGGTCATGAGACCACACAAGACCTTCCACCACAACAAGGCCCTGATCCAGGAAGGGTCTTGCAGGTCTTGAAGCAGCAAAACATCCCCAGACCATGACACTAACAGCACCATATTGTACTGTAGGAATGATGTTCTTTTTCTGAAATGCTGTGTTACTTTTATGCCAGATGTAATGGGACAGACCTTCCAAAACTTTTGTCTCGTATCCCTGTTGGTGCTTCTTGACCTAAGCGCAGCCTTCGATACAATAGACCACAATATTCTCATAGAAAGGTTAGAAAACATGGTTGGAATCACAGGGACAGCCCTATTATGGTTCAAATCTTACTTAACGGAACGTTATCAATTCGTAAAAGTAAACAATCTAAATTCAAATTATTCTAAAGTAAGATTTGGAATTCCACAAGGCTCTATTTTAGGACCATTATTATTTACATTATACATGTTACCGCTAGGCACAGTTATAAGAAACCATGACATTAACTTTCACTGTTACGCAGACGACACACAATTGTATATTTCAGCCAAGCCCGATGACAAACACAGATTAAAGAAAATAGAGGACTGTGTAAAAGACGTGAAAGGCTGGATGTTGCGTAACTTCCTCCTTCTAAACAGCAACAAAACAGAGGTCCTGCTTTTGGGTCCAAAAGTGACAAGAAATAAATTATCAGACTTAATTTTAAATCTAGCTAACTTCCCAGTTAAACCTGGTTCAGCAGCAAAAAATCTTGGTGTCATAATTGACCCGGATTTATCATTTGATCAACACATAGGTAGTATCACTAGGACAGCTTTTTTACATCTTCGCAATATTGCTAAGATTAGAAATGCCTTATCCCTCCAGGACGCAGAAACATTAGTACATGCCTTTATTACTTCAAGGCTTGACTACTGTAACGCACTACTGTCAGGATGCACCAGCAGCAATTTAAGAAAACTTCAACTAGTTCAAAATGCTGCAGCTAGGGTCGTCACTAAAACTAGAAAATTTGAACATATCAGCCCAGTTCTATCATCACTTCATTGGCTGCCCGTTAAATTCCGCATTGACTACAAAATTTTGTTATTAACATATAAAGCTCTACATGGGCTTGCTCCTGAATATCTTCAAGATACAATTTCCTATTATGAGCCTCCACGTTCACTCAGATCACAGAATACTGGATTTTTAAATGTTCCCAGAATTCAGAAGGCCTCAGCTGGGGGAAGAGCCTTTTCTTATAAAGCCCCCCAACTCTGGAATGATCTTCCAGAAAATGTTCGGGACTCAGACACAGTCACAATCTTCAAATGTAGGCTAAAAACTCATTTGTTTAGTTTATCTTTTGGTAGCTAATGCTCCCCCATAGATAAAGGCGGCAGATCCGGGGGGTCCATGGACACAGGGAATTATAGTAAACTGAGACGCTGGTGCTGTCGTCCCGCCGCTTCTCGCGATCACTCAGGTTTGTTGACGGTGGAGCGGAGGGATGCCAGTGCTTCAGGATGCTCCCGTGTCTGTGTGTCCTCCTGGTTCTCTCCTTTTAGTTAATGCTGTCATAGTCAGATCTGCCGGAGTCATTAGCCACACTCTGGAAATTTTCATATTTTCTACTTTACAAACACAAAACAGTCCAAAACTAATTCCATCCCTTTACATCTTTCCGAGTAAACGACTGCCCACCTGTCTGTCTGGACACTGATGGATGACTGTCGAGATCCTTCTCCACGCTTCAGACCAGCTGCCCACGCTCCAGCAACCACCAAGTGCCTTGAAGCTGTCCCTACACTGAAGTTCTCATGGACTACTAACTATCATCACCAGTAGATTGACCAGAGGAGGATGGGTCACCCCTTGTGAGCCTTGGTTCCTCCCAAGGTTTCTTCCTCAGCTGGGGGAGTTTTTCCTTGCCACTGTCGCCCCTGGCTTGCTCACTTGAGGGTTTTACATTTGTCTTTACATTTCATGTCAAATCTTGTCTTACTGGAATTCTGTGAAGCTGCTTTGTGACAACATCAGTTGTGAAAAGCGCTATATAAATAAATTTGATTTGATTTGATTTGATCAGTCCACAGAGTATTTTCCCAAAAGTCTTGGGGATCATCAAGATTTTTTCTGGCAAAATTAAAATGAGCCTTAATGGTCTTTTTGCTCAGTCTCTTTCATGTGGTTGAGTCATGAACGCTGACCTTAACTGAGGCAAGTGAGGCCTGCAGTTAGTTGGATGTTGTTGTGGGGTTTTTGTGACCTCTTAGATGAGTCATCTAACTTGCCAAGAAAATCAGTTTAGCTGAAGCAGAATGAATGGATATGGGTTCTCTGTCAAACCTGTGAAACCTGGGTTCAGGCAGCCCTGCTATCAAGAAATTACTTTATACTGAAATTCCTGCATTATACAATGAGACAAAAGAAAAAATCTTGGAAATTTTGGAAGGAAGAATCACATCCACATTCATGACAGAAACCTTAAAATTTATAATTGTATCCTGGGAAATTCAGAGCTGGTGTCTAGGCTGTGTTGGACTTAACTTAACACAGGAGACAGCATAAAGGATGATTTTGAGGAGTGCAGGAAACATGGAAACTGGATATATCAGAAATGCCACTACTGGATCACTACTGACAATGCCTCAGGAAACAAGAAGGCACTTATTCAAGACTTCACATAGGCACAGTCTGCACCTTGTCGTTAAAAAGGGCCTGAATATGGAACATGTGCTTTCAGCAGGTCACCAAAGATGTGCTGACCGTTGAAAAAGAAACAAAAAGATCTATAACTGCCACAACACAAACCTATCCATGATGAACCTACATGCTGGGACTCTTCCTATAAATGGTAGCAAGATTTCTAGAACAGCTGCAAGCTGTGTCTTCTGTTCTAGCAGATAGAGAGAAGTTGCATCTCATGCCAAAAGATTCAGATATTACAATCCTGGAGAATGTAAAATAGGTTTTAAACCCTTTAAGCACCTTCACCAATTCCCTTAGCGGTGAAAAACACAACACTCTCTCCTATCTTACCATTAACATGGAAATTATATTCCCATTTTACAGTTGAGAAGCACAACAAATAAAGAATAATGAATAGCATCTTTAAATGTTAACTTAAAGAAAGCATTTGGAAAGATCTTAGAGAGATATGAGGACAGAAGTCTGCAGCTGACCCTGAATACCGACACATTTTGGGATCTGAGATTTAAAAACAGTTTTGTTACCCTGAGACAAGAGGTTAAAAAAATCTCATGGGCAGTGTACGCTTCCTGGATCAGGGCCTTGTCGTGGAAGAAGGGCTTGTGTGGTCTCATGACCTCCAGGGCTATGTCGTCGGGAGCTGTTAGCTCCCAGTAGGGTCTCCCATGGAGAACAGGTCTGGAGTGAAGATCCAGACAAACATGATCCAAAAGCATTCCTATGAGTACACCAATTAAAATTCAGTGTACCCTGCCTGGGAAAGGGTTACCGGGACCTACCCCTGGAGCCAGGCCTGGGGGTAGTGTCCCACGGCGAGCGCCTGGTGGCCGGGCAGCCCACGTAACCTGGCCGGGCTCAGCCCAAAATGGCAACGTGGGAGGATCAAGTGGGCTCACCACCCGCAAGATCCAGAGTAGGAGTGCGGTGCAATGCCCATCGGGCACAGAGCGGGGGCGAAGCGGCCCCTGGCGTCATGGAACTTGGAACCAGCGGAAACTGGTTTTTGGTACGTGGAACATAACCTCACTGGGGGGGAAAGAGCCAGAGCTGGTGCGTGAGGTTGAGAGATACCAGCTAGATATAGTTGGGCTCACCTCTACACACAGTGTAGGTTCTGGAACCAAACTCCTTGATGGGGGTTGGTCTCTATCCTACTCAGGAGTTGCACAGGGTGAGAGGCGCCGGGCGGGTTTGGGGATACTCACAAGTCCCAGGCTGGCGCCTGTACAGCTGGAGTTCAGCCCAGTAAACGAGAGGGTCGCCTCAATGCGGCTCCGGCTTGCAGAGAGGAAGACTTTGATGTGTGTGCGTATGCACCGAACAGCAGCTCAGAGTATTCGGCCTTCTTGGAGGCAGTGAGGGGAGTTATAGAGGGGATTCCATGCACTGACTCTATTGTTTTACTGGGGGACTTCTATGCTCACCTTGGCAATGACTGGGAAACCTGGAGAGGAGTGATTGGGAGGAACGGACTGTCTGATCTAAAACCAAGTGGTGTGATGTTGTTGGACTTCTGTGCTAGCCATGGTTTGTCCATAATGAACACCATGTTCGAACGTAAGATTGCTCATAAGTGTACATGGTACCAGAGCACTCTGGGCCAAAGGTCAATGAACGACTTTGTGGTTGTGTCTTCTGACCTGAGGCCGTATGTTTTGGACACTCGGGTAAAGAGAGGGGCTGAGCTGTCAACCGATCACCATCTGGTGGTGAATTGGATCCGATGGCATGGAAAGCTGCCAGACAGACCTAGTAAACCCAAACGTGTAGTGAGGGTGTGCTGGGAAAAGCTGGCAGATGACTCTGTCCAGATGGATTTCAACTCTCACCTCCGAGAGAACTTCTCACATGTTCCGGAGGAGGTAGGGGGAATGGAGTCTGAATGGACACTGTTCCGGACCTCCATCGTGGAAGTGGCTGCACGTAGCTGTGGTCAAAAGCTTGTCGGTGCCTGTTATGGCAGCAACCCAAGAACCCGTTGGTGGACACCAGGGGTGAGGGAAGCTGTCAAGCGGAAGAAGGAGGCTTTTTGAGATTGGCTAGCTCGGGGAACTTCCGATTCTGCGGATGGGTATCGGCAGGGGCGAAAAAGGCTGCAGCTGTGGCAGTTGCTGAAGCAAAATCCAGAGCATGGGAGGAATTTGAAGAGGCCATGGAGAATGACTTCTGGGCAGCCTCAAAGAGGTTCTGGAAAACACTCCGACAGCTCAGGAGGGGGAGGGGGGACACTGTCCAAGCTGTGCTCAGCAAGGATGGTGAAACTCTGAACTCGACTGAGTGTATTGTTGGGCGTTGGAAGGAGCACTTTGAGGAACTCCTTAACCCGAGAGACATGCCTCCTGTGCAGGAGGTAGGGCCAGAAGTGTCTGGGGGGTCAGATTCCATTTCCTTGGCTGAAGTCACTGAGGTCGTGAAAAAGCTTCGCAGTGGCAAAGCTCCAGGAGTGGATGAGATTCGCCCAGAGTTACTGAAGGCACTCGATACTGTGGGGCTGTCTTGGATGACACGCCTATACAATATTGCATGGACCTCGGGAACGGTGCCTTTGGATTGGCAAACCGGGGTGGTGGTTCCTATTTTCAAAAAAGGGGACTGGAGAAAGTGTGCCAATTATCGTGGCATTACACTTCTCAGCCTCCCGGGGAAAGTCTATTCCAAGGTACTGGAAAGGAGAATCCGCACAGAGGCCTCCAGCATTCACTTGAGCAGTTATCTCCCGGAAACAGATGGCATGCTCCCTTCAGGTAAGGGGTGAGAACCTGCCCCAAGTGAAGGAGTTCAAGTATCTCGGGTTCTGGTTCACGGGTGATGGGAAGAGGGATGATGAGATTGACCGTAGAATAGGTGCAGCGTCTGCAGTAATGCGGTCACTGTACCGCACCGTTGTGGTGAAGAGAGAGCTGAGCCATAAAGCAAAACTCTCAATTTACCGATCAGTCTACGTCCCCACTGTCACCTATGGTCATGAGCTCTGGGTAATGACCGAAAGAACAAGATCGCTGATACAAGCAGCCGAAATGAGCTTTCTCCGACGGGTCGCTGGGCGTACTCTCCGTGATCGGGTGAGGAGCTCAGTGACTAGGGAGGAGCTCGGAGTAGAGTCGCTGCTCCTTCGCATTGAGAGACGTCAATTGAGGTGGTTTGGGCATTTGATCAGGATGCCTCCTGGGCGCCTCCCACTGGAGGTATACCAGGCACGTCCAACTGGAAGGAGGCCCCGGGGTAGACCCAGGACACGATGGAGGGATTATATCTCCCGGCTGTCCTGGGAACGCCTTGGGATCCCCCAGGAGGAATTGGTGGATGTTGCAAGGGACAGAGACGTCTGGGCTTCTTTGCTCGCCCTGTTGCCACCGCGACCCTGAAATGGAGAAGCGGAAAAGAAAATGTATGTATGTATGTATGTATGGGCAGTGTACATTTACTGGAAATGAGAGGCCAAATGCAAACTGCAACACCCTGTCAAAATGCCAACCAAACAGCAAAGAAAAGCAAAAAAAGACTTGTGAGGACTGTTAATAAGCATACAGGGCAGGGTTTCCTTGCTTTACATTGCATGGACACCAAAAGCGATAAAATTGCTCAGCATTATCGGTGCAGCAGGCGATGTGTTGCTGGTGGGAGTGCCAAGCAACACGCAGTGGTACATTGAAATGGCCTTACCTTCAGCAATGTAGGTGGTTATCATAAAAACATAATCCTGCTGACTAGAAACAATGCTGAGACTACAGTAAGGTTTTGGACCAGATTGTCTAGATTTGTTGAGGAGGTGGTAGGTGTGTGACAGTATAACAGGAGGCAGACTAGGGTAAAATAAAATATTCAGCTTCACTGAAGGCTGAAATGGGCATACAAAATACAGAAGTAGGAGAAGAAAAAAGAAATTCAACAGTAAGAAGTTTTTCCCAGTTATATTTACCGTTTCGCTATTTAGTTGTGTTTAATTGAACTATTTGAAGGTTAGTTAATTTTTTAGTTTCATTAGGGCTTTTGATTATATTGCTAATTTAATTGTCTAGTTTAATTGGACTAAGGTTAATTAGGGTTTAGGGTTTATCTGGTTGATTTATCCCTGTTCCAACTATTCATCTGACCTTAATAACTTTATTTTCACCTTAATATTTAATATAACAACCTTTAAGAAAACAAACATGAGAAGAAACAAATAATAAATATAATAAAATAAATGTTAGGTTTTTTTTTGGTTTTTTTTTACAAGAGGATATAAAATGAGGTTTTCAGTCTTTGATTCAGTTACTTCACCAGTACAAAGTGATGGTAAAAAGTCCATCTCTTGGGTGCCTCGCCATCTAACTTCTCTGAAGGTTCACTAGACTCTGTCTCCAGATCAGATAATCCTCTAATAATAATAATAATAATAATAATAATAATAATAATAATAATAAATAAATAAATAAAATAAAAATAAAAACTGGGTGGCTCAGCAGGTAGTGTCGCAGTCACACAGCTCCAGGGGCCTGGAGGTTGTGGGTTTGATTCCCGCTCCGGGTGACTGTCTGTGAGGAGTTGGTGTGTTCTCCCCGTGTCTGCGTGGGTTTCCTCCAGGTGCTCCGGTTTTCTCCCACAGTCCAAAAACACTGGACATTGGTAGGTGGATTGACGACTCAAATGTGTCCGTAGGTGTGAGTGAATGTGTGTGTGTGTCTGTGTTGCCCTGTGAAGGACTGGCGCCCCCTCCAGGGTGTATCCCGCCTTGCGCCCAATGATTCCAAGTAGGCTCTGGCCCAACCACAACCCTGAACTGAATAAGTGGTTACAGATAATGAATGAATGAATGAAAATAAAAACTGACCTGTTTGAACAACACAGGTGCTTTACACTTTCTCATCTCACCATTATCCACAAGCACTCTGTTCACTTTAAAGCCATAATAACTGATATGATATCTTTCTAAATTCTGTTCCCCCTTGTTCTGCTCCGCATCTGAGATCAGTTGTCTCTGTCCCTGCTACTCCTGTTGGTACTGCCTCATGAGGAACCTCTTCCCAGCACGAATGCTCCCGTTTACCTCAATCTTCACCTGCCTCCCCGGCTTCCCACAGCCGGTCTCTCTCCACCCGGAACGTTCTTGCCTGACTATGCCTCGCCATGTTCCCTTCCTGCACACCGCCCTCAAAACAGATTTTTTTTCTTCTATCTGTGTACACCACAGTTCTGGTCTCGCAAACCACCTCCTACACGCTCTGGCGGCACCCAGCCCTCTGGCCGTTGTTTCTCTGACCCCTGCTTCCGCTTCTGCATTAGCACAGCTTGAATTGCCATTCCAGCCAGTGCTGCGCCTGCCTCTTCTGGCCCTCTGCCTGATTTTGGTGTTTTTTCTCACCTCTCTCTCCCCTCCTTTATTCTCAATCATCCCAAGCTCCCTTCCCTAAGTCATTTCAAGCTCCCTTCCCTCAATCATCCTAAGCTACCTTCCCTCAATCATCCCTTCCTCCTTTCCCTCAATCATCCCTTGACCCTTTCACTCTGTCTCTCTTCCAGATCTCCCTGCTGCTATGCCTCCTGCTCCACCCCAGGCCACTTCTATGGATACTCCATTCAACCTCTCCACTGCTCTTCCGGCTGCGCCATCCAGTAACGCCTGCATATTCAATCTACCTCTTGTCTCCCCTTAATTACGGCAACATGTTATCCAAGGTGCAAATGTTGCTCTTCCCTCCTTGTTGCTCCCTTCTTCCCTTCCGCTCTCCATCCTGTGTCTTCCTGCTCACTCATTGACCCTCACTCCTTTTTCGTACTCCATCTGTAGGTCCTGCCTGGTCTGCTATTCACCTGTCTTCAACCAGCGCTCGCTCGCAAATGGTCTGCAATAATTGAAATTTTACTGGGTGCTACCTTCTTCCTGCAAGCTACTCCATGTGTGTTCTTACTGTGGCCAAGTGCATTCCCACTCCTCCTGCCCCCAGCAGCCCCTAAATTTGGCAGTAGGTGACTTTTTCAGTTTCGTCCTCATGGATGGTCTACTTTTAGTTTTTTTCTCCAGGCCTCGTAACACTGCCAATTCCTCCTTCTCTCTGCTTTTTCTGAACCAGATGTAGTTTCATCCCTTCTGGCTAAAGATGTCTTGAAAGATGGTTTCATGATCGGGCCCTTCTCTTCCCCTCCCTTCTCTAAATACAGGATCAACCACATTTGCGTCGCTACCCACAAATATCCAGTTAAGAAGTGGCCCATCATTGACCTTTCCACTCCACGTGGCTCCTCCGTACCTTCCATAAACTCATTCCCAATCCCAGTTCTGAGTTTTCACTCCACTACACTGTGAATCATACCATCACCTTAATCAAACTTGCTGGTTGTGGTGCCTGCACTGTAAAAAATGTCTGTGAAATTTACGGTGGAAAACTGTAAAACCATGACAGTAAATGACTGTAAACTCTAAAATGGTTGAAAACAGTTTCTGTAAGAGTGAAACATATCTGAAATACTTTTATCAGCTAAAATACAAATTTTTCACATCTCTTTACTGTAAAATATACATTATTTCACTGTTAAACACACAAACCATTAGGGGACGGTACAAGTGTCCAAGGACTGGGAGGAGCTGATACTCATTAGGGAGCTCCCAGCATGCTTTGCTTCTCCATATTTTCTGTGATTTTCAGAGTTTCTTTGTTTTTTTCTGTCTTTGAGACTAACCGATTTTGGGTTGCATTGGGGTGATCACTGTGAGTGTTTGTGTTTCTGTGCATGCTATGTCGAGACGTGTGTTCCGCGTGTGGCACCCAGATACCGAACATTTCTTTAGTCCTTTCAGCAATATCTCCTTTTAAGGGCTGAATACAGGATGCTGTTTGGGTTTATCTAAATACGGCTATATCTCAGTCTCCTTTCTCTAATTTGTCACACAATTTACATTTTATATTTATATTTTATAGCAAAACAATATTTCTTTGTTATTTTTATGTAAATACCATGTTTTTTTACAGTGTATATCTGTTTTTTTTTTAACAGAAATGTACTGTAAACAAAACAGTCCTTAAATGTAAAATGTATGATTTGCCAAAAACGCGACCGTATATTTTACGGTGAAATTCTGGCAACCACAGCTGCCAGCATTTTACCGTAAATTTTATGGATTTTTTTTACAGTGTGGCTGTCTAAGGCCGGTATTGGTTCTGCCTTCAAGGTTCTGCCTCTCCATCCAAATTTCTGGCATATTTTTGGCGTCTGCTGGAACAATAAATACTACTTTGCTGTATATTCGCTAACACGCAAAGCCCTCTGTTGTATTTTGCTCAACGTACAAAAACTGCCTTTCATTCTCCACCTTCTCTATGATTTTCTCATTATTGATCCCACTTCTTCACCTCCAACTCGTGGCCTCACCACCTTATCCAGCACCTTTCACCACCTCGGGATTCCTCTCTCCAGTGAAAAGGCAGTGGGCCCTTCAACCTCCCTGGAGTTCCTTGGCATCACTTTGATCTCCGTCTCCTTCCAAGCTTCCCTTCCCCAGGACAGACTTGAGTCTTCTGCTTTTTGACAACTTAACCCGTTGTCATTGCAGCACTTGTCTGGGGGCATAAGTGGACAAGAAACACGATTCTAGTTCACTCAGACAATTCTGCAAGCATTCATATAATCAACAAAAGCCATTTAACATCTCTATCACTCATGCCCTTCATACATCCCCTCGCCCAGCACTCCATACTCCATCAATTCATTCTTAAGGCAGTCCATATTCCAGGCCACTCGAACGCAATTACTGACTCACTTTCTCATTTTCATTTCCAGAAATTCAGAACATTAGCACCTCAAGCAGACCATCATCCAATGCCAGTACCACCTTGCATTTTAGAAACCATATACCAGGATTTCTCAACTGTTCTCAGCCCAGAACCCACATTTTCTCATAGTCATTAAGTTATGACCCACTTTTATAGAATACAAACCAAGCAAATTTATTTTACAAACATACATATGTATGCAAAGTGATTTTAAGAGCAATTGTTAAGAAACTGAGGAGGAACATAACTGCATGTACAGGGGTTGGACAATGAAACTGAAACACCTGGTTTTAGACCACAATAATTTATTAGTATGTTGTAGGGCCTCCTTTTGCAGCCAATACAGCGTCAATTCGTCTTGGGAATGACATATACAAGTCCTGCACAGTAGTCAGATTTTAAGCCATTCTTCTTGCAGGACAATGGCCAGGTCACTATGTGATGCTGGTGAAAGAAAACGTTTCCTGACTCGCTCCTCCAAAACACCCCAAAGTGGCGTAATAATATTTAGATCTGGTGACTGTGCAGGCCATGGGAGATGTTCAAATTCACTTTCATGTTCATCAAACCAATCTTTCACCAGTCTTGCTGTGTGTATTGGTGCATTGTCATCCTGATAAACGGCAACACCTTCAGGATACAATGTTTCAACCATTAGATGCACATGGTCCTCCCGAATGTTTTGGTTTCAACCTGATATCATGGCTGAAACGTGCCTATGCTACTAAAACTAAACTACATTTCCCACAATGCCAGATTGTAGTTTAGTTTTGCACGTAAGTAAAAGCAGCTGCAACCTGCCGAGTGAGTATATATATATATATATATATATATATATATATATATATATATATATATATATATTTGTGTGTGTGTGCTTTTGTATACTGCATTTATTTGCGTTTAAATACACGTGGCATATCAGTTGATTGCAAAAATTTTATAAGCACATTTTTCCACTAAAAAAAGTTAAATAATCTTCTACTTGAATGCTTTGGTTCAGCATGCCGTTTTCCAAGAGGCCTTAGAGGCTAGGGGGCGCATATCAAGTTTAATGTAGTTAAATGTACGTTTTAGCTGGTGTGGTCTTTTAGTGGCATAGGCACGTTTCAGCCATGATATCCGGTTGTTCGGTTTGGCATTGGCATGAGTGACCAAAGGTTTGGCTATAGCAGCCCGGCTGTGTATACTGACCCAGTGGAGCTCCTGACTGATAATTCTGGTGGAAACAGGAGAGTTGAGGTGCACATTTAATTCTGCTGTGATTTGGACAGCCGTGGTTTTATGTTTTTTGGATACAATCCGGGTTAGCACTCGAACATCCCTTGCAGACAGCTTCCTCTTGCGTCCACAGTTAATCCTGTTGGATGTGTTTCATCCTTCTTGGTGGTATGCTGATGTGTCAGCACTTCAATACAAATAACACATTGGGGTTTCTGTCCGTGTTTGTCCTTAATGAATGAAAATCCACATTTCAAATACTGTGGGTTATATTTGCGTTTCACCATCTTGCTTCCGTACATCATCACAAATTTAAAGAGAAGGGTAACTGGCCAACGAATGGTGGTTACCATGGTAAAGAGAATGCTGTGTCTGATGATTGCCTCTATCTGATTCTTTTTTTTCCAAGATAAAAGACGAGTACAAAATCAGGTTAATAATTCTTACATTTTTTTTATTCATTTTTTACAAGCTGTCCGTAACCCGCCCAGGAATCCGAAAGGCTGAACCCCATCTTGCATCTCAGAGATCACCAGTCACTTCAGACATTTTATTACACTGCCTGAACACACTCCGCTCAGGATGCTACTCACCTACTATCACCCCGACACTTGAAGCCATTTTTCTCCTAGCTTTCGTTGGATTTCTCAGAATTTCAGAATTCACTACTTTATCATCCATTGGATGTTATACTTTAACATCCAATGCATTTATTTACCCTCTCATGTCAGACCTCACCAGCCTTGCTTCTAATACATTAATCTTTAACATCAAATGCAACAAAACCAATCAACTCAGCAAAACTACCCACCTATATCTTTTTCATTTAAATTATCCACTCAGTCCCTACAAACACC
Organism: Hoplias malabaricus; assembly: GCF_029633855.1. NCBI lineage: Eukaryota > Metazoa > Chordata > Actinopteri > Characiformes > Erythrinidae > Hoplias > Hoplias malabaricus. The sequence continues at coordinate 11,589,513 of NC_089809.1, read as the reverse complement.
TCATATGGTACATCAATCTTAGAAATTCCCAGAATGCTCAACCAACATATCCACTCTTCTTCATAGAGTCCAGGTCCGCCAACACTGTCATATTCTCTTCCTCCAGGCTATTTCTTAGGCCATTCATTCAGAATCGGTGCAGCTTCTACTGCTTCCCCTCAGGGACTACCAGATCACACCATTCAACTCCTCGGGCACCAGTCCTCTCAGGCATACCACAGCTACATCTGTTCTCAAATCAGTGATCTCAGACTAGCACATGAGAAACTTGCAACTCTCTGAGCCAGAGCTTTTGGGGTCTGGCTGCACTGTTCACTAGCAGAAGCAGCCCAGAACTCCAGCCTGAGTCCTTCTGAGTTCCCCTTCCTTGCCCTGCTTAGATCAGGCATGGTCCTCACTTCGCAAAATGGAGTTGAAAAAACTTACATTTGGGAGAAGGACCATTATGCACCGTATAAAACCACTCCTCTCTCCTCACCTTCTCGTGATAAAATCCGCAGCCCACCACCACCCCTACTCCTCCTCTTTCACCAATGACTTTGCCCAGCAATGGGGTTTGGTGTCAAAATAGGTTCTAAACTTCTGAGAACCAAAAAACAGAATCCATAACCAATAAATATAATTTTGTAATTGAGAAAACTGTCATTAATATTCAGAGTTATAAAAACAGGTTTATAAACAGAATATTTCTGTATATAATCATCTATTTTGAGTTTAATATTCTTGAAGAACCCGTTTTTTCGCTTTCATTCTGCCTTTTCTTGCTTGCGTTTCTCTCAGTCTCGCTTTCATCTTTATAAGTTTCTCGCTTTTGACGGGGTCGGGATCTAGACAATCATTGGCTGCTTAAGTTAAGCCCAGCTGATTCTGCACATTCTGCTGATTCTGTCAGTGAGAGTGCGGCAATCTTACCTTGATTTGAAAAAGACAGAACGGCAAACGCATGTAAGCCATTTCAAATATTTTTAAGGATTATGTCTTTTTGTAATGCACAGTTCGTCAAAGAGGCTTAGAGTCATTTTGCAATCAGGTTTAGGGTGTGCAGAATCTGCTGGGTGGGCGGGGCTTAACTTTAGCAGCCAATGACTGTCTATTTCTCAACATTGTTAAAGCGAGACTGAGAGAAGTGCAACTGAGAAAAGGTGGAATGAAAGCAAAACCTGTTTTTAAAACTCTCAATATTAATGACAGTTTTCTCAATTATAAAATTAAGTTTATTGGTTATGGATTCTGCTTTTTGGTTCTCAGAACTTTAGAACCTATTTTGACGCCATAAAGGGTGGTCCGGCTTCACTCTTTACTAGCAGAAGCCACCCAGAACTCCAGCCCAAGTCCTTCTGATTTCCCCTTCCTTGCCCTGCTTACATCAGGCGTGGTCCTCATCTCGCAAACTAAATTCTAGCATTTTAAGTGCATAAACGTGTCTGGCTATTTAGCTAGCATGCTCACTGCATGCTTATCGTCTTCTTACGGCTAATTCCTTGCTATCCGCACGCGACATACTATTAGAACTCCTCAAACTTTTCCTAAAGGCTTTGCAAAATTTGATCAACTTATTTGGCTGGTTTACTAGCTTTCTCGGCTGTGGTGGCTCTCGCAGCATGAGGGAGGAGAGAAAAAAAAGAGAGAAGGAGGGGTTTTAGCAGAGAAGGTGGGACTAATGAATCCTCTTTGGCTGATTTGCTCCAGTGAGAAGGCTAAATTGAGCAAACTCAGTAGCTACAGGGTGGACACTTTGAGCTTGCTGTATGGCAAAATTTAACTGTAGCTTGCTGCATGGCAAAATTTAAACTTTCATTTACCAAAAAGGTTTAAAACAAGAACTGCCAACATGAAACGTGTGGTACACAGGTAGCGCTCCCCAAGTACAGCAACCAGTGTAAGAGCATATGCTTTATTTATTCATAAAATGATCACAACTTTGACTAGACATTTTATCTTTTATCAGAGCCTCATTTTAATAATAATAATTTAATAATAATAATAATAATAATATAAACTGGAATTGCAAACCTACAGCTATTATTTTGTTTATGTAAAAATAACTGAATATTATTTTTTACACAAATGCCAGCTGTAACTAAACAGATATTACCCTGGTATGTACTTCTCAATCTTTATTATACAATGATATATCCAAATTTGTCACACTGTAATATTATCTGGGCTAGTACTTACAAAAGTAATCTCACAGACCTTCTTATTCTACAAAAGCGGCTTGTCGGAATGATCACTTCATCCTCATATCATGCTTGTTCTCACCTGCTATTTTTTAACTTAAAGATTCTAAATGTATAAGACATCAACCTTTTTCAAGTCTGTCAGTTTATTTTCTTATTCATTAGCAAAACCACCTTCCTGACTGTTTCCAAAATGCATTTCTATATAAATCAAATCAAATCAAATCAAATTTATTTATATAGCGCTTTTCACAACTGATGTTGTCACAAAGCAGCTTCACAGAATTCCAGTAAGACAAGATTTGACATGAAATGTAAAGACAAATGTAAAACCCTCAAGTGAGCAAGCCAGGGGCGACAGTGGCAAGGAAAAACTCCCCCAGCTGAGGAAGAAACCTTGGGAGGAACCAAGGCTCACAAGGGGTGACCCATCCTCCTCTGGTCAATCTACTGGTGATGATAGTTAGTAGTCCATGAGAACTTCAGTGTAGGGACAGCTTCAAGGCACTTGGTGGTTGCTGGAGCGTGGGCAGCTGGTCTGAAGCATGGAGGAGGATCTCGACAGTCATCCATCAGTGTCCAGACAGACAGGTGGGCAGTCGTTTACTCGGAAAGATGTAAAGGGATGGAATTAGTTTTGAACTGTTTTGTGTTTGTAAAGTAGAAAATATGAAAATTTCCAGAGTGTGGCTAATGACTCCGGCAGATCTGACTATGACAGCATTAACTAAAAGGAGAGAACCAGGAGGACACACAGACACGGGAGCATCCTGAAACACTGGCATCCCTCTGCTCCACCGTCAACAAACCTGAGTGATCGCGAGAAGCGGCGGGACGACAGCACCAGCGTCTCAGTATACTATAATTCCCTGTGTCCATGGACCCCCCGGATCTGCCGCCTTTATCTATGGGGGAGCATTAGCTACCAAATGATAAACTAAACAAATGAGTTTTTAGCCTACATTTGAAGATTGCGACTGTGTCTGAGTCCCAAACATTTTCTGGAAGATCATTCCAGAGTTGGGGGGCTTTATAAGAAAAGGCTCTTCCCCCAGCTGAGGCCTTCTGAATTCTGGGAACATTTAAAAATCCAGTATTCTGTGATCTGAGTGAACGTGGAGGCTCATAATAGGAAATTGTATCTTGAAGATATTCAGGAGCAAGCCCATGTAGAGCTTTATATGTTAATAACAAAATTTTGTAGTCAATGCGGAATTTAACAGGCAGCCAATGAAGTGATGATAAAACTGGGCTGATATGTTCAAATTTTCTAGTTTTAGTAAGGACCCTAGCTGCAGCATTTTGAACTAGTTGAAGTTTTCTTAAATTGCTGCTGGTGCATCCTGACAGTAGTGCGTTACAGTAGTCAAGCCTTGAAGTAATAAAGGCATGTACTAATGTTTCTGCGTCCTGGAGGGATAAGGCATTTCTAATCTTAGCAATATTGCAAAGATGTAAAAAAGCTGTCCTAGTGATACTACCTATGTGTTGATCAAATGATAAATCCGGGTCAATTATGACACCAAGATTTTTTGCTGCTGAACCAGGTTTAACTGGAAAGTTAGCTAGATTTAAAATTAAATCTGATAATTTACTTCTTGTCACTTTTGGACCCAAAAGCAGGACCTCTGTTTTGTTGCTGTTTAGAAGGAGGAAGTTACGCAACATCCAGCCTTTCACGTCTTTTACACAGTCCTCTATTTTCTTTAATCTGTGTTTGTCATCGGGCTTGGCTGAAATATACAATTGTGTGTCGTCTGCGTAACAGTGAAAGTTAATGTCATGGTTTCTTATAACTGTGCCTAGCGGTAACATGTATAATGTAAATAATAATGGTCCTAAAATAGAGCCTTGTGGAATTCCAAATCTTACTTTAGAATAATTTGAATTAAGATTGTTTACTTTTACGAATTGATAACGTTCCGTTAAGTAAGATTTGAACCATAATAGGGCTGTCCCTGTGATTCCAACCATGTTTTCTAACCTTTCTATGAGAATATTGTGGTCTATTGTATCGAAGGCTGCGCTTAGGTCAAGAAGCACCAACAGGGATACGTGGCCTTGATCAGAGGCAAGAAGAAGATCATTTGTTATCTTGACTAGAGCTGTCTCTGTACTATGATGTTGCCTGAATCCAGATTGGAATTTTTCATATATATGATTCTTATGTAGATATGAACTAAGTTGTTGGGCCACAGCTCTTTCTAAGATCTTAGAAAGAAATGGCAAATTAGAAATAGGCCTGTAATTAGACAGTGTACTAGCATCAAGATTTGGTTTCTTGATCATAGGTTTAATAACTGCTAGTTTAAAAGCTTTGGGTACATGGCCCAGGCTAAGCGATGAGTTTACTATAGTTAAAAGAGGATCAATAATAGCTGGTAGTACTTCTTTGAGCAACTTTGTGGGAATTGCATCAAGTGTGCAAGTTGTACAGTTTGCGGAGGTGATAATCTTCTCTAGTTCTAGTTGTGGGAGTGGGTAAAAGGTTTCAAGTCTTTCTTTTACAGTTATATTATGTTTTATTTAATTCACATCAGGTGGCAGCCAGGATGGATTTGATCCTGTGGCTAGAGTTTGTTGTCTAATATTCTCAATTTTATTATTAAAAAAGTCCATAAAATCTTTACTGGTGAGAGTTGCTGGAATTAGTTGTTCAGAACCTGCTTGATTTTTTGTAATTCTAGAAAACACACTAAACAGTGCTCTCGGATTATTTTTATTATTGGAGATCAGCGAGGCCAGATATGCTGAGCGAGCTTTAGTGAGGGCATTTCTATACTCTATAAGGCTGTCCTTCCAGGCAGAATGGAACACTTCAAGCTTGGTTGATCGCCATTTCCGCTCTAGTTTTCGTAATGTTTGTTTTAAAGTACGGGTCTTATCGTTATACCATGGTGCGAGCTTATTCTGTCTTATACTTTTATGTTTAAGTGGTGCTACCTTTTCTAAAGTAGATCAACAGGTATTTTCTAGATAATCAGTTAGTACATCTAGGTCCATTGGGTCTGATGGAGTTGGAACTGGGGTCGATAGTTCTGGTAGGTTTTCTATAAATTGTAGGGCGGTAGATGGTTTTATTATAAGCCTTGTAGAATAGCGAGGGTTCCTACATATATTATGGATAAAACGTAGCTCATATGAAATTAAGTAATGATCGGAGATTGCTGAGGATTGCGGTAAGATATTAATTTTGTCAATGTTAAGACCTAGTGTCAGAACTAAGTCTAAAGTGTGGCTGCAGTAGTGTGTAGGCCCTGTTACATTTTGAGTAATACCAATAGAGTCTAAGATTGAGGTAAATGCCTTTTTAGTGGGTCACTTTCCTTCTCAAAATGGATATTGAAATCTCCTACAATTATAACTTTATGATTGCACACCGCTAGGTTTGTAGCAAAATCGCTGAATTCTTTCAGAAATTCTAAGTAAGGCCCTGGTGGTCTGTAAATGTTGCATAATAAAAATGCGTCCTTTTTTGTGACCGGATTTGTAATAATAGTGGAGAGAACCTCAAAAGAAGAGAAGGTGTCACATTGTTTAAGACTAATTTCTAGGGTATTTTGGTAAATTACACATAGTCCACCTCCTTTGCCTGATATTCTGGGGCTATGTGCATAATTATAGCCTAGGGGGGTGGCTTCATTTAGTGCTAAATATTCATTTGGTTTAACCCACGTTTCCGTGAGACAGAAAACATTGAATTTATGATCACTTATAATATCATTTACGATGAGTGCTTTTGAGTTTAGTGATCTTATGTTGAGTAACCCAAATTTTAGTTCTGAGGTGTTGCTGCTAGGTGTTGTGTATGATTTAATATTGATTAGGTTGCTGAAACAGGCTGATTTTGTTTTTCTACTTTTACATTTAGTTCGGGGGAAAGACACAGTCTCAATACAGTTGAACCTGGGTGACGCCTCAAGACAGTTCGCAGACGGTCGGTTTAGCCTGTCTGTCTGCGGCCTGGTCCCGGCTCTGGATTGTCAGCAGCTATCTATACTACTCTGCTGACTAACTAAAAGACTATGTGCTATACTGCAAGAAAGTAAGGCAGCACCCTCCCGCGTGGGGTGGATACCATCCCTACCTATAAGACCAGGCTTGCCCTCAAAACGTAACCAATTGTCTATAAAGCCCACTTGATTTTCGGAACACCACTTGGACATCCAGCAGTTTAACGCCCAAAGTCTGCTGTAAGCTTCGTCGCCACGCCGCATTGGTATGATCTGAAATCCATCAATACTTCTTCTGAGCCTCCAATAACCTGCATCCTGCCTACTACAGAACCACATAAAGCCAATTATCTTTTTTACACAGAGGACCTTGTGTATGGAACTGTTTGCCACCCAACTTGAGAATTTGCAATAATCTGAACTCCTTCAAAATCCTATTATTATTTGTCACATATAATTTGTAACAGGTACAAATATATAGTGAAATGAGAAGTGACTGTTCCTTAGACTAGGCAAGTATTTAAGTTACGACTATAATTTATAAATGCTATATAATATATAATGCTATATATAACTTATAAATGCTACCAAATATAGACCTAGTATTAACAAAAATATAGAATTAACATAAACATGTAAGGAATAAATCCAGTGCAAATAGTGCATATTATAAATACATATATGCATACACATATATACTGTACATGCATATATGTACATATGTACATACATATGCATACATACATATACACACATTCATATACAAACCGGATTCCAAAAAAGTTGGGACAATAAACAAATTGTGAATAAAAACTGAATGCAATGATGTGGAGATGGCAAATGTCAATATTTTATTCGTAATAGAACATAGATGACAGATCAAAAATTTAATCTGAGTAAATGTAACATTTTAAAGGAAAAATATATTGATTCAAAATTTCACAGTGTCAACAAATCCCAAAAAAGTTGGGACAAGTAGCAATAAGTGGCTGTGAAAAGGAAATTATAGGAACATATATAGGATAAAATATATATAGGAAACATATATAGGAAAAAGGAACATATAACGAACAGCTAAAAGACCAATTAACACTAATTAGGTCAATTGACAACGTGATTGGGTATAAAAAGAGCTTCTCAGAGTGTCAGTGTCTCTCTGAAGCCAAGATGGTAAGAGGATCACCAATTCCACCATTGTTGCGCAGAAAGATGGTGCAGCAATACCAGAATGGTGTTACCCAGTGTGAAATAGCAAAGACTTTTAAGTTTTCATCATCAACTGTGCATAACATCATCAAAAGATTCATAGAATCTGGAACAATTGCTGTGAATAAGGGTCAAGACCATAAAACTCTACTGGATGCTCGTGATCTCCGGGCCCTTAAACGTCACTGCACCTCAAACGGGAATGCCACTGTCAAGGAAATAAGAGAATGGGCTCAGGAATACTTCCAGAAATCATTGTCAGTGAACACAATCCACCTTGCCATCCGCTGTTGCCAGCTGAAACTCTACAGTGCAAAGAGGAAGCCATTTCTAAGCAAGCTCCACAAGCTCAGACGTTTGCACTGGGCCAGGGGTCTTTTAAAATGGAGTGTGGCAAAATGGAAGACTGTTCTGTGGTCAGATGAGTCACGATTTGAAGTTCTTTATGGAACACTGTGACGCCATGTCATCCGGACCAGAAAGGACAAGGATAAACCAAGTTGTTATCAACGCTCCGTTCAGAAGCCTGCATCACTGATGGTATGGGGTTGCATGAGTGCTTGTGGCATGGGCAGCTTGCATGTGTGGAATGCAGAGAACTATGTTCAGGTTCTTGAACAACATATGCTCCCATCTAGACGTCATCTCTTTCAGGGAAGACCCCGCAATTTTCAACAAGATAATGCCAGACCATATTCTGCAGCAATCACAACATCATGGCTACGTAGAAGAAGGATCCAGGTACTGAAATGGCCAGCCTGCAGTCCAGATCTTTCACCTATAGAGAACATTTGGTGCATCATAAAGAGGAAGGTGCGACAAAGAAGACCCAAGACGATTGAACAGTTAGACGCCTGTATTAGACATGAATGGGAGAGCATTCCTATTTCTAAACTTGAGAAACTGATCTCCTCTGTCCGCAGACGTCTGTTGAGTGTTGTAAGAAGAAGGGGGGATGCCACACAGTGGTAAAAAATGGCCTTGTCCCAACTTTTTTGTCATTTGTTGATGCCATGAAATTTTGAAACAACATATTTTTCCCTTAAAATGATACATTCTCTCAGTTTAAACTTTTGATCTGTGATTTGTGTTCTATTCTGAATAAAATATTAGATGTTGGCACCTCCACATCATTAGATTCAGTTTTTATTCACAATTTGTTTAGTGTCCCAACTTTTTTGGAATCCGGTTTGTACATATACATATACATACACATACATTACATACATACCTACGTATATACATACATATATAATTAAAGTGGCTGTGTGCCTGCATTTAGAGAATAATGGTCCAATGCTTTAAGTGTTTAATATCCAAATGACCTGAGGGTAAAAGCTCCTCCTCAGCCTCCCTGTTCTGGCCCTGATGGAGTGGAGACGTTTCCCTGAGGGTAGCCATTCAAACAAACTATGGTTTGGGTGATGAATGTCCTTAATAATCTGTTTGCCTGATGCACTGCACCGCCAGAAGTAAATATCTTGGAGTTTTGGCAGGGCAGTCCCGATGATGTGCTCAGAGCAACGTATCACTCTTTGAAGGTCTTTCTTGTCCTGGGAGCTGCAATTTCCAAAACAGACAGCGATGCTCCAGAAAAGGACAGACCCGATTGTGGCAGAAAAAAAGAGTTTCAGCAGCGCTATGGAGATCTTGAATTTCCTCAGCCTCCTGAGATGGTACAAGCGTTACCATGCCTTTTTTATCTGGGTGGAGATGTGTGTAGACCATGTCAGATCCTCAGATATGTGGACACCAATGTACCTGTAGCTAGTCACTTTCTCGACCGGAGTGCCATTGATCTGGAGTGGTGTGTATGAAGTCCTCCTCTTCTATTTTCTGAAGTCTACAACCATCTCCTTAGTCTTGGAGACATTCAGCTTCAGGTTGTTGATTTCACACCAAGATGACAGTTGTTCCAACTCACTCTGGTAGGCCTTCTCTTCATTGTTAGAGATCAGGCCAACCACCACTGTATCATCCACAAATTTCACAATGGTGTTGAAGTTGTGAGTAGCTGTACAGTCATGGGTGTACAAGGAGGACAGGAGCAGGCTCAATACACAACCATGGGGGGCCAGGGTACTGAGGATTTTTGAGCTGGATGTGAAATTTCTCATCTTAACCACTTGAGGTCTGTCAGACAGGAAGCTATATACTCAGGAACACTGTGAGTGTTTCAGCCCCAGATCTCTGAGTTTCATGACCAGCCTGGAGGGAACAATTGTACTGAATGCCAAACTGTAATCAACAAACAGTAAGTGTGCATAGTTCGTTTTACCAATGTTGGCATGGGTGAGGATGGTGTGGTCTTTGATATGTATGGTCCTCCGTATGTCTTTGATGAGCCTTTCAAAGCATTTCATAACCATAGAAGTGAGAGCCACTGGGCGGTAGTCATTTAGGCAGGCTGGGTTGGTCTTCTTGGGAAAAGGGATAATTGTGGATTTTTTGAGGCATCTCTTGGGCCAGGGATAGGTTGAATATGGTGGTAAACACAGGGGCTAACTGGTCAGCACATGATTTTAGTACCCTCCCAGGGATGCCATCTGGACCTGCTGCCTTCCTGCTATTTACCACTTTCAGAGCTTTCCTCACATCCAACTCTGATATGTTGTGTGGGTGGTCCTCACCGATGAGGTTACTCACCACTGCAGCACTAGCACTAGGGGCTAAGCTAACAGTACTAGTGGTATTAGCATTATCGGCGCTAACCTCGAAACCTGCAATGAAGGAGTTTAAGTCTTCCACCAGTAAGGGGTCCATATCAGTTGACGTGAAAGTTTGTTTATGAAAGTCCGTGATTGTCCAGAGATCTTGCCACACTCGTCTGTTGTCGTGATCACCCAGATGAGCCTCTACTTTCTCCCTGTATCTCCGTTTAGCAGCTTTAACCACTTTCCTCACTTTATACAACTCCACTTTATATAGCGTCATATCCCCAGTGCAGACTACTGTTGTATGCCGTGGTAGCTTTAATAACTTCACGAATTGTTCTATCTACCCACGTTTTCTGATTAGGAAAAACCTTAATAGTTACCATGGGAACGATATCATCAGTTATTTTGTCTACAAAGCTTGTAACCACTTCTGTAAACTCATCAAAGTCACCAGAGCTCGTCCGAAACATGTTCCAGTCTACGTCACTCAACGCTTCCTGAAGCATGGCCTCTGATTGGGCGGACCAGCGTCTGACGACTCTGGTTGTTGGAGCTTCCTGTTTTTGCCTTTGTTTATATTCCAGCATGAGAAAAATAGCCGCGTGGTCTGATTTTCCAAAAGCTGGGTGAGAGATGGCTTTATAAGCGTTCTTATAAAGCCATGAATGGGATGTAACAGTGGTTCAATGTATTACCTCCTCTTGTTGCACAGGCTACATTCTGATGTAAATTAAGCATAACTTTCTTGAGGTTTGCCTTGTTAAAGTCCGCAGCCACAATGAGGGCAGTGTCCAAGTGTTTAGCGCAGTGAGTACTTATGATATGATGTAGTGTGGCTAGCGCATTATCCATGTCCGCCTCTATGGTGGAATATAAACGGCTATAATGATGACTGAAGAGAACTCAGAGAACTATCAAATCAGATAGAAAGGGCAATTTCTATCTATTACTCTTTATTTAAACTATTACTCTTCTTTAATGTTTATAATTTAAGCTTGTTCAGTTTCTTATCAAGGCTTCTGATGCGTTGCGTGTCCAGTGATCTGTGATTTATCAACCCTTTGTAGAAAACACTCAATAATCAGAGATCCTTCAAAGTTCCAAAGTACATTATGTGATTCGTTTAATGCATTATTCCTCAGTTTTCAGTCACAAACACATTCTGAAGTATAATCCAGTGTTTAAGGTGAGCCGTATGTCGTCTCTGTGTTTCCCCGCGGCTGTGTGTACACGAGGTGCTTGTAAACAAGGTTTTGAGTCATTAATTTCAATTTGCACTCCATTTGTGAACCGATTCACTCAATGAGTCGACTCTACCCTCAACCCATTGTTTAAGTTCCTAAAAGCATCCAAACACCACACATAGCACTTAATTCATGAAATATCAGTCTATTTTTATAACACCAAACGATGACTCAGTTCATTTCTTGAGCTTTGATTTCCAACGGGAGCGCACATGGGGGCAGTTACAAGGTTGTTGCCCTGTTGTCCACCAGCCTCCAGTCATAGACAAGAACCAGTGAATCACAAACGCCAAAGTTTTAGCTACTGTTGTTTAAACACAATGCACTATTTGCATTGCCAGCCTTTTTTACTTCTGAATGTGAATTCCAGTGTGCATTGCCCTCACTTGATTTTTTTAAATTAATGTAGAATTAGTATATCTTTTTTGTTTAAAGATGGTAGGTATTTCACATTCTATTTATTTGACATTTGAATTTACAGCTTTTTTTAACAAGAACAATTAGAAGAAAATTCTCACCTTTCTTGAATGTGTTTGTCTATAAAAAAAAGGCTTTAAAAGGGAAATTAGAAAATTATCTGAATTTGTTATCGAAAAAGGTATTACATTTCAATATTTTGGATTAGTTTCATATCAAATTTGCAATTCTTAGAATTGACAACATTACTCTGTACTATGATATGGCCTGAATCCAAATTTTTCATAGCTATGGTTTCTATGTAGACATGAACAGAGCTGTTGGGCTTCAGAATAGGGCAGGTTAGAAATAGGTCTATAATTTGACAGTTCACTAGGGTCAGGATTTGTTCTCTTAATCAAATGTTTAATCACTGCTAATTTAAAAGCTCTAGGTATGTTACCTAAATCAAGCATTTACTATTGTTAGAAGAGTTTTGATGAGTATATAAAATAGTATTTATAATTGGTATTACTTCTTTAAGTAGGTTTGTTGGAATTGTGTTGAGGGCACAGGTTGTGGAATTTGATGAATGAATTGGTCTCCATAAAGACATGAATGAGCGAGTTTGGTGTAGAAGAACTTGGCTGGCCTGCAATCAATCCTGACCATCAACCTTAGGATGAATTAGAGAGGAGACTGTGAGCCATTAGTGTCTGACCTCACAAATGCACTTCTGGAAAAATGGTCAAAAATTCCTATAAACACTTCTAAACCTTCTAAACCTCGAAAGCCTTCCCAGAACAGTTAAAGCTTTTATTGCTGCAAAGTATGGGCCAACATCATTTATAAAACAGTTAGTTCCGGTCATGCACTCTAACTGGCTGAGAAGTGTTCTAACCATTCTATTTCACAATACCGGCACAAAACCACTGCATCACTCTGCTGAGCTGTTTCTAAAATCTCTCTTTACACTGTAGCAGTTTAACTTTTGTAATAATTGGAAACCGTTAGCAGTGGCACCAAAGCCAGTTTAATTACACACAAAAAAGACAATCAGTGTAGTTTTAAGTGAAAATATAATGAACTGAGTATTATCCTTAATTTGAAAGAGCATGAAACAAGAAACTATGAACTAACAAACTAAAACAAAATTAAAGGACTTGTGGTGAAGCCAGGTTAAGAATACAAAACAAACAACAAGAACAACAAAGAGAGAAAACATATCAGTGGAGAGAAAGCACATCAAACATTCTGTTCTTGCAACCATACATAGCCTTTGCGAGGAGGTTTTAAATGCAAATTCAGGGCATGCCTCAAATAATTCCCCATTCCCATTACAAGTAAGTCATTATAGTGGGTTAAAAAAAGAACACAAAATGTTTAAAATTAAATCATGCATCCATGGTTCAATATGGATTCATGTTATAATAGAAATATAATGTATTGTTTGACTGATTAAATCCAAGTTACCTTACATTATGGTGCACTACAAAGGGAACATACAGAAATTTGAGATAGTTGCAGCTTGACCCAGAACACCGGGGTAGATAAAGACTCTCTTCAGATGAAACAAGTTTATCTGTAGTAGTTTATTAAGCAGATAAGCGAGATAGTGAGTTGAGACTGATCCAGACTGTGCAATGAGTGCAGTGCAGTAGAGCTGGTGTTTGATGTAGATGCTCTCGATGACTCCTCTGTAAAAGTGGTGAGGATAGGAGGTGGGAGATGAAACTTCTTCAGCCTTCACAAGAAGTAGAGGCGTTGCTGGGCTTTCTTTCTGATGTTACTGGTGTTAGTGGACCAGTTGACATCATCCGCTAGGTGAACACCAAGGAATTTGGTATTCTTTATAATCTCCACAGCAGAGTTGTCGATGTTCAGCGGCGAGTGCTCACCCCTTGTTTTTCTGAAGTCTACAACCATCTCTTTGGTTTTGTCCACATCCAGAGACAGGTTGTTGACTTCACACCAGTCAGTTAGCCGCTGCACCTCCTCTCTGTATGCTGACTCGTCTTTCTTACTGATGAGACCAACCACAGTCGTGTCATCAGCGAACTTCATGATATGATTTGAGCTGTGCATCGCTGCACAGTCATGGGTCAGCAGTGTGAACAGCAGTGGACTGAGCACGCAGCCCTGGGGGGCTCCAGTGTTCAGTGTGATGGTGCTGGAGGTGTTCCTACCTATCCAGACTGACTGAAATCTCCCAGTCAGGAAGTCCAGGATCCAGTTGCAGAGAGAAGTGTTAAGGCCCAGTATATTCAGCTTCCCGATCAGGTGCTGAGGAATGATCACACCTACGCTTTTGAGTCGCCAATCCACCTACCATCGTGTGTTTTTGGACTGTGGGAGGAAACGGGAGCACCCGGAGGAAACCCACATGGACACCGGGATAATACACCAACTCCTTGTAGACAGTCACCCGGAGCGGGAATCAAACCCACAACCTCCAGGTCCCTGGAGCTGTGTGATTGTGACACTACCTGCTGCACCACCGTGCCACCCAACACTTAGTCTTTCATGGATAATTATTTTGTGCCATATCATGGGCTGCATTGTGGCAAAGCAGGTAGTGTCACTGTCACACAGCTCCAGCATCCTTGCTCTGGGTTTGAGAGTTCAAGCCTGCTCTGGGTGACTGTAAAGAGTTTGGTGTGTTCTCCTCATGTTCGCATAGATTTCCTCTGGGAGCTCTGCTGTCTTCCCACTATCCTTAAACACACACTGGTATGTGGACTGGCAACTCAAAAGTGAGAATGCGTGAGGGTGTGTCACCCTGTGAAGGACTGGCGCTCCGGACCAACCTCAACCCTGAACTAGATAAGCAGTTACAGACGATGAATGAATTACCTGTTGATATCACAGAATTTCAATGTCTTGCATGCCATGAATACAAAAATGTATGTATGAAATGGAGTCAACCAGACAAAACATGAAATATCTTGGCATCTGTCACGCCCTCGTCCCGTCTGGTCTGTTTTCTCAGCACATGGCTTTGTTTTGTTGTTGTTCTAGTCCCGCCTTTGTTCCGCCTCCTTGTTCGTCACCCTCGTTATTTGTCTCAGGTGCGTCTCGTCTGTGTTTTGTATTTAAGTCCCCTTCCCTCACTTCCTGGGGTCGTTCATTTGTTATTTGTAAAGTTTCGGCCCATGTTGTTCTCTTTGTGTTTCCAGTTGCTCGATTTGTTAAATATCCCTAGTCATGTTGTTTCTGGTTCTCGTTCTTAGTCTTGTTCTTTCCTCGCTTCATGTTTGCCCTTAAGTTCGTTTGTGTTTGTTTTGTTAATTTCTTGCTAAAATAAAGTCTGTGTTATTAGCGTGAGCGTCCGCCTCTGTCAGTCCGCCCAGCTAACCGTAACAGCATCATACTGTCTGCAATGGAAAAATAAAATTATTTGTAAGAAA
This sequence comes from Hoplias malabaricus, assembly GCF_029633855.1. Classification (NCBI taxonomy): domain Eukaryota; kingdom Metazoa; phylum Chordata; class Actinopteri; order Characiformes; family Erythrinidae; genus Hoplias; species Hoplias malabaricus. The sequence goes on along the minus strand of NC_089809.1, from coordinate 11,574,470 downwards.
CTCATTGTAATTTATTTGCATTTTCCATACATTACTGATCTGGGACTGTAATAGCAAAAAATAATATATCTGTGTTTATGAAATTTTAGAAGAAATGATAAGTTTTTGGTTTATTGTGTAAAATCAACTAAAATAAAAAAGTCAGTTGATAATGTTTGCGTGCCCCATCCAGGGTGTGCTCCCGCCTCACGCCCAATGATTCCGGGTAGGCTCCTGACCACTGAAACCCTGAACTGGATACACGGTTACACATAATGAATGAATGATGTTTGTATTCCTTTCTAATTGAAGGGACACAAACATTTGTAAGTGCCAGCCTAGTAATAGGTAACTATCCATAGTATAGTATAATAGTAAAGTTTGTCACTATCCTTTGAAAGACATGTATAATGACATAACAAAATAAGATTGTTAAAAAGGACAAACTAAGTATTGAGTGCTGTACATGCTCATACTTTTCATGTTCATACTTTTCATTTTGTCAGCATTTCTAAAAATCCTTTTGTTTGTATTGGTCTTAGGTAATATTCTAATCTTCTGAGATACTGAATTTGGGGTTTTCATTAGTTGTTCGTTATAATCATCAAATTAACAGACATAAACACTTGAAATATATCAGTCTGTGTGTAATGAATGAGTATATTATACTTTTTTATACTTATATTTTAGTTTCACTTTTTGAATGGAATTACTGAAATAAATCAACTTTTTTATGATATTCTAATTTTATGACCAGCACCTATATATACAGTGGGTACGGAAAGTATTCATTCATTCATTATCTGTAACTGCTTATCCAGTTCAGGGTCGCAGTGGGTCCAGAGCCTACCTTGAATCATTGGGCGGGAATACACCCTAGAGAGGGTGCCAGTCCTTCACAGGGCAACACAGACACAAACATTCACTCACACCTACGGACACTTTAGAATCACCAATCCACCTACCAACGTGTGTTTTTGGACTGTGGGAGGAAACCGGAGCACCCGGAGGAACCCACGCGGACACGGGGAGAACACACCAACTCCTCACAGACAGTCACCCGGAGCGTGAATCGAACCCACAACCTCCAGGCCCCTGGAGCTGTGTGACTGCGACACTACCTGCTGCGCCACCGTGCCACCCGGAAAGTATTCAGACCCCTTTAAATTTTTCAGTCTTTGTTTCACTTTGTGGAACTTTGTCCCATCTCCCTATTGCATCTCTGGAGCTCAGCCACAGTGATCTTTGGGTTCTTCTTTACCTCTCTCACCAAGACTCTTCTCCCAGGATTGTCCAGTTTGGCTGGACGGCCAGGTCCAGGAAGAGTTCTGGTCGTCCCAAGCTTCCTCCATTTAAGGATTATGGAGGTCACTGTGCCCTTAAGAGCCTTGAGTGCTGCAGAAATTCTTTTGTAACCTTGGCCAGATCTGTGCCTTGCCACAATTCTGTCTCTGAATCTCCTTGGGCAGTTCCTTTGACCTCATGATCCTCATTTGCTCTGACATGCACTGTGAACTGTGAGGTCTTATATAGACAGGTGTGTGCCTTTCCTAATCAAGTCCAATCAGTTTAATTAAATACAGCTGCACTCCAATTAAGGAGTAGAACCATCTCAAGGAGGATCAGAAGAAATAGAAAGGATGTGGGTTAAATATGAGTGTCCGAGCAAAGGGTCAGAATACTTATGATCATGTGAAATTTCAGTTTTTCTTTTTTAATACATTTGCAAAAGTTTCTACATTTCTGTTTTTCTGTAAAGATGGGGTAGTGAGTGTACATTAATGAGAAATAAAATGAACTTTTTTGATTTTAGTAAAATGGCTGCAATGAAAAAAAGTGAAAAATTTAAAGGGGTCTGAATACTTTCCGTACCTACTGTATGACTAAATGTAAACTAACTCTGATGTAAATTAATGGAACTTAATTGATGTTATTAAATAAATGCAATTTAGACACCAACTCTGGAAACTAAACTTCGGCTTACTTCTCGTTGAACGTCGCGTGAGGCCTTAGTCGGCTGGGTCCGGAACACGCCTCAGTTCAGAAATGGTGTCTTGTGTCCCTTCTTCCTGATATATATACTGATCTGCAATTGTGATTCCCCTTTTCTTGGCCACGAAAATGGGCTTCACACACTTAAATCAAGATTGGTAAAATTAACTTGTGAAGTAATAAACAACAAAACGCATTACATATGTACCTGGTGGAGTGTTCTTTGTTTGGCGTTGATAGGCACTCTTCCGTGTGTCTCAAGAACGTCTCAGTAATGCGTGTGTCTCAGTTCTCTAAACTTGTCAAAAGGCTCTCAAACTAACTCTTAAAAAAAAAAAAAAAAAACCTAAATCTTATTTATATTTCGTGCCCTGCTTCATACCAGATTGGGAATCCTCCCTCTGAGCTAAGCGCGGTCTCTCGTTGGTTCTTGCGCTTAGGAGTGTTTCATATCACATGACTCATGCTCATTTGAGTCAGATATTACCATGCGCTTATAATACTTAATTCCGGTTGTGGTAAAAATGTATAAGTGCCTTAACATCCTTAGATTTGGCAGCGGTCAGATGAGAGATTAGCAGTTATACATGTTGTTACAACATAAAGGCATATACGTTAATATGAGAGTAGAGAATCAGTTTCCATGGTGACCCATGGAACCATGTATACCAAAAGGGTAGCTGTATGCATGTCACCCCATTCTAAATTAATACAGATTACACAATCGTATATATTGACATAAAATAAAAATAAAGAGGTGTTTCTCTGAGTACTTATCCAATTAAGACAATGCCTGTAAACATATAGGCATACTTAGATTAGACTAAACAATTATATTTCTGTAGGTTTATCAACATTAAACACAATAAGTTACATTTTATGGATATACCAGACATTCAAGATGATATATGTCACAAAGTTATAGGTCTGTGCTTTTGGAGAAGCATTGTTATCTCAACGTTGTTATCCATTGGGGGCGCTGTTGATCCATGCTTGATCGTCTCTCTGGCAGCCTGACTAAAATGTCCGGTTTCGGCATCTTTTATGAATCGATCGGATTCGTCAAACAAGGTATCATTTTAATCGTCATTTCAGTTCCCATTGTCTGATGTAGGTGGTTCTTTGATTGATTTTGAATTTCAGCATGGAGTCCCATTGTTCTTTGTGTATGTCAATAAGAGTTTGAGTAAAGGAATGGAGAAACGACAGCATGTGACCAGGCCATCTGGTTATTGATCAATGACTTGAGTGAGTCATGTGGGGTGCAAACGGTTCTTGGCCGTTATTTCTGATAGTCTATAGTGGCTAGAGTCTGTGTGGCTCTTTGCCTCATGACCTAATATATTTGGTCATCTGTGTATGTGCGTGTGTGTGTGTGGTGTCCCAACAAATGTGGTGTGGGGGGGAATTCCTCTCAGCCTGCTTTGGTGAGGAGCACTGAAATGGAGATCAAAGTTCATCTGAAGTTCAATCTTGATTAAAACCTCTGCTTACAGATTAAACTAATAAATGGTTACTCCTCCTGACACTACACTTTAATTTTAATGCTTATTGTTGTAGGTTTAAATTGAGTTAATTAAATCCATGTTAATATTTGTGATTTATGAAGAACATTTGTTGTGTTTTCCTGGAAACATGTATTTAATAATATATGGGTTTTTCTTACAGATTTTTTTTTTATTCCTCTCAACAGTATGTCAGGGAACGGGCAACAAATTAAGTCTTCTGGCCCAAGCAGATGACCACTATGGGGCATTGGTAAGGATGTACAGTAACTGTACCGTGGTGCTTGAGAATCTGGAGATCACTCATATAGGAGAGCACTATAACCTTTCATTCCTCAGGGTGCGTCAAGACTTCACACTTCAGTACATATATGTAGTTAGATTGTTATTATACTACTGCTTGTGATGAGAGACATTGAGCAAAATATTTTACTCCTTTTTTATTTTTCTTACAGAGCATCGAAGAAGTTGGTGGTTATGTGCTTATAGCAATCAATAATGTGAGTGTGATACCACTGGAAAACCTTCGGCTAATACGGGGTCACTCCCTTTATGAAGGCAAATATGCCCTGACTGTGGTGGCTAACTATGAGAAAAACTACTCTTCAGGACTTAGACAATTACCTCTACTGAGCTTGAGAGGTAATGTTCAGTGGGCAATGGCTGTAACAATACTGATGTAAAGTTACTAACCTCAGAATTTCAAGAAAGATTTATGAGTATAAATCACTGTACTGTACTATTTTCAGTAATCTTAAATCATATTAACTAAAAACTAATCACTAATTACAAAACAAGAATAGAATACTGCATTTGGCCAATAAAGAGGTAAAAGATAAAATGTCTAGCTGAGTTCCCATGAGTGTGGTTAAATGAAAGGAAAGGTCAAAAATTGCCACGTAAGGACAAGGTTTGATTACAATTCCCAAAACCTTTGACATTATATAAAAGTAATCAGACAAAAATTTCTTAAAAAAGGTCCAAGAAAAAACATATGACTTAAATTGTAAGGGGAACCCTTACTGTGCATGCACACCGAAAGCGATAAAATCGTATTGTGTTAGTTAATTTGCCCCACTAATGCTCTGTAAGAGAAATGCCCAGTTCCTTTTTCGCATGCACTGAATTCTACTAATGTCATTTACATTGAAATCCATAAGACACATATATATTTTGGAAATAAGCAAATTTTGGGAAGGACCCAAAGTCAGAATATCCTCCCAGGGATGTACCATAGGGAGTTTAGTGTAATTTGGGAAAAGGGCAGAGATGCAGTGCCTAAGTTAAAGTAACGAAACAAATGTGAAGGGGGCAAATTAATGTGTTGACAACTCAGCAAAACTACAAAAGATCACAAAAATATTTCATACCTTTTTCAGGTACCATATCATCTAAGTATCATTCAAAGCTGGAGATTATGTAATGATTATGTAAAATGTGCATTGACATGGAGGGAGCTGTGAACCCAAAGTTATGTTTAAATTGAGAGCAAATACAAAGAGTAGAACAGACCAGTGGATTATTAGTGAAGTTTGAAATTTTAAGCGGTATAGAAGAGGTAAGCAACGCAAGCACGGAAGAATTCATTAAGAGCCTTGACTGAGTCTCTAACCTGCACCATATCACTTCAGGAGATTTAAGCCAATATGATACCTCATGAATATTTGCTGACCAGTAAAAATATAAATTATAAGGGGAAGCCCACCATCAACTTTAAATCTTTGTAATAATGATTTTTTTCACTTTTGGAACCTTCCTATTCCATATAAATGAGATCATGAGTTTGTTGAGAATATTAAAGTACTTTTTTGGTAAGTATAGGGGAATTGTTTGAAATAAAAATAGAAATCTTGGAAGAAAATTAATTTTAATACCATTCATTCTACCTATTAGAGATAAGGGAAGAGATCTATGCAAAAATATTTTAAATTAAATATTTGTATGAAAAAGAATAATGGGAGGGTACGAGTAAAACAATTCCCAGTATTTAAACCCATCTGCAGCTAATTAAAATGCATATTGGATGGATTGAGTGATACAGCTTTACAGTTCACTGGATAGTATTCAGCCCCACCGCGACACTGAACTGGATAAGCAGTTACAGATAATGAATGAATAAATGAATGAATGGATAGTATTCACTTTTCTGTAAATTTACTTTATGTCCTCAAAGTGTCCCAAACATTTTCAAGAGAGAAAGAATTGAAGGACGACAGACCTGTGGAACATGTATATAATGATATTTTCGGTTCAAACCTTGCCCAATAGATTCCCTGCAGAGATGAAGAGATTTTAGTGGTACAGACGGGTTCAATAGCAAGGGAGAACAGTAGAGGTGACAAGGCACATCCTTGTCTGGTCGCACGTGACAAGGAAAAATAATTTGAACGGACGCGGTTGCTGTGCACACTAGCTCGAGGGGAATAATACAGTAATCTGATCCAAGATATACATTTATCTCCAAAGCCAAATTTTGATAAAACTGTGAATAGATAGTTCCACTTGACTCAAAGGTTTTTGTTTTTTTAACATTTAACAAAGAGAGGGGTCTGTAAGAAGCACAACAATCAGGGTCTTTGTATTACCTCAAAAGAAGAAATATGTAGGCTTGTGTTACAGTGGGAGGTAAAACTCCAGTTGAGAAAGACGCATCAAAACTGCCAAAAGAAGAATAATTTCTCACAGCTTTGAGTAAGATTTAAAAGTTGTATTAATTGACAGCGAATCTATTTTAAAAATCTGGGTCACATATATTAAACAATAGCATGGGAATGTTAAATAGAGATCCCACTACAATCAGATATCTAACATTCACATCTGAAATTATAATTTTGGTGCTAAAGTGAATCCCTTTCTTAATTAAAATAGCCACACCTCTAGCTCTAGAATCAAATTTTGAGTGGAAAATAGCATTTGCCCAGGAGACTGTTAATCTAACGTGATCACTGTTCTTTAGATGCTTTTCCATCTAAAACCTGATAAATATGCTAAGCATGTGCTAATTTTAAAATGTTGGCCAGGTAAAAATGGTTAAATGCTATTGTTTTTAAAAAAATTAAAGCTATTCAGTTATGCACTTATTTGCAGAAAACAAATTACTTAATCCTGCATGTTTTAAAATATATTTGAAAATGTAAAACAATATATAATTATAAGAAAATCTGAACAAAAGCAATAGGGTTCCATGCAGTGTCTACTAAGTGCTTACCATGACACTACGTCATGGGTTTTTTACAGGAATAAAAACATATTAATGCAAGTTAATGTGAAGAGATTTTACTTACAAACTTACAGTTTTATTTTTTAATGGTTTCTCTTGCTCCAACTATCCTGAAATTTCCACACAGTGTAGAGAACTGATGTTTTCAGATGATGGAAAAAACAGATATACAGAGTAATGTGTTTTTCCAAGTATAGCCTAAAGTGAAGGTGAAGGTGTCTGAGCCTACAAAAATGTTATATTTCTACCTAAATATGAATGAAATATTTAAACTTATGTTTAATATTTCTTATTTAATTGCAGAGATCCTTAAAGGAGGAGTAAGGATCGAGCATAACACTCAGCTCTGTAACATAGAGACAATTAAATGGCTAGACATTGTGAGCAAGGAGAGTAGCAGTATGGTGATCATTTCAGGAGGCACTGACCCTGAATGTAAGTCAAAAATGTTTTTATCTCTTATAGAACCTCAGGACTGAGCTAAACAGTTGATAGACAACTGCTTCAGCTAAGGGAAGGATAGGATGTGAACTCTTGATAAAAGCTGAATTGTTCTTTAGGTGAGCAGTGTGACCCCAGTTGTTTTAATGGATCATGTTGGTCACCAGGACCAGAAAACTGTCAGATCTGTAAGTATAATATTTCACATGTGTGTAAGAAGAGCTGCTGTTGTTCTGTCTCTCCTGATTTAAAAGTTACCGAATATGTTTGAAAATACTTGGATAGTGAGAAGCCGTCACTTGTCCGCCGTATGGCTGTGTTTCAATAGCCATCTTCCAGGGTGATTACAACATGTTGTAATTATACACAGGGTAAGATGTAAAATTACCTATGCCAATATATTAGAGTTTCACATAGGGCCCACCCCACTCTCTTCCGACCTCCAACCACAACATTCTTCTAATAATCTACCTTTGGGCATTTAAATCCTATCCCAAACCATTAGGCTTGCTGTGGCTGTTTATGATCAAATCCGCATCCAGTTACATCTAACGCGAAAGCCTATTCATTGGGCCCAGTGTATGTGTAACCACCTCAGCCACTGCATCTCTAGCTCTTCACATGGGTCATCAAGTAGGTATCTCCCCTTGTCAGTGTTTTGCTGAATTTTGACCACGACACCTCTGGAAGGCTCATCACCCCCACTCCAATCTAGCTTTTCAGCCCTACCATAACCTTAACTATGAACAACTGTAAATCCACACTGGCTTCCCTGGGGACTAAGACTGTACATAGGGCCATGGGCACTGTTAATGCATGCACAGTGCCACCAGTTGCATGTGGACTTTACATTTTACCAACTACCTGCACTATCACAAACTGTAAATCTACACTGGCCTCCCTGGTGACCAAGACTGTACCAAGTCCCACTGGCACCATTAATGCATGCTCAGTGCTACCAGATCCATGTGATCTTTACGTAATACATATCCAGCAGCCACAATAACACAACAGCGCACTCACCTGTCCTGCCCTCCATGTACCTATGACACATTTCAGTGTTGTTTCCCCAAACAGTCCTAGCCATTGACTAGACAGTTCAGCTACTTCTGACAACTCTTTCTCAGCTGCCCATAGTTTTCGGCCCCTGATGTTTCGTTTTTCATTCTTATGTACAATTTTCTCTCATACATATCTTTTCTGTTGTACTTATGACATTGATATATATTTTTACTTGCTTTTGAACAATTTCGAAAATAAAAAACAATATAGATACTTGAACTTTCTCTCTTCCAGTTACCAGGCTTAACTGTGCAGAGCAGTGTTCATTTAGGTGCATGGGACCCAAGCCCAGTGACTGCTGTAATGAACATTGTGCTGCTGGGTGTACTGGACCTAGGCCGACAGACTGCCTGGTAAATTTTATCCCACTGGATTTCTACTGCTAAAATGAAACAACAAACCTGTAAAGTGAATATTTTCTAGTATTCATTTTTATTATTACTGGTTTTATGACAAGACACTAAAGAAGTAGCATGAGTTATATCAAAATAGTTTTGGTTAAAAACAGAACAGTTAAAACTTACTTTTTCTGAATTGTTAAGGCCTGCAGAGACTTTAAGGATGACGGAATGTGTCAAGATGCTTGCCCACGTCTGATGCTATATGATCCAAACACTCACCAACTTGTAGTAAACCCAAAGGGGAAATTCAGCTTTGGAGCCACTTGTGTGAAGAATTGCCCTTGTAAGTGTACAGAGTTTATAAATATTTGCCAGACCACCTACTGAGCCAGCCTAGAAGAGGCATTTTCGCTTACAGACTGACACCTAATGTTGAAATGCACATGCGCAAGAAAGTTATTTCACATTCTGCTGTTAGTTCAGCCATATTTCACAAAGTGGCGTTACTACACCATCTGTTGTTAGTTCAGCCATATTTCAAATAGCGCTTTTCCACCACTGAGGAAATGGAACGGTTCCAATTTGTAAACTAAATTTGGAACCATTTGGAATGTTTCCTCTGATAAATCGGATCACGAAACAGGAAAAATATTCTCAGCTGGAACCGTGGCTTTGTCCATGGATTTGTGAAGATTCAGTATCTCAAGAAAGAGTTCAGAGCCTCACACAGTGTTATCACCCAGTCAAGCTGGGCGGGTCATTTACAAACTTTCATATACATAAATAATAGGAGATAAAACGGTAATTGTAAGTCTTAAAAATCAATAAAATGTTCCTGGTCCAAAAAAAAAAATAATAATTTCCCTAGTTCCTCTTTGCCCTTGTTTAGTCAAATGCTCCTTAATTTGATTTGAAAATGCTTTAAAACATTCACATTTTGTTAATTAATAATCCCTACTTTCCTTTTACTTTTACTTTCCTTTTCTTTTTTATTTCTCTTATAGTGTGCAAAAACTGACTGATTGCCAATACATGTATGTCTTTTTTTTTTTTGTTTGGGCCATAACAGGTTTTTTTTTTTTTTAAAATATGTACTTAACTGAAAGTCTTTCTCACATATCCACATATCCATTTCTGTTGCAGTTTTTCTTTAAATAACAAAAAATGCCAAACATCTTTTAAATTGTGTGAAAATTTTAGAATGAACAGATATTCTCCAAGTACTTTTTGCTCTGACTTTCACAGTTTTTTTCTTTCTCCTAAAAAAACTACTATTTTCGGAATATAAAATTTTCTTCTGACAGAAACAAAGTATAGGTTTAAATAAAAGGAGTATTAAAAAAAACAAGAAAGATTTACAGCCATTCTGCCTGCTTTAGATAACTACGTAGTGACAGATTATGGAGCTTGTGTCCGCACCTGCAGTGACAACACACATGAAGTGGAAGAGGGTGGAATTAGAAAATGCAAGAGCTGTAATGGACCCTGCCCAAAAGGTGAATATCAAAGAAAAGTTTTGTTTTGAACTATTGGCTGCTCCATTTGTTCTATGAGCAAATAATGTATCATATGATCTTTAAACTGCATTATTTAAAAAAAAAAAAATATATATATATATATATATATATATATATATATATATATATGGCTCGTCAGCATACAGTTGACAAAGTGTATAATATTAATACGATGTGTTAATGCTTTTTATACAGTTTGCAATGGACTTGGAATGGGAGGACTTACTGGTGTCATGACAGTTAATGCAACGAACATTGATACCTTTAGACATTGTACCAAAATAATTGGAGACATCTCAGTAATTACAACTACATTACATGGGTGAGAAATCTGTTGGAGCAATTTGTTTCATTTTATATTTTTATGATTTGATTATTTTCATTAGTCTAAATGTAGCAAAATGTTCTGTCCAGGGATCCCTATACAAAAACGCCTAAAATGGACCCAGCTAAATTGGATTATTTTAAGGCAGTGAAAGAAATTACAGGTAAAAAAAAAGTAGCTGCTTATCATGTCCATTTATGTTCACTGTTCACTCAGGTATTTGTGTTACAGCCTGTCTAGGCTAATGTTAACAAAAAATAAATTAAGTTAGTCAATGCAAAAATTTGTAAAACTTTTTATCAGTATAATCTCTTTGTCTTTATACTGATAAAATGTTAAAATGCATGCTTAAATTAATTTAAATTAAAATATATTTTGACAGTGTAGAATGCAATTTGTCCACATGTGTAATTGCACTGTGATGCTTTCTAATACTGCATTGGCTATTGTAAGAAGCATAAATAAAGTATAAACATAAATTATGTTTGTCATAATAAATGTGAAAAAATAATTAAAGATATGAAGGCTGATATACCAAAGACAAGAAAACTCAATTTTTTTCTCTTTTCCTGAGAGGTTTCAGATCATTAATCATTGTCTGTAATCTTCTACAGGGTTTCTGCTGATACAGGATTGGCCAGAAAACCTCACTTCATTAAGTCCCTTTAAAAATCTTGAGATCATCAGAGGCAGAACTAAACACCAGTTAGAGCTTTTTTGTAACATCATGTGCAATGAGACATTTTGTTCGAATGCACATATATTTCATAAAACTAAATAAAATATTAACATCCACTGTTATATTAGTGTGTTTTGAGTCATAGGAATCTGGATTTGCATGGCAGAAAAATGTATATATATAATTATATATATTATATTATTATATATATTATATATTATATATATAATTATATAAAACATGTAAGGAGTTATTAATAACATTTTATAAAAAAATTATATTGTTGTACTAAGCAATATCAAAATGTGCACAAAACTTTCATAAAATTTAAGAATGTTTAAATGCTGAAATACCAAGAAGTATCTTTGGTCAATTTACAGATTATTTCCTCTTCTCTTCCAAATGTAGTGGCAGAGTCAGTTTTGCTGTCCTAAACATCCATATAAGTTACCTAGGTCTTCAGTCTCTGAAAGAGATAAGTGATGGTGATGTGGTCATAAAGAACAACCCCAAATTATGCTACACTGAAGGCAGCTACTGGCAAAAGCTCTTCAGATCTGACAAACAGAACATACAAGCTAAAAACAATGCAGCTACTAATGACTGTGGTAGGTGACTCACTAGTGCTTTTATTGCAAAACTTTTTGCAACAACCTAATTTAGACAGATTGATTCAACATGAAAATAAAACATGTTTTTAAAGTGTATAAGTGATAATATAAATGAGAGGACCAAAATCTATTACCTTGTAATGGTGTTCTTTCTTCAGAATTACAAGAAATGATCTGCAGTGAGATGTGCAGTGAGGAGGGCTGCTGGGGTCCCGGACCCTCCATGTGCTTCTCATGTAGGCATGCCAACCGTCATGGAAGCTGTGTGAATGTCTGCAATCTTCTTGATGGGTGAAGGGCATTTATTTGATTATATCAATGGTCAGAGATCTCCAAGATCATGCAATTCAATCACAATATATCATGGCTGCTTCATTTACTGCATTTAAGTTACTATAGCTGCATCATTCTGTATGTGCAGTTCTTCGCTAGCTAGTTAAACAAGGACCGCGGTAAAGGTGACGTGCAGGTAGCGATTCAGATTTCTATCGGCTATAACTCCGTATTGCGGTCACATACATCCGTGTACAGTTTTTGTTTTGTCTGTCCATGGCTTGTATACCATGAGAAAGGTGAAAAAGTGAAAGAAAGGGTAAAATAAATATGATTTTTTGTGAACACTTTTGGGTCAGCTTTAATTTCACTTCATGGCCAGTTCTGAAATTTATATGAATTAATGCTCAGTATTTGCACTAAATGTTGAAGTACTGTATTATGACATATGAAATCATGAGTAAATTGTAAAAGTCATTAAAAATTGTGTTTTTGAAAGTTTTCACAAATTGAGTACTGTGTAATCAAACAAAGTTTCATGGTTTTATAATGTCGTTTGTTGTAAAAATTAAAAGTAAAAATTGCATTTATTTTACACTTTGTTTGACTTTCCTTTCTCATGGTATACAAGGCACAGTCAGACAAAATAAGAATTTAAATTTTTCACAAATCAGCCTGTTTGGTTTGAACCTGGTTTCATTCATCTCAATGTTCAACTTTTAAGCTTTAGAAAATGAAACACTGGTGTGTAGTATTGCCAGATTACTGTATGGAAGATGACATCACCTGAATTCACAAATCAGGAAAAGCAAAAGGCACCAGTATGTACAAATGTAAGTGACCACAGTACAGAGTTATAGCTGATAGAAATCTGAATTGCTACCATAATGTGCTACCATTGTGACTTTTATAAGTACAGGCACCTAATAAAACAGTAAGTAGAATATTTGAATAGGCTTAAAGATGTATATCAAAAATGCTCCCAACAGAAACATAAGCAGAAGATATGCACAACCTAAATTGCTGTATGAGGGGAAAAAAGATAAAGGTACAGTTCTAGAATGGTATAATGCACACGAGGTAAACAGATTTACCATGAAAAACACATGAAACAGGCACAGAGGTGCTATAGGATATGTATCAATGGGTAGCACCAGAGCCATGTAGAGAAGACAGTTGCAGAAATGGTAGTTTCGCATTGCCAGACTCTAGGGTGAGTCTGGTGCTTTTCACCACTTAGTGGTGTAAAGAACCGCCTACTACTACAGGAAATGAAATTTGACAGGCAAAAGGAAGCAAATGTGTCTAAGTTGGCTATACTGAGCAGCGGGGTTTGGACCCAGAAGTAAAGTTTCACAGGATAAATACATCCCAAATTAACAAGCAGATACCAGAGCCAGTACAAAATGATACACGGAAGTGAATGTATGTGGACGTACAGAGAGCCAGTCAGAATGCAATGGCAGAACCCTGACACTGACACAGACACAGACACTAGTGCACTGAAACACATCAGCCTGTGTATGTTGTTACTTATAAGTGCTTTTAAAAAAGGAAAAATTGCCAAAAGGAGGAGCCAAACTTTGTTTGAATGTGTAGAAATCTGCTATTAAAAACAGTACATTAAAATATCACATCCAGCAGGACATATTAAATCACATGAATTTTGCACACATCGAAATATTTTACCATTTACCTTGCAATTATTACCACTCTATATATAAACACAATTCCATATAATGACAAAAACAATTTTTCCCTAACTGTTCTGTAAATTTAGCTTAGCTTGTATTGCAAAATAAATCCTCATTTCATCTTCTACAGTCACGCAGAGCATTAACAAATACTCCCACAACCAAACATGCTAGAATAATTTTTCTCTAATTCCCCACTGGAATAAATCATTAAATGACATTAAGAAAAGATTTCCAGGCTGTTTGTTGTTAATAATGTGCTGCTATAGCCTAAATAACTGTTAACATTCCCCAAATATACTAATATAGTGGAGAAATCTGTTAACATTGGATATAGATGTGCTGATGATATAAAATGTCATTCTTTAAAGGTCAAACTTTCACACACTCACAACAATACCCTCGCGTCTGTTATGCTGTAACTCTACTGCACGGCTGGTGTCTGTGACTAACATCTGGGAAATATTGAGAGGCTCCAGGATCTGCCATTGATGTAAAAAAAATGTTCATTGGACTGAAGGGAGTCGACACAACTCTCTCTCTCTTTACATGGCTCTGGGTAGAACAACTTGTTAGAACACCTGTTTAGCATTTGCAGAGAGTGGGCAGTCAACACTCAGCTTTACATTAATGAAGTAAATAAACAGTTTCATTTTATGTTATTGGAGGATACAGGGACATATATAGCTTTGCTATCTTTTAGTAGCTTTGTTATCTTTTAATATGTACATATTATAGACACACACAGGTGCATCTCAAATTAGAATATCATCAAAAAATTATTTTCAGTAATTCAATCAAAAAAGGGAAACAAATTATATTGAGGCATTAAACTGAGTGATCTATTTCAAGCATTTATTTCTTTTAATGTCAATTATTATGGCTTACAGCCAATGAAAACTCAAAGGTCATTATCTCAGAAAATGATGGGACAACCACAGCCTTGAAAGGATTGTCAATAAATATTCGAGGAAATTCACAAGTTGTGGACTGCTGCTTGAGTCAGGGCTTTAAGAGCCACCACATACAGACGTATCCAGGACATGGGCCACAACTGTTGCATTCCTTGTGTCAAGCCACTCATGACCCAGAGACAATGCCAGAAGCATCTTAGCCAAGCCAAGGAGAAAAAGGACTGGGCTGTTGCTCAGTGTCCAAAGTCTTGTTATCAGATGAAAGTAAATTTTGCATTTCATTTGAAAATCAAGGTCCCAGAGTCTGGAGGAAGAGTGGAGAGGCACACAATCCAAGCTGCTTGAGTCTAGTGTGAAGTTTCCACAATCAGTGAGGGTTTGGGGAGCAGTGTCATCTGCTGTATTATATCCACTGTGTTATATCAAGTCCATAGTCAGCCATCTACCAGGAAATTTTAGAGCACTTCATGCTTCCTTCTGCTGACAAGCTATATGGCTGCGGGGGTATTGTCAAGAGGAAGATGTGCCACAGGCAGATCGCCTCCATGCCATGCCACATTAATGGAGTAATTCATGCAAAAGGAGCCACAACCAAGTATTGAGTGCATCTACTGTACACACATTTAATTACGCCAACATTTCAGTTTTTCTGAGATAATGACTTTTGGGTTTTCACTGGCTGTAAGCACACACACACACACACACAAAAAAAAAAACAGATTCCAAAAAAGTTGGGACACTAAACAAATTGTGAATAAAAACATTCCTGTTTGCGGTGCAGTGACGTTTAAGGGCCCGGAGATCACGAGCATCCAGTAGAGGTTTACGGCCTTGACCCTTATGCACAGCAATTGTTCCAGATTCTCTGAATGTTTTGATGATGTTATGCACGGTTGATGATGATAACTTAAAAGTCTTTGTTATTTTACGCTGGGTAACCCCATTCTGGTATTGCTGCACTATCTTTCTGCACAACAATGGTGGAATTGGTGATCCTCTTACATTCTTGGCTTCAGAGAGACACTGACACTCTGAGAAGCTCTTTTTTACCCAATCATGTTGTCAATTGACCTAATTAGTGTTAATTGGTCTTCCAGCTGTTTGTTATATGCTCAATTTCCTTTTTCCAGCCACTTATTACTACTTGTCCCAACTTTTGGGATTTGTTGACAGTGTGAAATTTTGAATCAACATATTTTTCCTTTAAAATGTTACATTTACTCAGATTAAATTTTTGATCTGTCATCTATGTTCTATTACGAATAAAATATTGACATTTGCCATCTCCACATCATTGCATTTAGTTTTTATTCACAATTTGTTTAGTGTCCCAACTTTTTTGGAATCCATTTTGTATATACTGGCTTAACTTTCAATGGAAGACAGTGTGAAAAGATTTAATTTAATTTTTTACTTTTTTGTATTGGTCCATTTATCATGAAGCTTTCACACAATGTGTAACATAAAATACCATATGTTTACGGATACCGTATTGTCACAAAATGTAAAAATGTTTTGCCTTATTTTTACTACTTGCTGTTTTTCTTACTGCCCTGGGAAGCACTGGCGTCCCCTCCAGGGTGTATTCCTGCCTAGCGCCCAATGATTCCGGGTAGGCTCCCTGAACTGGATAAGCACCACAACCCTGAACTGGATAAGTGGTTACAGATAATGAATGAATGAATGAATGAATGTTTTTCTTACTTATGTTTTGGGCTTATTTATTTAGAATACCTCGGGAGTACATGTCCAGCCACATGTGTTTAGAGTGTGACAAAGAGTGCAAGATTCTAAATGGGACCAAAAGCTGTCATGGACCAGTATGTCACATTCAAATTTTTGTTTTTCAATTTTATTATTTGCTCTGCAATATTTTAAAGCATTTATCTTTACAGAATTCGTCTTTAATGTTTGTTAAAAGGTATGCTAAGTTTATAATTCATGGATACGTGAATGATAATCAGTTATATGTAAACAAATGTCTGGCTGTAAAATTTCAGTTGTATACCTGTCACGGCTGTAGGGAGACAATGAGGTGGACATATGTGCAAGGAATGTTTATTTACAAAAACAAAAGCAAGCACAATAAAACAACTCAATAAGAAAACAAACGAGCAAGCCACAAACTAGAAACAACCGAAGAGCACTAGGTCAGGAACAAACAAGAAATAGCTGTGAACTGATGTAGACATGTGCAAAAACATAACAGAAACAAAACACATATCTACACACATGACCAAGGCAGCACTGAAACAAAGGGGCTATATATACACACAGGAGCATAAACAAGGAACAGCTGAAAAGGAAAATGAGGGGGCAGGATTACAAAGGAGACATAGGTCTAAACACTGATGACAAGACGAGGCTAGGGTAGAGACAAGGGAGGAGACTGGAACAAGGCAAATAAAAAAAAACGTGGGAAACATTAAACATGACAGGAGAACAGGGCAAAAGCATGACATTATCACTATAGATGAAGTAAATATATGTAATTTAAATACTTTAAAATCAACACTTTTTAAATAAAGATATTTAATTGGATTATCTGCAGAGTGTTTACTGCCTTCAATTGAATTATATTCAATAACATTTTATTTATAAACTGTTTTTACAAATCAGCTTTACAGAAATCATATTGCCTTCCTCTTGGTATTGATATGTTTCCCTTGTTCCCCCTTTTTTTAGGGTGCTGATAATTGTGTTGATTGTGCACATTTTAAAGATGGTTCTCATTGTGTTCTCCAATGTGCCCATGGTATACCTGACATGAACAATAAACTCATTTGGACTTACTCTGACAAGAACAGAGTGTGTCAGCCATGTCATCCTAACTGCACCCAAGGGTTAGTCATAGCTACAGACTGGAGAGGAATTAGTGCCAAATTAAAAAGTAATCACCTCAATAGGACAATGTGAAATACAATACACACGTGATTGCTAATGACTAATATGAATAAATTAATATGAAGAATATGTGCCAAAATTAAAAGCAAAACCGCTATTAAATTGTACTTGACCTCTTTATTGAAAAATAATACACAAGGACTTGCATTTTTAAAATTACATGCTGAATTAGTGTCAGAATTGAATACAATTACCTCGAAATGTATTCAGTACACAACCATATTGCTTTACATTATGAAGTACTTCAAAAATAAATGTCTTATTGAAATGCAATACTTATAAACACAGACATGCGGAAAACATACCGTAATTAAAACAAATCTTCATTACATTGATTTAATATCGCTCTGTCCTTTACCAGAAAAAAAAAATATGTGTTGATTTCCATTTAAAGAATAAAATGCTGAATTTGTGTCAGAATTGGACACAAACCACCAAAAAGTGCAATCAGCTCAACTGTTTTGTGTTCCACTATGTGGTGCTGTGAATGTTCCAAAAGCAAAATACAAAGCAGTGATTGCATTTCAGCCGAGAGCAGTAATGTACAGGGTGGGCCATTTATATGGATACACCTTAATAAAATGGGAACAGTTGGTGATTAACTTCCTGTTTGTGGCACATTAGTATATGGGAGGGGGAACAATTTTCAAGATGGGTGGTGACCATGGTGGCCATTTTGAAGTCGGACATTTTTTTTATCCTACTTTTGGGAAAATGGTCATGTTACACATCAAACTTATTGGGAATTTCACAAGAAAAGCAATGGTGTGCTTGGTTTTAACGTAACTTTTACATTATGAAATTCTTTCATGAGTTATTTACAATTTTCTCTTTGTTTACAGCCATTGACATGTCGCAGAGGTTAACACGTGAGGAGCGGATAGAAATTGTGTTGAAGTCTGGTGAACGCAGTAACCGAGTCATTGCAGTAGATTTCAATGCAAGACACCGTACGAGACTACCCTTCTCCCATGCTACAGTAAGCAAACTGCTTGCCAAGTTTTGTGAAACTGGTTCAGTGTTTTTGCCAAAATGTGGACCCATGAAAACTGTCACTATTGAAGAAACATCAGTGGCTGTCCTAGCTTCGTTGACCAAGACCCCACAGCCTAGCACTCTCCGCATGTCATTGGAGAGTGGCATCAGTCGAACATCCCTTCGGCAGATATCAGCTACTCACAAATGGCACCCTTACAAACTCCAGCTGCTGTAGCATCTCAACGAGGATGACCCAGATCAGCGCACTGAATTTGCAGAATGGGCAAAACAAAAATTGGAACAGGACCCTCAGTATACGCAGAAGATTTTGTTCAGTGATGAGGCAAACTTTTATGTGAATGGTGAAGTTAGCAAACAAAACCACCACTATTGGTCTGACACTAACCCACATTGGATAGATCCCTCCAAGACTGTTGGAACAAAAAATTGATGGTATCTAAATTGATGGAAACCTCAAGGCCATTGGATATGCGAAATTGCTACATGATGATGTGTTTCCTCTTTATGCACTGAAGCTGGCACGTTCCCTGAGTTTTTCCAGCAAGATGGTGCACCACCACATTATGGGTGTCAGGTCCGAGCATTCCTAGATGAACAGTTTCCTGGAAAGTGGATTGGTCAACCCACAGTCTCCCGATCTGACCCCCTTAGACATTTATCTTTGGGGTCATCTGAAGGCAATTGTCTATGCTGTGAAGATAATCCGAAGAAAATACGGATACTGGAAGCCTGTGCTAGCATTTCTCCTGCGGTGTTGCTATCAGTGTGTGAGTGGGAGAAGAGGGTTGCATTAACAATCCAACACAATGGGCAGCAGTTTGAACACATTTTATAAGTGGTCAGGAACTTGTAAATAACTCATGAAAGAATAAATTTATGTTAAAACAAAGACACCATTGTTTTTCTTGTGAAATTCCCAATAAGCTTGAGGTGTCACCATTGAAAAAACAAAAGTTGGATCCAAAATGGCCACCATGGTCACAACCCATCTTGAAAAGTTTTCCACCTCCCATATACTAATGTGCCACAAACAGGCAGTTAATATCACCAACCATTCCTATTTTATTAAGGTGTATCCATATAAATGGCCCACCCTGTATTCGTCACACAACTGAAAAGCAATCACGATTGAATCACAGTTCTCTACCGATCTCTGTTTAGGAGTTGTGGAGTATCCGCCCTTCCATCCGGCTAAGGGAGAGCAGTGTGTGTCAAACAAATAATCTGTCACAACAGTTTCAAAGCACTCCACCTCTGAATGCAACTCGCTGGAATGTGTGTTTTTGCGGAACAGTCAGAAATGAGTGTATCTGCGAACGTGAACTCACTCATAGGGAACATTACCTCTGGCTGACTGGCCTGCCCAATGGTTATGTTCTGGCTTCCATGAACCACAGTCTTTATTAAAGAACCCTTGAAGAACCATGCCCCAAATTCTGTAGAAGACTGTGATTGGATAGTGACTGCAATTTTCAACTGTAGCACGAATACAGCACTCAGCTGAAATGCATTCCCTGCTTTACATTTTGCTTTGACACATTCCACACAGTGGAATACAATACAGTGGAGCTGACTGCAGTTTTTGGTTGTTTGTGTTCACTTCTGACACAAATTCAGCATTTTATTATTTGAATGGAAATTGACACATATTTTCTGGTAAGAGACAGTGATATTAAATCAATGTAATTAATATTTGTTTTTCATTACGGCACGTTTTCTGCACATCTGTGTTTAAAAGTAATCTCACATATATTGCATTTCAATGAGACATTTTTTTTAAGTATTTCATGATGTAAAGCAATTCAGTTGTGTACTGATTACATTTCAAGGTGACTATATTAAATTCTGACACTCATGTAATTTTAGCATGTAATTTTAAAAATGCAAGTCCTTGTGCATTATTTTTCAGAAAAGAGGTCAAGCAACTTGAAAACAATGTACAAGCAGTTTTGCTTTTAATTTTGGTATGTATTCTTCATGTTGGTTTGGAAAAGCAAAGACGTGTGGGGATCGCATTTCACATTTTCCTATTGCAGTGTCCTATTCCTCTCCATAGTTTTGTTTTTTTTATTATTACTCCGTTATTTCTTACATGCTGTTATAAATGGTTAATTTACAAAAGCACACTATTTGTTTTTTTCTTTAGATGTAGTGGACCTGGATTGGAGGGATGTGAATTAAAAAGGTGGGTAAACTTTCACGTCTAGCTATGGATGTAAGTTACATATTTACTAATACAGATACATAAACATTTATAAGGTAGAAATCTGAAATAAATCTAGAGATAAATGGCATTTATTATTTTAGTGTATTCTCACAATGCCAGACTCTCTATGAAGAGTCTGGTGCCTTCCGTAATTTAACGTCACCAAAAACCACCGAAACAACCTACTACTTCAGGAAAAGAAATTTGACTGACATGCACACCACATGTCTGTTATTTTGGTATGCTGTGTAGAAGCAGGCAGTCTTTATGATCAGGTCAAACCAGTAAGAGCCCGTACAAAACTATACATGAGAGGCAAACAGAATGCAACTGACAGAATCCTGACAGTGAGGCTAGGTTAGTGCACTGAAAGTATCAGACTCTCTGTCAACTTGTGGGTGGAGCATCGGTGGCTGAATTTAATTTTAGTGTAGAAAAATGCAGGAATTTTTTGCAAAATGCAAAAGTGCATTTTGTAGTTCTACAGTTACAGACTGTGATGTACCACTCTAACAACAGCATTTACAATGTGTTATGGCAGCAGGAGTGGATCAGACATAAAAGTGCTGCTGGAGTATTTAAACACTCTGCCCTCTCACTGGCCACTGTATAAGACATACCTACCATGTTAACCTACCTTGCATCAGTCAGATAATTAACTCCTCAATTTCTGCAATTAGTGTTAGTTTTCCTTTTTTGTTCATTAGTAAATTCTGTAAATACAAAAACTCCTATATGAAAATTGGAGAGTAAATGCACCAAGGGTGTAGATACAAGTCATTTTAATAATGTGGCTTATTGTGGTTAACATGAACCCGGTTTCTAGAAATGTTGGGATTTATTTATTTGTTGTAACATGCAGTTAAAATGGGAATATTTGATTTGTCAAATCAAATCAAATCAAATGTATTTTTATTAGTTGGCAAATAAAAGCTGAGAAGTTTTAATTAAAAAGATTGACTGCACCTGTACCTGCTGGATGTTAATATATTTGGTATTTATAGGGGCACATTTGAAAAGCAGCATTTTTGCTTTTTTATTTTTTCTTGTCCACATTAGCAAAAGCAGGTCTTGCTCCAGGGCCTAATGATGTGCCATATTGGGTGTACAAATATGCACTTCAGGTCACAAAGCTTTTGTGGAGGATGATGTTTGTAGTTTAGAAGAAAGAGATAATTCCAAAGTGGAGTGGAGAAAGGCAGGATGTATCCTTATACCAAATGAAAATTATGCTGTGGGTATAGAACAGTAAGATTTTATGTGGTGTTATTGCATAGAGACTGGCTGCATACTTCAAAGCAAATAAATTCATAGATACATCAGTACAAAAGGCAAGGGTTTCTGCCTTTGCTGATTTTTTGGAACATAGCTGTAACATGCTTAGTTTTGTGTTCTGTTTTGTATTGTTTCTTGTTTGTGCTCCCCTTTTCATGTGGCTGTTCCCCCTGTCTTGTTTCTGCTTCTTGCTTGTTCCCTGGTGATGTGATACCCTTCCCTTGTGTTTCTAGTGTCACGTGTCTTAATTAGTATAAATTGGCATGGTATGGAAGAGGCGTGCTGGAGCTACCGCTCAAATTTTAGTTGAGGAATTTAATTGTTCAAAGGTGAGTTGTTAGATGATTTTATTAGGATCTAAGGATGCAGTGGTAAATGCAGCAGTGCAAGTCACAAAAGCAGGAAGTAATGAAATGCATTAGTAGCAATGCATGTAGCTAGAAGCTCATTAGGGCATGTGATCAGCCAAGTGCAATGTTGAAGAGCAGGCCTTGGGTCAGGTGTTTTGGTGTATAAAGCGTTTGGTAAGGCCACATTGTCAGAAAGAAGGTGAATGATGAATAGTTTTCCCAAGCAGGAAGAGGAGACAGCAGTGTCACAGGCAAAATAAGGCCAGTGGCTTCACTGGGAGAATCTAGAGAATCAGAGAATCACTTGGGAAGAGTTGTGTGCAATGGAGTCGGGTCGTATTAAGGTTTTGCTTAGAGCATCTTATGACATCCTACCAAATCCACAAAATCTTGGACAGTGGATAGGCAAAGACCCTATCTGTAGTTTATGTACAGGGTGTAGAAGTTAGTTAATTAATTATTCATTCATTCATTCATTATCTGTAACCGCTTATCCAGTTCAGGGTTGCCGTGGGTCCAGAGCCTTCCTGGAATCATTGGGCACAAGGCAGGTGTAGTGTAGTAAGGTACACCACAAATACATATACATATAATTTTTATAATTTGTTTTATAGCCTTGACCTTATTCAAACTCCTCCAATCTCTGATATTTGACTTGATGAAATTAATTAAGATTTATAATTGGCTTAAGCAGTTAAAACATTAATAATTAGTTTGAGAATGAATAATAATCATGCTAAATGAGTCCGTCAGGATTTTCAGGAAATTAATAAACAAATTGCAAACACTGTGATTTCCAAGAATGAGAGTTTTATTAATAAAGAGAAATATTTAATTAACATAGCACAACCTTGTAATCTCACGGTGTCCGGCAGGGGGAACTGATTCGAGCTTAAAGGTGAGCTAGGCGCTTCTGACTTGTGACTAAAGTTACTAGCTAAGGTTTAATTAATACAAAATTTATCAAGAACTCAATTCGGTTTTTCAGCTCTGGAAATGCATAAGTTTAGCTTACTTTTCGTCGATTTTCACCACTCGTTTGGATGCAGAGGCTCTTTGAAGTCCTGGGAGTGGAGGCGTCTCACTTAGTCTCGCGGTTCTTACCGCAGAAGCATCCAGGCTGAGTTAGCGTGGAGGTCTTTCTTCGTTGATTGAGTTATCTCGGGCGTACCCGAAGTGTGATGACGCCGGCGGCAGGATCCTCTCTTCGGCCTTCAGTCCGGAGTGGGAGAGTCCAAAATATGGACGTCTTAGACGAAGGTTCGCTGGTTGCTGCAGCTCCAGAACTGAAAACCGCTTCAATAAATTCACTTATTCTAAGACTTTATGGTGTCTCGGCAGTGTTTCCTTACTCTGGCCACGAATAAGTTCACCTGCTTCGATCAGTCGTGAGATTAAACTTAGATTGGGTTATAAGACATAAACACGATTAAAAGAAAAGAAGATATTCAAATTACTCGACGTATTAATAAAACTTCATACTCTTCGCTAATTTCGAGACGTCTCTCGTAAGCTTTTTCTGAAGTCTCTGAGGTTTTCCTTTGTTTCGTTGTGGTCGGCGTCCTCTCTTTTCCGCTTTCTTTCGTGGTTCGTTACTTCTGTCGAGCTCTCGAGACTGAATTCTCGTAACTCTGTTGAACTTCGAACTGAATTTGCGTTAGGCTGTTCTCTGTTTTCAAGTCTGGCGCGGTCACGCCTTAACGGGAGGAGTCCTCTTTCTGATTGGACACAAATTCAGTCTCACGTGACTCTCGCTAGGGGGAGAGAGTCGAAGGGGGTTTGAATCATTGATTCACACATAAAGAATATGAATTTCTCGTATCAAAATTCTTATACCCGTTATCAACATATAACAATGAGTACATTGGACTATTAACATCAGACAGTTACATAAGGTTTCATCTTTACGTCCCATTTATGATGCTATGCTGGGAAAGAATATTAATTCGTTTAGTCCTATTCAGAGGTAGGATTTCTCTTTATGATAGGAACAGTCCATAATATACAACATTTCATTAGGAGATAGGCATTCATCTGAGGGTACAGAAAGTGACATTAATATATAGGTTTAATACACAAATAATCAGAGTTTGATTATTTTCCGCTATTGTTTTCCAGCGACTCCGAGCGAGGCGTAGTTTCGCCAGTGTCCATTTGGTGTCGCTGTTGATCCATGCTTCGGCGGGTGATTCACGGGGGTTCACTCGAGGTCACTTTTGGTTAAAACATTTGTTGGCCCTGTTTAGTGGGCTCAAGATAAGGAGCCGTCATTTAGGTGCCATTGTCATAGACGGCCGTAAAAGCTCTCTTCTTTGTTTGAGGTTTCTGTCTCTTAAAAGTATCATAAAATCGGTTATCTCGAGTTCCTGAAGAGGTTAGGGGTGTCGGGGGATCCAGATGCCCTGGAGAGTGTTTGATCTTATGTGTGTGTGCGTGGTTGTAAAGTCCTTCAACCCCGCATGTACAAACAGTCCTCTGGAATGTGACTTGGTCGCAGAGGAAAGGTCCTATTCAGACTGGAGAAGTTTTAATTCAAAACTTTTCATTTCTTCATTTCAATCTGTCCAAATCTGTCTTCGGTATTCATATTTGTCCATACTCCACTACACAGGGATACACCCTGCAGGGGGCGCTAGTCCTTCACAGGGCAACACAGACACACACACATTCACTCACACCTACAGACACTTGAGTCGCTAATCCACCTACCAACGTGTGTTTTTGGACCGTGGGAGGAAACCGGAGCACCCGGAGGAAACCCACGCGGACACAGGGAGAACACACCAACTCCTCACAGACAGTCACCTGGAGTGGGAATCGAACCCACAACCTCCAGGCCCCTGGAGCTGTGTGACTGCGACACTACATGGTGCTGCTTTACATCTAACTTTATTCAAGTATGAGTTCCTGGACCTGGTTTTACATTTAACTCTCATGAACAAATTCAACACAAACAAACTATACTCGTATTGTCACGGATCACGGGGCGGACTGCCGGAGGCAGACGCACTTGCTAAAACACAGGTAGTTTAATATAACAAAACAAAGAAACAATACAAACACAAACTGACTTAAGGGCAAACACGAAATGAGGAAACAACAAGAGAAAGAATTTAAACAAAATGACTTGACACGGAGAAGGAAGGAATCAACACGACATGACTGGGAAATGAAACGACTAGACAAGACCAGGAAAGAGAAAACCAACAACATAGCAACTCGGAACATAGCAAAAAACACGACATGACTAGGGAACAAACAATACAAATGAACGACAACAGGAAGTGAGGGAAGGGGACTTAAATACACGAACAGACGAGACACACCTGAAACAGATAATGAGGGTGACAAACAAGGAGACGGAACAAAGGCAGGAAACAACAACAAACATAGCCATGTGCTCGCTCTCAGCACATGGCCGGAAAAAACAGACATGACGAGGACGTGACATAATATATAAAAGTTATTTATTTGGATAACAATAAGGTTCATACCAGGAAATTAGTTATTAAAGTTTCACAGACTGGTATAATTGGTAAATCAAAACCCTTATGACTTTCAATAATGTGTGATGAAATGGAATTAACATATATATATATATATATATATATATATATATATATATATATATATATATATATCATGAGTGTGGTAAAAGATAAATTATAATTAGTAACTAAAAGAGCTAAAATGTTTGAGAAAGAGCCTTACTGTACACAGCTTTTCACAGCCATCGGCTGCAAGCGAATGATCCAGGTCTAGGGAGGAGGTCCTGTGCAATTGGTCCTTTCTCTGATAGGAGGGACCTGAAGGATTACTTCTTGGGGTTGGTCTCTTCAAGCGTAGTGGTGGTTAAGAGTTGATTCCTCAAGCCTTGCAGACACCGGGATTTCTTGTCTTGGGCTGGCTTTGTTTGCTGACAATTACTGCGGCAGTTTCAGCTACTCGATGCGCTCTTCCTGAATGAATGCCAAGTGTCTGTTGCATTATAATATCTAATCTGTGGACTAATCAGTGGCAATCTACTTGCTTGGCCAAATCAAGTTTACCAGCCGTGGATAAATTCTTACCTTAAAGCCTTTTTGGAGCAATAAAGAAAACAAATGAATGAAGCAAAACACACAAAACAAATAATTTATAACTATCTTTCTGCAAAAGGCTCAATACTTAAAATAGAGTAAGTTCTAGGGCTGTTACGATCATGAAATTTTAACTGAGGATTATTTGTCATACAAGTAATTGTGATTAACGATTTAATTGTCTGTTTTTTTACACCCCCAGTATTTCAATAATCCTGTGTGCTTAATGATATCATAATAATGTACACACACTATTATGGTAAAGAACGTCAGTTTATTGAACAGTTTATTCATAAAGATATGTAAAGATATTTGCTCCTTGTCCTGTTTTTAATGAAAATTGTATGTTTGAAAACGAAATTTGTAAATTCTCAAAATAAGCAAAAAAATCAAATCAACTGTATTACAGCTTAAACATCTATTTACTGGCTTGGCATATTCTGGGCAAGGAATAATAAGGCTATGTTCACACACAGCAGGTAAAGAGGCCCAGTCATACATACAACGGATATGTTGTTCATGTGGCTGTGTGAACAGCTCAATTCCCATTGAATCTGTCTTTTTCACACCTTCGATTTGGGCCACCTTCGTATGATCCATGTCCATCTGTGGAAGTTAAACTGAAAGGCCAGGTTGGAATTCATATGACTTTTACGTCACTCTGGCTGCTGAGAATAATCTCCGGGCTACAGTCCAAACATTTTTTTTTTATTTTAATTTGAGGTGTTTAGGAGGTAGAAATGGCCAGGTGAAAGGATTTCTGTAAAAATACTGGGAAGCGAAAAACCTGTGAAACTCCTGAAACCAGGTTCTATCTTTAAATAAACAAGAGACGAAGCTGTTTAAATGTGGCGCCTGGAAATATTAAACTCCCTGACACACAGTGTCTGTGCTCGTCGTCTTCTCTTTTGAGACTTGTGTTCGAGACCTGGGAAATTTATGCTTAGAGTGAAAGAAAAATCAGTTCATGTTTTAATATTTTATAGAGTCTTTAATTAATACTCTGTTTGTAACGTAGAACTCATTTGGAATAAAGAAAAGGGAGGTTTTGTGACGTAGTGCTGGACATTTCCTTCTGGTCATTTCCTTCACAGCCACGCTGTGAGCATTGAGCACTGCGGCTGTGCCTTGTATGGGTTGCCCAATTGCTAGTAGATGTTGATGATGTGAATTTAGTTGATTTTTAATGCTAGGAATTTCATACTGCAATTCTTCTATTTGTCGACGGGCAGTATCTAGGTTAACGACATTAACAGCAGATGTTTCAAGACCCAGTAGAGACCCCAAGACAGCAGTTGCCATTAATAGTCCCCCTATTAACCACTTATTAGAGCCACTCAATTCAGACTGCATTTTGGTGAACTTCTACAGCTGGTGAAGCATGTGGGTTATGTCAGACTCTGCATGACTTATAGCTCCCATGATCCACCTGGCTCTATCTAGCCTGGTTTGTAGGACGGTTACTGGCCAATATATTCTACAGGCTTCTGCAGGATTCAACTCTACAAACACCCTTTAGGTATGTAGGCTACAATTAGTGATCAGCAATCCTGGTTGATCTTTTCATATGATTCCTGAGCTTGGCCCTGGTTCAATCATTTCTGAAAGTACAGTGGTCCCTAAGGAGCTGGTGATCAGGAGAATGAGCAGCCAGCCTATCCTAGCAGAAGGGATGCTCAGGATTAGCTTCGAAGAGTTATGGTCAGTCATCTGCATTACCCCTCTTTGGCTCTAAGGAACCATGAATACAGGTGAAGTGAGAGAGTCAGGGACATGAACAGGCAGGCCCTTGACGACCTTTAGAGATGCCCTGGTATAAAACAAGTCTTTTGGTTTTGATATAGAGCTACGATCTTGTGCAGAAATGTGACTCTTTGAAGGGTCAGACACGTCTGTGAGGGCTGGACTGACTGAAAATATGTTATACTTATTTTTAGAAGGTGTGACAATTACTAAAGCTCAAGGATATGTTGTAGCTAAAACATTTGTGTCAGGTGGGTTTGGAAAAAGGGTGGGAACATATGTCAAAGGGGTTCCTTCACAGGTACCTTTTTTGGCTTGGTCAGAGAGACCATAGTTTATTGAATCTTTTGTGAAAAATTTGTGGTGCTTATGAAGTATGGCACGTTCTTCCTTGTTCACTTAGCTTCTTTCACTACTTGTTCAACCTGAGTCATGAATTCAGAGTTGGACAGCTCATTTTGATCGGAAGAGAAAGAGGATTTTTGGGTGTCTTCCTTTGAAGAGTGTATGGAAAGGACCATGAAAGTCATTTGGTTATCATCGGCGAGGTAGGTGTGTCATCCAGAATTAATAAACTGGGCATAAAAATGGTCCTATAATAGGGATTAGTAACTCAGTCATGGATTCTAGTATTGATTAGCCAACCCAAATGGGAGGAATGAGGGATCGTTATTGACTGTGTGGAATTATTTTGCGTTCTAATTATGGCGGACTTGTCAAACCAGAGAATCATGACACTATTGTTGACGTGGTACTCTTGGATTTTTATGCCATTGGTGATGTAAAGAATGAGTGCGTCTCTGTCATTAGGGATGGTGAAAGTGCACAGGAACAAGTTTCACTGTTCAAGTATGGCACTAGTGTGCCAGGGTGAGACTACAATCTCTTGAATGGCCTCCATGGATTCATCATCCTCCTCTTCCTCTATGAACGGCATGTGAACTTACTAAATCAAAATCAAATCAAATTTATTTATATAGCGCTTTTCACAACTGATGTTGTCACAAAGCAGCTTCACAGAATTCCAGTAAGACAAGATTTGACATGAAATGTAAAGACAAATGTAAAACCCTCAAGTGAGCAAGCCAGGGTGGCAAAGAAAAACTCCCCCAGCTGAGGAAGAAACCTTGGGAGGAACCAAGGCTCACAAGGGGTGACCCATCCTCCTCTGGTCAATCTACTGGTGATGATAGTTAGTAGTCCATGAGAACTTCAGTGTAGGGACAGCTTCAAGGCACTTGGTGGTTGCTGGAGCGTGGGCAGCTGGTCTGAAGCGTGGAGGAGGATCTCGACAGTCATCCATCAGTGTCCAGACAGACAGGTGGGCAGTCGTTTACTCGGAAAGATGTAAAGGGATGGAATTAGTTTTGAACTGTTTTGTGTTTGTAAAGTAGAAAATATGAAAATTTCCAGAGTGTGGCTAATGACTCCGGCAGATCTGACTATGACAGCATTAACTAAAAGGAGAGAACCAGGAGGACACACAGACACGGGAGCATCCTGAAACACTGGCATCCCTCCGCTCCACCGTCAACAAACCTGAGTGATCGCGAGAAGCGGCGGGACGACAGCACCAGCGTCTCAGTATACTATAATTCCCTGTGTCCATGGACCCCCCGGATCTGCCGCCTTTATCTATGGGGGAGCATTAGCTACCAAATGATAAACTAAACAAATGAGTTTTTAGCCTACATTTGAAGATTGCGACTGTGTCTGAGTCCCGAACATTTTCTGGAAGATCATTCCAGAGTTGGGGGGCTTTATAAGAAAAGGCTCTTCCCCCAGCTGAGGCCTTCTGAATTCTGGGAACATTTAAAAATCCAGTATTCTGTGATCTGAGTGAACGTGGAGGCTCATAATAGGAAATTGTATCTTGAAGATATTCAGGAGCAAGCCCATGTAGAGCTTTATATGTTAATAACAAAATTTTGTAGTCAATGCGGAATTTAACAGGCAGCCAATGAAGTGATGATAAAACTGGGCTGATATGTTCAAATTTTCTAGTTTTAGTGAGGACCCTAGCTGCAGCATTTTGAACTAGTTGAAGTTTTCTTAAATTGCTGCTGGTGCATCCTGACAGTAGTGCGTTACAGTAGTCAAGCCTTGAAGTAATAAAGGCATGTACTAATGTTTCTGCGTCCTGGAGGGATAAGGCATTTCTAATCTTAGCAATATTGCGAAGATGTAAAAAAGCTGTCCTAGTGATACTACCTATGTGTTGATCAAATGATAAATCCGGGTCAATTATGACACCAAGATTTTTTGCTGCTGAACCAGGTTTAACTGGAAAGTTAGCTAGATTTAAAATTAAGTCTGATAATTTATTTCTTGTCACTTTTGGACCCAAAAGCAGGACCTCTGTTTTGTTGCTGTTTAGAAGGAGGAAGTTACGCAACATCCAGCCTTTCACGTCTTTTACACAGTCCTCTATTTTCTTTAATCTGTGTTTGTCATCGGGCTTGGCTGAAATATACAATTGTGTGTCGTCTGCGTAACAGTGAAAGTTAATGTCATGGTTTCTTATAACTGTGCCTAGCGGTAAAATGTATAATGTAAATAATAATGGTCCTAAAATAGAGCCTTGTGGAATTCCAAATCTTACTTTAGAATAATTTGAATTTAGATTGTTTACTTTTATGAATTGATAACGTTCCGTTAAGTAAGATTTGAACCATAATAGGGCTGTCCCTGTGATTCCAACCATGTTTTCTAACCTTTCTATGAGAATATTGTGGTCTATTGTATCGAAGGCTGCGCTTAGGTCAAGAGTTTGGCTAGAGTTTGTTGTCTAATATTCTCAATTTTATTATTAAAAAAGTCCATGAAATCTTTACTGGTGAGAGTTGCTGGAATTAGTTGTTCAGAACCTGCTTGATTTTTTGTAATTCTAGAAAACACACTAAACAGTGCTCTCGGATTATTTTTATTATGGGAGATCAGCGAGGCCAGATATGCTGAGCAAGCTTTAGTGAGGGCATTTCTATACTCTATAAGGCTGTCCTTCCAGGCAGAATGGAACACTTCAAGCTTGGTTGATCGCCATTTCCGCTCTAGTTTTCGTAATGTTTGTTTTAAAGTACGGGTCTTATCGTTATACCATGGTGCGAGCTTTTTCTGTCTTATACTTTTATGTTTAAGTGGTGCTACCTTTTCTAAAGTAGATCGACAGGTATTTTCTAGGTAATCAGTTAGTACATCTAGGTCCATTGGGTCTGATGGAGTTGGAACTGGGGTCGATAGTTCTGGTAGGTTTTCTATAAATTGTAGGGCGGTAGATGGTTTTATTATACGCCTTGTAGAATAGCGAGGGTTCTTACATATATTATGGATAAAACGTAGCTCATATGAAATTAAGTAATGATCGGAGATTGCTGAGGATTGCGGTAAGATATTAATTTTGTCAATGTTAAGACCTAGTGTCAGAACTAAGTCTAAAGTGTGGCTGCAGTAGTGTGTAGGCCCTGTTACATTTTGAGTAATACCAATAGAGTCTAAGATTGAGGTAAATGCCTTTTTTAGTGGGTCACTTTCCTTCTCAAAATGGATATTGAAATCTCCTACAATTATAACTTTATGATTGCACACCGCTAGGTTTGTAGCAAATTCGCTGAATTCTTTCAGAAATTCTAAGTAAGGCCCTGGTGGTCTGTAAATGTTGCATAATAAAAATGCGTCCTTTTTTGTGACCGGATTTGTAATAATAGTGGAGAGAACCTCAAAAGAATAGAAGGTGTCACATTGTTTAAGACTAATTTCTAGGGTATTTTGGTAAATTACACATACTCCACCTCCTTTGCCTGATATTCTTGGGCTATGTGCATAATTATAGCCTAGGGGGGTGACTTCATTTAGTGCTAAATATTCATTTGGTTTAACCCACGTTTCTGTGAGACAGAAAACATTGAATTTATGATCACTTATAATATCATTTACGATGAGTGCTTTTGAGTTTAGTGATCTTATGTTGAGTAACCCAAATTTTAGTTCTGAGGTGTTGCTGCTAGGTGTTGTGCATGATTTAATATTGATTAGGTTGCTGAAACAGGCTGATTTTGTTTTTCTACTTTTACATTTAGTTCGGGGGAAAGACACAGTCTCAATACAGTTGAACCTGGGTGACGTCTCAAGACAGTTCGCAGATGGTCGGTTTAGCCTGTCTGTCTGCGGCCTGGTCCCGGCTCTGGATTGTCAGCAGCTATCTACACTACTCTAACTAAAAGACTATGTGCTATACTGCAAGAAAGTAAGGCAGCACCCTCCCGCGTGGGGTGGATACCATCCCTACCTATAAGACCAGGCTTGCCCTCAAAACATAACCAATTGTCTATAAAGCCCACTTGATTTTCGGAAAACCACTTGGACATCCAGCAGTTTAACGCCCAAAGTCTGCTGTAAGCTTCGTCGCCACGCCGCATTGGTATGGGGCCAGAGCAGATTACGGCATCGGACATCGTCTGGGCCAGTTTAATCACCTCTCTAATATTACCCTTAGTTACCTCAGACTGCCGCAGACGAATATCATTGGCCCCTACATGAATGACTACCCTCGAATATCTCCTATTAGCTAACAGTCTAAGGTTGCCACTAATATCCGGCGCTCTGGCTCCCGATAAACAGCTAACTGTTACTGCCGGCGCCCCTAAAGGAGTAGCTAATTTCACGTGCCGAACAATAGAGTCTCCTATAACCAGAGCACTCTTAACAGGCTCCTCAGCGGGTGCTTTGCTGAGCGGGGCAAACCTGTTTGACACGCGAATCGGAGGAGCGTGGTGTCCCGGTGGGCTAGCTTTGGCCTCAGCGTTAGCATCAGCCTTAGCTTTCCGGCTATGACGCCGAGACGTCACCCATTCACCCCGCTGTGAGGGCTCTAACGCCGGAGTCGTGGGGGTGCTAACTCTCCCTAAGGCACCCGGAGTTGCTAACACTGAATCTCGCTGTTTATCCCTCAACAATAATAAGCTCCGGATGCGCACTTCTAGCTGGTCCACTTTATCCACCAGAGAGCTAACTAGCTGACACTTACTACAAATACAACTATATTTATCGCTAGAGGTGGAAAAGGGCGTTAAACTAAACATGCCACACTCTGAGCAGGCAAAACAGCCAGTAGTAGCCATGGAATTGCAGGTACTTACCGCTTTTAGTGAATTTTAGTAACTTACACCAAGAACGTTACTTCAGGGTCCGGTGGCAGTTTTAGTGCCTCTGTAATGAATATTCCTGCGGAGACAATCTAAAAGATAGATCTATGGATGATTAGTAGGTTATAAAAACATATAAATATAGAAATAACAATGGAAACGAGTAAACAGGAAAACGGGTACAGAAACAGCCAAACGGGTTGCCAGATCTCCCACACACCAGTTCTAACTTACTAATGATTCGGGACGAGCCTCAAGGTGGCAACACTGAGCTCCCTGGTGGAGGAGCATAGCAGAGACTCACGCACTTGGGCCCAAATTTTTAAATGCTTACAGTCGATCAGTAGTTTGAACCAATGGGCTACTTAAGCAGGGACATATAAAGCCGGGGTCACACAGGGTTTGTGTCTGCAAATTTTGACACGCGAATTCACGTCCCTGCGCAATAGTGCTACTGCTCTGTAGGGCAAAGATAAGGTAATTGAAGGTAATTTCAGTGATAATACGTTGATTATAAATGTATACATTTTTGAACATTTGCTTCAGCAGATACAGTTTTGGAACACTGATGCAAAAAAACAGTAAGCTAAGATTGTATAATGCACCGGAGGAAAAAAATGGGAAACTTCCTATGAAAAACACTTGAAAACAATAAATTGTGGGTCTGGGCATGCGCAGAGCTGCTGTAGGATAGTTATCAATAGGTAGCACAACATGTCAGAACACCTGTTTAGCTGTTACAGACAGCCTTATGCACTACCACTACAGCCAACACTCAGCTGCACATTAATGAAGTAAGTAATTTTATGTTATTGGAGGTGATGGGGACGTACACCATTTTTTTTTTTTTTTTAAGCAGCCTAAGTCTGGCATTTACGCTGGTAGATCTTTAGTTTGTTCAGATTTCAAAAGGTGATCTTGTACATAAAATGTTTGTGACCACTGCTCTATTTTTTCTGGCGTTTTAGAAATGGTGGTTTCGGGTTCCAAATGAACCGACGCATCAGGTTCTTTCTTTTTTCGTTTTTTTTCACAGAGTATTGCCAGCATTTGTCTGACCTCCTCTAACTCTGAAGAATTAGATTTGTTACTTTTGGCTTTGCCTTCTGTACTAAATTTCTTGTCCATAATCAGGCCTGGTTCGGTGATACTAGAAATCTGCACCACAAATTCTGTCTGTTCTTTGTGGGCTGTAGTGATCACAGTGTAGTGTGAGTCGGGGAGATCTTGGGCCTTCTCTTGGCCGATGGACCTGGGAATCACAAGTGGATTTTAGTGGCTCAGCATGTGTAGTGCCCTCTAATTATAAGGGCAAAGAATCAGCATTAACATTTAGAACATGGGGAGTATCAGACTATTTTAGGAAACCCCTAATGGCTAAGTCACAAAACTGTCTACTAGATAGTGTGTGTGGACAAGCGGAAACTCCTAAATGGTAAATTAGGATTAAAGTGATTTAAAATTTATATCTCCTTCCATTCCTGAGTCATTTCGTGGACCACAATACGCTTGCCTGAATCTGCTATAATATTGTAGGGGTGATTCCTGACATTGTTATTTTACACTTAAAGCAGCAGACAGTCCTGTCTGTGACAGGTGATTGGAGAATTCTTTCATATCGTGCTTTCACATACTCTGGTTGGTGTTCAATAAAACTGCTGACGTCTCAACTGAAGGTCCATTTAATTATTCATTCATTCATTATCTGTAACACTTCCTCTGACAAATTATGTTCTTGGAAACTAGTAGGCGGACTTTTATTTGCCATGTTTAGCAGTGATTTAACTGTTGTAATCTAGTCCAACTCAACCAGTATTAACCTTACTGATCCATTTGGAGTTTACCTGGTTACAAGGAGTACTATTGACACTAGACCAAACCCACTAAAGCAACTGTAAAGCTTGTGGTGTTTACCTTAGCACTCTATGCTTATTTAATGTGATTTTATTCCATTTGTGATCAGTGACACATTCTGCTGCAGTTAAACAGTAATTATAAGCGAGAGCCACATGACACATTGTAACTTTTCAGAAGACCTTTGGATACTCAAATATGTTATCATTTAGGCTATAAATGCTAACAGATATTTGATGTTTTCAAGAAATTGGCCATGTTTTGATCAAAATTATACCAAGCGCCTGTGTTTTGTTTTGTTTTTTTGAATGTACATGCTTCAAATTAGTTCTCACCTCAGATATCATTTCACAAATAGTTAGATTTGAGTGTCTGGCAGTAGAAAATATTGGCATTTTGAGGATAATTTATTACATGGCTTATTGCTGTGAAAAAAACATAAGTAGCATCAGACGTACTTACTTTATTTGATATTGTCTTCTATATGATCCATGACTGATAAAGCCCCAACAGTCATAGTCACAGTTGGCCCAGCCCGAGTATTTTGTTCAGGGACAGTATAGCCAATGTCCCAACTAATAAAACTGTTTTAGTAATCTGGTTTATTACCAGCAGTTTATAATAGTATTTATTATTATTACTATAAAGAGTCTTTCCATTAAATTATGAGATAAATAGTGCTTTATTTAGAATTCACACAGTGCAAAACTATGTACAAAAGCATAAACTTGAAAACTAAATAAATAACCGTGCAAAACTATGTACAAAAGTATAAACTTGAAAACTAAATAAATAACAGTGCAAAACTATGTATGAAAGTATAAACTTGAAAACTAAATAAATAACAGTGCAAAAACTATGTACGAAAGTATAAACTTGAAAACTAAATAAATAACAGTGCAAAACTATGTACAAAATTATGAACTTGAAATCTAAATATCAGTGCGAAACTATGTACAAAAGTATAAACTTGAAAACTAAATAAATAACAGTGCAAAATTATTTACGACAATATAAACTTGAAAACTAAATAAATAACTGGTAAAACTTGATACTGGTCAAAAAAATGATACAAAATGATAAAATAGTAAAATGTAAAAATATTCTTTACTAATAAAATGTATACAACAATGAAAACTACAAACTTTCAGAACCAAGTTCAGATATGATTTGCCTTTTCCTGCACTGTAAACCCTAATAAGTTAAGTTTACTCAAATAATTTGAGGTAATTCGTTGCCTCAAATGAATTAAGTTTTCGAAACTTGGTTATTTCAGTAAGTTGTAATAGTGCATTGAGTTCAACTAACACATGTCTTCAAGTTCAATAGACAATCCAAAGTACCTGACACTCAATATGTTGTGTACTTTTAACTTAACTTTTTAAGTTAATATAACTTCTGCACAGCTGATTAAATTAGCTCAGTTAAGTTAACTGCAATGATTATAAAAAGTTATTGTCACTCATCAAGATAAGCACATTGAATGAATTTTATACCCAACATTTTTTAAATTACGGTTTCACTAATTACAACTGGAATAAATCCAAATAAACATAATTACAAACAATAATGGTATCAAATTATACTTTAATTAAAATGAGCGGCAGTTTCACACAACAGTTTGAAAAAAAGTGACAAAACTTTGACAATACTTCACAAAGCTCCATGCAGTGCGAATGTACACCTCGGAAACATTTGTTTTACTGCACACTTCATTTAAAACTTCACAGTGAAGAACACTGAAACAAATGAATTTTGGTACAAACAAAACATAACCCACAAGATAATTTGGTACAGATTAAAGGCACTGTACCATTTAACTGGCATTCCATCTGTGCATAAAATCTTTAAAATAAGACAGTGCTGATACAGAACCACACGTTTTTTGTTTTTTTTTTAAACCAAGTCTCTCAGACAAAAACTTTCAATATTAAGGAAGTGTTTGCAAAGAAATTACAAAGATTTTTCCATGAATTACTCCCTGTGTTAAACTGTTAAACAATGTAACAAGTAATTACAATGGCTGATAAAGCTTCTTGTTGACTCATAAAGAAATGAAAGCTTTTTGTTTTAGTGCATGAACTAATGCAAACAATTCAAGAAGAGAGAGGAAAGAAAAAACAAATACACCACCAAGTTGACAATGTTCATTTTGTAACTGCCCAGTAAAAACATTGAATCTCAAAATGCCAAGGTGTTAACCTTGAATGGAAATTAGAATAACAAGTTATATTCCAACTGTTGACCATTTCTACTTGTCCTTTCATCCTCAATTACTTACAGTGTGATCTACTATGTTTAAATTATGCAAAAATAAAAATATTTATTTTCCATGTTACAGCAGTGATGTATTATAACCTATTTACTATTTTCAAAGATTAGCCGTTTCTTAATACCCAAAATAAAGACAACTCACTAGCTGGATTATCAGTAATGAAAAATCTGCTGACCAAAAACTAACCAATCAACTGCTTTAGAGAAGGAGCTGATTTAACAGAGACTGCAATTTTGGTTTTAGTTTATTGTGGCCTAAACCTAATATCACCCGCTGGATGAATTCAAATGTGTAGCTCATACACTTTGGGTAGTCAAGGTGTAATGCGTAAGTGAGCCCAAACAAAAGGCACATAGCTTGTGGGAGGTCATGAAGATTGTCCATCACAACTTTACCCTCAAGGATGATCCCCACAGACAATGGATTCAAGCACAGGGAGTGAGGATGATGCCCTCCTTCATCACGCTCCACAATGAGGATCCCAGTAGCAATACTGCTGAACATCTGCTCATCATCAGCATCCTTAAAAACATGTCAAAACATTACACGTCAGTCATTCAAACACACTGCATTATGTTACAAAAACAAATCTGAAAAAGTGGTGTTTTATGGAAAATGCAAATAAAAAGAAAGGTTTCTAAAATTCACTCTTCTATGTCATTGCAAACAGAATGGATATTTTTTTCTCCGGCCAACATCCATTCATGACATCCAGGCCTGCAGCATATTCCAAAAAAAGTTGACAGTGCAATTTATAACTTATACCCAAATGTATTGCCTGTTGCTCATAAACTTTATAACTGTGAAATTATAAATGGATCCTTGATTATTATTATTAGCATATAAATAGTGTTGTTTAACAGTAGGATGCCTGATAAAATATTTTATATCACAGAATGTTAGTAAACAAAAAAATTTCCTTTTAGCACTTCCTCTTGTATATAATTGCTTAAACATTCACTATATTTTCAGCTACAAAATAAGAATACACTATATTGCCAAAAGTATTTGCTCACCCATCTACATTCTACACTCCCTGCCCATTTTCTCAGTTCCACTTACCATATAGCTGCATGTTGTAGTTTTACAATTACAGACTGTAGTCCATCTGTTTCTCTACATACTTTGTTAGTCCCCTTTACTCTGTTCTCTAATGGTCAGGACCCCCACAGATCAGGTACTATTAGGGAGGTGGGTCATTCTTAGCACTGCAGTGGTGTGTTAGTGTGTGTTGTGCTGGTGCGAGTGGATCAGACACAGCAGTGCTGCTGGAGTTTTTAAACACCTCAGTGTCACTGCTGGAGTAAAAATAGTCCACCAACCAAAAATGTCCAGTCATCCTGTAGGCAGCATCCTGTGAGCACTGATGAAGGATTAGAGGATGACTAACACAAACTGTGCAACATTAGACGAGCTACTGTCTCTGACTTTACTTCTACAGGGTGGAGCAATAACTCCACTCACACCAGTACAACACACCACCATGTCAGTGTCACTGCAGTGCTGAGAATGACCCACCTCCCTAATAGTACCTGCCCTGTGGGGGTCCTGACCATTAGAGAACAGAGTAAATGGGACTAACAAAGTATGTAGAGAAACAGATGGACTACAGTCTGTAATTGTAAAACTACAACGTGCAGCTATATGGTAAGTGGAACATAGAAAATGGGCAATGAGTGTAGAGAGTAGATGGGTGAGCAAATACTTTTGGCAATATAGTGTATATAGCTTAACTTACAAAGCATGTCTTGAAGAAATCTTCTGGATTATCTCCAAGGATGACAGGGAGTCCTCTTAATGCTAGGGTTCGCAGGACTGTTGGCTCTGAGATCTTGATGGGAAAATAAAAACAGTAATAAATAGATATCAGTATATATCCCACTTGCTAAATCAGTTGTGAAACACATTTTGCCTTTCATCAATGCTCAGTTTCCTAATGCAGGACCAATACTGGCTTGCTGTTTTTGAATGGAGGAGATTTTTTTTGCACAATTATAAAAAGGAAATCTTCTTTACATTGTTTAAATAATTTAGGGCAAATGGGCAACTAGAAATGCTGCCAAACTACTTGGAAAAATTTTTATATTCATTTTTATTCAAATTATAGACCTTCTTTACCTTCTCCTTTAAAGATTCCATTTTAGAAATGCATGTTTTTCTTTGGCCATCAGCAGTACACATCATACGATAAGGGATTGAACAGTGACAAGTGTTTGACATGCATGCTAGCCAAATGATTAGTCTGTATCTGCACTTACAAAATGCATCTCTTACACAGATAGTAAGTTACTAAGTTATAGACTCCTAATAGTGGCTAATAAGCATACAACAAACTATAAAATAGAAAAGTTTACTTAAATAAGAAAAATACATACATAAACATTGGCTTGCTGTAAAAACCTTGACAGAATATGTCCAGTAAGTCCCCTCTTGGTCCTGAAAACCTCAAGGAGTCGACAGTTGTGTTGATCAAGACCTGCATAAAAGTTCTGCTTTAAATCAATCCCAGCAATTCTGGTGAATTCCATGTAAACCTTATAGAGAGAAGAGGAAAAAAATCAAAAATGTGTTCAAAAGACATCATTCCCTTTAAAATAATATTTGGTCACAAATTCATACCTGATTTTCTTGGAAAAGAGCAGGCCATCGTTCCACTAGTTGGCAAATTGCAGGTTTCTTCTCCACCACTTCTTTTCGGCGAAGGGCAAAAGAGAGATCCATGTTTTGTTTTACAGTCATCACACTTGGAGTTCTTTTCCGCATTTCTTCAACCAAAACAATGCGGGCAGCTTCAAGGCTAGTTTGATCACGACCATCAGGGAAGTCTGGCAAGAAATTTATCTCACATTTTTTTGCCTTTTTTATATTCTTTCTTGACGGTTCTCCATCAGGTAAATTCATTCCACGTTTTCCACCATTGACTGCAACATCATGGCTTCCTGATTTCCGCCGTTTGGTCCTGTAGTTTCCCATCTTAAATTTGAGGCTGTTTTTCCATCCACTCCAACCATTGCGTGAACCTCTCTCTGTGAGACATGGGTGTTTCTTTACAAGTGCAGCAGCAACCTCATCATATTCTGCATCATCTGGATATGCTTTGAATGTGTACATTCTTTCAGCTATTCTCTCCAAGATTTCGTGCTTGAGCTCTTTAGTGACTTTCAGAAGAGTACCATCTTTGAGATGAGACAAGTTTCCCTGTCGAAGCCTATATTCTACATCGACGCTGAAAAGTGGGACATCAAACTCGTCTGGCCATTGACCTATTCTTTGAAGAGATGAAGAATTAGAAAGCATCTCAGTGTCAGCATTGCTGAGTGAATCACTCAGTTGCTCAATGGGTGCACCTATAGGCAGTATCTGTAGTGTAGGGATAACTTTCAGCGTAGGTTTTTCAGGAAGCTCTGATATGTCGGTCAGGTTGCACAACGAGTTATTGAAATCTGGATCCTCAAATTGTAGTGTGAAATTAAAATCAAATACCAGAGTTTCTTGAAGTTGGCATATTAACTCTTCAACTGAGGCTGGTTTTGCAGGCAAAATTACTTTCCTAATGTCAGCTTCTGAGACAATGACTCTCATGAGCAGTCTTGAATTTGTAGCCATCTAGTAGAAAAAAACATAAAAGTAATAGTAAATAAAAAGATTACCCTTTCAGCAAAAAATAAATCGCTTTGGTGTCACCATCAGTTTTCCTTTTACTCTGTAAGCTGACAGGGGAAAGACATCATTTAACTCTGATTTCCGAATAACACACAGAGGTGGGAAGCTATCATTGCACACTTCATACGATCGGAAATGTTCACTGTACCATGCCGTCATTGCTTTGCATACAAAAAGGATCTCTGTGTTGATGGCAACAATCTGTGTTACCTGTTTGAATTCAGGGAGCCCTGAACACGAACCAGCAGAGAGTATCATATCTGCACTGTATTTAATTCCATCAATAGAGACAGAATTTGCAACAAGAACTGAAGGGGTCTGTGGAGCTACTTCATCAAATGAGTTCTGTATATTCTCAGGATATGATGAGACCAATGCAGATCTAACCTTGTCCATCTCAATGCAGGGTCGGAAAAATGAGCTGGAATCCAAATGTAAAGCCAATATTTTTTGGTGTTTGGTGGCCAATGTAAGAGCAACATTTTTGTAATTTTGAGAGACACGAATTATCTTTTTTAATACCTTATGCTTGCCCTCAAAACGCATTGTCCACACATCTGAAAGAGGACCAAACACTCTAATCAGTTCAGGATAATGTTCCACAAAATGGTGTTTAGGTCGCAAGTGAAAATTGGGGAAAGTACTTTGCAGCACCTCTCTGTGCTCAGACAATTTACTTTCCAAAAAATTAACAGAATCCTCAGTGTGTCTTGGTGCCACAGACAGTTCCACAATATCTTTGAGAAGCATTAGAACTTCCCAGGCACTGTCTCCTTCAGGGACACTGTGACCAATGATAAGTGGTAGCAGCCTAAGTAGTGTCCAATTTTCATGGCCATTTCCACCAATTGTCCCTTTGCTAGAAAAGTTCTTAGCAATTTGCTGAGGTTGGTCAGTTTTGTCAGTGAATGAATATGCAAATAACTTGATTGCCTGGTTAAGGAAATCTAAAGTGAAATACTTCTTGGCAATGAAGTCTGAAATGCATAAACAAAGCTCAACAGGAACAATCCCTTCCAAAAGATCATGTAATATGTCAGGAGGGTAGCCATTGATGCAGTGAAAATGTTCCAAATTATCTGTCAGTGAGCATCCACCTTTCACACCATAGTGTTGACTCAAAGCAGGGTCTAGCCTCACCATTTCCACATGTTTATTGTGATTTTCTATAGTGCGAGGTTCAAAGTCTCTGGTACTCACCTCTCTGTTCTGGGCTTCACTTCTTGTTGCCATGCAGAACCTGCAGAATCGCTGTACTGTGAAGCTTTCTTGAAATCCTGCAAGAGAGTGAGCTCCTAAGTTATCAGCTGAAACATATAAAACTGTCCCCCTGACACTTTTCCCCAAATTCTCAATATATACACCATGCTGTTCTAATGAAACCAGGTCTTTGATAAGTGGCTGCAAAACTTTGGCATAACCATGCTCTTTCACTGTAACTGTATTGCACAAGAGAGCAAGCTGAATTGTATGGAGCGTGGACCTGTACTTTGAAGGAAGGTTTGCAATCACCCAGTACACTGCACACATTTTGTGCTTTTTCTTTGAAGTTCCTAGTGGATTTGAAATTTCAAAATCATCAATGTAAAGACCAAGAGCAATTCTGAATTCTTCTGTTTTGAAAAAGTCATTTTCCCTGAAACTAGAACCATCCATGACAGACTGGTATTCATACAGGGAATTCATTTGAGTTGATAGGACACTATCCAGAACATCTTGCTTGTTTAATAGCTTCTGCAGCATTGACTGTACTGGTACATACACAACAGATTTCCTGCCCTTATCAACCACATATTCCACTGGCATTACTATCGGAAACTCTCTCAAAACATATGATGCTCGTCTTTTCGAGGTAGATAAAGGACCATCTGTGCCACAGAATTTCAAAAGGACATTGCTCTCTGAAACTGTGTTTACTACAGCTTTAATGACTGAATCATTTATAGTGTCATAGTACTTTGTGAGAATACCCTTAATTGAGTCATGTAGTAAGGGCTGTGACAACTGATGTATTTGATTAAGCTGTTGAATTATTTCCTGCACAGATTTCTCTGGTACATGAAGAATGGTTTGCATCTTTAAAAAAAGAGATGCTAAATTATGCTCCAACTGACTTGTTAGATCCCGAAGATCTGTAACTGTGGATTCTTCAGTGTCCTCTAGCTCAAGAGTGTCTACATCTGACATTCCTTCTTGTGCAAGATCATATGCATGATCTTGAGAAATTTCTGAAATTATTTCAGACTTAAACATTCTCCAAGTGTGTGTCCTGTGTTGTTTACTTTGATGAGCATTGAATGTTGAATACACAGTAGTTTGGAAACTGCAGTCTGCAAAAGGACACTGTACTCTTTGATTAACCCTTAGATGAATACTGCGAAGATGAGAAAAAAAATCTGCCATAGTGCAAGGCTCAGTAAATTCACACAGCTGACAACTGAAACTTAACTTAGAACTTTCAGTTTGGTTATCACGAGAGTTTGAGTGGACTCTAGATAAATGGCATTCAAAGATTTAAATGTGCACATGCATTTATCATGAAGGCAGGGGAAGGGGACAGTTCTTGTGTAGCCCCCATGTTTTAAGCGATAATGCCTTAGTAGCTGTGCTCTTTTTTCAGTGCTGAATTGACAGTATTTACATTTCCACAACATCCTTTCTCAGTCTGCAAGATAGACAAACATGAGCGAACAAGCTGTTCAGTCTGCCTTCCTATAAAGCCACATGGGAATGCCGTACTAATATA
Organism: Hoplias malabaricus; assembly: GCF_029633855.1. NCBI lineage: Eukaryota > Metazoa > Chordata > Actinopteri > Characiformes > Erythrinidae > Hoplias > Hoplias malabaricus. The sequence goes on along the minus strand of NC_089809.1, from coordinate 11,530,682 downwards.
AAGACTATACGAGTCTGGTTGAAAAAAGCGGTTAAAGCCACCCGAATGTAATTGAAGCATGAATAAAATGGAACGGAGCACCAAACTGTAACTAGCAAACTACAGCTCCAGTTAAGAAAGAACGGGTCAAAGAGTTTGCGTTTTTTGCATGAGACGTCTTGTTTGTCGTTAAAACGGCTTGAAACGATGGCACAAATACATATCTATGGTCAATATCTAGCAGTCCAGGGTTAGCTTGGCTTACTTTGTGCGTCGTGAGACCTCAGCTTCGCAGCCCGCCGAAAATTGGGAATGAGCAGCGGTATGATGAATCAGTTGAATCAGACGAAACAGAGCACAGTCTATCAAAAGGGCGAACACGAAAAAACCGACTCAGAAAAACATATCAAATGTCTTGAGGAATCATGAGCGGTGTAGATTTAATTAGCTAGCTACGTGTCAAATTAAACCCTTTTAACCATTTAACCGCAGCACTTTAGCGCTTGTTTAGTTATCGCTAGCTAGGTTAGGCTCCAACAGATAGAACTTATCCGGCTAGCTATCTGTTTTAACTGTTTGTTAACATTGGTTGACAGGCAGTTTTTGAATATGTTTTCAGAAAAAAACTTACATACAACTATACATGGGAATGCTTACTAAATACGAGAAAGGAAGTGAGGAAAATTCACATCTCCATCAGCCAACATGAACAGCTCTGCTGGAATCCGTGCCCGCCATTTGAAATGAGAACACAAATGAGACTGGGTGTGTTCACGTGACAGACAAGAAAGCTAAAACTTGGGTTATTGAGTTGTTTTTTCTTGAAACATCAAGTACACATGGTCATTCAAAGAGATAGTACAAACTACTTACCAAGATTAAGTGATGTCTGCTAATTGTAAGAAAATGAGCAATGTCGACTTGATTTTTTAAATGCATACAGTGTTAGGTTTTACAGTGTGTATGTCTAGGGGATGTCACCTGGGAATGCCATGTATTTAAGCAGCCTTTTGTAATGACAGAGGCACGTTACAGAGCGTACACTGCCATAATGTGTTCCCCTCTGTCCATTTTTGCTGCACTGCTTACACATTCTGCGATTCCCAGGAATCCGTTCTAGTTTGTGGTCACACACTGGCACACTTGGGGGAACTCACCAGATCAGCAATACCACACAGCTCAGTACACAGTATCCTCCTGAAATTCCAATGCATTGACTGCTGTGACCGGGCTACACAGTGCTCTTTGTAGAGGAGGTATAAATTTACAACAGCCATAATAAGAAAATGAAAGAAGAAAGTTTTATAGCATCTGTATGTCTTTCTCCAACATGTTTAATTCTGAAGTCTTTGGTCTGACAAATCAGCTCCACCCATATACTTATTAAAGTCTTTTACAGCCTCGGGTATATGAATGTTTCTGACCTGCCAGGTTCCATTGGCTTGTTTCTGCCTCCTTCCTTATGACATTCCCAGAATAAGCCTTGTGAATTGTGGAGCAAACAGAGACCTATTTTGTGTCCAGTCATTTCATGAACAAACTCTCTGATCCATCTCATTCCCAGCTGTGATTTTTTTTTTTTTTTGTCATACAGTTGATCTGCATTTTTGGAAATCCAATCCTGTTTTCTCTTACTGTGCCACATGCTTTATTTTGAATAGACCCTTGAACAGAGCGGGACTTGTGTGAAAGTTGTCATAGTACAAATTGTATCCTGTCCCAAGGAATCCTGGTTGTATGAGAGAGACTACAGAGTCATAACTTAAGTTTATTTATTTCAGTAATTCCATTCACAAAGTTAAACTTGTATATTATACTCATTCATTACACAGACTGATATATTCAACGTGTTTATTTCTTTTAATTTGATGTTTACAAGTTTCACTTTTTGAATGGAATTACTGAAATAAATCAACTTTTTCATGATATTCTAATTTTCATCTAATGAAAACCCCAAATTCAGTATCTCAAAAAATTAGAATATTGTGAAAAGGTTCAATATTGAAGACACCTGGTGCCATACTTCAATCAGCTAATTAACTCAAAACACCTGCAAAGGCCTTTAAATTGTCTCTCAGTCTAGTTCTGTAGGCTACACAATCATGGGGAAGACTGCTGACTTGACAGTTGTCCATTCATCCATCCATCCATTCATTTTCTACCGCTTATCCGAGTCCAGGTCGCATGGGAAGCAGTCCGAGTAAAGAAACCCAGACCTCCGTCTCCCCAGCCACTGCTTCAAAGCTCCTCTGGGGGCATATTGAAGTGTTCCCAGGCCAGTCGAGACATGTAGTCTCTTCAGCGTGTTCTTGGTCTGCCCCGGGGCCTCCTCTCTGTTGGTCATGCCCGGAACACCTCACCAGGAAGGCGTCCAGGAGGCATCCGGACCAGATGCCCAAACCACCTCAACTGGCTCAACTGGCGGAGAAAGCTCATTTCGGCCGCTTGTACCCGCAATCTCGTTCTTTTGGTCACTACTCAAAGCTTGTGACCATAGGTGAGGGTTGGGACGTAGATTGAACGGTAAATCGAGCAAACACCCATGCACCCTCAAGGCGAGGTTGCAAAGACGTGTCAGCCAGGACAGCCCCACAACATCCAGAGCCTTGAGGAACCCTGGGAGAACCTCATTCTACTGCCCTACTGCCATGGAGTTTTCCTACCACCCCGGCCACCTCAGCCCCAGTGATAGACAAGCCCTCCCCAGGATCCGCAAACTCTACTTCCTCTGTGGAAGACGTGCTGGTGGGATTGAGAAGATCTTCAAAGTATTCTTTCCACCGCCTAATGACGTCCCCAGTCGAGGTCAACAACTCCCCATCCCCACCATATACAGTGTTGGTGGAAAACTGCTTTCCCCTCCTGAGTTGCTGAAAGTCATTTTCCATGTCCTCACTGAACTCCTCCCACACCCGAGTTTTTGCCTCAGCAACAGCTGAAGCTGCGAGCCGCTTGGCTCTTGTGTAACTGTCAGCTGCCTCCGTAGCCCCCTGAGCCAACCAGGGGAATCTTTCTTCAGCTTGACAGCCTCCCTCACCCGGGTGTCCACCACCGAGTGCAGGGATTACCACCCCGACAGGCAGTTTTGGACAGTTGTCCAAAAGACGACCATTGACACCTTACACAAGCAGGGCAAGACACAAAAGGTAATTTTAAAGAGGCTGGCTGTTCACAGAGTTCTGTGTCCAAGCACAATAACAGAGAGGCAAAAGGAAGGAAAAGATGTGGTACAAAAAAGTGTATAAGCAATAGGGATAACCGCACCCTGGAGAGGATTGAGAAACAAAACCCATTCAAAACTGTGGGGGAGATTCACAAAGACTGGACTGCAGCTGGAGTCAGTGCTTCAAGAACCACTACACATAGACTTATGCAAGACATGGGTTTCAGCTGTTGCATTCCTTGTGTCAAGCCACTCTTGAACAAGAGAGTGTCTTGCTTCCACAAAGGACTGGACTGCTGCTGAATGGTCCAAAGATATGTTATTTAATGAAAGTAAATTTTCCATTTCCTTTGGAAATCAAGGTCCCAGAGTCTGGAGGAAGAGAAGAGAGGCCCAGAATCCATGTTGCTTGAGGTCCAATGTAAAGTTTCCACAGTCAGTGATGGCTTGGGGTGCTATGTCATCTGCTGGTGTTGGTCCACTATGTTTTCTGATGTCCAAGGCCAACGCTGCCATCTACCAGGAAGTTTTAGAGCACTTCATGCTTCCTGCTGCTGAACAACTTTATGGAAATGCAGATTTCATTTTCCAACAGGACTTGGCACCTGCACATAGTGCCCAAGCTACCAGTACCTGGTTTAAGGACCATGGTCTCCCTGTTCTTAATTGGCCAGCAAAATCGCTTCACCTTAACCCCATAGAAAATCACCTTAACCCCATAGAAAATGGGGTATTGTGAAGAGGAAGATGCAATACGCTAGACCCAACAATGCAAAAGAGCTGAAGGCCATTATCAGAGCAACCTGGGTTCTCATATAACACCTGAGCAGTGTCACAGACTTATCAACTCCATGCCACGCCACATTGCTGCAGTAATTCAGGCAAAAGGAGCCACAACTAAGTATTGAGTGCTGAACATGCTCAAACTTTTCATGTTCATACATCATTTGGCCAGCATTTCTAAAATTCATTTTTTTAGTATTGGTCTTAAGTAATATTCAAATTTTCTGAGATACTGAATTTGGGGTTTTCAGTAGTTGTCAGTTATAATCATCAAATTAAAAGAAATAAACACTATATCAGTCTGTGTGTAATGAATGAGTATAATATACACGTTTCACTTTTTGAATTGAAAACAGTGTCTGTAAGTTGGACATGCTGTGTTTTAACTTTAATTAAGACGACAATGAACAAAAAGTGGTCAAATGTAAACACAGAGAATAAAGCGACCAAAGCACAATCACACACCAAATATAAACAGTTCTCAAAAATCGAGAGGAACAAGCTCTCAGCAACATTAGAAAAATATTCCATATTTAATACTGGAGCAGTATTAAAGCTTTTTCACTAAAATACAAAACCAAAATATAATAATTCAAAAATTCAAAAATACAAAAACAAAATATAATAAGTTCAGGCTCAGGAATTTTTCATTTCAAATTATTCATTTGGAAATTGTCGTAAGAATATAATAAGATTCAACTCATTTCTACCTTACTTTTACCTTTTTTAAGTCATTTTGTCTACAGAAAGTCTTATTCGATTAGCAGATATTTTTTTCTTAATTCAAGAAATAACATAAAATGATGCTTAAAAGAAGCAAAAATGATGAAAAAAATTAAATAAAATTAAAAAAAAACAAAAACAAATGCCTATAAAACAGTATTATTTTTCGCCTCCTTTTTACCGGGCCGGTCTGGATGTATAGGAGGTCAAAATCCTGAACAAATTAAATTGAAATGAAAACAAGAAAATGAAAATGCAAATAACATTTTGTCATTCATTTTTCCAAATGTGTGTGGAAATATCATTACAAAATTAAAAATGAAATGAAATAACTTAATTTGCAATTTCATTTTTCACTCAAGCATGTGTCAGTATTGACAAAATTAAAATTAAAAAAGCTTTTTGTCATTTCATTTTTAAAATTATGCTGGAATTTCAATTTCACTTTAAAATGAAAAAGTAAATGAGAAAAAGATAATTCATACAACATTTTGACTTTGATTTCTTCATGAACTGGATAAAAAGAGTCAAAATAAACAAAAGTGACAGGTTAAATCTCTGTAGGCGTTTTCACTGACTAAAAGAAAATGAAAACGAAAAGCGCCACCTACTGCCGATTTATTTTTCATTTTTCTCTTTGCTTTTTCATTTTCCGCTTTTCATTTTCAGGCTGAACATTTGTGGATCAGGCTGCATTTGTATTTGGATCGGGTGAAATGCGAGATTTTACATTTTACAAACGCAGATTCTACATTTTACAAATAAATTTTAAATTCGAGACTTCGACTTTACAAATATATTCAATGTAAATTTATACAAATATATTTATTTTCGCATACAATTATAATATATCTATGAAAACCAAAAACATGTATTTATTAATGTAACTGTATTTGTACAAATTGCAGACCGTGAGACACAGATTGTAATTGTGTTCATTTGTGAATAGTGAAACATGTTTGTGACTTGTGTTTAATTTGTGGATTAACATGTACGCGTTTGTAAAGTATTTTGAGACTAATCTCTCTCCATAGTCTGCGAGCCACGTGAAGTGTTTCGCAGTGTTGCTAGTGCAATTCTCTGCACTCTCTCTTGCAATGAGCGCTCTTCGTTATTCTCTCAGATAATAGGGACAAAGAGAACTAGAGTTTGCTCGTTGGGTGAAGCAGACCCCACAGTCAACCAATCAGCTGCTAGCTTTCCGTTGTCAATTACATTTTATTAAGCCAATCGACAACATGAGTTACTTGTCAATCATTTTCCACTGCAGCCACTCGTCTTAACAGATCTTTATCAGAGCAACCTGATAAAAAATGATTCTGTTTTATAGGCATTTGTTTTTGTTTTTTTTTAAATTTTATTTAATTTTTTTCATCATTTTTGCTTCTTTTAAGCATCATTTTATGTTATTTCTTGAATTAAGAAAAAAATATCTGCTAATCGAATAAGACTTTCTGTAGACAAAATGACTTAAAAAAGGTAAAAGTAAGGTAGAAATGAGTTGAATCTTATTATATTCTTACGACAATTTCCAAATGAATAATTTGAAATGAAAAATTCCTGAGCCTGAACTTATTATATTTTGTTTTTGTATTTTTGAATTTTTGAATTATTATATTTTGGTTTTGTATTTTAGTGAAAAAGCTTTAATACTGCTCCAGTATTAAATATGGAATATTTTTCTAATGTTGCTGAGAGCTTGTTCCTCTCGATTTTTGAGAACTGTTTATATTTGGTGTGTGATTGTGCTTTGGTCGCTTTATTCTCTGTGTTTACATTTGACCACTTTTTGTTCATTGTCGTCTTAATTAAAGTTAAAACACAGCATGTCCAACTTACAGACACTGTTTTCAATTCAAAAAGTGAAACGTGTATATTATACTCATTCATTACACACAGACTGATATAGTGTTTATTTCTTTTAATTTGATGATTATAACTGACAACTACTGAAAACCCCAAATTCAGTATCTCAGAAAATTTGAATATTACTTAAGACCAATACTAAAAAAATGAATTTTAGAAATGCTGGCCAAATGATGTATGAACATGAAAAGTTTGAGCATGTTCAGCACTCAATACTTAGTTGTGGCTCCTTTTGCCTGAATTACTGCAGCAATGTGGCGTGGCATGGAGTTGATAAGTCTGTGACACTGCTCAGGTGTTATATGAGAACCCAGGTTGCTCTGTTAAAGAAGGCAGAAACTGCGATGCTATTGGTTAAAAACCTGCGCGATTGAAACTGCATTACAAAGGTGAGTAGGCTCTGTTCTGTACAAAATACTATATTAACAGTTAATCAAACTTGAGGGTTTAGAGGTGACTGGGTAGAGGTTGGAGACTAACTCTAGCTGTCTACGGACTGAGTTTTCGCTATGTTTTCGAACACAGCCTACATAACAACCAATCAAATAAAAGCATCCGTCCGCTACAGCAACACAGAGATCAGCACGCCACGTGCAGGGAAGAGAACACTGATGCAACAACAGAATATATGTTTATTAAAATGTGTGAATCGAAGTGCGTTTTCAAGGAATACCGGGACAATGGGCGTCCCGAGAAGGATGACTGATTGTTTTTTCGGGGACAGACAGGAAAAAAAAGAACAATCCCAGAAAAACCAGGACGCGCGACACTAATTAGAAGAGCCCCGAATTTTTAAATCAAGACTGGAAACTTTTTTGTGTGAGCAGCTACAGTTCAGTTTAAAATACTCTTCACTTTTAATTCTGTAAGGTATTTTAGTGTTTTTTCCTTTATTGTATCATTTTAATTGTTTGAATAATTTTAATTATGTTTTTTCTTTTATTGCACTATTTTAATAGTGTTAAATGCCTTTTATGTTTTTTTTTTAAATTCTTGCTCTTAATTGAACTTAATTGAACTTAATTGAATATTAACCGTTTCTTTTCGATCTATAAGGCACTTTGAATTGCCCTTGTGTATGACAGGTGCTCTATAAATAAACTTGCGTGTTTTGCCTTTAGGTTGTTTATTAATTAGCCAACTTGTCTATAATCTTATCAGCCTAAAACTAAAGCTGTAAATGTCATTACATAACAGTAAGTAAATGAACAAATCTGACGTTGTTTCATTGTAGCTTACACTGATTTCCAGATTATTGTGGTAGCCAAATATAATGAAAGTATACAGCCCATTCACACTTTTCAGTTTTCAAATAATGAGGAAGCTACTTTTGGTTCCTGATTCCAATGGGACATTTATAACCACTGCCAACATTTTTATACTTACCACTGTCTTCTTGTATCATGTTTCTTTATCTCTTTTGCATGAAATTTAACATAAAATAATTAACTCTAATATTACTATCAATATTCATACACATTTGCTACTTTTGTTTTACTGTTAGGCTATGTGTTGTATACAGAACAATCTGCTTGTTTAAGACTCTCACATTTGTCTTGCACTCTTAGAATACTTTGTATCAGTGTTATATGAAATTGTCTAATGTAATTATATGTAGTGGAAGTAGTATGCACGGTGGCATTTGCACTACATAGCGGAGTAAATGATAATTAATTATTATTTTATAAATAATTAATTATTTAATTCATTTTGCTAAGCTCCATGTTTGGGAGCCATTAACTAATATGTAGTGTCCTTACCTGTCTTAATTTTATCTTAGACAAGTAGGTCATCTTCATATATTATACAGCAGAATTAGCTAGAATTAACTATTATTAATGAATTATGCTCATTGACCCGCCGTGGGTTCTTAACTCTGAAATGGATTCTGAACTAGAAGTTATAATTCCATACAAGAAAGGTGCACACACAAACAAATAACCAAGGATTGGTTTTTCTCACACAACTGGTTTATTAACTGTAATATCAAATAATGAATATTGATTAGACATTCATATAATAAAACAGATAACAGCGATATATGAGGGAACAGGAAGATTAATATATGAGGGAATTTCTCTATGACAATTATTGTCCTAAGTTCTAAGAAAGGTTATTGTTTATCCCAGCAAACTCTCAGTACCAACCCATGAGCCATGAGAGACATGAGACCATGTGACCTTACGTATCCGGAGATCGACAGGGAGCATGCCGCTGATGGTGCCTTCCGGCACGACTTCCTGGAGAATTGCAGACGCGGGCCTTGTAGGTTGCAAACGCGGGCGTTCATTTTCTCCCGAGGCTTTCAGACGCAGCCGTCGGAGCTGGTGGTGTTCTGAAGGTCTCTGTGGGGATTCTTCGTCGTCGCTGATCTGCTGCCTTGTGAGAGAGAGACATGTCCATGCAGGTCTCTCCTGGGCATGTTTCCGCATCTCAGAAGATCATTCTGAGGGTGCGGGCAGCAGTCCTCTTCGTGGCGTTGTCGTGGTTTGGAGGGTCAGAGGTCTAAGGTTTCCTTCATGATCTGGGTGTGGCACTGAAACTTTGCTAGGGTTAAACTATAGCTCTTCTTAATCTGTAGTTTCTATCTGGACCACGCTTTAAAGGCCCAAGACTGTTTAAGAAAGCCATGAGTCTGACGCCTGCAGAGTCATTTCCAAAACTCAGGTCATTTTACTCTTTTAGCCTTGAAAAAGCTAAAAGAGACAACGCCCCAAGTGTCTGGAGCCTTCAAGTGAAGAGTCGAACATCAGAGAAAAAGGGGCAGAAGCCCAAAAAGCTCGATAGACCTTACAAAGCTTGTGTCATTTGGCGCCACAGGTTTTTAACTAGAGTTTAGAAAACCCGCCCGAATACCTGATTCGTCCTCAATGAGGGAGAATTGGAGCTTTTCTCCTGATTGGCTGTTTCCTGTACCTCAGGAGTGGCATTCACCATCCCTGAGTGAATACTTTGCAATATAAAAGATTATATGTTAACACAAAGTAATATAATTAAGAAAAAGATAACCATGTTCTATATAATTATTAACCAACTAAACACATAGTATGTGACTACCTTGGTTCTACATAAATTCATATAAACAAAAATGACTTTAAACACATGTAAATTAATTCCACCTATTTTGATTGTCAAAACGGGATTAATTTCAAACAGTTGTGCCCATATACAACTTGTTTTCCATGTAAGAACTTTGGGATGTTTGAGTCTTTTAGAGTTAACAGTCTTTAAAAAGGTGTTCTTTAAAGAGGGCATTGTGGGTTTCAATCAAGATTGAGTCTCTGTGTCTCTCTGCATTCTTTTCTTGACCCTGGGGGTCCTTGAGTCATAAAAAAGGGTCTTTGGAGGGGGTTTTACGGGCCTGCTCTGGAGGTTTATCTCACCTTACGATCTTGGTTAGAGATGTCTCTGAAAACTAGCAAAAGCTTGGGTATTTAAAATCACATCTTCAGAAAGTCAAAATTTCTTATTAGAAATTAATACACATTCATCATATCCACTACATATACATTTCTAATTACTTAAAAATTACTCACTTCTCACTTTTTCCCACAAAGATTTATTTGAATTACACACACATACACATTCCTCCTCGGCATATTCACCATGCTAAGGACATCCAAACGCTGTACAACGCAGTGTATACAAGAGAAAAGACGACTATAACCTATACTGTACATGCAGAAATGTACTAAGCATATAATAATGTGCAGCTCCATAAGTAATTTTATGGAATTTTAATAAGTATGTGTGCAAGATATAATTATAGCTAACTATAGTGCAAAGACAACCAAACTGCAGTGTCATAGCTTTACATATGAATAAATAAATATGCCTGTGCACAGATGCAGTGATCATACATGACAAATGAAACAGATTAGCAGCGTTAACATCAATATATGTAAGCATATGAAGACACACTTTAAGTAATTTCATTTCAACTTATTCAGTAGTAGTCCAGATGGTAGCCTAGTAAACAGGTTGTGTGCTCAGTGATTGCAGTCTGCTGTGAGTTTGAATCCTTATCATGTGTCATGACTGGTAAATGTCCTGGAAGGAGTTTGTAGTATGTCTTCCTCAGACATATTCTCAGCACTTCTACGGGGTATGTGTGTGGGGGTGGGGGGATTTAGTGGCAATACCCTATTTTGAATACCCTTTGCTGAAGTCAGTGGGGATGTTTGGTTATTATTCTGGTGCTTCATGATGATCTCTCACTATTTAAAGAGACATACACAGAAAAGTGTGTTAGAGTAAGACATTTTTTTGTAAAAAAAATCTGTAATGCAGACTCCATATTTAGTGATATTTGAAAAAATTTCAGAATTACTTTCAAACTCTTACTCTTGAAGCAGAACCACATAACTGTGCATTTGTTTTTCAATGTAAACTATTAACTTATGTAATAACAATTTTAGTACATTGTAAAATAGTTCAGTCCGTTCAAAGAAATAATATAGGGGTTGGACAATGAAACTGAAACACCTGGTTTTAGACCACAATAATTTGTTAGTGTGGTGTAGGGCCTCCTTTTGCGGCCAATACAGCGTCAATTCGTCATGGGAATGACATATACAAGTCCTGCACAGTGGTCAGAGGGATTTTAAGCCATTTTCTTTGCAGGATAGTGGCCAGGTCACTACGTGATGCTGGTGGAGGAAAATGTTTCCTGACTCGCTCCTCCAAAACACCCCAAAGTGGCTCAATAATATTTAGATCTGGTGACTTCACTTTCATGTTCATCAAACCAATCTTTCACCAGTCTTGCTGTTTATATTGGTGCATTGTCATCCTGATACACGTCACCGCCTTCAGGATACAATGTTTGAACCATTGGATGCACATTGTCCTCCAGAATGGTTCCGTAGTCCTTGGCAGTGACGTGCCCATCTAGCACAAGTATTGGGCCAAGGGAATGCCATCATATGGTAGCCCAAACTATCACTGATCCACCTCCATGCTTCACTCTGGGCATGCAACAATCTGGGTGGTACGCTTCTTTGGGGTACGCTTCTCCACACCGTAACTCTCCCGGATGTGGGGAAATCAGTAAAGGTGGACTCATCAGAGAACAATACATGTTTCACATTGTCCATAGCCCAAGATTTGCGTTCCTTGCACCATTGAAACCGACGTTTGGCATTGGCATGAGTGACCAAAGGTTTGAGGTTTGGCTATAGCAGCCCAGAACCCTGTGGAGCTCCCGACGGACAGTTCTGGTGGAAACAGGAGAGTTGAGGCACACATTTAATTCTGCCGTGATTGGCCAGGCGTGGTTTTATGTTTTTTGGATACAATCCGGGTTAGCACCTGAACATCCCTTTCAGACAGCTTCCTCTTGCGTCCACAATTAATCCTGTTGGATGTGCTTCGTCCTTCTTGGTGGTATGCTGACATTACCCTGGATACCGTGGCTCTTGGTACATCACAAAGACTTGCTGTCTTGGTCACAGATGCGCCAGCAAGACGTGCACCAAAAATTTGTTCTCTTTTGAACTCTGGTATGTCACCCATAATGTTGTGTGCATTGCAATATTTTGAGCAAAACTGTGCTCTTAATTGAACCTTCACACTCTGCTCTTACTGGTGCAAGGTGCAATTAATGAAGATTGGCCACCAGGCTGGTCCAATTTAGCCATGAAACCTCCCACTAAAATGACAGGTGTTTCCTGTAAGTGGTAACAAAAAAAATTAACTACTTTGAAATCTACTGAGCTATATTAGGGTCAAACGTTTTGTTTATTTGAAACAAAATCAGAAGTTGAAAGTTCAAATCTTGAGATTGAACTTTGAAAAATAAATAAAATTTAAATAAGTGTAGGATAATTTTTTTTCAGTTAAAATAGAATTTTGATTAAATTATTTTATTTTTTTGAATACATTTTCAAAATACATTTTCTCAATTTTTTTTTAGTTTCATATCATTTTTCAGTCACAGATATTATTTTCACTTTCAGATCCTTTTTTTCAGTTTCAGATCCATGGGAGGCAGGACATCAGCATAGAGGGGCATGGCTGACAGCATAGCATTGAAGGTGGAGGAGCTTCCTCAGTGTTGACAAAGAGAACTATCACTGAACACTCAAGTTATACGCAATATTCAGTGTAAAACATTGACCTTAGTGAACTGTAGTAAGTCTTTTATTGTGAGCTCTTTTAGACAACATTTGGTACCTGTCACAGTAAAAGAGCTATAAACTCTGTCAGAGTGCATTCCACAGCCACACTTTAGTTTCCCAGCACTTTGCTGACGATGGTGTCCACTACATCAGGACAAAGCTGCAGTGAGCTGGTAACAAATCCTAATAAGGTCCTTATTCCCCAGGTTCTTAGTCTGATGTTCTGTTCCACATTAAATCGTGCTTTAAAAAAAAAAAAAAAAAAAAAAGATAAAAGAACTAAAAGAAAAATTAAGATTTAAAAGACTTCAAATATCAAAATATATAGGAAAGTGAAAATTGAAAATAAATTATTTATCTTAAAAAATATATATAATAATTGAATCATCATACATTGTTGTATTTTGTAAAGTTCAATCTCAAGATTTGTGAACTTTCAGTTTCAGATTTTTTTTTCAAAGGAACAAAATTTTTGACCCTATATAGCTCCATAGAAATCAGCCACTGTTTACAGCATAAACCAGGAAAGACTACATTTGTTTACCATACCTAGAGTGTACGCTGGTCTACCGATGACATTTTTTCTGCCTCCTCTGACGAAATTTTCTCTACCTCTGATTAACCAAGAGTAATGGCCTATCATACAAAATTAAGATACATATCATGTGAAACATAAATGTTAGCTAATTTTTAATAAATGGTGAGCACTAACTTACACTAACTAAGCAAAGCTCGCTTCCTAGTTATAGCGGTACTGACTCAACACTTGATAAATATAAGCTACTGTTCTAGCAGAATATCTGTCTTTTTAACAGTCTGTTGAATCTGGTTTGAGTTATACCTAAAACAAAGCTGTAAGTTCCCCTGCGCTTCAACTTAGTGCTTCATACTTTCGCCACTGGAAAACAAACCCCTGTAGGAGAGGACATGAATGCAATTGGCTGCATTAAAAAGTGATGAACAGCTAACTCTGGCTGGTGATTGGCTTAATAAAAAGTGACTGACATCAAGACTCGCTTGTGTATTTGACTGCAGTAGAAAATGTTTGACATATGCTCTGTCCTTTACTCACGCCCACTGGCGTGCAGGCCTGCAGCATTACCCTTCTCACTGTTTCTGCCCCTGCACCCAGCTCCAGTGTTAAGGACCATGGCACAATTACCAGAAGAAATGTATAACGTTTAATGTTAATATCCAAATGTATTTATCTCTTTCCTTATAGGACTTGATGTCAAACCAACTTATGTAAGTACAGATATTTATTCTTTACACATTACAAGCCTTATTTAGGTGAAAAATTAAGTCAGTTTTTTTATTATTAAAACAACCAAATCAATCTGTTAAACTCTCATATTATTGGACGTATTTATGTCAAAACAACTTAGAAACGTATAAATATGTGCTCTTTATATACTACAAAGCATATTTTGGGGAATAGTGAAGTTTTTTCATTTATAATCATGTTAATAATCATCTAAATATATTAATCTCCCAGGTTATTGGACCTAATGATGTCAAACCAACTTACAAAAATACATATATTTATTTTTTACAGGGTTTATTTTGGTGAAAAATGAAGTAATTTGTTTTACAATGATTAAAATAACCATATAAATCTATTAAACTCTCATGTCATTGGATCTAATGATGTGAAACCACCACAGAACAATACAGATATTTATTCTTTACACATTACAATGTTTTATTTTGATGAAAAATTAAGTCACTCATTTTATAATTATTAAAATATCCATATAAATCTGTTAATCTCTCATGTTATTGGACCTAATAATGTCAAACCAACTTACAAAAGCACATATATTTATTTCTTTACACATTACAAGGTTTATTTTGGTGAAAAATTAAGTCATTTATTTTATAATGATTGAAATGACAATATAAATATATTAATTTCTCACATCATTTGACTTAATAATGCCAAATCACCACAGAACAATACAGATATTTATACTTTACACTTTACAAGGCTTATTTTTATTAAAAAGTAAGTCATTAATTTTATAATGATTAAAATATCCATATAAATCTAATAATCTCTCAGGTTATTGGACCTAATTATGTCAAACCAACTTACAAATGTACAGATATTTATTCTTCACACATTACAAGGCTTATTTTGGTGAAAAATTAAGTCATTAATTTTATAATGATTAAAATAACCAAATAAATCTATTAATCTCTCTAATGATGTCAAACCAACATAGAAAAATACAGATATTTATTTCTCAAAGGCTTGATTTGGTAAATAGTTAAGTAATTTATTTTATTATCATCTTATTTAATTTATAATTATTGTTAATAGACAAATCTACAAATCCAAAAAGTTGAGACATTGTGAAAAATGTAAATTGAAACAAAATGCAATTATTCATTCATTATCTGTAACCGCTTGTCCAGTTCAGGGTCGCGGCGGGTCCAGAGCCTACCTGGAATCATTGGGCGCAAGGCAGGAATACACCCTGGAGGGGGCGCCAGTCCTTCACAGGGCAACACAGACACACACACACATTCACTCACACCTATGGACACTTTTGAGTGACCAATCCACCTGCCAACGTGTGGTTTTTTTTTGGACCGTGGGAGGAAACCGGAGCACCCGGAGGAAACCCACGCGGACACAGGGAGAACACACCAACTCCTCACAGACAGTCATCTGGAGCAGGAATCGAACCCACAACCTCCAGGCCCCTGGAGCTGTGTGACTGCGACACTACCTGCTGCGCCACCGTGCCGCTCTCAAAGTGCAATTATGTGCAAGTCAATATTTTAAATGTTGAAACTGAGAAAATTCATGTTTTTTTGAAAAATATTTGCCCATTTTGAATTTGATGCCAGCAACACATTACAAAACGATTGGGACAGGGGCATGTTTGCCACTGTGTTACATCACACTCTGTAAGCATTTGAGGACTGACAACCAACCAAGGACTGGCAACCAATAACAACCAAGAACCAGAAATAGTTCACATTCAAAACTACAGCAACTGGTCTCCTCAGTTCTCAAATGCTTGCAGAGTGTGATGTAACACAGTGGTAAACATTCCCGTCCCAACCTTTTTGGAACATGTCACTAGCATCAAATTCAAAATGGGCAAATATTTAAAAAAATAAATAAAAACACAAACTTTCTCAGTTTCAACATTTAAAATGTTGTCTTGCATATCATTGCATTTTGTTTTTACCTTCATTATGCACAATGTCTCAACTTATTTGGATTTGTAGATTTATTTGTCTATTAACATTATTATAAATCAAATACTCTATAAATTAAATAAGTCTTGTGTTATGTAAAGAATAAATATCTGCAAATTTCTATGCTGGTGTGACATCATCAGGTCCAATAACTTCAGAGTTTAACAGATTTATTTGTCTATTAAAATCATTATAAAATAAAAACCTTCATTATTCACCAAACTACGTTTTGTAGTGTATACGTATAAAAATATCTGTATATTTCTTACTTTGTTTGACATCATTAGGTCCATTAACAAGAGAGTTTAACAAATTTATTTAAATATTAATATAATTATAAAATAAATTACTCCACATTTCACCAAAATAACTCTTGTGGTATGAAATTAATGAATATCTGTACATTTCTAAGTGAGTTTGACATCATTAGGTCTAATAACTTAGAGATTAATACATTTATTTAGATATTAACAATATTATAAATGAAAACTTAACTATTCACCATTATAAGCCTTGTAGTATGTAAAGAATACATATCTGTACTTTTGTAAGTTGGTTTGACATCATTAGGTCCAATAACCTTATAGATTAATAGATTTATTTAGTTATTTTAATTATTATAAAATAAATGCCTTAATTTTTCACCAAAATAAGCCTTATAATGTGTAAAGAGTAAAGATCTGTATTGTTCTGTGGTGGTTTGACATCATTAGGTCCAATAACGTGAGAGTTTAATACATTTATATGGTCATTTAAAACATTATGAAATAAATTACTTAAATGTTTCATAAAAAATAACATGAGAGTTTAACAGATTTATTTGGTTATTTTAATCATTTAAAAAATTGACTTAAAAAAACAAAGTAAGCCTTGTAATGGGTAAAAAATAAATATATGTACTTACGTAAGTTGGTTTGACATCATTAGGTCCTATAAGGAAAGAGACGAATACATTTGGATATTAACATTAAAAGCTATATGTTTCTTCTGGTAAATGTGCGATGGTCCCTAATGCTGGAGCTGGGTCAAGGGAGGAAAAACAGTGACAATCGGCTGCGTTTCTGGCTTAATCTCAGCATGTACAGTTTAATAAATAAAGGATGTGGGTGTAATTTGTTGGCTTTTTTCATTACACCACAAATCTGTGACTATACTGGTGAATATACGTTTTGGTAACTGCTGAAAAAAGCAGAATTCTGAATGTAGAATATGAAACTAACTTTACTGCAGTCTAGTACCCATTCACATTTAAACCAGCCGCATTTTGCGAAACACTCTTAAACGCACGTCAGATTTTAGCACGCAGTTACTAGCTGCTGAGTGGTAATACTCAATGCGCATGCCTTTCATTTTAACGGAAAAGTAACCACATTATACAAATTATAAAATGGTAATTTCTAATAAGTACTCCATACAACCAACAGATATCAGTTCAGTGTTTTCCATACCATGTATCAGTTAAATATGAAGTGATATTACTGTATAGTTTTTGAATAATTTAAATTCAAATTACCCATACTTGCCCATTGTTTGTAATGATGAGTGACATTTACTGCTTTATAAAATGGTAATTTTTAATAAGTAGTCCATACAACTAATTTTTTTGTTTTGTCATTGACAAATCATTGATATCATCTCTAGTTCGCACATGTCCATGGTTGCATCAGGCATTGTGGGTGGGCTGCTATTTATTGTGATGGTTCTCCTTTGCATCTTCACTATTTTCCGCCGAAAACACATCCACAGGAAGAGGACACTTCGTCGCCTGTTGCATGAGAGAGAGGTACAGAATAATACATTTCAGTGTTATTAGGTATTTAGGGTTTCATTTGAAAGCAGATTTTTAACAATTGATTTATATACACCTTAATAAAATGGGAATGGTTGGTGATATTAACTTCCTGTTTGTGGATATCAGCCATTTTGGATCCAACTTTTGTTTTTTCAATGGGAAGAGGGTCATGTGACACATTAAACTTATTGGTAATTTCACAAGAAAAACAATGGTGTGCTTGGAATTATTGCAATAAAAAATGTGTTCTGCCCATTGTGTTGGATTGTCAATGCAACCCTCTTCTCCCACTCTTCACACACTGAGAAGCAGCACCACAGGAGAAATGCTAGCACAGGCTTCCAGTATCCGTAGTTACAGGTGCTGCACATCTTGATGGTGTGGTGCGGTATATGGGGTACAAAGATAGTGGGGCCTTTCTTCATCAATGCCACTGGATATGCGAAATTGCTACATGGTGAAGTATTTTCCTATTTATGCACTGAAGCTGGCACGTTCCCTGAGTTTTTCCAGCAAGATGTGCACCACCACATTATGGGTGTCAGGTCAGGGCATTCCTAGATGAACAGTTTCCTAGAAAGTGGATTGGTCGTTGTGGGCCAGTTGAATGGCCCCCAAGGTCTCCTGGTCTGACCCCATTAGACTTTTATCTTTGGGGTCATCTAAAGCAATTGTCTATGCTGTGAAGATACGAGATGTGCAGCACCTGAAACTACGGATACTGGAAGCCTGTGCTAGCATTTATCCTGCGGTGTTGCTGTCAGTGTGTGAACAGTGAGAGAAGAGTGTTGCATTGACAATCCAACACAATGGGCAACACTTTGAACACATTTTATAAGTGGTCAGAAACTTGTAAATGACTCATGAAAGAATAAAGTTACATTCAAACCATTGTTTTTCTTGTGAAATTCCCAATAAGTTTGATGTGTCACATGACCCTCTTCCCATTAAAAAAAACAAAAGTTGGATCCAAAATGTTCGACTTCAAAATTGCCACCATGGTCACCACCCATCTTGAAAAGTTTCCCCCATCCCATATACTAATGTGCCACAAACAGGAAGTTAATATCACCAACCATTCCCATTCAAGCAATTTACATATTTAAAACAGTACCACCTTTGCAAATCATGTTGTAACAGAGTTGACATTAAAATTATACATTTCTCATGAGCCCTTATGGTTTACTGAGTTATTAGTTGCATCCACATGGACTGCAGCCTAATTAACAATAATAATAATGATGTATCAATATTATTATTCAGATTTCCCATAAGATTGGGGCAAATATAAAACCTACAGTACACTGTCAAAAAACTTTCACTGTGGTGGTACCCTCAAAGGTACATTATTGTACATTTAATTAGGGAGAATATTTGTATCTTATTCTAATGGTAGATTTTAAAATTGTGTTGATTTCCTATGGCCCATTTCACCTCCAGGTGTTATTTTATGTTCTTATATTTTACACAGTTCTATAATGAAATCTTTCAAATATTCACCTCTTCATCTAGAAGAAATTGTAATGTACCTCTAGGGAACACAGCTAGACTTTAAAACCCCTGTATATTATTTTAAACATATATATTTTTTTTGAGAATATAAAACTTTTTTAAAACTTTTAAAGCATAAAAAATTTTTTTCATGATATATGATTATTAACACTGAACAAATATCATGTTGATATGAATTTTTAATCTTATTTACTTTGTTACCTTACAAATTAATTGTCATGGATTGTTAGCTGGAATGATGTAATTCATTTGACATTCACAATAAAATTTCTCATCATTTCTCCTGGTTTACTGTGAGTGCAAAAACATGTTCTACTAATAAATATAGTACAAGCACACCTAATCTGATTTAATGTAGGTCTGATTAGTCCAGATGGAGGGTAAATTTCATTAAGGTGAAATTCGTAATATTCAAATTAGTTATAAAATATCTGTTAAGCCGAAGTTTTAATCAGGGCACACCTAGAAGTCTAATATTTTAAGACTGTAGTTGGGTTGTTTATAAACAGTGCTGTTTGATTTACTAACTGTAAAAAACTGCAGACTAATGATCACTGTAGAGAATTTAAGTAGTAAAGAGCTGACAAATATAATTCTGATACTATGAAATTTAAGCAGCCATTTAGATAATTGTGGAACAAACGTCTTTATTAGCTAACAAATTTTGTATTGAAATATGGTATTCATAATTAATAGGTCACATTGATGTAATTAAGTTGGGGTGGGGTGGGGGGGTACTAGTATTTAATCTCTGACATGAAAGAACACAGCTTGCCCTAGTAGTTGTGAAATCAGGTGCCAAACAATGATCAATTAATTTCAGCCAATTCAAGCACATTTGTGATTGTTTGCCATGTTCTCTGTCACTGCAGTTGGTGGAACCTTTGACTCCAAGTGGTGAGGCACCAAACCAGGCCCTCCTTCATATCTTCAATGAGACAGACTTAAAAAAAATCAAATTTCTTGGGTCTGGGACATTTGGCGTTGTCTTTAAGGTAAATAAATGAATAGCAGTAAACCTCAGATATGTCAGTTATCCTGTTGAAAATATGTAATGCTGTGCAGTTTTATGTCGTATGCTACCTCCAGAATTGTCCTATCCTTTGCAGCATATATAAACAGTTAGTTAACTTTATATTTTGTGACTGATTTAAAGCCTTTTTTTTCATTCAGGGTTTGTGGATCCCAGAAGGGGAGGATGTGAAAATTCCTGTGGCTATTAAAGTTCTGAGAGAAGTGATTTCTCCTAAACATCATAAAGATATCTTGAAAGTTGGTGCTTTTCTAATAACATCAAACATTTGCAATTATATTTAAATAAAATTAATAAGTATAAAATTACAGTGCATTACAGGCACTATATTTATTTATTTATTTATTTATTTATTTATTTTAACCCTTATAGGAGGCCAATGCTATGGCCAGTGTTGAACATCCACATGTGTGTCGTCTGTTGGGAATATGTCTGACATCAACAGTACAGCTCATAACCCAGATTTTGCCTATGGGCTGTCTGCTGGATTATGTCAGAGAACATAGAAGCAATATTGGCTCAAGGAATTTGCTCAACTGGTGTGTGCAGATTGCCAAGGTAAGTGTGTAAATGATAAATAATTGCGATTACAAAACAGTTTGTATCTCAGTGAAAAAGGTGCAGTTTGCAAAAGAAGAGTGGTCCATCATAATTCCATTTGAGAGGTGTAAGGATCTTGTTGATTGTTATAAAAAGCTATTGATTCCAGTTAATTTATCCAAAGGGTGTGCAATCAAGTATTAAGTTGAAAGTGCTGATAATTTTGTTCTGCCCATTTTTGGAGATTTGCCTGAAATTTTGGCTTTTTTCCCGTTTTTTTTTTTTTTTGTGTTGTTCCAATACACACAAAGGAAAAAAGGAAATACACATGTATAACAAAACATGTGTAATTGCAATCATTTTCTGGGAGAAATGCTTCCATTTTCTAAAATAATTTTAGGGGTGCCAACAATTTCGGCCATACACACACACACAAAAAAAACAAAAAAACAAAAAACAATTAGTTCTGGTCAAACACTCTGGTTGAGGAGCATTATAAACTTGCTGGGGTTAGGGTTAGGGTTAGGTTTTTCCACAACCAGTGTAACACTCTGCTCAGCCGTGGGTAACAAATATTTTTACGCTGCAGCTTTCTTTACATTGTTCACCCGTAAACAATGTTCAGCTTGTATTTCACACCAATAAAATGTCTTCAGTGTACTTTTAGAGTATATAATGATATTAATACTTAAAAAAATCATGTACCAATTATACTTTTACTTCCTTGCCATTCAGCTCAGCTTTGCTTTTTAAAGAAGTGGGAAAGTTCTAGGAATCAGGAATCAGTTCCAACAGTCTACAGCATAAGAATCTTGAAAAATGTCTCATTTTTACAGAACCAGACCAGAGTATCGGTCTCACTCACAGATGCAGTTATGAGATGAGAATCACAAATGCAGTGAAAAAAAACACAGAAAGTTCCAGATGTGTCAGCTAGCCATTTTGTTATTGCTGGTAATTTTAATGCATAGAGACAATCCCAAGGATAGTAGTTTTGCCTAGGAACAACATGCCATATTGGAATCTTTTGGTCTTTCACAGCATGTTACAGGGAGTACACACTGTCATGGTCACACTCTGGATATAGTTATCTCAAATAATCTCAACATATCACCCTCTGTGAAGAATGTCGCTTTGACAGATCACTGTTCTTTGATATCTGGGCCTTACTAGATATCTCAGGCAAATGGGTTTGTGTCAAGAAAAGGATTATAAAAGACCGCACAACTACTCTTTTCATGAGCATTAATGTAAACTAAACCATATGAACAATCTGACTTTGTTGATGCTCTGCTGGATAGTTTTAACTCAAAAATCATGTATGA
Organism: Hoplias malabaricus; assembly: GCF_029633855.1. Lineage (NCBI taxonomy): Eukaryota > Metazoa > Chordata > Actinopteri > Characiformes > Erythrinidae > Hoplias > Hoplias malabaricus. Next base: position 11,508,634 of record NC_089809.1, on the reverse strand, counting down.
GATTGCGCCAGTTAAAGTAAGGCTTTGTCTTGCAAACAGAAACACCATGGAAAAATGTTTCTGTTTTTCAAATCCAAAACCAGAAATGTCGGAAGGCAGAACGCCTTCCATGAACCAGCCTCCATGTTCACAAAAAAATCTTCAAAGATAGGCTATATGAATACAACACAATAATATACAAATCACTATCATAATATGCAATCCTATTTCTCTAGCAACAGAGACGCAGTTGCTGTAATGATCCTGTTTTCATTGTTTGTGAGGAGCTTTTAGCACACTCGAATCATTCCCCATTCCATACATAGGGCACAATACAATTCAGAACTGTAGGTTTAAAACTGAGCGCAAAATGTTTTAAATTAAGTCATGCAGCCAGGGTTAAATATGGATATTATATGAGTTTAATACATGGTTTGGCCTCACTACTTATGGTGCACTACAAAGGGAATTTATGGAAATTTGAGATAGTTGCAGCTCGACCAAGCACACCAGGCTAAATAAAAACACTTTTGGGCAGAAGTAAGTTTAGAGTTTGTTACTGTGACGCATCAACAAGCTACTTGTTAAGGAACTATAATTTGGCAGAAGGATTTATAAATTATATAAATATTTAACACCACTTTCACAGCTGCAGTACACTATGAATGTGCATTAATTTAATAAACGAATTTTGACTTTTTTTAATACTAAAAATCTATATGGCAAAATTCAGAGACCTTGCCTCTTCACACAGCCCAGGTCGGAATTTGAGATATTCAAGCAGAGAAGGATCATAAACCACACTACGGGGATGGTTTATAACCCAAGGTCTCATAGAGTCAAGAGAGAAGTCTTTGGTGATTAGCAGAGACACTCCAAGGATCAGTTTATGCTCTCTGTAAAACTGCTTAATTAAGAACTTCAACAAACTATAGAATTAAACCTTAATTTCCATTGGTTTAAAACAGTTTAAAGTTACATATGTGTAACACTGTGTGAATTTAATTCCATTTAGAAAATCAAAACGGGTGGAATTAATTTACATGTGTTTTAAATCACCTTTTTATATGAATTTATGCAGAACCAAGGTAGACATGCACTCTGTGTGTTATTTGGTTAAAGATTATGTAAAACATGGATTTGTCTGAATGATATTACTTTGTGTTAAAATATAATCTTTTATATTGCAAAAGCATGATTCAGAATTCTTGGATATTCATTCAACAGGAACTGTCCTGAAGTGTTTGTCTTGTCAAGTGACATAAAGTGGGTACAGGACACATCCAATCAGGAGCAAGATGCTCAAATCAGGCCTTTAGGGCGGGTTTCCTAAAATCTGGTTAAAACCCAGTGGTGCAAAAAAGTCAGTTGAGTTCAGTTAGAGTCAGTAAGAGTTCAAGGAGAATTCTCAGTTAAGGGAGAGCTCCAGCTCCCTCAAGAGCTCAGCTCTTCAGAACGCTCTTCAGCTCTCTTCAAGCTTCTTCATAAGCTCTCCAGATCTCTCTTATGGCTCTCTCCTAAAAACAAGCTTAGGCTCTTCAAGCAGGGTCCAGGCCAGAACATAGAAAGAAAGTGTAGAGAGAGAAGAAAAGAGAAGGGGTGGAAGGAAGGAGAATCTGCTTCCAGCCAAGAAATTCCAACCTGAAGTTTTATTTTTATTTCTAGTAGAAAAAGCTATAGTTTAAATCCAGCAAAGTTCAATGCCATGCCCAGAGCATGAAAGAGACTTCAGACCCTCAAAGTGGTGACAAGAGCTTCAGGATCAGCAACGAAGAAGAAGGCCACATGCTCCCTCAAAATGATCTTCTGAGCAAAAGCCCAGAAGAGACCTGCATAGATGTGCCTCTCACCAAGAGGCAGATCAGCGATGACGGAGAATCCCCACAGAGAACTTCAGAATGCCACCAGCTCCGATGGAGTGGTCACCGTATGGAAGACATTGCCTCTTACCAAAAGGAAATGGGAGAAGAGGAACAGCCGCTGCTGCAATGCTGCAAGGCCTGTGTCTACACTGCTCCAGAAAGACCCGCGCCGGAAACCCTGCATGCCACTCCTCTCCACGGATACATAAGGTCACATGGTTTCATTTCTTTCACAGCTCAGGAAGTTAGTGCTGAATGCTTTGCTGGGATATACTATAACCCTTTTCAAATTTAGGGTAATTATCATAGAGAAATTCCCTCATATTTTAATCTCCCTGTTCCCGCATGTATCGCTGTAATCCATTTCATTATATGAATGTATAATCAATATTCATTATTTGATATTACACTTAATAAACCAGATGTGTGATAAAACCAGTCCCTGGTTATTTGTGTGTGTGCACTCTTCTTGTGCGGAATAATTACTTTTAGTTCAGATTTGGAGCCAAGAACCTACGGCCGGTCAATGATCATAATTCATTAATACTAATTATCCATCCATTATCTATAACAGCTTATCCAATTTAGGGTCGCGGGGGTCCAGAGCCTACCTGGAATCATCAGGCGCAAGGCGGGAATACACCCTGGAGGGGATGCCAGTCCTTCACAGGGCAACACAGACACACACACACACACACACCTACGGACACTTTCGAGTCGCCAATCCACCTGCAACGTGTGTTTTTGGACTGTGTTTTTGGGAGGAAACCGGAGCACCCGGAGGAAACCCACGCGGACACGGGGAGAACACACCAACTCCTCACAGACAGTCACCCGGAGCGGGAATCGAACCCACAACCTCCAGGCCCCTCGAGCTGTGTGACTGCGACACTACCTGCTGCGCCACCGTGCCACCCATTAATACTAATTAATTCTAGCTAATTCTGCCGTATAATATGCAAAGTCATTGAACATGATGACCTACTTGTCCAAACATAGAGTGGATAGGTAAAGACACTACATATTACTTAATGTCTCCCAAACATGGAGCCTCAGCAAAATGAATTAAATAATTAATTATAAATAAAATAATAATTATCACTGACTGCGCTATACAGCTCCCTTTACTTGTTTCATACTTTTTTTAATAAGTAGGAATACACTGGCCAACATTTTAACCTGCTGAAACTCTGTTAATTTTCAAGCTATGACCACAAGATTTCAGATATTGAGACCTGGGCACACTGGGACCCATCATGTCAAGTTTCAGACTGATCAAACTCAGCCAACTTATTTTATTCCTCCTTCAATATCCCTCCATTCACTTGAAAGGGGAAGGCTAGATGGATGAAGTTTTCACCTAGAAACTTCATTAAACGGCTGAACTTTCGGGAACACTGACACTCTCACAGGACTCAGCTAGACTTGGCTCGGTTCTTATGCTTTTCCACTGACAAAATCTCCCTGCTAATGGCAAGTTCCAACCGTGTCCAGTTGTTAATAAACTGTGATGTGTAAACCCTACAGAGTGCTGACTGGCCAGAGAGACAATGTTTTGAGGTGTTTTGAAGAGGGGCGGCACGGTGGCGCAGCGGGTAGTGTCGCAGTCACACAGCTCCAGGGGCCTGGGTTCGATTCCCGCTCCGGGTGACTGTCTGTGAGGAGTTGGTGTGTTCTCCCCGCGTCCGCGTGGGTTTCCTCCGGGTGCTCCAGTTTCCTCCCACAGTCCAAAAACACACGTTGCAGGTGGATTGGTGACTCAAAAGTGTGAATGTGTGTGTGTCTGTGTTGCCCTGTGAAGGACTGGCGTCCCCTCCAGGGTGTATTCCCGCCTTGCGCCCGATGATTCCAGGTAGGCTCTGGACCCCCCGCGACCCTAAATTGGATAAGCGGTTACAGATAATGGATGGATGTTTTGAAGAGGTTTAAATGCTCCTTGGGCTGATGGGCAACGAACATTTCCAGTGAAAGCCGAACTTGCAACAAGAAAACTGATCTGTGAAAAACAACACAAAAAAAAAAACACGCGGATATAAGATGAGTAAACGGCTAAATTTACTGCCGCCATTGTGGTTTTCAAAAGCCACTTGCTCCATTTCATGGGGGTGCTGTGTTAGTGAAAAGCGAGTTGAGTCGAGTAGAGTAGAGCCGGACTTATGTGGTGGAAAAGCACCAACAGACAATGCATAGATAGCCTAATACACAGGAATAACAGCATAAAGCATTGACTTAAGGCGTCCCCGGATAAATGTGATTGGATTTTTAATGTGGAACGTGAAATTCCAGCAGCAGTTTATTGATAGTGGTAGTCTAAATATAATGGGAGACTTCTTAAGATGGTAGGGTTTTGTAAGGTGTCTGTTTATCTGATGTGGTCATTTACTTAAGGTGGAAGTCTAAATAAAATGGCTTTTTAATGTCGTGTTTTTTTTTTTGTTTGTTTGTTTTTTTTTTTTTAAGTGGTCATCAAACTTAAGGTGAATGTTTAAATAAAATGACTGATGTTTTCTAAGGTGGAATTTATTTAAAGTGGTGTTCAATATATCTAATGGTCAATATATAGGAAAAGTATTTAAGATTTTAAGGACTGTGATCATTTATTTAATGTGGAAGTCTAAATAAAAATAGCATTTTTTTTACGTGGAATTTTTTAAATGTTGTGTTTCAAATATATTGGCAGTCTTTTTATGGATTTAAGGTTTGTTGTAAGTGGTCATTTATTTCAAGTGGAAATAAAATGGGCCTTTTTTTTAATGTGGAATTTATTATAAAATATATATTGCCAGTCTTTTTAAGCTGGTATTATAAAAATAGTATTGGATTCATTGTTCTACAAATTTAACCTCGTACGATTAAGCAGTATATAAGTTAAGGTGGCAATGATTTAGCAATATGTGACAAGCCAAATTCAAAATTCGTTCACAAACTTTCCGGCAGGGCAAAATGCAAACAAAAATAAGTATCAAATAACTGCAAAGAGTAATAAGGTAACCAGGTATCTTTTAAAAATATAGTTTTGATATATTTTTTTCTGTTTTGCATCCACAACATGCTCTTAATTCTAGGAAGTTTGCTTGCAGATTTATATTTGCTTTTGTAGAACTTTTGACACAAAATTCACTCCATATAATAGAAGCTGATTAAAAATTCTCATTGATATGTCAGCCAGAGACACGTCTACCTGAATTTCCTATCACAGTATATCTATCATCCACTGAAAAATGTATTCACTCACAATGTTTTACTGTGTACCTTACACAATATTTAACATGACATAAGACATGACTTTATTGATCCCGATGGAAATTGCAACATTCTTTTGAAATGGCTAACGCTGTGTGAAATATTGCAGAGAATATGTGAACTCGTGATATACACTGGATCTTCCATGACTAAGAACTGTGAGCGGAGAAAACACCAAGGCCTTATAAACATTTAACATTGGATCTCTGTAATCTGATAATTGTGTTCAGATCATCATCTTATCAAGACATCCAAGCACAACCTTGCACTTGACCTTTTAAGATGTAGCTTTGTCAGGATACAGAACAGGCCTAATTTTCCAGAGCAATTCTTAGTAGCAGTACTGGAAGATGTAGGCAGAACTATGCACACATTTGAACACATTCTAATCACAAACAAGTTCACATTTGTCTTTTAAATGCATATAGAGCCAATATACATATATTGTATATTCATTTAAAACATGCATCTTACAACTGAAAAATGTACGTACTTCTACAATAAACATATAATTCAGCAATTCTTTGTGACAGATGCCTCAACAGATTTAATACATAATTTCAGCAAATTCCTCTTAATGGCACTTTCACTGCTGCATTGTTTTTATCTTTACAGGGAATGAATTACTTAGAGGAGCATCACATCGTCCATTGTGACTTAGCGGCCAGGAATGTGCTGGTGAAGACACACAATCATGTGAAGATCACTGATTTTGGTTTGGCCAAGCTCCTCAGCACTGAAGACAATGAGTACCATGCAGATAAAGGGAAGGTATGGTCATCTGAATCCTTAAATGATATGGAGAGGAATTAGAGCCAAATTGAAAAGTAATCACTGCAATAGGACAATGTAAATTTCAATCCATACATTTAATTGCTTTTGTTATTTGTTAATTATTTTTATTATTTCAGTAACTGGGACAATACAAATTAATCAACATCATTATTTCATAATGTTAATGTGATAGATTTATCCAAATGGCTAATTGACATCATGATGGCTAAATATCCATTGCATTGATTTAATGTATTTTATGAATTCATAAATTAGTTAACCCTTCCTGGATCAGGGCCTTGTCGTGGCGAAAGGGCTTGTGTGGTCTCATGATCTCCAGGGCTATGTCGTCGGGAGCTGTAAGCTCCCAGTAGAGTCTCCCATGGCGAACAGGTCTGGAGTGAAGATCCAGACAAACACGATCCAAAAGCATCCCTATGAGTACAACCATTAAAACTCAGTGTACCCTTCCCGGGAGAGGGTTACCGAGACCTACCCCAGTAAACATTTAGCCGTTGATTCAACGTTAAAATAACGTACTTGACAGTCGTCTAATCAACGTTTTCTTAAGGTTGAAAATGAAAGTTGAAAAGACGTCCAAACAAAGACGTTGAAAAGACGACTTAAAAAGTCACATTAAAGACGTCCTTTTAAAGCCGTTATTTCAACGTTGAAATCACATACCTAAATGTCGTTCAATCAGCGTTTTTTTAAGGTTGAAAATGAAAGTTGAAAAGACGTCCAAACACAGACGTTGAAAAGACGACTAAAAAGTCACATTAAAGATATCCTTTTAAAGCCGTTATTTCAACGTTGAAATCACGTACCTAAATGTCGTTCAATCAGCATTTTTCTAAGGTTGAAAATGAAAGTTAAAAAGACATCTAACAAAGTCACATTAAAGTCAGTCTTTTAAAGCGTTATTTCAACAGTGAAATCACGTACCTACATGTCATTCAATAAACAATTAAAGTTGAAAAGACATCCAAACAAACTTTGAAAAGAGGAGTAACAGAGTCACATTACAAATGTACTTTCAAAGTACAGTAGGTTCCATTAAGAATTTAATGGTTCAGACTGGACTTTAATGGTGTCTACATCTAATAGTTTGCATCATGTATCCCATTAGCACTTAATGGTTCCTAATAGTTTAGTCATTATTTCTTTTAATAGTTTCCATTATGTAACACTTCTATTAGTATTTAATTGTACCTGTCAATTCACAATCCCGGTTGGAAAAAAAATTACACCCATAGGTAAAAGCAAAATATTTATAAACATATTGGCAAATTTTTGTTATTAGTCCAAAATATGTGACTCAAACATGGCATACATGTATAAATGTATTTAAAAATAAATAAATAATAATATATAAAAATAATAATAATATAATAAAGAATTTTTATTATATATATATATATATATATATATATATATATATATAATGAAAATATAAAAAAAAGAATATTCTGTATTCGATTACACATGTAAATGAAACAAAAATTTGCATACTAAGAAAATGAAGTACAGAACAAAGTACAAAGTATAGAGTGTACAAAAGCTTGTCACTGGGGCTGTACCTCTTTTAGGTACAATACAGTACCTTTCAGTGTCATGTTTTTGTACTAGTTAATATACTTGGAACCATAAGGGGCTAAAATGTATCATTAACATTAGCTTCATATATACCACCCCAGTGACAAACCATTTTGTACCCTGTGGTGACTAAAGTGTACCAGAATTATTAACACAAATATTCATAATGACTTTCTATGCTGTTTATTTAGTTGTAAACATGCACAATATAGATTCATTTAAAAAAATAAATGTCAATAGAAGTCTATGAAATTGCAAATGTAAATGGAATTATTGAATTGTAATTTTGAGATAAAACTTTCATGTACGAAAGGGAAATTTAAATTCAAACTTAGAATTTTATTGCCATTTTGCCTATATTACATTTTAATTTTTATTTTAATACTGATAAGCTTCCATAATCAACAGTATACAAAACAATTACTTATGTAAAAAGGCAAAATCCAAAATATAGCAATTTTATATGAATAAAAATCCACCTGAAGAGGAAATATGCAAAACAGACATTTTAATATATACATTAAATTGTACCTTTTTTTTTATCTGTTTAACCCAATACATTTAATTAATAAATATATGACAGTGGAAGGATAATTATTGCTTGTGTTTTCAGTACACATCTTCTGTTAGAATGAAACTTGAAAATAGTGTACTGGCAGTCATATACCACAGGTTATACTGTACATGTCCACGCACAGGCTAATGTGTTGTTTGAGTTTGGCAAATGTAAACTTTCTATGCAGAAATTGTGTGCATTGGTTCAGTGGAGGCATGAAAAGTTTAGTACAGGAGGTTAATCACTCTAGTCACACTCTGCAACTCCATGGTTAAAATGCATCTCTGGAGAAATGTCATGATGTTTTCAGGTGTGCAGGGTATTCAGTTTTGAAGTTGTGATACATACAGGAGTTTGTGAAGAAGACCTCATCTACTGCAGTATGACAGCAAACCTCAACTCAGCTTTCACCACACTATGGCTTCCTCTGGAAATACCAGTTTCCCAGTCCTGATCTTTCAGGTGAATTATCAGATATAATGTTGTAGGTTCACCCTACAGAAAAACAGAAATAGACTGGGCATGACACACTAAGACATAATACTGACCTTCCGTTGACTGTGACTATTTCAGTTGATGTGGCAACAGTTTACTTTATCATACTTAATGAGGGTGGTCAGAGTTGTAAGTCAAGAAAAACAAGTTTAAGTCAATGCCTATACATCATGAAGAAAAATGTTTTAATAATGATCCCATACCTATTAACTATTAATTTACATTGGTGCCCCATTCTGGGGTTTGGTGTTTTCTTACTGTGTCTGTATGGGTTTCCTCTGTGTGCTCCTGGTTTCCTCCCATGATCCAAACACACATTGGCAGGTGGATTGGCAACTCAAAAGTGTCCATTGTGTGAGTGCGTGAGTGAATGTGTGGGTGTGTGGTGCCCTGTGAAGGACTAGTGCCCTGTCTAGGGTGTGTTCTCACCTTGCGCAGAGTGACTCCAGGTAGTATGTAAATATTTTGTACCCACCACAACCTTGAACTGGACAAGCAGGCAATGGATGAATACATGAATGAATGAAAGCACAGAAGCCACATTGGTGCAATAATTGTTAATTATTATTTAGGTCAAATGTTTAAATCAAACCTGTAAGCTTCTTTGAATGAAGTCCTCTCTCATCTCAACGTCAGTGTGGCGATGTTTATTTTAGGGAGTACAGCTGTAAATCCATTGCTGAACTGGTGAATTTTGTTCACTGTTAGAGTATGGATTCCATCAACCTCATCAGACAACTGTAAAAACAAAGCAGAACACAATAGATGAAAGCTTCATTATAATAATCCAATAAATTATATCAATAAAGACAATAGTGTAGCGCAAATAAACTTGAATAAGGAAATGATATTAGACAAATATTAATATAATAGAATATTAATAATTTTCTTAGAGTAAAACACTAATATAAATCTAGTATTATATTATAAATATTATAATAATATTATACATATTATACATAATATTTTCAGAATTATAAAAGACACAATAATACATATATGATGTTGGTTCACTTGCTACCCACCGTGCATTTGTTGACAATGCTGTTGATGCATCTGTTGACTTCCTTGCCTGATAAAATTACCGAAACCTTCAGATCTCTGCAACAATGAAAAGTGGCACATTTTCTAGCTTTTGCTTGAGTGACATATGCAATGTGTGCTGGAGGATGGACAGTATTGACTCAAAACATATAATACGATCACAACTTATAAGTTTTAAAATATTATTACTAATTCTACAATATAATAAAATACATACTTGCATTAGTGTTCCCCACAACATTCATATTTCACAGTTAAACCTTTGGTAACATGAACATACTCCAAGTTAGTTGGATACCTGTGTGGGAAAAAAAATTTTCAGTCCAACAAAATGTTGTATCATATGTAAATGTTTTGGTGCACCTGATAAAATTATATGTATTGATTTTGTAAGTAAATTAATAACAGAGTACAATACATCGATATTTTACACACAACTTCAGATAAAATTACTGATGGTAATTGGTAATTGGTATTGTATGATTTTACTTTCCAGCCCATCACTTCTTTTGATATTTGGTTAACATTCGCATTGTTAGCAATGTGGCTTGCATGTAACTGCAACCCAGACCTGCTGAAATAAATGTCAAAAACATTACTGTTTTACTGTTAATGTAATATTATTTTGAATTTTTTATACAGAATGGGTTAACTATTATACTCCTCTACTCCTTCACTTGTCTTCACTGAGATGCTAACCTAGCATAGCTGTTGCTTTGCTAGAGCTCTTTAAATACTTATACTTTACCAGAATGAGTGAAACTAAAGTTTTATTAAGATTAAATATCACTTACCTCTGAATATACGAGCCTCCTCTGCTGTTTTAGTAATGCCTGCTTCCACAAACCGTTGAAAAATCATCCACTGAAACTTATTTTGACGCCGTATTCAAACTCAGAGTAAACGTTATCTGAAGGGGAGGGTCTCTCTCTCTCTCTCTCTCTCTCTTTCTCTCTCTCTCTCTCAACTGATTTAAAACGCATTCCGGACGTCCACTGACAATATTAATTTGTCCCAAAATAACAGACATATTTTGGACGTCCACTGATGTTATCAGTTCGTCTGAATATAACTGACTTGTTTAAAACACATTTCGGATGTCCACTGACGTTATCAATTGGTCCCGGAATAACTGACTTGTTTTCAACACATTTCGGACGTCCATTGACGTTATTAATTGGTCCCGAAATAACGGACTTGTTTTCAACACATTTCGGACGTCCATTGCATTGTCAATTGTCCCGAAATAATGGTCTTGTTTTCAACACATTTCGGACGTCCATCGACATTGTCAATTGGTCCTGAAATAACTGACATGTTTTCAATTCATTTTGGATGTCCACTGACGTTTAAAATATGTCCTTGATGGACAGACTACTTTTAGACCTTTTTTGAACGTCCAGGGACGTTCCTTGTTTACTGGGACCCCTGGAGCCATTTACTTACAAGTCCATGGCTGGCGGCTGTACAGCTGGAGTTTGTCCCAGTAAACGAGAGGGTCGCCTCAACACTTGCAGAGAAGAAAACTGTTGTGTGTGCATATGCACCCTATTTTTTTGCTGGGGGACCTCAATGCTCACGTTGGCAATGACTGGGATACCTGGAGAGGAGTGATTGGGAGGAACGACCTGTCTGATCTGAACCTGAGTGGTGAGATGTTGTTGGACTTCTGTGCTAGTCATGGTCTGTCCATAATGAACACCATGTTCAAACATAAGATTACTCATAGGTGTACTTGGTACAAGAGCACCCTGGGCTAAAGGTGAGTGATCAATTTTGTGGTCGTGTCTTCTGACCTGAGGCCATAAGTTTTGGACATTCAAGTAAAGAGAAGGGCCGAGCTGTCAACCAATCACCATCTGGTGGTGAGTTGGATCCGATTCCAGACTCTGTCCGGATGGATTTCAACTCCCACCTCTGAGAGAACTTCTCACATGTTCTGGAGGAGGTAGGGGGAATGGAGTCTAAATGAACCCTGTTCCGGACTTCCATCATGGATGCGGTTGCAAGTAGCTGTGGTCAAAACTTGTCGGTGCCTGTTATGGCAGCAACCCAAGAACCCATTGGTGGACACTGGGGGTGAGGGAAGCTGTCAAGTGGAAGAAGGAGGCTTTCGTGCACGGCTAGCTCAGGGAACTTCCGATTCTGCAGATGGGTACCGGCAGGTGAGAAAGGCTGCAGCTAAAGTAAAATCCAGAGCATGGGAGTTGGGAGAGGCCATAGAGTATGACAACAGGGCGGCCTCAAAGGTTCTGGAAAACACTCCAACAGCTCAGGAGGGGGAGGGGGGACACTGTCCAAGCTGTGCTCAGCAAGGATGCTAAAATTCTGAATTTGACTATGCGTATTGTTGGGCGTTGGAAGGTGCACTTTGAGGAACTCCTTAACCATAGAGACATGCCTCCTGTGCAGGAGGTAGGGCCAAAAATGTCTGGGGGGTCGGATTCCATTTTCTTGGCTGATATCACTGAGGTGGTGAAAAAGCTTCGCAGTGGCAAAGCTCCAGGAGTGGATGAGATTTATCAGAGTTACTGAAGGCACTCGATACTGTGGGGATGTCTTGGATGACACGCCTATACAATATTGCATGGACCTTGGGAACGGTGCCTTTGGATTAGCAAACATGGATGGTGGATCCTATTTTTATAAAAGGGGACTGGAGAATGTGTACCAATTATCATGGCATTACACTTCTTAGCCTCCCTGGGAAAATCTATGCCAAAGTGCTGGAAAGGAGAATCCATCCGATAGTCAAACCTAGGATTTTGGAGGAACAATGTGGATTTGTCCGGCCGTGGAACTATGGACCAACTCTACTTTTTCACAGATGATTGAGGGGGTGTGGGAACTTGCTACTCCACTCTACACATACTTTGTGGATTTGAAGAAGGCATATGACCGTGTTCCCCGAGAGATTCTGTAGGAGGTGCTCCGGGAGTATGGGGTGCCAGGGTCGCTCCAGCGAGCCGTACGGTCCTTGTACTCTCAGAGTTTGAGTTGTGTTCGCATCCTTGGTAGTAAGTCAAGTTTGTTCAGTGTGGGTATTGAACTCCATCAGGGCTGTGCCTTATCTCCACACCTGTTCCTGATATTCATGGAGGCATCGTATATTCAGAGGTAAGTGATATTTAATCTTAATAAAACTTTAGTTTCACTCATTCTGGTAAAGTATAAGTATTTAAAGAGCAACAGCTATGCTAGGTTAGCATCTCAGTAAAGACAAGTAAAGGAGTAGAGGAGGATAATAGTTAACCCATTCTGTATAAAAAAAATTCTAAGTAATATTACATTATTAACAGTAATGTTTTTGGCATTTATTTCAGCAGGTCTGGGTTGCAGTTACATGCCAGCCACCTTGCTAACAATGCGAAGGTTAACCAAATATCAAAAGAAGTGCTGGGCTGCAAAGTAAAATCATACAATACCATTTGCGCAGGCCACATTTGTGCTTTTCCAAATATGTGAAAATCATCAAATGAACGGTACTTTTATCTGAAGTTGTGCGTAAAATATCGATGTACTGTTATTACTTTTACTTAGAAAATCAATACATATAATTTTATCAGGTGCACCAAAACATTTACATATGATACAATATTTTTGTTACACTGACAATTCTTTTTTCTCATACAGGTATCCAACTAACATGAAGTATGTTCATGTTCCCAAAGATTTAACTGTGAAATATGAATCTTGTGGGGAACACTAATGCAAGTATGTATTTTATTATATTTTAGAATTAGTAATAATATTTTAAAACTTATAAGCGGTGATCTGATTATTAATGAAAGCATGCATGTTTTGAGTCAATACTGTCCATCCTCCAGCACACCTTGCATATGTCACTCAAGCAAAAGGTAGAAAATGTGCCACTTTTCAATGTTGCAAAGATCTGAAGGTTTCGGTAATTTTATCAGGCAAGTCAACAGATGCATCAACAGCATTGTCACCAAATGCCCAGTGCTGGTGGCAAGGGAACCAACATAATATAAGTATTATTGTATCTTTTATAATTCTGAAAATATTATATAAAATATTTATAATTTTATTATAATATTTATACTATAATACTATAACATAATACTAGATTTATATTCGTTTTTTTTATGTAAGACCATTATTAATATTCTTTTGTCTAATATGGTTTCCTTATTCTAGCTTATTTGCGCTACACTATTGTCTTAACTACCTAACACTATGGATATAATTTATTGGATTATTATAATGAAGCTTTCATCTATTGTGTTCTGCTTTGTTTTTACAGTTGTCTGATGAGGTTGATGGAATCCATACTCTAACAGTGAACAAAATTCACCAGTTCAGCGACGGATTTACAGCCGTACTCCCTAAAATACACATCTCCACATTGACGTTGAGATGACAGAGGATTTCAAAGAAGCTTACAGGTTGTTATTTGACATAAATAATAATTGAACAATTATTGCATCAGTGTGGCTTCTGTGCTTTCATTCATTCATGTATTCATTCATTATCTGCTTGTCCAGTTCAAGGTTGTGGTTGGAACAAAATATTTACATACTACCTGGAGTCACTCTGCGCAAGGTGGGAACACACCCTAAACAGGACACTAGTCCTTCACAGGGCACCACACACCCACACATTTACACAATGGACACTTTTGAGTAGCCCATCCACCTGCCAATGTATGTTTGGATCGTGGGAGGAAACCAGGAGCACACAGAGGAAACCCATACACACAAAGTAAGAACACACCAAACCCCAGAAGGGGGCACCAATGTAAATTAATAGTTAATAGGTATGGGATCATTATTAAAGCATTTTTCTTCATGATGTATAGGCATTGACTTTAAGAAAAAACTTGTTTTTCTTAACTTACAACTCTGACCCCCTCATTAAGTATGATAAAGTAAACTGTTGCCACATCAACTGAAATAGTCACAGTCAATGGAAAGTCAGTATTATGTCTTAGTGTGCCATGCCAAGTCTATTTCTGTTTTTCTGTAGGGTGAACCTACAACATTATATCTGATAGTTCAGCTGAAAGATCAGGACTGGGAAACTGGTGTTTCCAGAGGAAGCCAGAGTGTGGTGAAAGCTGAGTTGAGGTTTGCTGTCATAGTACAGTAGATGAGGCCTTCTTCACAAACTCCTGTATGTATCATGACTTCAAAACTGAATACCCTGCACACCTGAAAACACCATGACATTTCTCCAGAGATGCATTTTAAACACGGAGTTGCAGAGTGTGACTCGAGTGATCAACCTCCTGTAAACAATGTAAACCTTTCATGCCTCCACTGAACCAATGCACACAATCCCTGCATAGAAAGTTTACCTTTGCCAAACTCAAACAAAACATTGGCCTGTGCGTGGATATGTACCAGTGTATGTGGTATGTGCCAGATGTGTACTGAAAACACAAGAAATAATTATCATTCCACTGTCATATTTTTATTAATTATATGTATTGGGTTAAACAGATTTAAAAAAGGTAAATTTTAATGTATATATTAAAATGTCAGTTTTGCGTATTTCCTCTTCAGGTGGATTTTTATTCATTTAAAAATTGCTATATTTTTTATTTTGCCGTTTTACATAAGTAATTGTTTTGTACACTGTTGATTATGGAAGCTTATCAGTATTAAAATAAAAATGAAAATGTAATATGCAAAATGGCAGTAAAATTTTGAATTTAAATTTCCCTTTCATACATGCAAGTTTTATCTCAAAATTAAAATTCAATAATTCCATTTACATTTGCAATTTCATAGACTTCTATTGACATTTATGTTTTTTAACTGAAGCTATATTGTGCATGTTTACAACTAAATAAACAGCATAGAAAGTCATTATGAATATTTGTGTGAATAATTCTGGTACACTTTAGTCACCACAGGGTACAAACTGGTTTGTCACTGGGGTGGTATATATAAAGCTAATGTTAATGATACATTTTAGCCCCTTATGGTTCCAAGTATATTAACTAGTACAAAAGACTACATAAAATAACACTGAAAGGTACTGTATTTACAGACCCAGTGACAAGTTTTTGTACACTCTGCACTTTTTTCAAATCTGTACTTCATTTTCTTAGGATGTACATTTTTGTTTCATTTACATGTGTAATCGAATACAGAATATACATTTTTTTTTTAATATTTTCATTAAACATATATATTTGAAATACATTTATACATGTAATTGTGTGCCATATTTGAGTCACATATTTTGGGCTAATTACAAAAATTTGCAAATATGTTTATAAATATTTTGCTTTTACCTATGAGTGTGTAATGTTTTTTCCAACCAAGATTGTGAACTGACAGGTACAATTAAATACTAATAGAAGTGTTACATAATGGAAACTATTAAAGAAATAATGGTTAAACTATTAGGAAACATTAAGTGCTAATTGGTTACATGATGGAAACTATTAGATGTAGACACCATTAAAAACCATCTGAACCATTAAATTCTTAATGGAACCTACTGTACTTTGAAAGTACATTTGTAATGTTTGGATGTCTTTTCAACTTTAATCCAGTGTTTATTGAATGACATTTAGGTATGTGATTTCAACAATAACGGCTTTAAAAGGACGTCTTTAATGTGACTTTGTTAGTCGAATTTTCAACGTCGGTGTTTGGACGTCTTTTCAACTTTCATTTTCAACCTTAAAAAAAGCTGATTGAACGACATTTAGGTACGTGATTTCAACGCTGAAAAAACGGCTTTAAAAGGACGTCTTTAATGTGACTTTTTAGTCGTCTTTTCAACGTCTGTGTTTGGACGTCTTTTCAACTTTCATTTTCAACCTTAAAAAAACGTTGATTAGATGACAGTCAAGTACGTTATTTCAACGTTGAATCAACGGCTAAATGTTTACTGGGAAGGGCTGTAACAGCGTGTTATGTTGCGCAATATGTTCTCCTGCAGGTAATCCTTGTTATTTGGGGTCTGTACTATGTAATACTATGCAACATATTGTAGTTATTCATAGTTTTACCATTTAATCCGTCCTCCACTGTAGAGCTCCACTGCATGCGCCTGTGTTTACTTCCTGTG
Organism: Hoplias malabaricus; assembly: GCF_029633855.1. NCBI lineage: Eukaryota > Metazoa > Chordata > Actinopteri > Characiformes > Erythrinidae > Hoplias > Hoplias malabaricus. The sequence goes on along the minus strand of NC_089809.1, from coordinate 11,492,038 downwards.
TTTCGTTCTCATTGGCTGTTGAAGGGACTCGTTCAGCCTTGAGTTGGTGGAGAGTTTACAGTACTCGACTACGTCCAAGGTCGGGTCAAAAATCAAAGGTTTGATATGCTGCGACTGGAATAAAATGCGAGTTATAAAGTGATTTCTCCACTTTCTCTTGTGTCTAATGCATTGTTTACATGGCCATTACAAAAAAAAAATCCACAGATAAATTTCTTCATATTCAGGATATTAACATTTTGTTACGTTATGTCTTCAAAATGTCAAAGGAAATAAGCTACACATGCAATTTTCACACACTCTTAGGTCATATGCTATGTTTATAGGGCCATTCCAAAAAATCCACAATAAATTTTTTTCATAGTCAGGAAATTAATAGTCTGTTATTATATTGTGTCGTCAATAGGCCTTTCAGATTTTTGAGACACTTTGAAACTAATGTCCAATGAATTAAGCCAAATGCACAATTTCCCTACACATTCTATTATGTTGAATGCTATTTTTATAGGGTCATTACAAAAGAATTCCACAGTAAAATTTCTTCACATTCAGGATATTAATAGTTACTGGTACTGCATTTTTCACTGAGCCTTTCAGATTTCTGAGAAACTTTGAAAATAAAGAAATAATATCCAAGGAAATAAGCCACACATGCAATTTTCCCATACACACTTAGGTCACATGCTATGTTTATAGGGCAATTAACACAAAATGAAACAGTAAAATGTCTTTATATTCAGTATATCAATAAATAAATACAAAAGTGTAGCTTTTCTATGGTATGGGAGTCGTGTTCTTATTTTGCCATCTAGAGGCGACAGAATGCAACTATTGCAACTTGTACTTGCTACTTGTACTTGTTATTGTATTATGGATATATATATATATATATATATATATATATATATATATATATATATATATATATATATATATATATATATCCATTTAATATTATAATTATTAAATTATTTTAATATAATTATTAAAAATAAAATTGTTATATTTAATTTATAGGCACCTATCTAGTAGTTAAGATAGATAGAGTTGGTATCGGTACTCGGTTTCAGCAGATACTTGAACATGAAATATCGGTATCTGAAGGGAAAAAGTGGTGTTGATGCATTTTCATTTTGGAACGTTTTCCGCACATCAGTGTTTAAATGCAATCTCACATGTATTGCATTTCAATGAGATGTTTATTTTTAAAGTACCTCATGATGTAAAGCAGTGGTAATTAATTAAATTAGAGGTCAAATTAGACAAAATTTTCTCAAGCCAAGTCCATAATGTATAACCTGCATTATGATCAGTGCAATATCCTGCATACTGAAGTAGCCTTGTAGTTATAGCAACATTTTATGTAGTTAACAACAGAATTTCAAATCAAATTACCCTTTCAATTACATTTCAATATATGAAAAGACTTATAAATATTATAAATAACAAATACTATAAATAAAATATAATTTTTTCATTTTAAGTAAAATTTACAAATAAAACAAGGAATTTGAAAAACAGTGCCTATGTAAATAAGGAGGGCAGATCCTTTAACATCGCAAATGTTTAACCGCAGTTCAGGAATGGGTAAAAAGGCTAAAGGGGCCTTGGTGTGCTGATGCACATGCTAGCCCAGTGCCAAACATCCTACTTCAACCCATGCCAGACAAACTTGCCGGCCATCAACCTCTGCAAAGCTTTGCCACCCGGGTGAGAGAGGCTGTGTAAGGCATCGAAAACCACTTTGCTCCAGTTAGCTGGGACAATAGGCCTGGGCTGGCCTGTGGAGAAGTCACAAGGAAGAGTGGACCCACTGTTGTTGAACATCTGCCCGTTCACTATGCCAAGGTGTTCAAGGACCTCAAACTCCGCTTTGGCCACAGCTAGGGCCAGAGGTGGTAATGTAGTGCTCGACTTCATGCTTGTTGCTGTTCGCTGAGAAAGTGAGCTCAGTTAGACTGGAGAACTCACTGAGGTGCCATGCAAAATTGTCAGCAGAGGAAAATGCACCGGACAGCCTAGATGAGCCGAGACGGCTGATCGAGCACGGAAGTGAGCTGAATGTCTGTGGGTTGACCACACTGTTACTGATGTCAAGCAGGAGATCATTAGCACACAGAAAATCAGCACCGAAGAGGGGAGTGGACACTCTAGCAACAAAAGTTCCCAATTGAAAAACTGCCCCTGAAACGCAATGTCACTGACCGTTTCCCATATGTGGGGCTGGAGGTACCATTGGCGGTCTCAAGGTCAGGGCCTAAACCACCGGACTTAATATCCCATGGCAAACAACGTCCGGAATTGCCATCCGTGAGGAAAAGAGGGCTACTGGAATAGCCGACAGCTGTTGCTGCTAACAGGCACCGGCCATGTCGTTTCCCATGCTCTTGTAGGCACAAGGTGGACTTTTTTTTTTTTTGCTTTATTCCTAAAGTGTGTATAGCAGAAACAGAGGGGTGTGTAAGACACAGGTGGAGGCATCAGCAAGTGGTGGGTGCTTGGGGGAGTGCATGGTCACGTGACACTGCTGCCTAACAAAAAAAACTTTGTCAGCTTCTCTGGCCAAAGCACAATAGTCAGAGATAGTCAGCTGACCCCGGGCAGCTGTTGCATAGAAAAGTTATTGAAACAAGAAACACGGTTCGTGGTCACCCAGTTGTGCAATGTCTACATTTCGAGGCGGTATTCAATTCTGGCACTAATTCAGCATTTCATTTTTAAAATGCAAACCCTTGTGTATTGTTTTTCAGTAAAGATGTCAAGTCATGTAATAGCAATTTTGCTTTTCATTTTGGCATGTATTCTGCATGTTAGTGTGAAAAAGCAATGACATGTGTGGACTGCATTTCACTTTGTCCAATTGCAGTGATTGCTTTTCAATTTGGCACACAGTTTGTGACAATATCTAGTGTGCTGCCTTTTTCACTATTGCCTACACAGACATACTACATCATTAGGCACCACTTTAACCATAACTAAAGCAATCTTTTATATAAATGGATAGTCAGTCAGTCATTGGCCTTATTATCACCAGTTCCATAGTGTGTTTATATATATATAAATATATATATATATATATATATAAGTCCATATAATGTGTTTATTTTTAATATTAGCATTGCTTACATCTAAATATTTAATGCTTTATGTTTGTGGCAGGTTCCAATAAAGTGGATGGCTCTAGAATCCATTCTTCACTGGAAATATACACATCAGAGTGATGTCTGGAGTTACGGTCAGAATATGTTCTAGTCCCGTTCATTTTAACAGACTAAATATAGTAAAAGATTCATATTTAACCTGTTGCATACAATGTAAACTAATGTACAAACTGGATTCCAAACAAGTTGGGACACTACACAAATTGTGATTAAAAACTGAATGCAATGATGTGGAGATTGCAAATATCAATATTTTATTCGTAATAAAACATAGATGACAGATCAAAAGTTTAATCTGAGTAAATGTAACATTTTAAAGGAAAAATATGTTGATTTAAAATTTCACAGTGTCAACAAATCCCAAAAAGTTGGGACAAGTAGCAATAAGTGGCTGGAAAAAGGAAATTGAGCATATAACGAACAGCTGGAAGACCAATTAACACTAATTAGGTCAATTGACAACATGATTGGGTATAAAAAGAGCTTCTCAGAGTGTCAGTGTCTCTCTGAAGCCAAGATGGTAAGAGGATCACCAATTCCACCATTGTTGCGCAGAAAGATAGTGCAGCAATACCAGAATGGTGTTACCCAGCATAAAATAGCAAAGACTTTTAAGTTATCATCATTAACCGTGCATAACATCATCAAAAGATTCAGAGAATCTGGAACAACTGTGCGTAAGGGTCAAGCCCATAAAACTCTACTGGATGCTCGTGATCTCCGGGCCCTTAAACGTCATTGCACCTCAAAAAGGAATGCCATTGTCAAGGAAATAACAGAATGGGCTCAGGAATACTTCCAGGAAGCATTGTCAGTGAACACAATCCACCTTGCCATCCGCCATTGCCAGCTGAAACTCTACAGTGCAAAGAGGAAGCCATTTCTAAGCAAGCTCCACAAGCTCAGACATTTGCACTGTGCCAGGGGTCTTTTAAATTGGAGTGTGGCAAAATGGAAGACTGTTCTGTGGTCAGATGAATCACGATTTGAAGTTCTTTATGGAACATTGGGACGCCATGTCATCCGGACCAGAGAGAACAAGGATAATCCAAGTTGTTATCAACGCTCCGTTCAGAAGCCTGCATCACTGATGGTATGGGGTTGCATGACTGCTTGTGGCACGGGCAGCTTGCATGTCTGGAAAGGCACCATTAATGCAGAGAACTATGTTCAGGTTCTAGAACAACATATGCTCCCATCTAGACGTCATCTCTTTCAGGGAAGACCCTGCATTTTTCAACAAGATAATGCCAGACCACATACTGCAGCAATCACAACATCATGGCTACGTAGGAGAAGGATCCGCGTACTGAAATGGCCAGCCTGCAGTCCAGATCTTTCACCTATAGAGAACATTTATATCAGCAAGATGGCGGCGCGCACAGACGCAGCGGCTCAACGCTCTCCGATTAGGTGCTGTTTTTTTGTGTTTTCCTTTGTATGTTTGCTCGGAAAAGTCACGTTTAGTACCGCGAATCATATATACAGCCGGCAGGATCTCCTAAGTATCAGATTACAGCAAAACCAGGTCATTACAAAGGAATATCTGCACTCACAGAGTATACCGGAGGAGATAGCCAGAACACCGGGAGCTCTGTGGGTGGTGATTGGCTCCGGAAGGTGGAGGAGGCAGAGGAGACAAAGGAAGCAAAAGCCGGTCCGGCATAGCGGCGAGGCTTAAGAAACAACCACACAAGCCAGCGCTACCCAGCGTCTTTCTCACCAACACCAGAGCAATCACGAACAAGCTGGATAATCTTAGTCTGCTGATTTCTACAAACCGACTAATTGAGGACTGCTGCATTTTGGTAATCACATAGACGTGGCTGCACTCGCTCGTCCCAGATGTAGCCATCGAGCTAGCAGGCCGTACAGTGTTCCATTGGGACAGAAACAAAGACTCAGGTAAAACAAAAGGAGGGGGGCTATGCATTTACACACACAACAGCTGGTGTACTAATGCCAACATCACTGATAGGCACTGTTCTCCTGATCTTGAGTATATGACAGTGAAATGCAGGCCATTCTATCTTCCCCGAGAGTTTACCATTGTCCTGGTAACCGCTGTGTATATTCCTCCTGATGCTAATGCCAACATAGCGCTAAGCTATCTGCTCAGTGCCATCAATTCACAGCAAAACAGTTACCCTGAAGCGGTCCACATAATAGCCGGTGATTTTAATCATGCTGATTTAAAATCAGTCCTAAATTTGATCAGCACATCAAATGTGCCTCCAGGGGAAAAAATACACTGGATAAAGTGTACTCAAGTTTAAAGAACAGTTTTAAAACTACCCTATTACCACACTTGGGTCAATCAGACCACTGCTCTATATTTCTAACTCCGGCATACACCCCCCTCAAAAGAAGATCTCATCCTATCACAAAGACTGTCCAGACATGGTCCGAAGGAGCTTCCTTATAGCTGCAGGACTGCTTCGAAAGAACCAACTGGGACATTTTTGAGGATCAGGACCTGGAAGTGTACACATCAACTGTACTCTGCTACATCAAGAACTGTGTGGACAATGTAACAGTGGACAAAAACATCAGGGTTTACCCAAACCAAAAACCCTGGTTGACAAAAGAGGTCCGAATTCTCCTCAACAAGCGTAACATCGCATTCAGGTCTGGGGACAGAGCCTTATACAGCGTGGCAAGAACCAACCTGAAGAGAGGCATCAAAGAGGCCAAGATTGCCTACAAGAGGAAAATTGAGGAACACTTCACCAACAACGACCCACGTCACGTGTGGCAGGGCATTCAACACATCACCAACCACAAGTCCAGAAACTGCATTACTGTGGAGTGTGATGCTTCACTGGCAGAGGAACTTAACTGTTTCTTTGATCGCTATGAGGTGGGAGCAGTGGAGACAAACACAAGACCTCCACCAGTCTCCAATAACCACATACCCATGGTGCAAGAACACGAGGTGAGACGTGTACTTAAAGCAGTGAACCCCAGGAAAGCTGCTAGCCCGGATGGTGTGACAGGAAAGGTGCTGAAAATATGCGCAGACCAGCTCTGTGGCATTTTCACAAAAATCTTCAACCTGTCCCTATCAAAATCCATCATACCACCGTGTCTGAAGTCTGCCACCATTATTCCACTGCCCAAAAAGAACACCATCAGCAACCTCAATGACTACCGTCCAGTCGCACTCACACCGGTTATAATGAAGTGCTTTGAGAGACTGGTTCTACAGCACATCAGAGCCACTCTCGCTCCCAGCTTCGATCCACATCAGTTTGCTTACAAAGCAAACAGGTCCACTGAGGATGACATCAACACTACCCTTCACACAGCACTCACACACCTGGAACACCAGGGAAACTATGTAAGAATACTGTTTATAGACTTTAGCTCTGCCTTTAATACGGTCATCCCCAGCAGACTGGTGATCAAACTCATAGACCTTGGACTTTCTCAATCCACATGCATCTGGATAAAGGACTTTTTAACAAACCGCACCCAGTCTGTTAGATTAGGCCGCCATCAGTCCTCCAGGGTAACACTCAGCACTGGAGCTCCACAGGGCTGCGTGCTGAGTCCTCTCCTTTACGCACTCTACACCCACGACTGCACCCCCACCCACTCCAGCAACACAATCATCAAGTTTGCGGATGACACAACCATGGTGGGACTCATATCTGGTGGAGATGAGACCGCCTACAGGGATGAAGTCCTGGGACTGGCGGAGTGGTGTGCAGAGAACAATTCTCCCTGAACTCCACCAAAACAAAAGAACTGGTCATACACTTCCGGAGGAAACGCATAGACCCCACACCACTCATCATAAATGGGGACTGTGTGGAAAGAGTCCCTTCCTTCAGACGTCTGGGTATGCACATCTCTGAAGAGCTCTCCTGGACCACCAACACCACAGCTGTGGTTAGAAAGGCACAGCAGAGACTCTATTTCCTGAGAATTCTCAGGAAAAACAACCTTCAGGAGAAGCTGCTGGTGTCATACTACCGCTGTGCCATCGAGAGTGTGCTGACCTACTGAATCTCAACATGGTACAGCAGCTGCTCAGTGGCAGAAAGGAGAGCTCTACAGAGAGTGATCAACATGGCCCAGAAGATCCTCGGCTGTCCACTGCCCAGGCTGGAGGATCTGTTCAGCTCCCGCTGCCTCAGCAGGGCAGCCAATATACTGAAAGACTCCTCCCACCCTGGACACCATCTCTTCCAACAGTTGACCTCAGGAAAACACCTCAGGTCCATCACGTCCAGGACAAACAGACTGAAAAACAGCTTTTACCCCAGTGCTGTACGGGAACTGAACACACAAACCTCTTAAGCCACTCAGGGCCTGTGCAATACACAGCAAACACACGCACATTAATCTCTTCTACTACTCAGGGCTAGTGCAATAATTTGTTATTTATATTGTAAAAAAACTGCATGTTCCTACTGTTTTTGTTTGTTTAAGCACTTTAAAGGTTGCTGCTCAATTTCGTTGTACAATGTGCAATGACAATAAAGGCTATCTCTATCTATCTATCTATCTATCTGGCGCATCATAAAGAGGAAGGTGCGACAAAGAAGGCCCAAGACGACTGAACAGTTAGAGGCCTGTATTAGATATGAATGGGAGAGCATTCCTATTTTTAAACTTGAGAAACTGGTCTCCTCTGTCCCCAGACGTCTGTTGAGTGTTGTAAGAAGAAGGGGGATGCCACACAGTGGTAAAAAATGGCCTTGTCCCACCTTTTTTTGGGATTTTGTTGATGCCATGAAATTTTGAAACAACATATTTTTCCCTCAAAATGATACATTCTCTCAGTTTAAACTTTTGATCTGTGATATGTGTTCTATTCTGAATATAATATTAGATGTTGGCACCTCCACATCATTGCATTCAGTGTTTATTCACAATTTGTTTAGTGTCCCAACTTTTTTGGAATCCAGTTTGTATGTAGCATATTTAGCATAAGTGTTCTCCCCATGTCTGTGTGGGTTTCCTCCGGGTGCTCCGGTTTCCTCCTACAGTCCAAAAACACATGTTGGTAGGTGGATTGGCGACTCAAAAGTGTCCATAGATGTCATTTTGTGAGTGAATGTGTGAGTGTGTGTGTGTTGCCCTGTGATGGACTGGCTCCCCTCCAGGGTGTATTCCCACCTTGCACCTAATGATTCCAGGTAGGCTCTGGACACACTGCGACCCTGAACTGGATAGGCGGTTACAGATAATGAATGAATGAATGAATATTTAGCATAATATTTCCAATGTAATTACCTGTGCTTTTTACTTTGCAGGTGTAACTGTGTGGGAGCTCATGACATTTGGTGCAAAACCCTATGATGAAATTCCTGTTAGTGAAATTGCAGAACTACTGGAGAAAGGAGAACGTTTACCTCAGCCTTCCATATGCACGATAGATGTCTACATGATCATGGTCAAATGTTCGTCTTTGATAATTAATTGACACTGAACACAAACCTAATTATATTGTATAATGTAGGATTATCATTGGGTTTCTAGTGTCCAGTTTATTAGGTAGGTATCATGTACTTTTACTCTGAGATACATTGCAACATATTCACACTTTAGAGTTACTGAGTGTGGCCCCCGTCTGTTCCTGCAAAACTGTCTACTTCCTTCTGGCAGTTAGTAGAGTTACTATGTATAAGAAAAACTGCTCCATGTTTCTAATATGTGACATTTGAAAAACACTTCAGGTTGGATGATCAATGCAGACAGCAGACCTTGCTTTCGGGAGCTCATTGCAGAGTTCTCAAAGATGGCTCGAGACCCATCTCGCTACCTTGTCATTCAGGTAATATTCACACTATTGGGTTTGTACACCACAGATTCCTAACAAAGTGGACTAATGCACAGCTCAGAAATTTGTGTACAGATTGGTACAGGAGAAGGGGAATTGCAATTACACACCAGACTCAGAGAAGCTTTAACTGTGATTTCAACCGTATACAAGTATATAGAATGAAATGAGACCGCATACCCCCTGGACCATTGTGCAAAGTGTTAAAGCAGTAAAAGGACAGCAAAAATATACATATTTAGCTATGCTTAAAAATGCAAATTTCTAACAGCTGAGAAGGCACTTTGAGTAGCAGTTACTTAAAAATACACAGTTCAGACTCTTGTCTGTCAGGGTCTCTCCTTATCTCCAGCAGAGATAAGGAGATAGAAACACTATTTCTTGATTTGAGGCAATTAGCTCCACCTTGGCCACGCCTTTTTGAGAAACCAACCCTGATTTCAGTTAAATGTGGGCGATACCGGGAGCGTTGGTATCGATCCGATACCAAGTAAATACTTGGTCGAAATACTTGCTGATATTGATCATGACACTGATACCGGAAGTCTTCGCCATATGCAGCTGTAGAAGTAAGCGCGTGGGGGGGGGGGGTTGCTTCTCCTCACAAGTTGACAAAGCGGGGGGGTGGGAGAGGGGGAGGGGTGTTGTTGGGGGGGTGCTGCTCCTCGCAAGTTGAAGAAGCGCGGGGTGGGGGGTGCTCTGCGCTGCCTTGCACACAGACTTCAGCGGCAGAGCGGTGGGAGAGAAAAAAGGCTTGAGTATCGATTTTTTTCTACGAGTATTGTTCAATACCAATACCAGCGTTGGTATCGATATTATCGATATTTGGATCGATCTACCTACCTCAAATTTCAGTGTTCATTCTTGGGTTGCTCTACGTAGAGTGTCATACGATCCTGTCCAGTAATCTGGTAAAGACTCACATTTTCCCCCTGGATCTCCCTTCTCTTTACCTTTTTAGTGCACCACCAGGCTTTCCCTTTGAGCTTGCCTCTAAGGGTTTCTCGGGTTTCCCTCCTTGGGAATATTTTTCCTTTTATTTCCCCTAATTTTTGTATTACTCTTCCTGGCACTCTTTTACCTTCTGAGGGTTGCTTTTGTTTTCTTTTCTTTTTTGGTCTTGGTTCTCTGCACTTGAGTTCTATTCTCCAGTGCTCTGTTGGGAGCTCACCCTGTTTACACTAATTGTCCAAACCAAGGAGTGAGCTGCATTTTGTTGGATATCTACTTTTTGCTGAATATCTACTTAAAATAAATGCTGAAATAGAGTATTTGAGGCTGCAGTTTGTTACAGCCATCAGAGATCAGAAGTCTTTAAACTAGCATAGTCCCCCTTATAAAATTACATAATTAGCAGTTCCTAATTGACATAGTGTTCACATCCTAACAGATTAATGCAAGATCGATCCCCCATTGTGAGATTATGTGTGACCTATATGTTAATTTTTAAAACAATAGGAGTATGATTTACTGTGTACAGTATAATATCAAGATAAGTACAGTATCATAATTTGACTTGGTTGTTCACAGGTCGATGAACTGATGCACCTGACCAGTCCAACAGATAGTAATTTGTACAGCACTCTGCTCAGTACAGAGGAAGACATGCAGGAAGTGGCTGATGCTGAGAATTACATGCTTCCGTCCAAAAGGGTTTTCAACAGCACACAAACACATTCGATACAGGATCAAAGCTCAGTGGTATGTACAGAGATCTTGTACTTATTAGCCAATAATCATTTAGCTGACTTTTTTTTATATTTAGGCTTGGATTGCCAGAGAAGGATTAAGATGAATCCTGGACTCCTTTCAATAGATAATCCTCGTTTAGATTGCTATGTTGTCTAATCCCTGCATGAAAAACCAATTCAGCACTTTTAAGCAATAGAACATGACATGATGCGGCCTTAGCACGAGCAAAAGGCAAGTGCTGTAGTCCACGTCAGCTGTGCTGTTATATTGCAACAGCACACTCCCCCTCATGTTCCAGTGCTTCTATACAAAAGTTCGGGTGATAAATCATAAAACAAGCAAAGAGAAACTAGTCAATGCCGGATTGCCATTAGCCATATAGCCATTGTCACAGAGGTTTTTCTGGCATTTCAAAAACAGGAAAGCCCAAAATACATACCCTTCTCACTGGAAGGTCTGAAGAAGCTTTGGTGCTTCATAACAATGTCTTGGTTTACATGTGTGTGTGTGTGGGGTTTTTTTTTTCATGATATTGTTGTACAGAAAATATGGAGGGCAGGACTAATAAATGCAGAAATATAAAAAGGAGCACAAAGTTTTATTCATAATATAACACCGGTTTCAGTGTTTTGGTTTTTTTGTTTGTTATTTTACTTATGGATAAATACTTGATGATCTACAAACAAAGAACAAAAAGACCAAGAATATTTTAAGAATTACAATGACCTATTTATTCAATGTATCTGGTTACAGTAAAACATGAAGGTTAATGTGGCTGTGCACAGCTATATGGAGTTTTATAAACACACTAATGTCAAAAAATGTCTCCCCACCACAAAGAGAGACACACACACACAGGAAATAAGACAAATTCAGCAGTCCTCCTCTGTCTGTGAGATATATGTCTGTAAAGTTGCCGATTTCTGAGCCGTCCTGCTGAGTTTGTAAACAGTGGAGAAACTTAACTGACACAGAGCCACAGAAACGAACGGAGCGTGTTCCTGTCTTATTTCCTAATATTCAGCCATGGTTCATGCTGAAGAACCTACTGTTCTCAAGCCCTGAATGTGCAGCTAAAAAATGCTCCTCACAGACACTAAGGACCATTACAGCAGCTGCCTCTTGATGAGCAGTGGAGAGAAAACTCGATGAGCTTTGTTTTCCCTCTTTGTCGTTCTTATTGTTTGTTTTGTATTTTTAACCTGGCTTCATCTCAAGCCAGTTAATTAATGTCTTATTTTGTAATAAGACAAAGTTATAATAAACTTTATTTAGTGCAAGCCACTGCCCTCAGACTCTGTTTATTAAAATAAATGTTAAACTTACATGTTTACAGGGCCGTCACTAGAGATTAATGATTGGAGGGTCTAAGCTTTAACCGGGGGGGTCTATGGGTAATTGCCTCATAGCAGCAAATTTCTCTGAGGAGGTACAGATTAAACAAAGCCACAGTGTTACTTAAAGTAGCAGGTTCTAAATACAGTCAAATACTGAGAAAATAGACTGGTACAAGCAATGTGCATTTGTTCTATAGTTGTAGTTCTGTTTAATAACCTGTATGTCTGAATGTGACATTTGACAGCAGAAATAGATTCTCAATTAAATTTTAATTCATTTTCACATAAGGATATATTTACTAATAATTTTTTAAATGAATGTTATCTTTAAACTAAAAAATCCTCTCACCTGACTGGCTTTTGGTGGCACTGCTTGCCTTTACAAAAAAAATTTCAAATATACAGGTCGAAAAACAAAATGAATTAATTGTTGTCTATACAGTCATAACGTCAGGAAACATAAACATCAATTCTGTCTTCCCTAAAAATAATTCAGTGAGGAACGGCCCCGCTGATCTGAACCCGAGTGGTGTTCAGTTGTTTGTATTTCTGTGCCCGTCACAGTTTGTCCATTACGAACACCATGTTTGAGCATAAGGGTGTCCACAAGTACACCTGGCATCAGGATACCCTAGGCCACATTTCGATGATCAACTTTATAGTTGTATTATTGGACCTTTGGCCATTTGTTCTGGACACTCGGGTGAAGAGAGGTGCTGAGCTGTCAACTGATCACCACCTGGTGGTGAGTTGTATTAGATGGCGGGGGAGGATGCCGGACACACCTGGCAGGCCTAAATGTGTGTTGAGGGTTTGCTGGGAACGTTTGGCAGAGGAACCTGTCAGAAAGATCTTCAACTCCCACATCAGGCAGAACTTCGACTGCATCCCTGACGAGGCCGGCGACATCGAGTCCGAATGGGCCATGTTCCGGACCTCCATTGTTGAGGCGGCTGAACCTAGCTGTGGCTGAAATGTTGTCGGTGCCTGTCGGGGTGGCAATCCCCCCACTCGGTGGTGGACACCCCAGGTGAGGGGGGATGTCAGGCTGAAGAAAGAGTCCTATTGAGCCTGGTTGGGGCAAAAACTTAGGTGTGGGAGGAGTTCAGTGAGGACATGGAAAACGACATTCAGTCAGCTTTGTGAAGGTTCTGGCAAACCATCAGGTGACTCAGGAGCGGAAAGCGGTTTCCTACCAACACTGTATAAGGTGGGGGTGGGGAGCTGTTGACCTTGACTCATTAGGACGTCATTAGGCGGTGGAAGGAAAACTTTGGTGGTTCCCCTTTTTAAAAAGGGGGATCAGAGGGTGTGTTCCAACTATAGGGGGATCACACTCCTCAGCCTCCCCGGAAAAGTCTATGCAGGGGTACTGGAGAAGAGAGTCCGACTGATAGTTGAACCTCGGATCCAGGAGGAACAATGCAGATTCCGCCCCGGTCGTGGAACACAGGACCAGCTCTTTACCCTCGCTAGGATCCTGGAGGGTGCGTGGGAGTTTGCTCAACCAGTCGGGCATTCCATGTCTGCTTTTTGCGGATAATGTTGGCTTCATCGAGACGGGACCTCTAGCTCTTGCTGGACCAGTTTGCAGCCGAGTGTGAAGCGGTAGGGATGAGGGTCAGCACCTCCAAGAGAGAGGAGTCAGTTGAGGTGGTTTGGGTATCTGGTCCGGATGCCTAGGCCAATCAGCCTGATTGGCCTCCAGGGGGCACTACAGTGAGAGGAAAATACTTTCATTAAAAGATTTTCCACACCTGAGATGTAGAGATTTTTTTTTTTTTTTTTTTTTTGCATAATTCTTGGGTCTCGACGAATCCAAAAAGTTGATACAACCACTAAGCTCCGTCCACTTAGATATTTTGCATAATCCCTGGATTTTGATCTGATCCCCATGATATTGGTGTCAGAATGTTCACAGGAACATGCCAGTCAATAAGTATCAAAACAATCTGGAACTTTCAAATCAAGATGGCTACAATGCATGTTCTGTGATTGACAGGCTTAACAACATCCAATCATCATGAAGTTTGAATAGTATATCCATGGGCACACTTTGTACAGCGTACAAAGTTTCATGATGATAGCCGCAAGGGGGCACAATTCATGCTTTTAACCTAAAAATATGTAATATCTCAGTGAACACTGAACATATCAACATACACTGCTCAAAAAAATAAAGGGTACACTAAAATAACACATCCTAGATCTCACTAAATGAAATATTCCAGTTGAAAATCTTTATTCATTACATAGTGGAATACGTTGAGAACAAAATAACATAAAAATGATCAGTGTAAATCAAAATTATTATCCCATGGATTTGGAAACATACTCAAAATAAAAGTGAAAAATCTAATTACAGGCAGACCCAACTTAAATGGAAATTCCTCAAGACAAGTTAAAATAAGGCTCAGTAGTATGTGTGGCCTCCACGTGCCTGTATGACCTCCCTCCAACACCTGGGCATGCTCCTGATGTTCAGCGGATGTTCTCCTGAGGGATCTGCTATCAGAACTAGATTAAAGCATTAGTCAACTCCTGGACAATCTGTGGTGCAATGAGGCATTCGTAGATGGAACGAGACATGATGTCCCAGATGGGCTCGATTGGGTTCAGGTGTGGGGAATGGGCAGGCCAGTCCATAGCATGAATTCCTTCTTCATGCAACTGCTGACACACTTGAGCCACATGAGGCCTAGCATTGTCATGCATCAGAAGGAATCCGGGGCCCCCTGCACCAGCATATGGTCTCACACTAGGTCTGAGAATCTCATCCCAGTACCTAATGGCAGTTAGGGTACCTCTGGCTAGCACATGGAGGGCTGTGCATCCCTTCAAAGAAATGCCTCCCCACACCATTGCTGACCCAGTGCCAAACCGGTCATGCTGGAGGATGTTGTAGACAACAAAAAGTTCTCCACGACATCTCCAGGGCACCAATGGCAAATCTGCCAATCTTGGTGTTTTCTGGCAAGTGCCAATCATTCTGCACGTTGTTGGGCTGTAAGCTCAAGCCCCACTTGTGAACATTGGGTCCTCATACCACCCTCATGGAATCTGTTTCTGACAGTTTGCGCAGAAACATGAATATTAGTGGCCTGCTGGAGGTCATTTTGCAGGGCTCTGGCACTGCTCCTCCTCTTCCTCCTTGCACAAAGGAGGAGGTAGCGGTCCTGCTGCTGAGTTGTTGCCCTCCTATGGCCTCCTCCACATCTCCTGGTGTAATGACCTGTCTCCTGGTATCTCATCCCCAGCCTGCATTGATGTGCCATCCTGGATGAACTGCACTACCTGAGCAACTTGTCTGGGTTGTAGACATCGCCTCATGCTACCTCTAGGGGTGAGGGCATTGACAAAATGCAAAAGTGACCAAAACATCAGCCAGAAAGGATGAGAACAGACAAATGGTCTGTGGTCACCACCTGCAGGACCACTCCTTTATAGGGGTTGTCTTGCTAATTGCGTCTCATTTCTACCCGTTGTCTGTTCCATTTGCACAACAGCAGGTGACATTGATTTACAATCAGTGTTGCATCCTAACTGGACATGTTGATTTCACAGAAGTGTGATTGACTTGGAGTTACATTGTCAAATCAAATTTATTTGTATAATGCTTTTTACATCTGATGTTGTCACAAAGCAGCTTCACAGAATTCCAGTAAGACAAAGTTTTGACATGAAATGTAAAAATGTAAAGATTGTAAAAAAACCCATAATTATTTATAAAAATTTAACTTTGGACACGCTGTCCACTTATTAAGTCGTGACTTAAAAAACAGACGAGCACCAAACCTATTGACTTTATGTATTCTTAGCTACTTCTTATAGTAGTTATCGCTGGCAACCCATCTCGTTACAAAACACCTGTTCTGACCGTGAGCAGGAGACACGGCTGTCTCCGCGGCCCCTGTGCTCCCAGAGATGGAGCAGCCCAGTCAGTCCGCATAGCAACTCACACTCATCAAAATGAGCTGTGAATATACAAATTGTGCAGCCAAAGACACGCGTTTGCTTCTGTTTACCTTTTAATTTACACCTTTTTCTGAATCCTGAACAGAGATCATTGATTGAATTGATTGAGACATTCAGCTTTATTCAAACAGTAAACACACATCTTATGAATGTATGACAAATGACCTTAGGTGCAATTGGACCCGTACACTGTGAAACGTCACGTGTGGCATCACACTTGACAAGCGTGTTGCTGCAATATTTCAGCAAACATGAGTGGGCAGAGCTCAATGCACCATTTGAGCTATAACTCAATCTTTGCCCAAATCAAACCAAAATGGGAACACACGTGCAGGGCATTACTCTGAAGAAGTGTGCCAAATATGATCAAAATGCACATACTGCTGCAATTGGACAAAACCTTAAAATATAGTTTTTAATTTATTATAGCACCACCCAAGAATGCAATAACAACAAAATGTAAAGATCTTTTTGGAAGCTCATATTGAAGCCTGTAACATATGGCAAAAGCGTTTTTGACTTTACAGTTGTTTGTGTGATGTTTAGAATGTTTAGGCAGAGCCTAGATACCATGCAGTGATGAAATTTCAACTCTTTTGGTAGTTATTAAATTTCAAATATTAGATTATATTATTAGATTATATTTCAGAGACTAGTTCGTGTTCAAACATATGTGGGTTTAATCTCACCAATGCATTCAAATGTATTATGGAAGAATCCCCCATCCCTTCCCCCTCCCTCTTACTGCTTCTCACACTCTGATTTGAGGCCCACAGCTATCTCTCTCTCTCTCTCTCTCTCCCTCCCTCCACTGAGAGTGATTAAAAGGACCACAGATCATATCATAACATTATGAACACCTCCTTGTTTCTACAGTCACTGTCCATTAACTCAGCTCCACTGACTACAGGAGCACTTTGTAGTTCTATAGTTATAGACTTTTGCTGTAGATAC
The DNA here is from genome assembly GCF_029633855.1 of Hoplias malabaricus. NCBI lineage: Eukaryota > Metazoa > Chordata > Actinopteri > Characiformes > Erythrinidae > Hoplias > Hoplias malabaricus. The sequence goes on along the minus strand of NC_089809.1, from coordinate 11,475,128 downwards.
CTCGATTGCTCCGTTTCACCCTATTAATCAATGGTCAGGACCCCCCACAGAGCATGTTTGATTGGGGTGATGGAGTTTTTACATCTCTCTGTTTCAGTGCTAGACTGAGAATTGTCCAAAAAGCAAGAACATCCCGCTGACATCGCTGTGTGTCCACTGATGGACTAGAGCAGGGGTCGGCAACCTTTACCACTCAAAGAGCCATTTGGACCCATTTCACACAGTAAAGAAACCACTGGGAGCCACAAAACCCTTTTGAAATTTTAAATGAAATAACACTGCGCATAACAGGGTATTTTTTTCCTTTGTGCTATGCATAAACAAACTACACTGTGTTACATTTATGAAATCAATGAACGACTGCAGAGAAAATGAATAAAATTTCTGCATGCAACAAAATATTTTTAACTCAGAAAAAAAGACGTTGGGTTGACGGTTAAGTAAAATACTCAATGTCTATTTGAGTCCTTGTGGTAATGAAAAACCACATTTTTAACTCCGAAAAATAGACGTTGGGTTGATTGTTAAGTAAAATACTCACTCAATGTCTATTTGAGTCCTTGTAGTAATGGAAAAAAAACGCAGAACTTAAATTATCCACTAGCAGCAAACAAAAATGCTGTCCTCTCTCTCTTTTAAATATTAAATATTTTAGATGTTACAAGATCGCCATAATCTTCACAGAATTACATTTTGAAAATGAACAAACTTAAATAAAATACATTTTAATTAAATATTAATTCATTATTTTCAAAAGCTGAGCCGCATCAGAGGGATCAAAGAGCCATATGCGGCTCTGGAGCCGCAGGTTGCTGACCCCTGGACTAAAGGATGACCAACGCAAACTGTGCAGGATCAGACTACTCTCTCTGACATTACATCTACAAGAGGAACAAATCCTCATGTATGGGTTTAACAAATTGAACAGTGAATGGACACAGTAATTTAAAACTCCAGAAGCACAGCTGTGGCTAATCCAGCAGAACACACACTAACACACCACAACCAGATGGCAGTGCTGCACTGAGAATGATCCACCACCCAAATCGTACCTGCTAAATGGGGGTCAAGTGGAGGTCCTGACCATTAAAGAACAGTGTCAAAATGGGCACAAATGGTCTGTAGTCTTTAATTATAAAACTACAAAGATTTCTATGGTCTGTAGAAATCAGAGAATAGAAATTGATTGTAAAACAAGGAGTTGGTTATAAAGGTATGGAACACACACATGCATGCACACTACCAAACAACATTGCAGTGGACAATAAGGCCTCATAATTGCGACTTTAAACAAAATTTTTAATAATATAAGATAATGTGCATAAGTGTATAAGGCCTCATACTTGCAAATGTAAGCAAAATTTACACATGGACTGCGAGGAGCTCATAAATCGCCACTTGTGGATATATTTAAAGATTATAACAGGCATTTAAGTAACATTTTTTATCTTTATTTTTGTCTTGAAATGACACTCACCATCAGGAAACTCAAAAACTCATCAGAAAACCATGTGCATATTCTGTCAATAAAGCAATACAGACTGATCGTCAATAGTCAAAGGAACATGCAGAAACAGCAGCAAGCTCCCCCAGGTCTTAATGCGCCAGAATTTCATTACATTTTTAATATGGAGACAGAGAGATGTGTTGTTAAAAATTAAAGAATTGAGGGGAGACTAAATGACATTTTTTATCTGTATTAGCATCAGTGTATACTCTCTAAGTAAACTTATTGGTGAGAAATGCGAGCTGAACTTTGTGGGTGAAAAACTGTAATAAAGACAGCTGCAGCATAAAGAGAGTTGTTCGCAACAGCTTATTAGGGCTGTCGCAGTGAAAGTATTTGCGGTGTTTTAACAGGGTTCAAAACTGCGATATGCTATATTACTGCCCCAAATTACTTAATTCATGCTGATCATAGTGCTACACTCTTAATTGTCACATGGAACCAGCCTGAACTGTTCATTTTGAGGCTGCTCGATGACTTGTTGCTGTTCGAGGCAGTTGGGCTCCGATAGGTGAGAGTTCAAATTTCGGATTTCCCTGTTTCACAGCAATTTTGCATATTGCCTCGTGCCTGGCACCTTTTCATTTGGTTGAAAGATGAAATGCTCCCAAACTGTTGAAGTTGCATTTGCTTTTATGACTAGGTATGCTGCCATTGGGTCCATTTTATAAAACAAAGACTGACAATGATACCAGCAGTTGGGAAAAATTACACTCCTAACATTTTTATGATTTTTTTTAAACAAATTTATTTAACATTCATTACACACACAAACTAAAGTGTAAAACAAGAAAGACCATGCAATTAAAGGGAAAACGTATACATTAAGGAGGTGATGTTTCTTGCCATTCCTTGCAGTTGTCTGGTCAATAGCCCTACAACTCATGGTGCAGTTATCATGAAATAAAGCATGATTTATAACGCTTCTCAACAAAGTGCATGTGACCGGAACTAACTAATTACATGCATACATACATATTACACATGCACACAACATGGGATTTATTATTGTTTTTTTTTTGTGATCCATATATCATGTCCCCCACACACTATTTTAAAATAAGTTTACAGTGTCTGATACATTCATTAGGTGTCAGTATAACGTTTTTTTGTTTCATGTCATAAATAAGGACAATTAAGAAAATGCTTCTTATGTATAAGTAGATTTTCAAATATTTCTCAAACTTTTCTATTAATGCATTTATCATGAAATGTTTACATAGTTCATTGTTCCCTACATATTATAAACTAGAGATAGAATAAATTAATTTGATGATGCCTCTTCTTAGGAGATACAAGGGAATAGTGTGATCCTGTGCTACATCAGCAAACCCACACACAGTCTTCCAGATGAAGATCATCCATTTTCAGGTACTACTGCCCAGAAAGATTTTCCACATCATTGGTCACCAGGTTTTCTATAAATTCTTGAAAGGTTTTATCTAAGAAATCTGTGGAAATTTTAATTACTTTAAGCAGGATTGGAATTAAAGTTATCTTCAGAAAATGTGGGGGTGAACACTGTTCCACTGTACATAATAATCAATAATATGTTTCTTTCTTCAAATGATTAAATAATTTTTGCCATATTTGAAAATTGTGTCTTGCATTAACAGAGTACATGAATCAGGACCTGGCCAGGCAGATTGAAATGGAACACATGTACGAGAACACCATGGCCCCCTTCAAAAACCTCACAGAAACCTGTGACAGTGTTGCGGGAGCTAGGACTCAGTGACCAGTCTGGGCAATCCATTCTGAGTTCCTTTTGAGCCTAACATCTGACATTTTCTGCTTTCTCCCTGCAGCAAAGTATTTAGATTATGTAGGTTTTACAACAGCTGTGCAGCCTCCAGGGCAATAGAGACTGTTAATGTGGGAATGTTGTATGAACTCAAAACAATCCAGGACCTGCATGAAGTGTGTTTCATCAATCATTCCAAGGACTGAACACAAAACACTTCCCAACACTCTAAAATAATTTGTAATTTCATTTTCTATATTTTAATAGTATTTGTAATTAACTAAAATATATATATATATATATATATATATATATATATATATATATATATATATATATATATATATATATATATAGTATTAAGGTATGTATACAATATACATACAAGTGCTGGTCATAAAATGAAAACCCCAAATTCAGTATCTCAGAAAACTAGAATATTAATTAAGGCCAATACAAAAAAAAATGATTTTTAGAAATGTTGACCAACTGAAAAGTATGAACATGAAAAGTATGAGCATGTACAGCACTCAATGCTTAGTTGGGGACTGAATTACTGCAGCGTGGCGTGGAGTCGATCAGTCTGTGGCACTGCTCAGGTGTTATATGAAAGCCCAGGTTGCTCTGACAGTGGCCTTCAGCTCTTCTGCATTTGTTTGGTCTGGCGTATTGCATCTTCCTCTTCACAATACCCTATAGATTTTCTATGGGGTTATGGTCAGGTGAGTTTGCTGGCCAATTAAGAACAGGGATACCATGGTCCTGTGTGCAGGTGCCAAGTCCTGTTGGAGAATTAAATCTGCATCTTCATAAAGTTGGTCAGCAGCAGGAAGTATGAAGTGCTCTAAAACTTCCTGTTAGACAGCTGCATTGACCTTGGACCTCAGAAAACACCAACACCAGCAGATGACATGGCACCCCAAACATTCACTGACTGTGGAAACTTTACCCTGGACCTCAGGCAATGTGGATTCTGTGCCTCTCCTCTCTCCTCCAGACTCTGGGACCTTGATTTCCAAAGGAAATGCAAAATTTACTTTCATCAGAGAACATAACTTTGGACCACTCAGTAGCAGTCCAGTCCTTTTTGGAAGCGAGACGCTTCTGACGCTGTCTCTTGTTCAAGAGTGGCTTGACACAAGGAATGCGATGCTGAAACCCTCTTACATACGTCTGTGTGGTGCAGAGGCGATTGCTCTAAGACTGCAAGGGAAGCTCAGCTTCCCCTAAAATGTCAAAAAATAAGTGATCAAATATATACTTGTGTGTACATGTCATTGAATAAATATGCACTACAACGTGCTGAACTTTTGTTCAGAATCAGCTTCTTATCACTGGTAAAGATGTAGCTTTCCTCTCAACCATTCCCGCAGATTCACAGTGCTTTAAACATCAGCGTCCACAGAGTTCAATAGCGAAGCGAGTCATTGGATAAAGGCTGGGCTTTGTCCCGCCCATCGGACGCTCGGCGTCTCTGGAGGTCTATGGGGCAGTGGGCTGGCCTCGGCTGGCCCAGACGCTCAGCATCTGCATGATGATTGGATGATCTGTCTGAGGCTGAATGCCTTTTTGATTGGCAGCGAAATGAGCGAATCAGCGATCCTTTGGTGTAAAGATCGGTGGGAGCATTACATTTTCATTCTGTTCTGAGTTGAACCGGAGATTTTCTTAAACCTCTTAGCGGCATATTCTTTGTTAAAAATGACTAGCGACAAATCGAGCTTCTATTTCTGGTGGGTATTTTTGTAGCTGCTTGTTATTGGAGACTGACTTCTATCACTCTTTCTGACTTCTGCCACAGTTTCTGTCCAGCTGGTGCTGCCAATCCCCTCCACCGTCACAAAGCACTAACAGGCGGACTCACTTCACATGGGCCAAGGCCGTTTAAGCAGCCTAGCCCTGCTGGCCATTAATTCAAGAAACAACATAAAATGATGCTTAAAAGAAGCAAAAATATCTGCCATAAGACACTGAATAAGACACTTTCTGTAGATAAAATTATTTAAAACAGGTAAAAATAATTTAGAAATAAGTTGAATAATCTTATTATATTCTTACAACAACTTCCAAATTAATAATACTAGATATTTAGACTAGATTTAAGTAAATTTTACTTGCATAGTGTAGCATAGTAACAGTATTTGAGTTGGTTATGTTTAATTGTGATTATCACTTATAATAACAATTATTATTATTATTATTATTGAATGACAAAATTATTAACAATTTAATAGAGATGGAAATACTGTCAGGGCGGCACGGTGGCGCAGCAGGTAGTGTCGCAGTCACACAGCTCCAGGGGCCTGGAGGTTGTGGGATCGATTCCAGCTCCGGGTGACTGTCTGTGAGGAGTTGGTGTGTTCTCCCCGTGTCCGTGTGGGTTTCCTCCGGGTGCTCCGGTTTCCTCCCACAGTCCAAAAACACAAGTTGCAGGTGGATTGGCGACTCGAAAGTGTCCGTAGGTGTGAGTGAATGTGTGTGTGTGTCTGTGTTGCCCTGTGAAGGCCTGGCGTCCCCTCCAGGGTGTATTCCCGCCGCCTTGCGCCTGATGATTCCAGGTAGGCTCTGGACCACCCGCGACCCTAAATTGGATAAGCGGTTACAGATAATGGATGGATGGATGGATGGATGGAAATACTGTCAACGCTAGGTGAGTTCTCAGGATTTTCAGACTCTTAAGGAACAAACTCCACACACTGTATTATTTCAGATAATAGAAATGCTTTATTAAAAGGAATAATAATAGGTTGATTAACATAGTACAATCATCAAAATCTCACGGAATCAACGCAGGTGAAATCAGTTCGAATTTAATAATTGGCTAGGCTATATGACTTGGGAATAAGGTGTTGCTAAATGATTCAATTAGTGTATAAATTTATCAAGAGACTTAATTCGACATCAGCTCTGAAGATGAGGAATTTAGCTTACTCTTTTCCACGATTCAACCACTCGATGGGTACAGCAGCGCTTTGAGGTGATTGGAGAGAGGTCCAGCCTGGGTCCGGCAGTTCTTTTTCGTGGGAGCGTTGAGGCTGGGTCAGCGTAGGCGTTGTCACTTGCGAGGCAGGCCGCTTCAGGCACCCTCAGAGCGTGGTGACATCAGTTGAAGGATTTCCTCTGGCTCGCTGTCCTGAGTGGGAGTCTCCTTCCAGAAGGAAGGGCATCAGAATAAAAGTTTGCTGTTTTCCTCCGATCTTCAGAAGCTATTTTCCGAATTAATTAGCTAATACTTATTTTACGATTTTCACTCTATTTCAGCGGTGGCCCTTATTCTGGCCAAAATAAGTTTCACCTGCTTTGATCAGTCGTAAAATTAAACTTGGATTGGGCTACAAACAACGAACACAAATGAGAAAAGAAAAGATTACTGACAATTAATTTACCGTTTACTCTTTTAGTTTCTGTATTGCACTGCTAACTGACACAAGGCATCCCCTGTTAGTTTGCATGAAGTTCTGTCTTCTTTTGGAAGACTCGGCTTGTCAGCTTAGACAGAAGACAGAGAGCGTAAGAAGCGTACGAGAGCCATACGAGAAGAGATCAAGAAAAGTATGAGAAGAGAGAGCGACTCCCTTTTTCAGAGGTGGCGTGGTAACGCCCATTTAGGAGGTCTCCGTTCTCTAATTGGTTCCTGGGTTTGGGGGTTCACGTGACCATCTCCAATTCCACCTCTCCGAAAATTCACATTTTCATGGACGGATACATAACCTTAATTGAATAAAAATACTTCATACATACTTGAATATAGCATAATGATAATACTGGAGTATTTTTATCAAATATATATATATATATATATATATATATATATATATATATATATATATATAGAGTATATTATCAACTATTCTAGATGTTGAACATTAATTCATTTTTCTAAATTGAGACAGGAATTTTTCCTCGTGATTAAAACGGTAATTCACATCACTCGGTTAGTTAGTAGACAGTCACCTGAGAATAACAGAGGATAACATTAATAAAAAATTGCATAATGCATGTTTTAGTAACAAAGAAATATAGTCGTCCAAGATGATTTGTTAGGAGGAGAGAGGGCAAAAAATGATTTCGCAAATGTCCACTTGGGGGCACTGTTGGTCCATGCTGTTTGTCTGGTTTGAACTCGCGTTGGAGGTCACCATTAGGCAGTTGATTTTGGATAAGGGTGCCAGTCCCGACGCTGATGAATAAAGCTGGGGTTCTTTAATCCTGGTCTCCAAGGCTCTGATTGATCTTTTAGGCTTAATGGGGTCATAAGGTGTTCCACTTTACTGTCCAGAAGAAGAAGGGGGAGTAGTCATCTGGTGTCATAAAGTTTGAAGATGACCCCTCGCTGTCATCCTGGGGGTCACTGAAGTGTTTTGCTTAGCCTTTGCTATCAGATATAGGTGTGTGCGTGAGTTTGTGTGTTTGTGTGGGGGGGTGCATAGTCTTTCAGCACACACACTCTGTGGAATGCAGGTCCTGTCCACTTTTTATCACCAGAGTGGAGAGTCAGAGTCTTGATTTTTCATTTCTTGATCTGGATCCATACTCCACTACAATAGATTTCATTTTTTTGCAGTGGACACAGAGCTCTGTGAACAGCCAGCCTCTTTAGCAAAGACCTTTTGTGTCTTGCCCTGCTTGTGTAAGGTGTCAATGGTCGTCTTTTGGACAACTGTCAAGTCAGCAGTCTTCCCCATGATTGTGGAGCCTACAGAACTAGACTGAGAGACCATTTAAAGACTGTTGCAGGTGTTTTGAGTTAATTAGCTGATTAGAGTGTGGCACCAGGTGTCTTCAATATTGAACCTTTTCACAATATTCTAATTTTCTGAGATATTGAATTTGGGGTTTTCATTAGTTGTCAGTTATAAACATCAAATTGAAAGAAATAAACTCTTGAGATATATCAGTCTGTGTGTAATGAATGAGTATAATATACAAGTTTCACTTTTTGAATGGAATTACTGAAATAAATCAACTTTTTCATGATATTCTAATTTTATTACCAGCACCTGCGTATGTGTGTGTGTGTGTGTATATATATATATATATATATATATATATATATATATATATATATATATATATACAGTGCTTGACATAGATTCATAGATTATCTGGTTTGCTTAAATTTTTTATATGGAAGAATGGTGACTGCGTTCGCCAATTTTGAGTCCATTATTTAATCACAATGTTAAAATGCAATTAACATCTGTCTGTTGTGAACCATACCATTAAAACAATTTGTGCAGTAAATATTTCTAAAATGCTTAAATTTTCTGTAAACACAAGCTTTCCCAATACCACAATAATGGATTGTCCTTGACCCATTTACATACATGTGCACACCATGCCAGAAATAATAACCTAATTTTCAAAATCTCGAATAAATATGTCTATCTAAAATGTTCCCAATGTTTGCCTCCACATCAATGGAAATTTCTCAGATATGCCGGTTACCCATGCAGTGGTCACTGATGCAGCCCCCTATACCCCCAGAGACATGTTGGCTTTTGCACCTATCGCTGCTAACAATCGGATGGTCCCTTTAGTCATTAGCACAAAAAACACAATGTCCATTTTTTATGAAATCTAACTCCTCTTAGTGTTTCTACACTTTTGGACCATCTGAGGTGAGCTGGGGCCCAGAGGACATGTAAGCAGTTCTGCATAGAATTAATGTAAGACGTTCTTGTTGCATAATAGAGATTCAGGCTGAATTTCTGCAGGCCTCATTGATGAAACCTTGATGAAAAAAAAAAAACTCAAGCAAACAGTGTAATTTACAAGTAAATGGAAATTCCCAAAAACTTTGCGCTAGATTTAAGAAAGCTGCATGAACACCAATTTTTTAGTAGAATATGTGCATGTCCGTGAATATGAAATGTTCACAAATTGGGAGAGCCAAATCTTCCTTTACAATTAACATAATTCATTCATTCATTCATTCATTATCTGTAACCGCTTATCCAATTTAGGGTCGCGGGGGATCCAGAGCCTACCTGGAATCATTGGGCGCAAGGCGGGAATAAACCCTGGAGGGGACGCCAGTCCTTCACAGGGCAACACACACACACTTTCGAGTCGCCAATCCACCTGCAACGTGTGTTTTTGGACTGTGGGAGGAAACCGGAGCACCCGGAGGAAACCCACACGGACACGGGGAGAACACACCAACTCCACCAATTAACATAAAATTACCATAATTCACGCCCATGAATTTCAAATAACCACTAAATAAAGAAGCGCCTGGACTGAGGAATCATAGAAAAAAAAACGTAAAAATATCTACAGAAAAGCAAAATAACTCTTGTGAGTGGAAATGCTTTCATATTGGTAACTTATTTTCATTCCATGTATCTTTGCTGCTCACTTACTGGAACGTATAGTTGAGCATTAGATGGATGAGTTACACAAGACTAGGCACCTGAGAAAATTTGATTTAAGAAGCTATTAATCTGAGCTGTCAGAATTTATTTGCTTAAAAAACTAATATTAGAATAAAACAAATAATATTATTCCAATATTTATAGAAAAACTGTGTGAATGTGTTGATTTAACCCTTTCCACATCTCTCCTCTTGGCATTCCAGTATTATCTGAGGTCATCAGCCAGTACTGAGTACTGAGTTTTAGGTGGGTACGTAGCCTACCTGGAACTGCACGTTCACTGCAGTTTGAACTGCACGATTCTGCAGTAAGATGACTGGAGGAGTAGAAGTTTTTTATTGTATTTTTATTGACAGTTGCTGAAATCTTAAACACCTCTCCCCAGCCTGTACTTCAGTGTATACTCTGATACACACCAAGTTTCTTTTTATTGTTGAGATATTTTTGATTAAAAAAATATCCGGTGTTCTGCACCAACTATTACACCAAACAGTTTAAGATATGCCATACAACTAATGCCTAGGCGCTGTTGTGGTGTTTGATGTGAAGGAACCCTGAGAGCAAGGAGACAGCAGACCATTGTTGTCCAACTGAAGGCAAAGTTGGAGGTCCAGTTAGCTATATATCCTATCGGTTTGTTATTCCACAGAGCATTGTACATAGAATATACACAAAATTGTTTTAATACAAGAAGTAAAGGAAGGGTTTTTTTTTCAAAGTCATGTTACCAAACAGTTAGGATCCTCATCCAACTGTTTCCAATTAGTGTCATTCGTGAAAATAAAAATTAAGAACACCCGTTCATCTTTACAAATCTAGGTTAGGCTATATCAGGGATTTCAAGAATGTAAGTAGTTTGTGAAATGCTCCGACCTTGGTTAGCAAGATCAAAAGTCATAGGAAGGAAACATGTAGAAGAATTATTACAGACAACAGAACACCGGACTTCTTTTGCTGTTGTGTGGCGTTGTAGCTCAGAGCGGCCACTGGAGGGTGCTCTCGTTCCATGTGGGAGCACAGTTGTCCTGGATGCTTTAGTCAGGATTTCAATCTCCTTTTGACTTTAATGTATCATCTCTGGTATCAGTTTAATTGTCACGTGAAGTCTCGTGTCTGGTTGTAATATCCTTTACATACTGAACCTGGGAAAATAAATTTAATTTCTTTTCTTTAGAAATTCTGTGGCTTGATCAGGAAGACAGGCTGTCCTCATCAAGATGAGAGGGTCATCTTGCAGACCACTAAGTGACGAAATTATCTCGGTTGTATTTCAAGGTGTGAGGAGAACAGTTCAGTGCCCATGAATATAGATTGGTTTCAGTCAAAAGGGATGGGAAGTAGTGTCACAGTCACACAGCTCCAGGGGCCTGGAGGTTGTGGGTTCGATTCCTGCTCTGTGTGCCTGTCTGTGAGGAGTTGGTTTGTTCTCCCCGTGAAACAATTATTTTGAAACAACATATTTTTCCCTCAAAATGACACGTTCTCTCAGTTTTAACTTTTGATCTGTGATTTGTGTTCTATTCTGAATACAATATTAGATGTTGGCACCTCCACATCATTCCATTCAGTTTTTATTCACAATTTGTTTAGTGTCCCAACTTTTTGGGAATCCGGTTTGTATGTAGCATATTAAGCATAAGTGTTCTCCCCGTGTCTGTGTGAGTTGCCTCCGGGTGCTCCGGTTTCCTCCCACAGTCCAAAAACACACGTTGGTAGGTGGATTGGCAACTCAAAAGTGTCCATAGGTGTGAGTGTGTGAGTGAATGTATATCTGTGTGTCTGTGTTGCCCTGTGAAGGACTGGCGCCCCCTCCAGTGTGTATTCATACCTTGCGCCCAATGATTCCAGGTAGGCTCTGGACCCACCGCAACCCTGAACTGGATAAGCGGCTACAGATAATGAATGAATGAATTCTAACTAGTCAAAAATACAATTTTGGATATGTCTAAATTAGTTTGGACTAGTCATTACTTTCATTCAAGATATCTAGAATTTAATTTTAGATATCAACAATTTTAGATATCTTTAATAAGGAGGGAATTTAATTGGAATTATGACTAGTCAGAACAAAAGGCAAGGTATCTCTAATTTAATTTTTGACTAGGGTTTTAATATAATAGTAGATATCTGAAATGAAATTTTAAGGTAGTAATTAATTTCATTTACACTAGTCAAAATGTAATTAAAGATATCTCAAATTGTGTTTTCACCTAGTCAAAATATAATTAAAGATTATTAGGCACACCTGTGTGATAATCATGCTGTCTAATATTTGGATATACCACACGTGTGAGGTGGATGGATTATCTCGACAAAGGAGAAGTGCACACTAACACAGGTTTAGACAAATTTGTGAACAATATTTGAGAGAAAAAGGCCCATAGAAAAAGGCACATAGAAATTGTCTTAGATCTTTGAGGTCAGCTTATAAAAAAAGGAAGCAAAAGTGTTGCATTTACATTTTTGTTCAGTATACATTCAGATGATACTGCATGAAATGCTTAGTTATGCCAAACAAAGCATTACATTTCATTGAATTCCTTCTGAATGTATCAACGTTAGTTCACTGTCCATCGGGTGAAGTGAACAGACTAACAGACTGTTTAGAAAATACCCTACGATCAACTCTAGATATTGTAGCACCTCTAAAGAGTAAAATGATTAGACAGAAAAAGCTTGATCAATGGTACAATGACCAAACGCATACCCTAAAGAAAACAGTAAGAAAATTAGAAAAGAAATGGAGGCTGATCAAGCTGGAAGTCTAAGGCTGATCAAGCTGGAAGTCTAAGGCTGATCAAGCTAAGGACAGTCTTATTTAGTACAGAAGAGTATTTACGAAAGCATGCGCAGAATATCTAGCTTCTGTGACTGAGAACCACAAAAAACAATCCTAGACTAGAATAATTTTAGCATGATTTAAAAATGTACTAAGAATCAGGCAGGTACTGATCCCCAGATACCACCTATCTACAACAGTAATGATTTTCTGACAATGTCGCAGTCACACAACTCCAGGGACCTGGAGGTTGTGGGTTCAAGTCCCGCTCTGAGTGAGTTTGGTGTGCTCTCCCCGTGTCCGCGCGTGTTTCGGTCTAAAGACACACGTTGGTAGGTGGACTGGCTACTCAAAAGAGTGCGTTGCCCTGTGATGGACTTGCAACCACTCCAGGGTGTATTCCTGCCTTGCGCCCAATGATTCCAGGTAGGCTCTGGACACACCACAACCCTATACTGGATAAGCAGTTACAGACAATGAATGCTCATGAAGCAGAAAAAAATTAGTGCATGCTTTTATTACTTCCAGGTTAGATTATTGTAACATGCTGTTGTCAGGATGTTTAATCAAAAAACAGCTATTTTTTTTACTAATATATGTTAGTTGTATGGACTACTTATTAAAAATTGCCATTTAATGAAGCGGTAAACTTAATTCATCATTAAAAACAATGGAAAAATATGGGAATTTTGGATGCCATTTACACAAAATATATACAGTAATTTTATAGGTACATAGTATGGTACACACCAAAGTGATCTGCTGGTGGTATGACTATCTAAATGACAGTTTAATAAAGCAGTAAGCTTGACTCATTAAAACAATGGGGTGAGCTCTGGCGCCTCGCTGCCGTTGTATGCTTAGCTGAACGTATGTGTGCTTTTAGGTCCTTTACACCTTTATTTGCTACACAAAACGTGGAAATTTCTTTTTTAATTCATCCGAGAACTTACGTTTACGTTTCGGCATAGCTGCTCGAGATGAGGGTAGGTACATGAGCTTTGCCTGACGTAAACAAGGACTACTGACGTACAGACTGACCAATTACATGTTTACAGAGAAGGTTATCGACCAATAACGGTAGCTCTACAGTCAGACCGTGCAATCAGAAGATTTTAGGCTACTTCACCACGCTCCTTTCTCACTCAAGCGAACCAAACGGAGTAGCGGAGGGCGGGACTAGTTTGTGAACGAAACGTTTCTCTAAATTCTATGTAAGCTCTAGAAAAACAAAATCCCGGACGTTTGTGAAATTCCGCCCGGACATTTTTTAAGTCTAAAAAAGAGGCCATGTCCGGGTAGAAGAGGACGTCTAGTCACCCTACCTGCACGCGCATTATGTATTACCGCTCAGTCACTAGTATCTGCGCGCGAATAGACATGCGGCTAGTTTAACCGAGTTTTCTCAAAACGCAGATATCGAGTGCCTACACTATAAAATGAAGGGTGGTTGGTGATTGGATTAATTAAACGTGAACCTATCGAAAACCTTGTATATGATTGGCTGTTAAAATGATAGAAAAAATAATTGGTCTACCAGTAATTTTCTGATTACAAGATTAAAGACAAGAGGATCTTGCCTTAATTTCTTACGAATTTTCAAGAGATTTTTAAAAACTGTTTCATTACGAGCCTTTTTTACAATTCCATATCACTAGTTTAATTCTGTCGGAAGAGACCTCTTTTTAAGTGTAACTCTTCCTGATCTTTAAAATGAGAACCGTTGTGATGGTGTTGCTGGGTTTTTTTGCGGACGCTATCCGGGTAAGGTTTTACTTTATTCAGGTTCATTTATTTCTTATTTAATCAGTTATATCAGTTCAATTTTTACTAAGCAGTGAAACATTAAAATTAGCTATGGTTTACGAAAATAATTTAGTCGTGCTTGCCTTGCCCTAATGAATCCCCCTTAACCAGGTTCACAATGATCTTAACATATTTATAAGAAATTAAGTGAAATTTCATAATTTCCTAATAGGTTAAAATAAACTTCACGTGTTTATTTGTTTTATTTAATTGTGTCCTTCCTTTTATTCCTAGGGTCAAACAGCCCTGGCACGTAAGAAACTTATTATGTAGATTTCATTCTTTTACTTTATTTTCCTAACATGCTATGATTTTTTACTTTATTTACTTAATAATCTGTCCCAGAAAATGTGTTCTGTAAAAGAGGATAATCATAGTTTATACCCAGTGTTACATCATGCATCATACAAAACAACATACTTCATGGCATTCAGACTATTATTGCACAACAGATTGATATGCCATTTTCTTCCACCTACAGTTAATTGGCTTAGTTATTCAGACATAAATTATATGAAATGAGAGAAACCTAGACATTAAGAATTTTTCAGTGCTGGTGAGAGGAGCCAAACATCAGAAGATCCTAACAGTTGTGCATTTATTGCACTACTTCATTGCATTTTCAAAACCCATGCTTGGAAAATTGCTGTCCATTATCTGTCTTGCATAGGAATTATCTGTATAACTAGATATATTGGAAAGTAATATTATGTATAATGTTTATTAAATTATAATTTTCTTTTTGTAGATATTTCAAACCCCTTTTGCTGATATCTTAATTTATTGACAATACAGCATTCTACTCATATCAAACCACTTTGACAACAATTGAATTCTGACCATTCCTGCCCCATTTTAAAAACTAGAGTTTTAAGTTAAAAAAAACTAAAGGTAAACAAATGTGTGTTTTCTTCCCCAGCTCCTAATGTTGCTAGTGTATCTGTAAAGTCTCGGACTGAGACTGAGCTGAACTTGGAATGGAACAAAATTAACAATATCAGTTACATATTGAGATACATTAATGGAACAGAGATTTCATTTAGTGTAGCAATGGATGGACCTACAGTGATGTATACAGTGTCATCTCTTTCTCCTGGGACAAGGTACACTTTCACATTGTACACAGTGTTTAAAGGAACAAGGAGTAGTGGATTCCAGATCACAGCAGTTACAAGTAAGTGGCAACAATATTGTGGTCTGATTTTAATATTGCTAACATCATGTGAGCAAAGCTGGAGGATGGTGTTCTTTTGCAAATATATATATTTTAATTGTTCTCTTTCTTTCAGCTCCTTCTAATGTTGTCAATGTTTCTGTAAAGGCTCGCTCTGAGACGGCAATAACATTTGAATGGGATAAAGTAGGCAACAGTAATGCATACACATACATACTGAGACAGAACAAGACAGAGACATACACTCCTATGTATTGGGGAGGAACTGTAGCAACACACACTGTCTCTTTACTTTTTCCTGGGACCAAATACACCTTTACTCTCTACACACTTTTTGGAGGAGAAAGGAGTAGTGGGTACAACTTTTCTACTGTTACCAGTAAGTCTAATAGCACCCCAGTGAGTTGGAATAATGCATTGTTGTGAAAACTTTTGTTATGACTTCTTCTCTGTTTTTATTGCCATTTGTGTTACAGTGCCAGTCAGTGTTCTCAGAGTTAATGTGACAGAGCTATATGAAAACCAGCTGAGGTTGTCTTGGGAAAAAGTGACCGGCAATAATATTAGCTACATTCTGAGGGAGAACAAGATGGAAACATTAATTTTGGAACCAGATCAAGGTTCTTCAGTGAACTACACAGTCACATCACACTCCCCAGGAAGCAAATATACTTTCACTCTCTATACTTTGTTTGAAGGTGTGAGGAGCAGAGGCCTAAACTTCTCCTTTGTCACAGGTTTAAAGTCTGGTTATTTATTTATTTTTTTTTTTATATGTTTTTATAATGGATTGAATATGATATTTAAGCTTCCACAATTGTCAACACATTTTGGCTAATATAAAGGCAAAATTACATTGCAAGGAAAAGGAATTATTTTTTTTTCTATTTTCTCAACAGCTTCTGTGATGGTAACTGGTCTGCGCTGTGAGCAGGTGTCTAGTGGCAGTGCTTTGCTTCTGGTTTGGAATGCTCCACTTGGAATCTGGCGTGAAGTGGAGGTGCAGGTACATGTTAAAGGAAGGAGTCCTCAGTACACAAATGGAACCAGACTTGAGGTCTGTGATCTTCAACCCGCTCGCTGGTATAATGTGTCCCTGAAATTGTGCTCTGGAGATGTAAGGAGTATTCCAGTCTCAGTCACCTGTCAGACTGATCCCAGAGGTGAGAAAACAAAGGTTTGGAAAAAGTCAGCTGAAATTTAATCACAAAAAAAAGATTGAAAATTTGATTACACAATGAGTGAGAATTTTTATAATGTGGAGAGATGGAGCAAAAATATGAACCCATAAATGTGGGATTTTCAGTACTGGCTTGTGAACCACTGCATTAGGAATCAAAACCTGTTTTCCTTCTCGTCACATTGCTTCAAGGAAAACCTTTTTACATGTGATTTTTAAAAGGACCCTGAAATGTTAATTAAAACAAATTGCATTCACATAATTTAAGTAATGTTTACTCTTAATTGTTTGCTCATTTTAACTGAATCAGTAGAGTAAGTTCTATTTAATAAAATATTATCTAATATTTATCATGTCTTTCTCAGGAGTGATAGCAGGAGCTGCACTAGCTGCCTTGTTCATTGTTACCTTGGTGTGTGTTGGCATTTATGTCAAATACAGGCAAGCTATTTCAAGGAGGTCAGTCTTTTTGTCAGTACCAATGCAAGTAAAATTTAGCAACTTGAAAAAAAAAACAATTTAAGGATGCACAATATTGGAATCATATTGGCAGAAAAAGTAGTGTTGCTATTGCACAGATGTAGGGTCCTGGGATTTTTAGTTCAATCCCCACCTCGAGACTTTGGTGTGTTCTCCCTCTGAGTAATCAGGTTTACACCCATAATCTAAAATCACATGGTAGATAAATTGGCTACAGTTGGCCATAGGCATGAGTGTGCGTGTAATTTACAGGGTGGTATTTTTACATATATATGTTAACACATAAATAAAAAAATTGTAGTGAAATTCATGTCCTTGTTCTGCTGCCATTGACTGTCTGTCAAAATATTTTACAGAAAAACACACAGAGATACCTTGCCCCAACTCTAGGACTAGGATGTGCAAAGAGCCCCTGGCCAAGCTAAACCAAGGAAAGACTTACCTTTCAAGGGAATCCATACACTCTCACTAACTTTACAAAGAACAACTGAGGGCTTTTTAAGTTACAGTATGTCAAAAAATGTAAATGCTTGCATAGAGGCATTCTGGTGTCACAATTTTCTTTTCTTTTTCTTAATGGAACACATTTAAATATTTTGCAAATTTTATAGAACAGACCTACTGGAGGAAAAATGCAAATGGATAATATTTCAATATCACTTATAAAAAGTAACAGGTCAAGTCGTCTGATTACTTAAGTATTTCACCTCTGACATTATTATTTTATTATTTTTTTAATCCTTTACATACATGCAGTATTTGTATTTCCTTGGGTGGGTATTTATGATCAATAAAGTTTAAGTACTGAAGTGTGTTTTACTGACAAGGTTCTGTTAGAATGTTTACATAGTTCAATTCTGGGTAAAACTACACATTCAATACCTTTTTTCATTTATGTACTAATCAAATTCACAATAACATTGTCTTTCACCTCTGACATTATTATTTTTTTTATGCTTTACATACATGCAGTATTTGTATTTCCTTGGGTGGGTATTTATGATCAATAAAGTTTAAGTACTGAAGTGTGTTTTACTCACTAGGTTCTTATAGAATGTTTACATAGTTCAATTTCGGGTAAAACTACACATTCAATACCTTTTTTCATTTATTTACTAATCAAATTCACAATAACATTTACTTTTCCGATACTGCTGGGCGTAAGCTTTCCACTTACAGGGAAGGGGTGGGTGGGGGTGGAACCCTGGTAAAAACGACTTTTATTTTGACATTCATTTGCTCTCGTGATATGTAGATCACGTGAATAATGGACGAAAACAACCAAAAATAATCTCAATTCTTGCTAAGAGATTCTAAATTAATAAGATATGGATATTGACTGTTATTTAGAATTAAGCGAAAACCCAGTCCAATTTGAAAATGCATCGAGCGTCAACAATGTATTTTTCGACGAAGCAAATAAGCAGGTATGTATGTAGCACTTAACCAGATCACTTGCTGTCAAATTCACATTGAATGTTACTTGTACGTGCTAATATAATTGTTGGCAGTCATGTTACATGCATAAAAGACTGCGGACATATCAGCGAAACTGAATATTGTATTTAGAATTCATCTTTATTTCTAGCTGAAGTAGACTGAAGTAATAGTGTAACAACCTAGGATAAAGTCTACATATAAAAATAATTATCAATCGTATCAAAAGTCTACTTTTGTATATGGGCGTTTATTTAAGCAGTTCACAGATATTATTAAGGAATATTGGACAAAGAAAAGAATCAAAAATTTTAATTGGAACAGTTAAAACTGAAGACTGCTATCAGAAGCATACACGAGTGACTCTGAGAAATGGTTCTGTGTGAATAATTTTTCACTATTAGAAGCCAGTCAGACTGAGAAAAAAAATAATCGGTGAAAAGCTGTCACCCTAATAGGGGTCTATTTCGATTACATATATAACAATCTCATAGTTTAACGCCTAGATTGTATTGTTTTAGTAGGAGTCCAAGGAGGCACCGATGTTATTGCCATGCTGGTCTTGTATATATAGTTTCCATTTACATGATAGCGACTTAAGTTACCCAGTTATCTGCAATTACACTGATCGATCTGCTGGAAGATTAGATTTGCATTACTTACTTGTACAATGTAACTGATAAATTAGTATTAGTTTAACTAAGACAGTCCACCTATGAGAAGACCCAATATAAGTTAATGTCTGGAAGATCAAGTCTTAATATCACACATTAAATATTAAAACATTTGGTACCTTATAAAACAAAAAGATATGACAAACAGATTCTAACGGTTGAACAGCTGACAACAATTTCAAGCAAGAATGGTAAAACGTCTCATTTTCAAACAGTGTGTTATTAAAAAAAAAATAGGTTATACACAATGTTAATCATGTCACTGTCCCAGCATTTTTGAGGCATGTATCCGGTCTCACATTCCCACCCTGATTTTACAGAGTTAGCAAGTTAGCCTGCTATTGTAGTAATGCGTGTAATTGCATTATAATTATTAGCTACATATTTAAATATTTTGTATTTCTTTGACTGCAGCCCACAAACATAATATTGCTTAGGACCTCAGAAACGCCACATCAACCCAAGAGTTAGCGCCAGGATTAATTATAATATAAGGGAAAGTTGGCAGAAGCAGTTCTCTGGCAGTTTTCCACTGGGAATTCTTCGACTCGGCCTTCATATGAATGTTATTTCGACACACACCACATTCCTAAGTATTGTTACAAACCAAATGGACCACATTTCCACTTATAAAACCATGACCAGTAGTATCTTTGGTTCCTAAACGATTCAAGTATGTAATATAATGGATAACTGAATTTGCACAGTGGTAAACATGTCCCATCACAAATGTTTGGTATGATGTAGCCATCAAATTGTAAGTTTGTTTATATCTAACACAGAAAATTAAGTTGGTCAATGAAATCAGTTAAATTTAAATGTAACAAATCACAGATTCTTTTTTTTTTTTATTTAATTTTACAAAATGTTTCAGATTTAATTAAAGTTAAATATATACACACACGGTTCAAAAAGAAATAAAGGGAACACTAAAATAACACATCCTAGATTTCAATGAATGAAATATTCCAGTTGAAAATTTTTATTCATTACATATTGCAATGCAATGAGAGCAAAACAACAAAAATGATTAATGCAAATCAAAATTATTATCCTATGGAGATCTGGATTTGGAATCATACTCAAAATGAAAGCCGAAGATCAAATTAGAGGCTCATCCAACTTCGATGGAAATTCCTAATAAAAGTTAAAATGAGGCTCAGTAGTGTGAGTGGCATGCTTCTGATGAGGCGGCGGATGTTCTGCTGAGGGATGTCCTGGACAGTCTGTGGTGCAACGTGGCATTGGCGGATGAAACGAAACATGATGTTCCAGATGTGCTTGATTGGATTCAGGTCTGGGGAATGGGCAGGCCAATCCATAGCATCAATGTCTTCATCATGCAGGAATTGCTGATACACTTCAGCCACATGCATTAGAAGGAACCCAGGGCCAACTGGAGTTACATTATAAACAAATTGTATAATCATTCACAATTATTAAAATGTTAAATTATGTAATAAAATATGGTTCTCATTTATTTTTTAAGTGAAAGTGTAATGGCTGTGGGCAGCGTAAACATAGGGAAGAGCAAAGGAGTGACAGAATTCTAATAGATTTAGTACAGGAAATGGACATTAGCCTTAGAGTGTGTGTATTTCTATTAGATTACTGAAGGACTAATGCCATTTGCAAATTTAACTATGGTGGTGTACAAATTTGTCTGCTTAACTTTTCATGTTTTGTGTGCGTTAGTAGGACTTCTTGTTTTCTGTTTATGTTAAAAATGCAAAAGACTAGAGAAACCAGTTTCTGTAAAAAATATCTGTCCCACTCTACACCTATTCAATGCCTCCATAAGCTATGTAAGTCTAAAGAAAACAAAAGATTTTAATAAGAAATTGACTGTGAGTTTTGTAATTTCTGTCCTTTCAGGGTTCATATGGACTGTTTCATCAGTTGTCAACCATAGCTTAAATTCATAATTAAGCTGATATTATGTCAAATTTGAGGGTTAAATTAATTGAATGTTTTGTGGGTGTGGATCCAATTTGTGCACAGTTTGTCCATTATTTATATTGGTAACAAAGTAAAGTACCAAACATCATAAACTCTAGTGGGTTTCCAGGCACTTTCGTATCTGATTACAGCTTAACCCTCAGTTCATTCAGACAGGTTTCAAGCTTGGGTGTACTTTTATTTTTCCCAAACAGTTAAATGTATTTTTTTGTGAGCTATTCTTATACGATATAACAGTGGTTCCAAAAGTGGAAGGAGGGGGGCACTGCAAGGCAGATGAATGAGAAACATAATGCACATCATTTGTAATAATGGCTGTGTGAAGGTGATTTGTCATTTTTTTGTTCTGTTTTAAAAGAATGACAGTGTTTAAAATAATTTCCAGTGGAGTTTATCAATTAAACACCAGAAAAGGTATGTACTTCAAGACAAAACCAGAATAAATGGCACAGATTTTACAATCTTGCAAACTTTCTTTTGTATATAGGTGTTTGCTGTGCGATCTGGTGGTGCCACTGGAGTAGTTGTGAAGGGACCAGAGGACAAAAGCCCAATTGCTTTCAGGTAGAATTAATCTATCGTTTCAACAGTTTAGTCATTTTAAATACAGAAGATACTGGAGTAAAGTTATATTTGTAGTATTTTCTAGCCTATTTAACTAACAGAATCAGATATAAAAAAAATCTAAGGAAGGTCAAATTGATTTCATATTAGTTTTGGGTATGTGCCTTTTGTATGCAATAATTGGATCACTAGAATTTTAATCCACTGATTTCACCATACATCTGTATTTGTTATTTGAACTTGTAGTCACATACAAAAAGATAATTTGCAACACAATACAATACAACTTTATTGTCAGAATTCTCTTACATACTTGTCTTACATCTCACAATGGCTCTATTACAAGTACAATACCTTACACACCACTTATACAGATAACAACAAACAACACAGATTTAAATTACATATATCACAATCAAAACACCATCCCAATTTTATAATATACCATAAAATACCACATCCAAAAAGGCAAAGCATCATATTTTTTATTGTGAGCAATGTTGTTATAGTCAGCAATCACTGTGACAATCTCAGTGACTATTTAACGCAAATGACCAACACTAAAGACTAAAGGAATTGCCACTGAAATTTGGAATGGCTTACAGTTTGGGTAGCCATCTGGAAACTAGAGGTGTAGAAATAAAACGTTTTAAGAGCTTTCCTGTTTATATCAACTAAAAATAATTGTAAATATTTAATGCAATATGATAGGTTTTTCATGTTTAATAATTCACAACATTTACCCAGCATTCACCATTTTGTTTCAGATTTCCAAAGTGAATGTATTAAAAACAAATCAGTACATTCAAACCTATCATGGTGTCACAGAACAATTTTTAAAGGGACTCTTATCTATATCAGATAAAATTCCATTCTGATGATGTCTTGAATGCAAAAGGAACTTTAAATACAATGTAAGCATATTTTAAAGGTTATACAAGAAGTACAGTATAACTAAGAAAGCAGTTGTACAGGCAATTTACCATCACTTTTCCATGAACTGTGTTCTTTCTTCGTTTTTTTTTAATATTGCTACTGAAATGTATTTATTTATTTATTTATTTATTTATTTTTGTTTTTGCTTCAAGTCTCCTAAATATGTTTGTTTTCAAATGCTTTATCTATAGAGCTATACCTGATGTAACCTTTAGATTATTACCACAACTTTATCTGATTCAAATTTCACACTGGTGTAATTTATCCTGTCTACAGTACAATGATTTTTAGAAATGTAGAGAATTTTTTTTGGCTATTAATAAGAAAATCTCTATTGGATTACTGACCAAATCTTACTCAAGACATTTAATTACCCAAGAAATGACATATATCAATATAAATGAATTTCTAAGCGAATATATTTTGACCATAATATATGTTCTAGTGTTGCATAGTAAATAAATTGCCTGCCGTTACATCATCATTTGAGAAATCAACTATTTGTTTGCAGTTTGTCATAAAGAGTGTCTGGAGTTAATCCCAACCAAATTTTGAGGAAATCTGACAAAATCTCTAGGTGGAGTTTGAATTAGTGAAAAATATGTGGAAAACACACTAATTCCAATATGGCCTACTTCCTGTTGGGTGAAGCTATTACAAGCTGATGGCTTGTCAGACAAAATTTGTGAACACACAGATACTTTATGGCAACCACATCAAAAACGTAGTAGCAGAATACATGTACCAGTGTTACATATTTAGAATACAAAATATAATAACTATATTTTTACAGTTACAATTCATTCATTCATTCATTCATTCATTATCAGTAACCGCTTATTCAGTTCAGGGTCGCGGCGAGTCCAGAGCCCACCTGGAATCCTTGGCTGCAAAGTGGGAATGCAGCCTGAAGGGGGCTACACTTACAATGAAAAAGTTAAATTAATGGTTTATATGAAAATATTAATTTGTTTACCACAATGATTAAATATCTCATTTGCTATGGTAGATTCATATACAGGTGTTACCCTCTCAGCTAAGTGAATTTGCTGCTGTTCTGTTGAGGTGTGAGTTTAATATTAATCACGTGTCTGAATAACAAAGGGATTAGATTGAGCGAGCATTTGCAACACCCGCTTGCAGAAAACGGAGTTACAGCTTTGAAATGCAGTTGAAATCTGTGCTAATGGCAATAGGAGTGAAAACATGAATGATCTCAAGAATTTAGGGAGCCTACATGAACCAAAAGGCAATTCTAGGAAAAGTCATGAAAGGAGGGCATTCTGGAACTTTATCTACTGTAAAGTTTTTATTTATTTATATATATTTTTTGGGGTGTTCTGAGCTTTTAGGTAAGTCAACTAGGAGCTGCACTTCTCTTCCACCAGCCTCTTTCTCCTCGTCTCCCACTTCTGGATTCGTAGTCATAAAACATGTAGAAACCCTGCATCAGGTATCAGGTTTAGCAAAAAAAAATAAAAAAACTATTATATTCGAGAAGTTAATTAATGCTGTGGCTGTTAGCAGTGTTTTAGGACATTAAAATCATATATAGGCCAAAAAGAGAAAAAGCATATTCCAAAGAATATCCTTCCCTTAAAACACATTTGGTACTCAAGTATATATAAATTAAGTATAGGTTAAAGTTTTTACTGCTTGGTGGCTGCTTTAGAGAATAGTGGAAGTTGTTACATGTTGCATAGTGTGGAATCTATCAGGTTTTCAGGGTGGGTATAAACTGCCTCTGTATTTTTACATAAAAACCTGTAAGAATCTGCAAATAAAGTTTCAGTCAAAGATATTTTTTGTTTGATTTTATCCTGTTAACATTCGTAAATTTAAAAAATGTAATTAAGCTATAGCAAACATGTATTTCCTAAAAGCTCCTAAAATTAAACATAAAATATATTGCCTGCTCACACAAGGTCACAGAGCTGACAAGACATGGCCTGGAGAGAAATGCGTTTATTGTCTTGGAAGTTCAAGCAGTATTTCAAGTTTAAGCATGAAAAAGGAGAGAATACAATTGTTCAGTGCAATCTCTGTCACCTACTAACTTGTTTTCAGAGCCCACAGACTTCCAAAGGAGTAGCAGTTTTTTTTTCTTCTTTTACATTAGCTAAAGTCGAAAAAAAGTGGGCTAGGCTCTAGTAAATGCACAGTGTTTAGTGTGATTGTTTGACACTGGGTGCTCAGATGTGATGATTTTCTTGTTTGGTGTAATTTTTAATGACTAACAGGACATCTCATACAGAAAAGAACGCATTTTAGACACAGTTCCAAACTTCCTGCTATGTTCCACATTAAATTGTGTAGCAGTTTGTATTTCAGCCCTTGGATCCACCTTAAACTTATGTTTGTCTAAAAGTTTTCTTCTTTCCAGTTATTTCTGGAAATAGTCAAGGGAATATTGTGTCTTCCTCTTTTTTTTTTTTTTTTTTTTTTTTTTTTTTTTAACCAGGAAATTAATTGCATTTACATACTGTTATAGTTTTAATCTTTACAGCTTATGTAATTTCTGAAGTCACCCTGAAATGAGTACCAGGTGTTTAAAAAAAATAGCTTCAGGGTTTTTTACTGCCAACAATATTTTAGTTCTGTTGCTGTTAACTGTGTTTTAAAGCATTGTTTTCCTGTCTGGCTTTATAATACGATGAAATAAATACATATGTACTGAAAATTTATATTAGCCCATTTTCACTTGTCACTGTGCTTAATAAAATATTTTTGATTGTGCTATATTTAACCATACCTTTTTAAAATCTAGAAAACCATAGCCATATTCACATACTTGAGGTACTGAGCATAAATACAGAGGTATGATATATATTTTTGGTCCATATCATACAGTCCTACTGTAGAGTCATCTAGCCACACATGAGAACAACATTAAAATATTACTAAAGAGCTGCCTGAGTATTTCCAGTATTTCATAGTGGTCTAATACAAACCGGATTCCGGATTGGGACACTAAACAAATTGTGAATAAAAACTGAATGCAATGATGTGGAGTCTCAGTAAATGTCAATATTTTATTCGTAATAGAACACAGATGACAGATCAAAAGTTTAATCTGAGTAAATGAAACATTTTAAAGGAAAAATATGTTGATTCAAAATTTCACAGTGTCAACAAATCCCAAAAAAGTTGGGACAAGTAGCAATAAGTGGCTGGAAAAAGGAAATTGAGCATATAACGAACAGCTGGAAGACCAATTAACACTAATTAGGTCAATTGACAACATGATTGGGTATTAAAAGAGCTTCTCAGAGAGTCCGTGTCTCTCTGAAGCCAAGATGGTAAGAGGATCACCAATTCCACCATTGTTGCTTAGAAAAATAGTGCAGCAATACCATAATGGTGTTACCCAGCGTAAAATAGCAAAGACTTTTAAGTTATCATCATCAACCGTGTATAACATTATCAAAAGATTCAGAGAATCTAAAACAATTGCTGTGCGTAAGGGTCAAAGCCGTAAAACTACTGGATGCTCGTGATCTCCCGGCCCTTAAACGTCACTGCACCTCAAACAGGTATGCCACTGTCAAGGAAATAACAGAATGGGCTCAGGAATACTTCCAGAAAGCATTGTCAGTGAACACAATCCACCGTGCCATCCGCCATTGCCAGCTGAAACTCTACAATGCAAAGAGGAAGCCATTTCTAAGCAAGCTCCACAAGCTCAGACGTTTGCACTGTGCCAGGGGTCTTTTAAAATGGAGTGTGGCAAAATGGAAGACTGATCTGTGGTCAGATGAGTCACGATTTGAAGTTCTTTATGGAACATTGGGACGCCATGTCATCTGGACCAGAGAGGACAAGGATAACCCAAGTTGTTATCAACGCTCTGTTCAGAAGCCTGCATCACTGATGGTATGGGGTTGCATGAGTGCTTGTGGCATGGGCAGCTTGCATGTCTGGAAAGGCACCATTAATGCATAGAACTATGTTCAGGTTCTAGAACAATATATGCTCCCATCTAGACGTCATCTCTTTCAGGGAAGACCCTGCATTTTTCAACAAGATAATGCCAGACCACATTCTGCAGCAATCACAACATCATGGCTACGTAGGAGAAGGATCCGGGTACTGAAATGGCCAGCCTGCAGTCCAGATCTTTCTCCTATAGAGAACATTTGGTGCATCATAGAGAGGAAGGTGCGACAAAGAAGGCCCAAGACGAATGAACAGTTAGAGGCCTGTATTAGACATGAATGGGAGAGCATTCCTATTTCTAAACTTGAGAAACTAGTCTCCTCTGTCCCCAGACGTCTGTTGAGTGTTGTAAGAA
Organism: Hoplias malabaricus; assembly: GCF_029633855.1. Lineage (NCBI taxonomy): Eukaryota > Metazoa > Chordata > Actinopteri > Characiformes > Erythrinidae > Hoplias > Hoplias malabaricus. Next base: position 11,448,220 of record NC_089809.1, on the reverse strand, counting down.
GAAGGGGGCCTTGTCCCAACTTTTTTGGGATTTGTTGACACTATGAAATTTTGAAACAACATTTTTCCCTTAAAATGATACATTCTCTCAGTTTAAACTTTTGATCTGTGATTTGTGTTCTATTCTGAATAAAATATTAGACGTTGGCACCTCCACATCATTGCATTCAGTTTTTATTCACAATTTGTTTAGTGTCCCAACTTTTTTGGAATCCGGTTTGTATGTACTGAAAGCACAGGTGGCACTGTAGAGGTGATGAGACAGCATAGGTGAACAGCTATACCAGATTGAAGTACATTCCAACACTGATAGACCTGTGAAAGTTTGTGTTTTTGAACATCTTAAGCCCTTGAAAAACTCAAAGTTGTGCATTCCAATCTAAATGGCTGACTTCAATTTAAAGTCACTCATTAAAGTGATGAGATCAATAAACAGAAAACCAGTATGGAACATGGAGCTCCTGAACTACGCCCAAACCCATGCACATTTTTTTTGAGGCCTGTGCATAATGACTTTATGAGGATGTGAAATTCTTAAAAAAAAAAATTGGTGAATCATTTTAACATAAAAACACACCAAAACCAACAAGGCTTTGTAGCTTCAGTGCAAATAATTTAAATGCTGTGTCATTTTCAGGGGCTTATATTGAATTCTTAAATGAAGAAAGTAGAGGAATTTATAGACACTATTAAACATTGAAGCTATTATATAATTATATCACTTTAATGTCCTTTACAGGATGGATGATAAAGGTGAAGTGAAATGCATCAAATTTTCACTTGGGAACAAAATCTTAGCTGTTCAGCGAACTCTAAAATCAGTGGTAAGAATTTTAAAGGTTGTTGTAGTATGACAAAATTTACCCTTGGTGATTATTAAGCAAGTTAAATTATTTATATATTTTTTTGTTTTATTAGGATTTCATTAACTTCATTCCTGATTTTCCCCTGTTGGAATACTCCCATGAATGCAAGGTATAGTATGTTTATACTACACTGTTATAGTGATGACAGCAAACAAATACATTTTAAAATGGGTATTTTATTTTTTCATCATAACAGACCAAGAATGCTAATGTTCTGGGATTCTGTTGGACTAACTGGAATGAAATTGTTTTTGTTACTGACCAAGGCATCGAGTTTTACCAGGTACAGTGATGCAAAAGTTTGTGTTCAAGTCAGGTCCATTCTTACTCATCAGTGATAACAGGACAGTAGGTAATAGTACATAAGAATGATAATAATGATATATTTACAACTGCTTGATCAAAACATGAGTCAAGATTCAATGAAAAACCCATATTCATTATTTATAAACTGTACCCCAAATTATACAAAGAAAATGACACATGCAGGAAATGTAATCAAATCATTTAAAGTAAATAAGTGAATATATTTCTTTATGTAATGTACAGGAAAAAAGGAAGAACATTTTTTAAAATCTAAGTCAATCTAATTATGTCATGCAATACATTTATTTTTAAAAGAGCAATGATGTGTGATGTCAGGTGATGAAAGAAAGCAAAAAACCCACAGCACAAACATTATATGTAGTTATATATTCTAATGCATAAAAAAATGGTAACAAATGTCAGATTTCTTTGTTCAGGTGCTGCCTGATAAGCGTCACCTGAAGCTGTTGAAGAGCCAGAGCATTAATGTGAACTGGTTTATATACTGCCCAGAGACTGCAGTTCTTCTACTTTCCACTACTGTACAAGGCAATGTGCTGCAGCCATTTGCTTTCAAAGTAAGTTGCTCGTTTTCCTTGTGGCCAGAACTTCAAGTCACATGACTTGGAAATTTAAGTCACATTCAACTCTGGGATTATTATTATTAGGATTATTATTATTATTATTTTAGTTAAAATGTGTCTTGTGTTGCCCTGTGAAGGACTGGCGCCCCCTCCAGGGTGTATTCTCACCTTGCGCCCAATGACTTCAGGTAGGCTCTGGACCCACTGTGACCCTGAACTGCATAAGCGGTTACAGATAATGAATGAATGAATGAATGAAGACTGGGTCATTTCTGTTGCAATCTCATGCAAATTTGGCAACCAGTCAGAATGTGGCAGACAATCAGAGCACAAGCTATGACACTTATTCAATGTGATTTTGAGATCCTGATATGTTGTTAATATTTTGAACAGAACTACTTGCTTCGTAGCTATATATTTTGCAGTTCTAGGGTTAACATTATTTTAATTTTATTTTCAAGATTCTAAATTATGGCTGTGATCAAAATGGATCCTTAATCCCTCATTGGTATTGGGATTTATATCTCTTTAATTTACGTAATCACTGTAAAAACATGAGTAAGTTAATTCAGACATTTTCTCAGACAATTTCAGTCAACCTCAGACAAGTTCAATAACCCCCCCATCCAGGGAACTTATGTATAACATTTCATTCAGTGGTATAAGGACGGAATGCAGAGACAAATGTTTTAACCAATGATGTACTTTAATTTGAGCCATACACGCAGAAGCCAAAAAGTACAGAGATGTAAATCACAGAATACACAAAATGTAGAACCAACGCCCAAAAAAGATAACTTAAGAAATAAAAAAAACTAAAAGACATCAGCCAAACAAATTCCCACATAAACCCTCAATAGCCTAACAAAACTTAAAAGTAAAGGAAGACAATGGATGGTGCAAAAGGACAGAAAAGAATATATGACATGTAACCTACCCATTAAAAAATGTAGTGTGTGTCTGGTGCCTCTCTAACGTTTTTCCAATAGCTTGAAGGATGGAAAGAAGAGGAGAGAAAGAGATGAAAAAAGGCTCACCACAAAAGTAATACATGAAAACTGGCATATGGCGCGTTCACACGTACAAAGCAGGAAACTTTCAAACTTGCCTTCTCTTCTGGATATACAGACACATTGTTGGTTTTGTCTGTAATGGACTCTGCTGCTCTAATTACCAACAGAAATGCCACAATCCAGTGTTCTTTTTGCTGTTCTGTCCCCAGGACTTTAGTAGCAATATACCTTCAAATATGCACAGTGCCAATAGGCTGAATGTTTTTTTCCATCTGAGAACTCCATTATCAGCTGGTCTGATCTACCAATCCCATTCTCAGTACCACATGAGGCAGTGGTGAAATCTAAAAGGAACCCCCAAACAACAGAACCCCACCACCATCCCCCCAAAAACATACATGCACGTGTAGCACAAAATTTTCACATGCTGGTCTGATCTACCAACCCCATTCTCAGTACCACATGAGGCAGGGGGTGTGTTACGGTGTGTTGTGCTGATACAGTTGGATCAGACAGAGCAGTGCTGCTGAAGTTTCTTAAACCCCTCAGTTTCACTGCTAGACTGAGTCTACTAACCAAAAACCTCCAGTCAACAGTGTCCTGTGACCAGAGATGAAGAGCTACAGGGTGATCAACAAAAACAGTACAGCAGCAGATCAGCTACTATCAGCTGCTGTCTCTGACTTTAAATCTACAAGTTGGACTGAGAAGGTAGGTGTGTCTAAAGGACAGTGAATGGACACTGTGTTTAAAAATCCAGAACTGTTGTATCTGAGCCACTCATACCAGTGCAAAACACACCACCGCCATCGCGTCAGTGTCACTACAGTACTGAGAATCATCCACCACTCTAATAATATCTGCTTTGTGGTTGTCCTATGGGGGTCTAATCACATATGAAGAGCAATGGATGGACTAGAGACTGTATTGGTAGAATTTCAAAGTTCTCCTTGTATGATCAGTGAATCTGAGAGAATGAAGAATGAGTGTAAAAGCAAAGGTGGTGTTGATGTTATGTCTGGTCAGTATATACTTTAATGTTTTATGGAAATGCAAAATGTGAGAAAATTAAATGCTTTTGTCTGATTTTCTGTAGAATGGGACTATGTCAAAAATGCCCAAGTTTGAAATAGAGCTGCCAGTTGTCTCCAAACCAACCAAACTTAGCCTGTCTGAAAGGGACATTGCTGTAGCCACCATGTAAGTATGGCACTTGTAGAGAATGTGTTAAACTAGGTGTGTGTTTGTAGAACTAATAAAATTAATATTGTTAATATTAACATTAATATTAATTAATTAATTAATTAATATAAACATTAATATGTTTTCAACATTAAACCCACATGTATTAAGGATTTTCTTATGACACACCAGTGGCATTTGTTAAAATTAAACCATTTGAGGGAAATATCAAATCAGGATAATTATATATTCCTTTTAAATGCATATTTTTTAAATATAAAACAATCTCTAATCTTTGGTACCAAGATAACCTGCACATTCTGTATTTTGGGTTTAATGCTTGAATGTAGTGTGCCAGATTGGCAGATCACAAGGTCTTTGTTATTAGGGTAAAATTAGAACATCTAGACTGAGGATTATACTAAAAACTTGAACTTGGTCTTGTTAGTCATGCCAGCACAAATCCTATCAGATTACTTTGTCTCATTCATTTTACAAATCAATTCCTGGGACAGTTGCAGTGTATTGTATAAAATGTAATAAAAATATAAGACAATTTGTTAAATCTCCTGAACCTTTATTAAAAGCCCCTGGGAGCACATTTTTATATAATAAATTTCTTTGTATAACACTCCTCATAAATGTCCAAAATGCACACATCAGATCTCTCTGAGAATTTTCTGAGCATGGTCTTAATATTAAAGTGCACACGTGACTGACAGCCCTCTGTCACTGGCAGACAAAATATTGTTCACATTACCATGGTGACTTATACAGCTCTGAGACAGAGAAGCAGTGTTTTTTAGCATTTTACTTTGAATTGAAGATCTGTAGAAGACGTAGTTGGGTTTAAGCAGTGCAAGCATTGGAATGACTCTGAGCAGTGCAGCAGGTTTTACTCAGTGTGACTTTGTATAAGCAGTGGTTTAGGTGCATGTATTATAGGGGAGGGAAGATAGTAAAAAGAATAATTTAAACACTATATTGTCAAAAATATTCACTCACACCCAGATAATTTAATTCAGGTGTTCCAATCACATCCATGGCCATAGGTGTACAAAATCAAGCACCTAGGCACGCAGACTGATTCTATATACATTTGTGAATGAATGAGTCAGTCTCAGGAGCTCAGTGAATTCCAGCGTGGTATGTGATAGGAGGCCACGTTTGCAATAAGTGAAATGTCCTCGCTATTAAATATTCCAATTAAATATTTCAACTGTGGTATTATAAAAAATGGAAGTGACTGCGAAAGACAGCAACTCAGCCTGTGTTAGAAGTGGTAGGCCATGTAAAATGACAGAGCGAGGTGCATAGCACACAGAGGTTGCCAAATTTCTGCAGAGTCAATTGCTACAGTCCTCCACACTTCATGTGTTCTTCAGATTAGCTATAGTGTGTAGAGAGCTTCAGGGAATAGGTTACCACAGCCAAGCAGCTGCCTCCAAGCCTTACATCCCCAAGAGCAATGCCAAGCATTGGATGCAGTGGTGTAAAACATGCCATCACTGGACACTAGAGCAAAGGGTGGTTCGACATCATATTAAACCCTAAGGATTAAGAATGGGATGTCACTCAAGTTCATATGCATACAAAGACAGATGTCTTAATAAATAGCAATTAATAAATATTTATTTATTATAATTTTATTTATTAATAAAATTAATAAATTTAGCAACAATATAGTGCTTTCGAAAACTTATATAGAAGCCAACTTCCCAGCACATCCACAAAATTACAGCCCATTTTTCTTTTGCTTTATTCTCACCAGTTATGGTCAACTCTATGTGATGTATCTCAAACATCATTCCAGAAGCACCAGCAACTCAGGAGCTGAAGTAGTTCTTTATCACTTACCCAGGTACACTCTATAAAACTTTCAAATCCCAAGTTTTCTTTATTTGAATCTGAATTTGTGCTATTTAATATTTATTTTAAAATGTTATATATCTGTTATCAAATCTATGGAAAAATGTTTTTGCATTTAATCTCTGTAAATTAACTAGAAAATATAATATTACTCTAACATTTTTTTATTTGTGTTACAATTGTGTGAAATTTCACATATTGGCTGTAATGTTTGCACTACTGATCTAAAACTCTCAGTACAAATTATACCACTTTTGATTAATAATTGTATTTTATATGGTTGGCTTCTTATTCCAATTAATGCTCAAGCTAAAGTCAGCTTTAATTTCTTTTTAGGATTTGACATCGCTTGTGCTGATCAAATTATTTAAAATACACATTTTTAGGCTTATTGTTTTTGTCAACTTAATAACAATTTTAAATATAGTAATTTTTCTGTCTGTAAAACATGTAAATTCTTATGTCACCATACGAAATATATTATTGCATCAACTGGTAATCAGGCGGCACGGTGGCACAGCAGGTAGTGTCGCAGTCACACAGCTCCTGAGACCTGGATGTTGTTGGTTAGAGTCCCGCTCTGGGTGACTGTCTGTGAGGAGTTGGTGTTTTCTCCCCGTGTCTGTGTGGGTTTCCTCTGGGTGCTCCAGTTTCCTCCCACCGTCCAAAAACACACGTTGGTAGGTGGATTGGCAACTCAAAAGTGTCCATAGGTGTGAGTGTGTGAGTGAATGTGTGTGTTGCCCTGTGAAGGACTGGCGCCCCCTACAGGGTGTATTCCCGCCGTGCTCCCAATGATTCCAGGTAGGCTCTGGACCCACCGTGACCCTGAACTGGATAAGTGGTTACAGATAATGAATGAATGAACTGGTAATCAACAGCTATGATTTCATGTACATTTCTAATGACAGTCAGTTAGTCTCAGCCACAGATGCTCCAGTGTGTTCAGTGTGTTAAGCTTGCCTCACTGTTAGGATTCTACCAGTTGCATTCTGATTGGCTCTCAATATATCCGTGTATGTGTATATCGATGTATCATTTTGTACTGGCTCTGGTACTGATCTGATATGAATCATAAAGATCGCTTTCTTCTTAAGGTCATGCCAAAATAGCAGACTTGTGAGTGGTCCTCTTGCATGTTAGTCAAATATCATTTCCTTCATTGGAAGCCAGGTCTTGTCCATGCTAAGTGGCGAAAAGCATCATACTCTCCCTAGAGTGTCTGCCAATACTAGACAATTACTGATAATTAATTAAGTACATGAAGATATGCTGAAACATGTAGGCTGTATATACTAGAAAGCAAGGGTCAGAGGATTATCATTGGTAATCTTAATCAAATTTTATATTAACCCACAGAGAGGGGTCCTGTAAGAAGACTAACATGCTGAAACTAAACACCACCGGCAAGTTTGCTATAAATGTTGTGGATAATCTAGTGGTGGTGCACCATCAGAGCTCACAGGTGAGTTTAAATTATAGCACTGTGACTATTATTGATCTAGAAGAGAAACACTTGAGTGTGTACTTTTAAGGAAAACCGCCATAACGTGTCTTTGTGGTTTTGCCAAAATCTAATCTAGTTTAAAATTCACTCACAGTGTGTGACTGAAAACATCACTGGCACTATTATCCCCAAGAACAGAACAAATCAATGCACATGCTTTAGCAGCACTTATTCCATAATGGGACTCAATGTATGCAGTGAACAATAAACTACTTCATTTTTAGGTGTATTTTAAAAATAAAATGATAGTTGTCTTTTGTAATACTATGCAACAGTTACCATAAAATGACAAAAGGACAGAAGAGTGTTTGAATTTTGAATTACACTTCACAAAATTCTCTATAAAACCTATATGTTCACACAGAAAAATATTTGCTACTATAAATAGAATGACCTAATATTTCCATATGCTGTGATGAATTCTATGTGCAATTTTAAAAATACATTAGTTGCTCTCATACTGCTTGCTGCCATATCTAATTTGTCTTTCAATACTTGTGTCTGAATAAACCTTTTTCAGACCTCCTTTATCTTTGACATCAGGCTTAAGGAACCAGATTGTGCTGTGAACGTACACCAACCTGTGCTTCCTGCACGGTCTATCCACCCTTATAAGATTCCTCTTACAGGTACGCTCATACGATAGGAGCAAATGTAATTCAATGACTATAACATATTTGAATGATATTATTGTAACTGATTTGATTATTCTCTTGTGTAAATTGAAAGTTTATCAGTGGGCTTTTTGTTACTAACAAAAGCATATAAAAACTATAGACTTAGTAACTGTTAATGCCAAAATAATTCATTCTCTGGGAGTTAAGTATTTTTTTCTTCTGTTCCTTAGGACCCACATCTTCTTCAAATCAGGCATCAGTACCATGTGAGCTCTGTATCCTTTAAGATCTATATACTGTGTTTCTCATTTTCACCTATTCTGTTTTAACTGCCTTGTATCAAAAATCAGTTAAGATAAGTTGTGTGTTGCATATGTTCTTCACATTCTTGTTATAAAGCTTATTGTCTACTACGATAACTTGTGTACACTTGTAAGTGCACTTGATTAGAACATACTGTCATAAGCAAATATATTAGCACTACCCTAGCATTACCCTCCACTACTTTCAGAAAATTTCTCCCAGAATATTATTGCAATTACAAAGTATATTCACATTTTTATTTTATTTGCATGGGGAAAAGTATACTTCAAAAAGCACCCAGAAATGATTTAAGACTGTAGAATTCTGAAATGGCTAGTAAATATCATCATCTGTTCAGCTGATCCATTCAAGGTCACGGTTGCAAATTGGCAAGCAAAGTAGCTTGGGCATCTATTCCCCAAAATTTCCACCAACTCCTTCTGGGTAATCCCCAGGCATTCTCAGGCCAGCCAGGAGATAAATTCCCTCTAGCAAGTTTTCAGAGCCTCCTTCCAGTTCGATCATTAACCAGATCTCATTACTATATATCAGGGTGGGGATTGACTGGAAAATTGAGAGCTTTTCCTTATGGCTCTGATAACGCTTTACCACAGCGATCCAGTACATTGACTGGATTATTGTAGATGCTGCAGCTAACCTACAGTTGATCTCAGGATGCCTCTTATCACTCATGAACAAAACCCTTAGCTATTTGAACACCTTCACTTGGGGTTGTTTCTCACATCCTACCTGAAGGGAGCATGCAGTTGGTTTCCAGGAGAAAACCATTGCTAAGACTTGAAAGTGCTACTGTAGACAATACTCCTCTTTAAGTAAAAGGATTCTCTCCTACAGGCACTCTCAACTGAAACTTTGTTAGCTTTTCCACCAGTGGGAAAAGTGCCTCATGCTGCCTCCACCATTCCAGGGGGTTTGTGTCTGCTGATACTGCCTGTTCAGCCACCAGGTTTCCCAGTTCTGTAACAGCTCTGGCCTTCAAGTAGCCCACTTTTACGTATTTAATGTATATGGTTTTGAACTGAGGGTCAACAAGAGAAGCCATGTCAAGCAGCTTCTCAGAGGTCTGATCATCATACTTCTCATTTACATTGTTTAGGATGATGGTGAGCTGAGTTTTGTCATCCTGAAGCTTGAATACTTGGTTGCTAAAAAGTTGAAGAACCAGTTGCAATTATGAAACACTAGTGTACTTTTTTATTCATTTATATATGTGTGTGTTTGTGTGTGTATTAGTCCCTCACCTCTTTAATCTGGATGATCTATGTTTTCCAAAACTGATTCATTCATTCATGCATTATCTAACTGCATATCTGGTTCAGTGTTGCGGTGGGTGCAGAGTCTACCTGGAATCATTGGGCGCAAGGCAGGAACACACGCTTGAGTGGGCGCCAGTCCTTCACAGGGCAACACACACACTCACTCACACCTATGGACACTTTTGAGTCACCAATCCACCTACCAACGTGTGTTTTGGGTCGTGGGAGAAAACCGGAGCACCCGGAGGAAACCCACTCAGACACAGAGAGAACACACCACACTCCTCACAGACAGTCTTCCATACGTCTGTGTGTGGTGGTTGAAGCAGCTTGAACCACTGACTCCAGCTGCAATCCAGTCTTTGTGAATGTCCCCCACATTTTTGAATGGGTTTTGTTTAACAATCCTCTCCAGGGTGCAGTTATCGCTTATACCCTTTTTTCTGCCACATCTTTTCCTTCCCTTCACCTCTCTATTAATGAGCTTGGACACAGAGCTCTGTGAACAGCCAGCCTCTTTAGCAATGACCTTTTGTGTGTTGCTCTGCTTGTGTAAGGTGTCAGTGGTCGTCTTTTGGACAACTGTCGAATCAGCAGTCTTCCCCATGATTGTGTAGCCTACAGATCTAGACTGAGAGACATTTTAAAGGCCTTTGCAGGTGTTTTGAGTTAATTACCTGATTAGAGTGTGTCTCCAATATTGAACCTTTTCACAATATTCAAATTTTCTGAGATACTGAATTTGGGGTTTTCATTATCAGTTATAATCATCAAATTAAAAGAAATAAACACTTGAAATATATCAGTCTGTGTGTAATGAATAAGTATAATATACAAGTTTCAATTTTTGAATGGAATTACTGAAATAAATCAACTTTTTCATGATATTCTAATTTCATGACCAGACCCTGTGTAAAATATAAAATATAAATAAATAACTTGTAACAAATAGTTAGTAGTTCACTAGAGCTTCTTAAGACAATAGTTATTTATGATGCAGTATATAGCAGTGCAATCAAAATGCTAGATTTTCTGTATTGTGCAGTGTGATATTATTATATGTACAGTGTGATATTATTAAAAAAACAAAATCTGGTCTCAAAAAGAGGCATGTTTGTTTGTCAATGGATATTCCTTTACATTTAGACTCATCATCTTGGAGTGTCTTTCAACCAGATATCATCATCAGTGCAAGTGAAGGTAGGAAGTATTTATAACTCTATTTTCAGAAAGGTTTAATGTAAAATGCAGTTAAAAACAAGAATCTCTGATTTGTTAATTCTCTTTAACATTTTATTAACTGCCAAAAGTACAAAGAAATATTTCCAGGTTTTTTAATGTGTAGCAGGCACCAAATTATAAACTGATTGATATTTATTTACAGTATCCAGTCATGCTGATGGATTTAAAGAAAATATTGGTAATCTTTTTATGTTTGTCAAGTAATTTTTGTTCTATAGAATTTAAAAAAATCCCATATATATATATATTTTTATTTTACAAAATGTATTTTACAGAAATTTGTTTGGATATTCTCTAACCCAGTGTGGAGTTTTATTTATATATATATATATATATATATATATATATATAATTTTTTGTCATATAGAGCCACATACGTTGCATCAGTTAGCTTTTCTATTTTGTATTTAAGATTAAAATAAAGAGACAGTTTGTTTTTCTGTGTTAACATATATATTCATCTGTGTGTGTTGTTCTCTTAGGGTATCTGTGGTACATTCAACTGAAGCTCCAGCCAACAGTCAACCTCATTCAGGACAAAGGCAAACTGATTGACTTTTTGCTGCACAGACGTGACTGCAAAATGGTCATTCTCTCAGTCTGCTCACAGAGTATGTCAGTCATGAAAGATGTTCTATATGTTATTAAATTGCTGACAGGATCAGACCTGGTAATGTTGAAGCTTCTGTGTTTGTTAGTTTGGTCATAGTAAATAAGAAAAATAGACCATTATAGTTCATACTATGAGAAATTATTAGGTGTAAAAGTTTTAAAGCATTTTTTTTCTGTAACTTATAATAGTAATTCTGAACTCAAACATTCTCATGTTATTTGACATTTTATGTAACCATTGTGTAGTATGAAAATGACACGTCATTTTATTTAATTTAAAACAGAACCCTAAAAACTAAGTATTAATATTAAAATAATAATATAAAATAATATTCTCATGATCATTTAACATTGAAGTTTTAATTTATTTTTTATTAAATAATTTTTAGTACTACACAATAGTTGCCATAAAATGACAGAAGAGTTGAAGAATACTTGAATTTTGAATTACAATTACACGTTACACAAAAACTCTTTAAAACTTTATTAGGTGAATGTGTAACTGGTGTATTTCTGTGTGATGTGAGAAAGCAATGTGCTCTCTTCTTTTTTAAGTGCTTGAAGGTGGAGAGAAAGGGAATTTGCCTGTGGTGGCGACTGTGTTTGATAAACTTAACCAAGTTTATAAAGAATACTTGGAGGCAGAGCAAGCCTACACTGTGGTACTGCTAATTATCTTTCACATAAGATAAATAAGGTAACCCTTTGGTCAAAAAAAAAAATAGTGATTCAGATATTAGCCTTCAAGCTTATATTGCAGAAACTACTGTGAATTATTCAGTAACTACTTACTCTGTAAGAAATGCAAGCAAGATATTTAAGGGGTTACAATTAGAATATTAGCAAAATATTTTTATTATTTTAGAAATCCTTAAAAAAATAACAGAATGTATTGTGTTGTAGTAATTGTCCTAAATATACCTTTTTATTTTGGCAATACTGCATCCTCTAGGCTATGGAATCTGGACCCAGCCGTTTCAGCAATTCATACAAAAGGCCTGTTCGAACACAAGCTGTCATTGATCAGTCCGATATGTACACTCACGTCCTCTCAGCATTTACTGAAAAAAAGGTGATTTATTTTAATGAGGCTGCTGAGCTACTGTTTCTAAACCCTATTAACCTTTTTCTGTTTTTATTTGAGTCTGAAATAATGCATCTATTATGCTAGATATGGTCTGAAATAATGTTTTCCTTAATTTGTGACTCATCAGTCTCTTTCTGATGAACAGGATGTGCCTTACAAGTTCATCATTGCAGTTCTAATGGAGTATATTCGCTCACTGAACCAGTTCCAAATCACAGTTCAGGTACAGAATTGTAATTTTATTTTTTTTTAAAAATTCGGAATACGGCTATAAATGCTTTGCTATAAATGTTCCCACAGCATGGGTTATTTTCTTCCCTTTATCCGAGTTAAGTGATATTGTTGACCAGGTCACATCAAATCTTAGCTGAATGTGACTTGTCCAGTTTGCGCTTCCAAGTCAGCTTGTAGTATCTAAAATGTGTCCATATATCAGCTTTTAAAATATTTGGTGCGTTTTTAATCTCATCATCGCCACCTCACCATCATTCGTTGCTGAATATGACGATTGAAGTCATCACATTATAATCGATTATGGTTTCCCACTGCATTGGTGCTGAATTGTTCACGTCCACATCTCAATGCATTGAGTATATGACTAATTTCAACACCCCTAGTTCCTGAAACAATTTGTGTGGCAATGTGACAGGGCATATTATCCTGCTTAAGAATGTCATTGTCATGAACGAGCATTTAATATCATTAACACACTTTAATGAAGTGTTACATTGTCTGCGAAAATGTTTAGGAAGGAGGTTTATGTCCAAATAACATACATATTAATTCCAGACGTTCCAGAGCATTGCCCAGAGCATGGCAATCCTGGCTGCAGGAAAAAAAGAAGATTAAAAAAGAGTAAAAAAAAAAAAATTAAGTGCTCCACAGTCCAGTTTGAAGCCCAATGTATGTTTTTTCAATGGTGGACATGGGTCAACAGGTTCTGTGGCTATGTAGCTCTACAAGTAGCAAGCTGCAATGCATTGAGTGTACTTATACATTTCTATCATAGCCAGCATTAACATTTTTAACAATTTATGCTATAGTAGCTATGGGATCAGATATCAGTATGCCTTTGCTGCCCATGACCCTGTCGCCATTTCACTAGGTGTCTCTTCTTGCAATACTTTTGATAGATGCTAATCACTTCATACTGGGAACACCCCACAAGGGCTTTCATTTTGGATATGCTCTAATTCACTGTTCTAGCCCTTACAATTTGGCTCTTCTCAAAGTTGCTCAGATCATTTTTCTGATTCCAACACAACCATTTCTTTTAATTTCCATATTAGGTGTTAACTCGATTAGCGCATTGAATTTTTTCAAACTCCTGGGATCACATATCTGAGATTTCTTTCTAATTAAGTTAATTTGGCCCCTCAGGTCATACAGTGTAAATGTACAAATAATTTCTTATGATTGTCATGACAATGTTTAATAATGTCTGCTCTAATTCACTAGTATTGCTCTTCTCTCATTTGGTCTTAAAATTGGTAAACGTTTACATATGTTTTCAGACTCTGTCAGACATGCATGTTCAATAGAATGTTAAGACAGTACCAATTCAATTCTCAGAGAGGTCTGATGAGAGCATTTTGTTGATATTTATTCAGATATTTTTTTTCATATTTCCGCTTTGTACTTTCTATATACTTTCCTGAATTCTGAACACCCACATTTTGTATTATACAAAAAAGAAAAAACATTAATATATCACATTGTGTTCCCAGGGGCTATAAATATTACTGTATTACATCATGTGTTTATACATTATTTTCTGTTCCATAGCACTACTTGTATGAGCTGGTTATCAAAACTCTTGTCCAGCACAGTCTCTTCTACACACTTCATCAATTCCTTCAGTATCATGTGCTAAGTGACTCCAAACCATTGGTAAGTCCAGTTCCAAATAAATACAAAAACACCTTTGAGTTCTGCAGATATATCTTGGTCTAAGACCTGTTTGTCTATGCCTAAGTCCAGTAACCTAATTCTGAGTGAATTAATTAGTCAGTGTACATAATTGACAGAGGAGTACCAGATAAAACAGACAATGAGTCCTGAAGATCAGTGCTTACGCTAAATATTGTTTATTCATACAAAGTATATATTTATTTGTATATCTTTGTTCCAATCATGCTGAGTAAGTACTAAATGGTGACGTGTAAACCCTGCAGAACACTGATTGGCCAGAGCCATGTCAATCACCACAAAATGCAGAGCTCATTCAAATCCAGCACAAATTCGCTGCTTGTAAAATCTCTTAAGTTACAACAGCTTTCACATTTATTTTTATTGGACTCACAACTGCAGCTCATAACTTTACATCTAGGTGTTTTGAAGAGGATTTTGATGTAAAAAAATTCCAGTGAACGTGCCACAAGAAAAACTAATCTGTGATAATTGTGTTCAGTCCAAAAAAACAAAAACAACATTTGAATACACAGTGAGTATCAGCGGCTAACTTTACCGCCACCATGGTTGTGATTTTCAAAAAGCCAGTGATTCCTTAAGAGATGGGGTTTTGCATCAGCCCTGCCAGTGAAAAAGTGACAAGCTTTAAGAGTGTCAAGTCGAGTCGTGTAGATCCGGAACCATATGGTGGATAAGCACTATTACACAGCTCTCTGAAACTGCTTGGGTATGATTAATGGAAAAGGTTGAATGTTTTACCCTGATGTAAAGTATAAACCAAAATTAAAGAACATTATGTGTTTTCACAAATTTCAAAATCACTGCAAATAAAAATTCTTTATCAAAATAATTTAATTTAAAAACGGGTGTAAATGCAGAGGCCATAGTTTTGAATGGCTATAGCACATCTGCACCCATAGGACAATAACAATTACTCACTATTACGTCTGGTTTGATTTTGTTCCACTATTCTTTCAGTCTGTTCTGCAGTTTGTGAAATGTAGTCTGTACTTTAGCGATAATTGACACTGAAGTGTTTATAAATGGGGCTAAAATGTGTGTGTGTGTGTGTGTGTGTATGTATGTATATATATATATATATATATATATATATATATCACCTGCCTTTACCATTGCAGTGTATAACAGCAATATATAACTGCCTTAAAATATATATAATGATTATAATGATTTAAAAATATTATTTAAATATGAAAACTTAAACATGCAATGGCAAGAAAAAGTGGGTGAACCTTTTGAAACTGTATGGTTTTCTGCATAAATATAATATAATGGAAAAATTAGTAATTCATTCATTATCTGTACATGCTTATCCAGTTCACGGTCACAGTGGGTCCAGATCCTACCTGGAATCATTAGGCGCAAGGCAGGAATACACTTTGGAGGGGAGCCAGTCCTACACAGGGCAACACACACACACACACACACACACACACACACACATTCACTCACACCTACGGACACTTTTGAGTATTCAATCTAAATAGCAGTGTGTTATTTTGGACCGTGGGAGGAAACTGGAGCACCCAGAGGAAACCCACGCAGACAGAGGGAGAACACATCACACTCCTCACAGACAGTCACCCGGAGGAAACCCATGCAGGCACAGGGAGAACACACAAACTCCTCACAGACAGTCACACGGAGGAAACCCACACAGACACAGGGAGAACACCCCACACTCCTCACAGACAGTCACCCGGAGGAAACCCATGCAGACACGGGGAGAACACACAAAGTCCTCTCAGACAGTCACCCACAACCCGCAACCTTCAGGTCCCTGGAGCTGTGTGACTGCGACACTACATGCTGCATCATCGTGCCGCCCCATTCCTAAAATTAAAACACAAAAAATTATATGATCTGACAAGTCTTTATTGAACACACTCATTCTACATTCAAAGCGTTAGTGGAAAAAGTAAGGGAACCCTAGGAATTAATAGCTGGTTGACCCTCCTTGGCAGCAGTAACCCCAACCAGGTGATGCCTGTAGCTGTGGATTAAACCTGCACATTGTTCAGGAGGAATTGTAGCCCATTCTTCCTGACAGAACTGCTTTAGCTCTGTCATGTTCCTTAGATGCCACATCTGTATGGCTATTCAAGTAAATCCATAACATCTCTGTAGGGTTGAGATATGGGCTCTGACTTGGCCACTCCAAAAGAGGATTTTGTTTTTCTTTCAAGCAATTCTGTTCTCAAGCAATTCTGTTGTGGACTTGCTCAGATATTTTGGGTCATCGTCCTACAAAGGTTCCTCTGATGTATAGACACGCTCATGTTATCCTGTAGTGTGTTTTCATACACTTGGGAATTCATCTTCTCCTTAATGATTGTAAACTGGCCAGGCCCCGATGCAACAAAGCAGGCCCAAATCATGAATGTTCCCTTAACCACACTTTACGGTTGGGATGATATTTTCATGGTGATGTGCAGTGGCTTCTATTACGCTGCGTGTACTTTCCAGATAGTTCAGTCATAGTTTCATCTTTCCATAAAACATTTTGATGTGGAGATTCAGATATTTTAACTTTACTTTTTCTTAACTTTTTAGGTTAAGAATTATTTTCACTTTCAGATGCATCTATTTTAGTTTCAGACTTTTGGTCCTGATCTGATGGCATCTGCTCCATTAGGACAAGCTGCAGTGCACAGGTAAAGAGTCTGAATAAATAGCTCCTTATTTCCCAGCTTCTTAGTCAGATGTCCCAGTCCACCTTAAATGGTGCTTTTAAATTAAACTGGTTCTGTTGCTGTGGTTTTTTTTCCTTTGTAATAATAAGTGAGTTTACATAGGGTTTTATTTACATGCAACATTCTCAGTGTTAAAGCACAGAAAGCATCTGCAGTACCATGGTGGAATGGGAAATCTGATTAAGGAGCTGGGGGAAAAAAGTTAACAGTGGTAACCACTGTTAACTTTTTTTTTTTTTATCTGCGCACTGGAGCCAGCAGCTCATCCTGACAGAGAATCAAAAGCAAAGTTATATGCTGGTGGGAAACTTTTCTGTTATTATTTTAGGGACATTATATTTGTCAATATCCTTAACTTGGTTGAGTATCAGATCACATTTTGTGACAAATATATGCAGGAAACTATGACATTCCAAAAGGCTCACATATTTTTCTTGTCATTGTATTTGGTGCACATAAACATATAATTGTTATAATAACATAGTATGTTTAGGTGTATAAAATATATGTGTAGTTTACTGTTAGTTAAGGTTACAGTTATATATTTTAATTTGCAGTACTTTAGTAGTTATTTTTTTTCTGTCTGTCTGGTTCAGGCTTGTCTGCTTCTGTCACTAGAAAGCACATATCCACCAGCCCACCAACTCTCTCTAGATATGCTCAAGGTAAAAGTTGTTTTTGTGTCAAGTATGTTATTCTGTTGTAATTATGGTTGTGTGGAATATCAACTGTAAAGAAATCTTTTGTGTGTGTGTGTGCTTGCATGTATTCTGGGGTGAAAACAGAGGCTCTCCACAGCTAATGATGAGATTGTGGAAGTGCTCCTGTCAAAGCAGCAGGTACTTGGTGCTCTCCGGTTTGTCCGCAGTGTTGGCGGACATGATAGCATCTCAGCTCGCAAATTCCTAGATGCTGCACGACAGACCAATGACCCAATGCTCTTCTACACTATTTTCCGGTTCTTTGAGCAAAGAAACCTGAGATTACGTGGCAGTCCTTCTTTTAATCCAGGTAGATGGTGCTGTATTATTTCTCAGGCTTAAATATATAGATATTGTTTGGTCAGCATGTCTTCCGTCTAGGATAAAAAGCTCTGCTGACAAATGTTTAAATTAATAATCTAATTATTGATCTGCTGTTTAAATGAAATCCATGTTTTCTTTTTTTCCTCAGGTGAACACTGCGAGGAACATGTTGCATACTTTAAAGAAGTGTTTGGGGAACAAACACTCATGAAACCTGTAACTGTGTGAAAGGATAAAAAGAGATTTAATGGCATGTGACATGAACATCTGCCAACTATCACACCTTGCTGGATGGAACATGAAAGTGCACACAGCACTGGGCATTTAACCCAATTGTGCATTTTATGAATGTTTGATTTCAGACAATCATATTTTACACTTCTAACTAGGGTCATCTGTATTCTAACAATCCTCTGTGGGACAACTATCACTTTCTCATTTAAATGTGTATCTTAATATCAACATTGAGTGTATTACTTGTGATTATGCGCTTCTGCATGTCATAACCTGACACTGAAAATAATTTTATGAAAAAGTAGCTGGATGATGAGTTGGCTTGTGTATGAAGGCTATATTTACTCTGCATTTTTGCATTTGTGACATTCCCTACAACATACTAAAATATTTTATGGTGAATGCTTAGTGTGATATGTAATATCAGGCCAAATTCTTTTGACAGATTTATTTTTTTTCTGCATCAATGAAATTAATCAAAATGGCCAGAAATCACTTCTTTGTTTTGATTGAATGGCATACATTTTGGCAAACAAAGTATTGTGTAGCCCTAATTTCTGATAATGAATAAGATCAGATAAAACCCACAATGAGAAAATTTGCAGTGGTACATCAGCATAGTTAATAGTTACAGGAACCTCAGAAAAATGAAGTTAATATTAAAATATATAAAAATGTTCATATTAACACAAATTAAAGCAAAAATAATGGGACTCTTAAATTATAAAAATGTACATAATGAGCCATATTTATTATTAATTATAATGTATTATTATATTATAGGTGGACAATTGCAGGAAGGAAAGACCTGTGGAATCTCTCCTTCACACATCAAGTTAATTAACCTGTCATTGCCACCCAAGAACAGTTACTTAGTTTATTCCTGTGCTCTCCAAAAGACACGAGACTCTTCAGATGGATTCTGCTCTGACATTTTCTATAAAGTGCAACTGGTCAGTCCAGTCCCGTTTATTTTTCAGGTGAACACCTAAATATTTGTAGGAACACATTCAATGTCCATTTCCTGGATGTTCACAGCACAGGGGAACAGTGTTTAGACCTATGGAATTCCACGACCAGCTCTTTGATTTACCCTTCACAGGGTGAACAGAAGGGAGCAAGAACTCTTTCCTGCGGGGCACACATGCTGCAGACAGCCCTGTCAGACTGACCGAATTCACGTAGTGTGGTCCGTTTATGAGGTAATCCAGGATCATGGGTTAAAAAGTGTTGAAAGCACTGAAGTCCAAAAACATGAAAATAAATTATGTTTGAACAAATCCTATAAAAACAGATAACAACCCAGTAATACTTAACTGGTTTTAAGGCTACATGACACCTGCATAAGCTCTTCATGACAACTGACGACACACACATTTATAAACAAAAAATAAAAACTGAAGGATATTTTAAATAGAAAGAAAATAATGAAATTATAAATGAAAACTAGTCTACTGATGACTGAACTATTAACTTAGAACAAACACTGTCCCAGACAGTGAGCATACAGGTGCTGGTCATAAAATTTGAATATTGACACCTCACACAAGCAGGTCAAGACACAAAAGGTCATTCCTAAAGAGGCTGGCTGTTCACAGAGCTCTGTGTCCAAGCACATTAATAGAGAGGTGAAGGGAAGGAAAAGATGTAGAAAAAAGTGTAGAGATAACAGCACCCTGGAGAGGATTGGGAAACAAAACCCATTGAAATATGTGGGGGAGATTCACAAAGACTGGACTGCAGCTTCATGCACAGATATATGCAAGACATGGGTTTCAGTTGTCGCATTCCTTGTGTCAAGCCACTCTTGAACAAGAGACAGCGGCAGAAGCATCTCACCTGGGCTAAAGACTGGACTGCTGCTGGATGGTCCATAGTTATGTTCTCTGATGAATGTAAATTTTCCACGGAATTCACTTTTCTGTCCAGATGTCCAGTGTAAAGTTTCCACAGTCAGTAGTGGTTTGGGGTGCCATGTCATCTGCTGGTGTTGGTCCACTGTGTTTTCTGAGGCCCAAGGTCAACGCAGACGTCTACCAGGAAGTTTTAGAGCACTTCATGCTTCCTGCTGTTGAACCACTTTATGGAGATGCAGATTTCATTTTCCAACAGGACTTAGCACCTGCACATAGTGCCAAAGCTACCAGAATTTGCCAGCAAACTCGCCTGACCGTAACCCCATAGAAAATCTATGGGGTATTGTGAAGAGGAAGATGCAATACACCAGACCCAACAATGCAGAAGAGCTGAAGGCCACTATCAGAGCAACCTGGGATCTCAAATAACACCTGAGCAGTACTGCAGTAATTCAGGCAAAAGGAGCCCCGATTAAGCATTGAGTTATGTTTTGACAAGAAACATGAATTTCTAAAATCTGAATTAAATTTTTCAGGGTTTGGGCCAAATTATCTTTTTACAGTGTTAAAGGTCATATAGGACTTATTTGTGGATAGAGCTGAGATTGTTCTTGTGGTGGAGAAAAAAAGTACAAGTGTTAAGATTTGAAATCTAACAGAGCATTTACAATCAGAAAGTAGTTTATTAACCTTAAGGTGGTCAACACACAATAGCACAGAGTACTATGTGAATGTGGACAAAGAAGATGTTTTCACAGAGAATTTATAAAGGTAGTTTATACATCATAAGCATAAGATAATCACTCTAAGTTTGATATACAAGATGAGGAATTAATTGTTTTGTTCTGATAAAGCACTGACCTGGAATACACTTAGTTTCTGAGTTCTGTTGACAATTAGAAATGAATATGCAGACAAAACAAGCAGACAGGGTCTTTAACAGAGAAATATAAAAATTTCCATTACAAACCTCCCCTTGCCTCTAAGGACACTAAGAACATACAGAAACTTTAGAATCTGAATACTGAAAAGAAAACTTATATTACTACACATAGAGGTTAAAAGAGGGAAAAAATAATATATAAAATGTTTACAGAATATGTAAAAATCAAGAATTGAACATCCACTATTACACAGATTTTCTGCAACAGTTTCATAAATTCTCATATTAAAAATAGTATTAAAATATTGTAATATCATCACATGTAAACTGAGTTATTTGTTTGTTCAATTATAATATAGGAGGTTGTTTTAAAGAATTCTGTCTAGGAACATTTTTGTAAAGTTAACAACATGATTTGAGAATGGAGAATGGGGATTAAAATGTTCCTGAATGAATTTGCTGGTAAGATTACTAGTTGTGATTTAATCCATCCAAGGTTTATTCACTTCATCATGTGTACTTTCAGAAACTGAAGATTCAAAAGGATCAGTACTGGAATGTGGCATTGGTGAACATACAATGCATGTGTCATGTGCATTACCAGTAGTCTTCACTGTGAAGTTTGCATATTGCCAGAAACATTTTTACTGTAGTCTATGAACCTTTCCGTAGTCTCAGGTTTTGCTTCCCTGCATATTTTCACTGTCATCCAGATGGACGCTGTTAGGTCGATGCAGGCGAAGATGAATGCTGTCACCTTGCAGAAGTTGAACAAGATGTGAAATTTTCCTGCCATGGTGAATTTGTTGCGTCTATTCTGGGGCTGGGGCTCTTTGCAGTGTGAGATATTCTGGGGCTGGGGCTCTTTTGCAGTGTGAGATGTGGACCCACTCAGCAATCTTCACTGTGGTGTGAGTAGTCAGGAGCACCTGGAACGGTCCTTGCCAGCGATCCACTTTCCAGTTCGCCATCTTGTAGACCTTAGTCAGAATCCAATCCCCAGTCTTCACCGTGTGTCCTTTAACTGCTGGGCTCGGTAGAGATGCTTTCACCCTCCTGTGCACATCAGACAAAACAGAACACAATGTTGCACAATATTTTTGCATGTGATCGTCTTCCAAGGCCAGTGTTTCTCTTTTGGGAGCACATCCTGTATTTGGCCAAATATTATCTGGAAAGGGGAGAGATTTGTCCTGGACACTCTTTGTCTCATACTCATGCACACCAGCGGCAGGGCTTCCACCCAATTTAGCCCTGTTTCTTGACACACTTTGATTCTACCGCCCCTGCACTCATAGGGTGATAGGCACAGTGTTTGTGTAGTGGCATGTCAATTACTTGGTTGATGTGTGTTAAAATTTTGCTAACAAAGGTTGGCCCATTGTCAGATGAGAGTTTCCTACGAATGCCTAACCTAGGGACAGTTTCCCTCCACAGTATTTTTGCTACTGTTAGTGCATCTTGGTGAGAAGTGCGGAAAGCTTCTAACCATTTTGAAAACATGCCAACGATCACAAGCACATATTTTGTTTTCAGACATGGTGTTAATTCAATAGAATCCATTTGTAGGTGATCAAAAGGCATGTCAGGTTCTGGATGTCCATGTGTGTGTTCATATGAAATGGTACCTGTTGAGTTTACCTTCAGACAGGTGAGACACTTTTTTGAAAAATTTTGTGATTTGAGAAGCCTTTTACAAATCACTGTTGATTTACTGAGTCTACCATTCCTGCCCTCGAACAATAGTCCACTCCATGGGCCATTTTCGCAAAGTAAGGAGAGTAGTAGGAAGGTAGACATGGTTTGTTGTTTGGTCCTGTATGCCCTGAGTTTCGCTATGTTTTCACATCTTTAGCTATTCTGGTTTTTTGAATTTCCTCAGTTGTAATATCCTGAGATTCAACAATGGTGGCTGGTATTAAAAACACCCCAGGGTATTTCCACAAGGTCCCAAAGCTGTGAACAACCCTGTAACTGTACCTGGAGTCTGTGTAGATGGCAACTGCCTATTCTTTGGCTAGTTTGCATGCCTCAGTCAGTGCAACTGGTTCAGCAGGTTCAGTGCAAGATAAACGTATAACAAATAAATAAAGTGAACAAGTGCATACAGGTTCTATTGGGAAAAAGTCACAGTTAGGTCTGATTAGGAGCTTAAGTGACAGTACACATATAAACAGGACCAGTGTAAACAGTAGTGCTAATATAGGGATATGAAGCCTGGAGGCTGTTTAAAGTGGTTGAGTGCCTGCCTGATTTTCTAAGTCACAGTTGGGTATTGGTGGTAATTGATGAGGTTGCTGAGTAGTGTGTGCAGGGGGCAGAAGTGGGAGGGGGGCAGAGCAGGGAGAGAGTTCAGCATTCTCACAGCCTGATGGATGGAGCTATCCCTCAGACTACGCAGTCTTCGCCCTGATGGCAGCAGGCTGAAGAAGCTGTGTAGCGGGCGGGTGGGATCACCTGCCAAGCAGAGGGCTTTTCATAAGAGGCGGGAGCTGTATAAGTCCTGAAGGCAGGGGAGAGAGGTACCAATGATCTTCTCAGCAGTTCTCACAATACGCTGGAGGGTTCTGCAGCAGGATGATGTGCAGGCCCCATACCACGCAGTGAAAAAGCTAGTCAGGATATTCTCGATGGCCCCCTTGTAGAAGGTGATCATGATGGGGGTGGGAGCTCTTGCTCTTCTTAGCTTGCGGGGAAAGTAGAGCTGTTGGTGAGCCTTCTTGGCCAGTACCTGGAAAAGAGAACTTAGCTAAGTTATCCCTCAGAGCTGTATTGAAAAAAGATGGTGACTCAGCGTATCCTTGTGGGACATATGTGAATGTGTATGATTTCCCTTGAAAAGAGAAAGCAAACCTAAATTGAGAGTGTTTGTGCACTTTAAGACTGAAAAAAGCATTTACCAAATCTATCACTGAGAACCACTGAATTTTCTGGCACCTGACTCAGAATAGTGTGCGGGTTTGGAACTTCTGGTGCTCAAGCATGAATAGGCTTGTTTTACTGCTTGCAAGTCTTGAACAAAGCGCTTCTGCTCCGGTTTTCCTGGAGCTGAGGATTTTTTACAGGCCAAATTGGAGATCTATATGGTGAGTCCGGATATCCTATAATAATCCCTCTTGCCAACAAACTGTTGAAAACGGGTTATTCCATCGATGGTCTCCTTTTTCAGAGGATATTGAGTTGTGCACGGCCTGTAATCACTTTTTGGAGTGATTGTTAATTCTGGAGCTCCTTTCATAAGACCAATATTATATTTGTCTTTGGACCACAGCTAAGGTTCAATGGCGTCTAGAAAATCTGCTTCGTTACTGATGCTGATTTGTTGAGACAAAAGTGACATTTCAGCTTGGGCTGAGAATGACAAATTTACTGTTGTTCTATATGTTTTGGATTTTTTTGAATATTGTCATACCTATCGAGTATCCCCACCTCTCTATGAACCCTCAAGACAGAGTGGACTTCACTTCCCATGATTCCACTCTGCCTCAAGTTCCTGTCACATGCCTGCAGTCAGCCAGTCAGGAGTGGGTTCCCCGTTCATCATCCCCTGAGATCTAATCCATTTCACCTGGTTAACTCAGTTAGTGTGTGTATATTAGGATAGAGTGTTACTTGCTCTGTGCGAAGGTCGCATTTCGGTCGCATTAGGAAATACTGAGCTCCTATCACCGCGTTTATATTGTATTTGTACTTCCCGTGTTTTCCTTTGCCTTTTGGGCTATGTAATTGAGACTGTTTGTTCTTGTCCTCGGTTTTCTACCCCTAACGCCTTTCAGATTTTTGAGACACTTTGAAAATAAAGAGATAATTGTCAATGAATTTAGTCAATTTCTTCATATTCTATTAGGTCAAATGCTATATTCACAGGGCCATTACAATTAAATTCCACAGTAAAATGTCTTCATATTCAGGCTATTAATAGTCTGTAATATTGTGTCTTCAGTGAGCCTTTCAGATTTTTTAGACACTTTGAAAATTTAGAGATAATGTCCAATGAATTAAGCCAAATGCTCAATTTCCCCACACATACTATCATGTCCAATGCTATGTTTGTAGGGCCATTATATAAAAAATCCACAGTAAAATTTCTTCATATTCAGGATATCAATAGGCTGTAATATTGTGTCTTCAGCGAGCCTTTTAGATTTTTGAGACACTTTGAAAGTTTAGAGAAAATGTCCAATGAATTTAGGCATATGCACAATTTCTCCACACATTCTATCATGCCTAGTGCTGTTTATAGGGCAATTATATAAAAATTCCAGAGTAAAATTTCTTCATCTTCAGGGTATTAATAGTCTGTTATATTGTGTCTTCAGTAAGACTTTCAAATTTTTGAGACACTTTGAAAATAAAGAGATAATATCCAGTGAATTTAGCCAAATGTGCAATTTCCCCACATATTCTATCATCTCCAATGCTATGTTTATAGGGCCATTATAAAAAAATCGACAGTAAAATTTCTTCATCTTTAGGATATTAATAGTCTGTTGTATTTTGTATTCAGTGAGACTTTCAGATTTTTGAGACACTTTGAAAATAAAGAGATAATATTCAGTGAATTTAACCAAATGTGCAATTTCTCCACATATTCTATCATCTCCAATGCTATGTTTATATGGCCGTTATAAAAAAATCCACAGTAAAATTTATTCATATTCAGGATATTATTAGTCTGTTGTATTGTGTCTTCAGTGAGCCTTTCAGATTTTTGAGACTCTCTGAAAATAAAGAGATTAAGCTAAACGTGTAGTTTTCATGTTACGGAAGTTGTGTTCATATTTTGCCATCTAGCGCCGACAGAATGCAACTAGTGCACCATTTAAGGTGGAACAGAGAATCAGAATAAGAAACTGGCGAATAAGTAACCAACTTCAGCGTCGTAGATACCGACGGGAATACTGCCATTAGTAAACAAGGACAATTACTTGGACAACACCACCAACTTCTGGATTCGCTAAGTAAGTCCCTTGAAACTCTCACTCAACATCATCGTGAACAGCAAGAACAATTAATGTCTTTAACAAATAATATGGGACAACTTTTTTCTCAATTACAACGGCAGAATCCTCTGAGCCTTCATGCTCCCCTTCATCCTTCACCTATTACAACTGAGCAAAGTCCTTTCTTTGTCAGTAAACCAGAGATGTTTGACGGTTCCCCCTAGCTCAGATCAACAAGGCATTTCATTTTTGATTTCTCGGTTGACAGTCAAGGCTTTAGATTGGGCTATGGCCGTTTGGACCAGCGTTCAATTTTTCACATATTCAAGAATTCAAGACTCTGTTTAATCATCCTCATGAGGGATGCTCTTTAGGGGAACTACTTTTACAGCTGAAACAGGGTACTCAATCTGTGTCTGAATATGCTCTGAGATTTCGTACACTAGCAGACGGTAGTGTTTGGAACAACCCTGCCTTGATCATAGCCTTCAGAAATGGATTAATTTCTGACATTCTTACTGAGATGGCATGTAAGGATGATGGATTGTCATTAGACAAGATAATATCTCTGGCCATTTGTCTCGATCAGCTGAAACATGGTAGAGGTTTACGCAAACTCCCTACGTCCACTACAGCTGTCAGTTCGCCTCGTCGGACTGTTCCTTTGCATCCGGCTTGCTCTGAGGACTTTCACCTAGATCCAGAGCCACCCCAACCTATGCAATGTGATGGGTTTCGCCTGTCTCAGGAGGAGAGGCTCTGTCGTCTGCAGGGAGGTCTGTGCCTGTATTGTGGGATTCCCACTCATGTTATACGGGAATGTCAGAGTCGGCCTTGTAGAACCATGGCACCTACCCCAGGAAAGTATCTAGGTATCTGGTATCTAAGTCCTTTTTTCTTCCTGTGATGTTTGACTGCACCCAATCTGTTTCTGTGTTTTCAGCCTTAATAGATTCTGGGGCGGAAGGAAATTTTATCCACTCCAAGCTGGTAGATCAACTCCAGATTCCTGTCGAACATCTTGAGACCCCATTGAGATTGTCAGCTGTGGATGGGGATCCAGTGGGAAAAGAAGTTATGTCTATAATCACCAAACCCATTTCTGTATCTGTTAGTGCTCTCCACATAGAGAGAACACGTTTTTTTGTTGTTAATCCCACTGATTATGAGATAATCTTGGGTTACCCTGGCTTCAAAGACACAATCCTGTTATCTCCTGGGCAGGGAGGGAGATTATTTCCTGGTCAACATATTGTCATTGCCATTGTCTTAAATTCCCCTCTGTTAAGGTTCAGTCCACCACCATTGAGAATCCTAATACTCTTACACCTCTTAATATCCCCTCAGAATACAATGATCTTAGAGAGGTGTTCAGTAAAACTAGGGCCACCCGGCTTCCTCCTCACCGAGAATATGACTTTGCTCATGATAGAAGGTGCTATTCTACCCAAGTCTCGGGTATATCCCTTAACACAGGGTATGGAGGCGTATATCAAGGAAGCTTTAGAACAAGGTTTTATACGACCGTCTACCTCTCCTGTTGCAACCGGTTTTTTCTTTGTTAAAAAGAGGGATGGGGGGCTTCGACCCTGTATTGACTACCGTGGGTTTAATCAGATATCAAGAACCTACTCTTATCCTTTGCCCCTAGTCCCGGTCGCCTTAGAACAACTTTGTGGGGCTACCATATTTTCTAAATTTGATCTCTGTAGTTGTTACAGCCTGTCTAGGTAGGCCGCAACATAAAGTAAAAAGAAAAAAAAAGTATATATGTCTCCCCCAACTCCTCACACTTCAATCCAAACAGACCAAGGAAACTACACAGGTTCACCAGACTTAAGTCTTCAAATGTTTTATTTACTCCAAGATGATAATGGAAGCAAAACTTCAGGAGTGGTCTAAGCCTAAAATAAACAAATCCCATTCCACCCAACATATATAACTTACCTACCCAAATCAATAAAGAAAGAAAATACAAAAACATTACCTAACTCCCTAACATAAACAGAATGCAATTCAACCCCTTTAATGAAAAGAAATAAGGCTACACTCCCTACAGCTTCCAAATGAGTAGGATAACTATGAGGTTAACACCACATTAGACAGCTGACTCACACACAATAGCATGAGCTGATATCACAAACAATAGCATGTTCACAGATTAACATACACAAGCCTTCGTCTGGCAGGAAGAAGCAATGACAAGGAGGAAAAGGAGGAGCTTCATTCCGTCATCCAGCAGGGCTTTATATCTGTTCCGCCTTAAATCTGTCAGCCAACCAGAGCACGGTTCCAGCAGCAAATCAGCAGCAGCACCTGTGGCATGTACTCAGATTAGAGAAACACAACACATAAGTCACCAGACGTAACACCCCACCCTACAGAATCAAACAACATGTTTGAAACTGTATAAAATTTAAACACGTGACAAAGCATCAGCAACTATATTTTCACTTCCCTTTTTATGATGTATCTCTAGAGGGAAAGATTGTACCAACAATGACCATCTCAAAAGACGTTGATTATGATTGCTCATTCAGTTAAGAAAGACCAGTGGGTTGTGGTCAGTGTAAACCACTATCGGCACTGAACTTGATCCAACATAAACTTCGAAATGTTGCAAAGCCAACAAAAGAGCTAACGTTTCCTTTTCGATAGTACTATAGTGTAACTGATGTTTGTTGAATTTCTTTGAAAAATAACAAACAGGATGGTCAATGCCTTGGTGATCTTCCTGTAGCAATACAGCCCCTGCACCTGTCCCACTTGCATCTACTTCAAGCTTAAAAGGTATCTCAAAATTTGGTGCAGTTAGGACTGGAGAGTTACATAAAACAGCTTTGACGGCGTCAAAAGCTAACTTACACTCGGGAGACCACATGAATAGCTGTCCCTTTTGAAGTAGAAAAGTTTCTACAAAACGCATGATAAAACCCAGCCATTCCTAAAAATCTCCTTAACTCACGCCGGTTAGTGGGGGCAGGAAAGTCCAAAATGGCAGAAATTTTGGCATGTACAGGCCGGACTTGACCTTGGACAACCTCACGACCCAAGTAAGTCACTACACCTTTAGCAAATTTAATGTAAGGGAAGCATTCTACAACCGACTGAACACTTCTGAAAGAATTTGCAAATGGTCAACCCATTTAGATGAATAAATGACAATATCATCCAAATACGCATCACAATTATTTATACCAACTAATACATGATTCATCAAACGTTGAAAAGTAGCAGGAGCATTTCTAAGTTCAATAGGAAGAACTGTATATTGTAGAAAACTATCAGGAGTTACAAAAGCAGAAATGTCAGAAGCACGCTGGGTTAATGGCACTTGCCAGTAACCTTTTAGTAAATCTAGTTTTGTAACAAATTTTGCAGATCCAACTCTGTCAATACAGTCCTCCATTCTAGGAAGTGGAAACGAATCAGGTGTAGTAATAGACTTAATTCTCCGGTAATCTGTACAAAAACACACTGACCCGTCAGGTTTTGGCACCACTATACATGGAGAACTCCAAGAACTTGTGCTGGGAACAGCAAACCCTGTGTCCATCAAATATTCTACTTCCTTTTGCATCAAACTCCTTTTAGCTGGATTAACCCAATACGCATTTTGTTTAATGGGTCTGTGATTATCAACATCTATGTCATGATGCACAAGGGACGTCTGAGATGGAATATCTGAAAACAAAGATAAGTGACCCTGAATAAGACTTATCACATCCTCACGATCACTCTCAGATAAATGCATTAAGTGTGATGGTAAATCAGCTAAAATCTCTGAATTGGATAAACGTGCAGGCACAAAAGGTACACTACGCAATGTTAACCCATCTTCTTCAGGGTTATATACAAACGGAATAGCAGCAACAGTAGTGGGTTTAGCAGTGGGCAACACTTCACAACTTCCCACAGGACCACGACACACATAGGCCTTTAACATATTGATATGGCAGACGCGACTTTTCCTTTTCCGGTCAGGGGTTTTAACCACATAATCTGTTTCACTAAGTTTGGATTCAATTACGTAGGGACCAGAAAATTTAGCCTGTAAGGCTGAACCAGAGATAGGCAGAAATACTAAAACTTTATCTCCAGGAAGAAATTCACGACACCTTGCTCTTTTGTCAAAATGACGTTTCATTTTAACTTGAGCAGCAGTTAATGAAGCCATAGCTATTTTACAAGCGTTATGCAGACGTTCACGAAACGCACTCACATACTCCAACACATTTTGTTTTTCTGACAACTGCTCAGCACTCAATTGCTCATGGAGCATTCTAAGTGGTCCCCGAACTGTATGTGCGAACACCAACTGTGCAGGACTAAATCCAAGAGATTCAAACAAAAGAAAAGGGACTCCCTCATCCCAATCACGTCCTGATTCAAAGCAGTATTTGCGCAGCATAGATTTTAATGTTTGGTGAAATCGCTCCAATGCCCCTTGTGATTCTGGGTGATAGGCACTAGCTACTTGATGTTTAATTGACATCTCATTAATCACTTGAGAAATCATTAATCATTAATCACTTGGCCTCGGGATAACGAGTAGCAGAACACATTATTGTTAACAAATATTCATGTCCTGCCTTTGTCCTTGGCAATGGACCCACACAATCCAAAATGATTTTCTCGAAAGGCTCCCCCATCACCGGTATTGGATGAAGGGGAGCTGACGGAATTGACTGATAGTGATGACTACTAGTTGGCATACATGACAAGAACGACAGAAATTTGAAACATCACTCTTGAGTCCCGGCGAAAAGAAATGTCTCAAAATACGGTCATAAGTCTTAGTAACTCCTAAATGACCAGAAAATGCATTCTCATGTGCTAGGCTCAAAACAGGACCTCTATAAGCCTCTGGAATGACAATCTGATGGATAGTGTTCCAACCCAAATCAGAGGTTCCTGTAGGTGTCCACTTTCATTTCAAAATTCCCTCACTCACATAATAAGCAACCGCTGATTTATTTATATCCCCCTCCGGAACAGTTTTAGCAAAACACAAGGCTAAAGATGCATCACCTTGCTGAGCTTCAATCAGCTGCTTTCTCCCAATTTTTAACCCTGTCATAATCACTTCCCCAGAAATTTTTTTGTCACCAATTGCTTTTGTCTCCTTCACTACTGGTAGACCTTGAGGTGCCATAAATGTCCCTAAAAGGGGTACCTCTGGAATTTTACGAGCTTGAGCCCTTGTTACCACACAACCAGGGAACAAAGATAAAATTTTTGGATCGATGTCACCAGTTTCAGGCATCACACTCACTTCTGGCAAAGGAAACACTTTTCCTCCAGCCAAATCGTTCCCAAGAATGAGGGAGACACCTGCAACTGGCAACCTATCTCGCACAGCAACCTTTACAAGACCTTTAATTAATCCAGATTTCAAATAAATCGTGTGCAAGGGAACTTGCAGATGACCCATCTCAATACCCCGTACCAAAACAGAAGACCCACAAAACGTCTTTTCGGAGAAGGGCAACACACTTTCTAAAATAAACGACTGAGCAGCCCCTGTATCTCGTAATATTTTAACGGGATGTAAATCATGATCCTGCTCTACAATTGAAACCCACCCATTCAATAAAAAAGGCTTATACCCGTCATCCAGGCAAGGTTTGGAACTTTGCAAAGACGACAAGGCATCCGATTGTGCCAGACCCACACTTTTGAGATGCTGTTTGTTTCTTTTCTTTTGCCAGGCTTTACACTCAGCGATCAAATGTCCAGGTTTACAACAAAAGAAACAAACACGTGTCTCACCATCATTATGACCCTTTTGAAACACTTTAGGTGGTACCTCACATTTAACTGGAGCAACAAACGCAGCATGTGGTAATGTGCAATCCTTTCTTACCACACGGTCAGACCGTACTGGCGATGTAAAAACAGTTTTATGAGTCAACACAAACTCATCTGCATACACCGCTGCATCTGCCAGAGAAAGAACTTTCTTCTCATTTAGATGAACCACAATATTTTCATGAACAGCATTTTTAAAATCCTGCAATAAAATGAGTTCCTGCAACTGTTCAAAACTGGTAACATTAGAGGCACAGAGGTAACAGTAGTGCATACAACTTAATTCGAATTTGTGAAGGTGATGAGTGGAAAACGGCCTTTATTATAACTAGGGGGCATTACGAATACACTGTAATGCCTTTTGGGTTGAAAAATTCACCAGCAGCGTTCCAAGCCATTCTGAATGATGTTTTAAGGGAGATGCTGGGTGTTTACGTAATTGCATATATCAATGATATCCTAATTTACGCCCCTGATAGGGAGAGTCATGTTCAACATGTGAGAAGTGTGCTTACCCATCTCCTGGTACATCAGTTGTATGTGAAGGGTGAGAAGTGTGAATTTCACCTTTCTTCTCTCTCATTCTTAGGTTACATCATCAGCTCTGAAAGGATTGTCATGGATAATCATAAAATGTATGCTATTTTGAACTGGACTACTCCAACCTCCATCAAGAATCTACAGAGGTTCCTAGGGTTTGCAAATTTCTATCACCGTTTTATACAAAATTTTAGCAGCAAGGCCTCACCCTTAACTAATTTGCTGAAGGGTAATACTAAAAGTCTGATTTGGAATACTGAAGCTCAGGAGGCATTTGAGACTTTAAAAGAAATGTTTACAACCGCCCCCAAGACATCTGGACCCTTCTAGTTGAGGTAGATATCTCAGAAGTTGGAGTTGGGGCCATTTTGTCCCAAAGGGCTGGTGAACCTAAAAAACTGCATCCCATAGCTTTTTACTGGCATAAAATGTCTTCTGCTGAACATAATTAAGGTATAAGCGACAGAGAACACCTAGCCATTAAGCTAGCTCTAGAGGAATGGCGCCATTGGCTAGAGGGGGTGTTACACCCTTTTGTGGTGCTAACAGACCACAAAAATCTAGAGTATTTGAAATCGGCCAAAATGCTGAATTCCTGTCAGGCTCGTTGGTTTCCATTTTTCTCTCGTTTTAATTTCTCCATTTCCTATCTCCCGGGCACCCGTAATGTCAAGGCTGACGCCCTCTCTCGGATACACATGCCTTCA
Organism: Hoplias malabaricus; assembly: GCF_029633855.1. Classification (NCBI taxonomy): domain Eukaryota; kingdom Metazoa; phylum Chordata; class Actinopteri; order Characiformes; family Erythrinidae; genus Hoplias; species Hoplias malabaricus. The sequence goes on along the minus strand of NC_089809.1, from coordinate 11,415,132 downwards.
GAGTCGGCCACTACTCCCCAACAGGTTTTACCACCGTCGGTTTTGGTTTCCCCTATTAGATGGGAGATTGATGATGAGATAGATCAAGAACTTACTCAGTCTTACGTCAGTCCATCCAGGGGAGACACATACTATGCAACATGTTTTCCAATGTGCTTCGCTTTGTTGCTTCTTGCTCTACTTTCTCTCAGTGTAAAATTCCAAGAACCATCCCCGCTGGCAAACTTATGCCCTTACCAGTCCCATCTCGCCCATGGTCATACATAGCTGTAGATTTACCCTTGTCACAAGGCCACACAGTTGTACTCACCATAATAATAGGTTTATCCCTTTTCCTAACCTCCCTACGGCTTTCCAAACTGCTGAGACTGTTTAACTAGGTCTTTCGTTTCTATGGTATCCCTGAGAATATAGTGTCAGATAGAGGGCCCCAGTTTAGCTCTCGAGTGTGGTCAGCATTTTTTGAGATGTTAGGAGTGAACGTTAGCCTCACGTCAAGGTATCACCCAGAGTCTAATGGTCAGTGCAAGCGTAAATTTCTAAGAATATATTGCTTTGAGAATCAGGCTGACTGGTCCCATTTCTTGCCATGGGCAGAAATTGCTCAGAACTCTCTAACAAGCTCTGTTACTGTTATAACCCCGTTTCAGTGTATTTTAGGATTCCAACCCCCGCTTATGCCCTGGACAGCTTCTCCCTCTGAGGTGCTTGCTGTGGATGATTCTCAGCAGCAAATTGAGGATGCTATCCGCCGTCATAAGAGACAGGCAAATCTCAGTCGGGGGGAAACACCCGTGTATATCCCAGGGGACCGAGTCTGGCTCTCTACCAGGGATTTCAGATTTTCAGAGGGGAGTAAAAAGTTGTTGCCCAAGTTTATTGGTCCATTTAAAGTAATTCGGAGAGGTAGTACCGGTACATGGTTCGCGGACAAAACCCCATTCAAATAAATTGCCGACGGTCGCATAATTGCTACGTGGGATCGTATGACGATATGGGATCCCACCGGCCACTTAGGTAAATGGCTGGCGGGACGTTGGGTACTAACCACATTTGACTTGCTTACTACGGGCAATAGCTTGTTCGTGGGACTCACTAGGGGCATCGTTGCTCCATCCGTGAACTCGCGGCGTCGAATCACCCTCATCCGAAGCGCTCAATTTGTCCCAAGTGCTCTTGAAAATGGATGGAGGCGTCACTATCCCAGTGTACATTTAGTCAACAGTCTCATATACATTGCTCGTGGGATGGGCCCGTCTAGTGACCCTCTGAGTGCCCTTCTGAGACCTCTGGTTTGTCCAGGTGGCCAAAAGAACATGTTTGTGTAGTGACATTTGTTTAGATGAGGTCATGGAATGACCACAAAGCTGGGCAATGGCCAAAACTGCATTTAACATCCCACTTCCAATCTATTTGAATTGAAGCCTATACATTGGAGATGGACAAGGGTCACCAAGTTGCTGACCATTTTTTGCATCCCACTTCCTATCTATTTGAATTGAAGCATATACATTGGAGATGAACAAGGGTCACCAAGTTGCTGACCTCTTTTTGTATCCCACTTCCAATCTATTTGAATTGAAGGCAATAGATTGGAAGTGGGACGCCGGCCACGAAATGGACCGATCCCACTTCCAATCTATTTCAATTGAGGTCGATACATTGGAAGTGGGATGTCGGCCACGGAACTGACCGATCCCACTACCAATCTATGTGAATTGAAGCTGATAGACTGGAAGTAGGCGTCCAGAAAGAAACGAAACATTTTCAGGGAATTTTAATAGAAAACAACACCCTAGGCTCACGCAATTTCACACGCTGTCTTGTGGAGTGTACATGATAAACATATTTAAATTAGGGGTCATTCGGACCTTTCTAAGGGGTGTCCAAAACCCATGTATGACCTTTGAATTGGAATAAATTGGGAGCATTCAAATTTATTCGAAAAAAATTCCCTCCAACTGTCAGTTAGGCCTCTGTTTTTATTCAAATCTTTTCAGGGATTTTACTAGTTTTTTAATGGGATCCCACTTCTAATGTATTTCAGCTATGTCATATAAATGGCTTGTGGGATCCCACAAAACATGTATTTGACTTGGCTGAAATAGATTGGAAGTGGGATCCCACTCCCAATTTATATGACACAGCTTAAATAAACTGGTAGTGGGATCCCACTTCCAATCTATTTCAGTTAAGTCAAATAAATGGGAAGTAGTATCCCATTTCTAATCTATTTCAGCCAAGTCAAATACATCTTTCGTGGGATCCCACTTCCAATTTATTTCAGTCAAGTCAAATAAATTGGAAGTGGGATCCCACTTCCAATCTATTTCAGTCAAGTCAAATAAATTGGAAGTGGGATCCTACTTCCAATTTATTTCAGCCAAGTCAAATACATGTTCGTGGGATCCCACTTCCAATCTATTTCAGCCAAGTCAAATAAATTGGAAGTGGGATCCCACTTCTAATCTATTTTAGCTATGTCATATAAATGGCATGTGGGATCCCACTTCCAATGTATTCTAACCTAGTTAAATACATTGGAAGTGGGATCACACTTCTAATCTATTTCAGCTATGTCATATAAATGGCTAGTGGGATCCCACTTCCAATCTATTTCAGCCAAGTCAAATACATGTTTCGTGGGATCCCACTTCCAATCTATTTCAGCCAAGTCAAATAAATTGGAAGTGGGATCCCACTTCTAATGTTTTCTAACCTAGTTAAATAAATTGGAAGTGGGATCCCACTTCTAATCTATTTCAGCTATGTCATATAAATGGCTAGAGGGATCCCACTTCCAATCTATTTCAGCCAAGTCAAATACATGTTTCGTGGGATCCCACTTCTAATCTATTTCAGCTATGTCATATAAATGGCTAGAGGGATCCCACTTCCAATCTAATTAAGCCAAATCAAATGTATGATTAGTGGGATCCCACTTCTAATTTATTTCAGCTATGCCATAGAAATGGCTTGTGGGATGACAATTCCAACATAAAATTATTATGTGAAATAAATTCCAAATGAGAATATATACATATATCCTATTTTACACATCTGTGGTTAGAGACAGTGTCTCTAACCTTAAACCAACTTAGTCTCCTTATCTTCAAGACAAACAGCCATGAAGAAACTTCATAGAATGATTCAAGCAAAGTAAGGCATAACAAGCTGGCAAGCAAGTTTGCAACTTGTTGCAAATTTCATGGACGGTGTAATTCACATTGCTGAAATAAATGTTTTGTGGGATCCCACTTCCAGTTTATTTGGATCATGTCAAATAAATTGCATTTGGACACCATCCCACTGTCAATTTATTTGACATGGTTCAAATAAATTTGAAGTGGGATCCCACAAGACATTTATTTCAGCTAAGTCACATAAATTGGAAGTGGGATCCCACGAAACATGTATTTGACTTGGCTGAAATAGATTGGAAGTGGGATCCCACTAGCAGTTTATTTAAGCTATGTCATATAAATTGGGAGTGGGTTCCCACTTCCAATCTATTTCAGCCAAGTCAAATAAATTGGTAGTGGGATCCCACTTCCAATCTATTTGACTTGGCTGAAATACATTGGAAGTGGGACAGTCAGATTTCAGCTTTGATAAGATATATGACAAAACAAATAACACCATTATCTACGAATCAGCCTCCTTAATTCAGGGTGTGAGTTTGAATAAGATTGCATGAAGTCAAAAATCTGCCTTAAAAAATCTCAAAGGGGTACCCCTTTGACTTTTTTTGGGTCAACTTTTTGACATATTCCAATCTTCTCCAAAATCATACCATGATGTCAGCTGACCCAGACTTAAAGAGGAGTGGCCTTAATATCATAATATGATATCCGAGAGCTGAGATCTGACTGTCCCACTTCCAATGTATTTCAGCCAAGTCAAATAGATTGGAAGTGGGATCCCACTACCAGCTTATTTACTCTATGTCATATAAATTTGGAGTGGGATCCCACTTCCAATCTATTTGACAGGACTGGAATGAATTGGAATTGGACCGGCATCCCACTTACAATCTATTTGACATGACTGGAATAGACTGGAATTTGACCAGCATCCCACTTACAATCTATTTGCCATGACTAGATTTGGACCAGCATCCCACTTACAATCTATTTGACAGGACTGGAATAAATTGGAATTGGACCAGCATCCAACTTACAGTCTATTTGACATTACTGGAATAGACTGGAATTTGACCAGCATCCCACTTACAATCTATTTACCATGACTAGATTTGGACCAGCATCCCACTTACAATCTATTTGACATGACTGGAATAGACTGGAATTTGACCAGCATCCCACTTACAATCTATTTGACAGGACTGGAATGAATTGGAATTGGACCAGCATCCCACTTACAATCTATTTGACATGACTGGAATAGATTGGAATTTGACCAGCATCCCACTTACAATCTATTTGCCATGACTAGATTTGGACCAGCATCCCACTTACAATCTATTCGACAGGACTGGAATAAATTGGAATTGGACCAGCATCCAACTTACAGTCTATTTGACATGACTGGAATAGACTAGAATTTGACCAGCATCCCACTTACAATCTATTTGACATGACTGGAATAAATTGAAATTGGACCAGCATCCGACTTACAATCTATTTGACATGACTGGAATAAATTGGAATTGGACCAGCATCCCACTTACAATCTATTTCAAATGTGACTGGAATAAATTGGAATTGGACCAGCATCCCACTTCCAATCTATTTCAAATGTGACTGGAATAAATTGGAATTGGACCAGCATCCCACTTCCAATCTATTTAGGTTGGCATCCCACTTCCAATTTATTTGAATGGCATCAAAATAAATTGGATCTGGGACCTCCACCCGCCACCTGGTGCGGGAGGGCCGAACTGCGGCGAAAAGGCATGAACTTTGACAATTTTTAGCTCGGAAACGGGACGCGGCAGAGCTCCGCCGATCGTCACGGTGGATCGCGGGGACCCTCTGAGGGTCCCTGGCCCACCAAAAATTTGTACGCATCGGTGTGCGGGGTCCGCCAAATGGCATCTAATAAGCTGCTCATGGGACGTTGGGGTGCTAACTAGAGTCAATGAGGTAACATATAAACTTCACTTACCCGTTCAGTACCAAGTATCTAATACTTTTCATGTCTCCCTTTTAAAGCCTGTGAACCCCGGTCCGTTGGACGAGTCTATGCCTGACAGCGTGCCTCCACCTCCAGCCAGTATCGAGGGAGGAGAGGTACACTGCAATATCTACAAACCGGATTCCAAAAAAGTTGGGACACTAAACAAATTGTGAATAAAAACTGAATGCAATGATGTGGAGATGGCAAATGTCAATATTTTATTCGTAATAAAACATAGATGACAGATCAAAAGTTTAATCTGAGTAAATGTAAAATTTTAAAGGAAAAATATGTTGATTCAAAATTTCAGTGTCAACAAATCTCTTTTTAAAACAGATGCTCTTGATCTCCGGGCCCTTAAACGTCACTGCACCTCAAATAGGAATGCCACTGTCAAGGAAATAACAGAATGGGCTTAAGAATACTTCCAGAAAGCATTGTCAGTGAACACAATCCACCGCGCCATCCACCGTAGCCAGCTGAAACTCTACAGTGCAAAGAGGAAGCCATTTCTAAGCAAGCTCCACAAGCTCAGATGTTTGCACTGGGCCAGGGGTCTTTTAAAATGAAGTGTGGCAAAATGGAAGACTGTTCTGTGGTCAGATGAGTCACGATTTGAAGTTCTTTATGGAACACTGGGACGCCATGTCATCCGGACCAGAGAGGACAAGGATAACCCAAGTTGTTATCAACGCTCCATTCAGAAGCCTGCATCACTGATGGTATGGGGTTGCATGAGTGCCTGTGGCATGGGCCATGTCTGAAAAGGCACCATTAATACAGAGAACTATGTTCAGGTTCTAGAACAACATATGCTCCCACCTAGACGTCATCTCTTTCAGGGAAGACCTTGCATTTTTCAACATGAAAATGCCAGACCACATTCTGCAGCAATCACAACATCATGGTTACGCAGGAGAAGGATCCGGGTACTGAAATGGCCAGCCTACAGTCCAGATCTTTCACCTATAGAGAACATTTGGCGCATCATAAAAAGGAAGGTGCGACAAAGAAGGCCCAAGGCGATTGAACAGTTAGAGGCCTGTATTAGACATGAATGGGAGAGCATTCCTATTTCTAAACTTGAGAAACTGGTCTCCTCTGTGCCCAGACGTCTGTTGAGTGTTGTCAGAAGAAGGGGGAATTCCACACAGTGGTAAAAAATGGCCTTGTCCCAACTTTTTTGGGATTTGTTGACGCCATGAAATTTTGAAACAACATATTTTTCCCTTAAAATGATACATTCTCTCAGTTTAAACTTCTGATCTGTGATTTGTGTTCTATTCTGAATATAATATTAGATGTTGGCACCTCCACATCATTGCATTCAGTTTTTATTCACAATTTGTTTAGTGTCCCAACATTTTTGGAATCTGGTTTGTAGTAGATTGGGAGGTCTATGGAGGAGGTACAGGCTGGAGATGTGCTGGATCCTGGCCTGAAGGAAGACTTCCACAAACGGCATCCAGAGAAACCTGGCCTCAGACCGAGGGGTCGGCCTCGGAGGCGTGTGAGGAGTCCCTTCGCGGGTTCCTCCAACATTCTTCCCAGAGGGCGCAATCCTAGGAATTCTTCTGATCCACACCATCCCACACCAATTCTTCTGATCCCCACGGGGGCCCATCCGGGGATTGCTGGAGGGGGGAAGCGCGCTCGTCGTCTGCCTCCTCGTCCTTCGGTATCCTCGGACTCCTTGGTGGGGAGTACCTTTCGAGTCTCCCCACCTCTCTATGCACCCTCAAGACAGAGTGGACTTCACTTCCCATGATTCCACTCTGCCTCAAGTTCCTGTCACATGCCCATGGTCAGTCAGTCAGGAGTGGCTTCCCCGTTCATCATACCCTGAGTTCTAATCCATTTCACCTGGTTAACTCAGTTAGTGTGTGTATATTAGGACTGAGTGTTACTTGCTCTGTGAAAAGTATTGCTGTCGGTCGCATTAGGAAATATTGAGCTCCTATCACCGCATTTATATTGTATTTGTACTTCCCGTGTTTTCTTTTGCCTTCTGGGCTATGTTATTGAGACTCTTTGTTCTTGTCCTCGGTTCTCCTGTGTATTGTGTACTGCCTTGTCAAATATTCTTCCCCATCCATCCATTATTCACCGCTTATCCGGGTCCGGGTCGCGGGGGAAGCAGTCGGAGCAAAATAACCCAGACCTCCCTCTCCCCAGCCACTGCCTCCAGCTCCTCCGGGGGTATATCGAGGCGTTCCCAGGCCAGTTGAGACATGTAGTCTCTCCAGCGTGTTCTTGGTCTGCCCCGGGGCCTCCCAGGAGGCATCCGACCCAGATGCCCGAATCACCTCACCTGGCTCCTCTTGACGTGGAGGAGCAGCAGCCCAAGCTCCTAACCCTGTCTCTAAGGGAGAGTCCAGACACCCTGCGGAGAAAACTCATTTCAGCCGCTTGTACCCGCAATCTCGTTCTTTCGGTAAGTACCCAAAGCTCATAGGTGAGGGTTGGGACGTAGATTGAACGGTAAATCGAAAGCTTTGCTTTTCTGCTCAGCTCTCTCTTCACCACAGACAGACCGGTACAGAGCCCGCATTACTGCTGACGCTGCACCAATCCGCCTGTCAATCTCACGCTCCATTTTTCCCTCTCTCGTGAACAAGACCCCGAGGTATTTAAACTCCTCCACTTGAGGCAGGATCTCACTCCCAACCTGGACAGAGCACTCCACCCTTTTCCAACTGAGTACCATTGCCTCAGACTTGGAGGTGCTGATCGTCATCCCTACCGCTTCACACCTGGCTGCAAACTGGTCCAGCTCTTGCTGGACGTCCCGGCTCAATGAAGCCAGCAAGACCACATCATCAAAAAGCAGACATGGAATCCTGAGATCACCAAACCGGACACCTTCTGCCACTTGGCTACGCCGAGAAATTCTGTCCATAAAAATTCCAACCAGTCAGATTTACTGCCAGCCATACGAACAAGACTCCTGCTCTATTTATACAGGGACTGGATGGCTCGCAGCAAAGAGCCCAGTACCCCATACTCCCCGAGCACCCCCCACAGAATACCCAGAGGGACACAGTCGAATGCCTTCTCCAGACCCACAAAACACATGTAGACTGGTTGACCAAACTCCCATCCACCCTTCAGGATCCTAGCGAGGGTAAAGAGCTGGTCCTGTCTTCCATGACCGGGGCGGAATCTGCATTTTTTCTCCTGGATCCAAGGTTCAACTATCAGTCAGATTCTCTTCTCCAGTATCCCCGCATAGACCTTACCGGGGAGGTGAGGGGTGTGATCCCCTATAGTTGGAACACACCCTCTGATCCCCCTTTTTAAAAAGGGGAACCACCACCCCAGTCTGCCTGTCCAGAGGCACTGCCCCCGATGTCCACGCGATGTTGCAAAGACGTGTCAGCCAGGACAGCCCCACAAGATCCAGATCCACCCCCAGGGCCCTACTGCCAAGGAGTTTCCCTACCACCTCGGTTACCTCAGACACAGTGATAGGCAAGCCCCTCAGGGGGCTGCTTCCTCTGCGGAAGACGTGCTGGTGGGATTGAGAATATCCTCGAAGTATTCCTTCCACCGCCTAACGACGTCCCCAGTCGAGGTCAACAGTTCCCCACCCCCACCATATACAGTGTTAGTGGAAAACCACTTTCCCCTTGTGAGTCGCCTGATGGTTTGCCATAAACGATAGGACTCTTTCTTCAGCTTGACAGGCCCCCTCACCTGGGGTGTCCACCACCGAGTGCGGGGATTGCCACCCCGACAGGCACGGACAACCTTGCAGCCACAGCTCTGTTCAGCCGCCTCAACAATGGAGGTGCGGAACACGGCCCACTCAGACTCAATGTCACCAGCCTCGCCCGGGATGCAGTCAAAGCTCTGCCGGATGTGGGAGTTGAAGATCTTTCTGACAGGTTCCTCTGCCAAACATTCCTCAGCACATGTTTGGGCCTGCCAGGTCTCTCCGGCATCCTTCCTCGCCATCTGATCCAACACACCACAAGGTTGTGATCAGTTGACAGCTCAGCGCCTCTCTTCACCCGAGTGTCCAGAACATATGGCCGCAGGTCCGATGATACCCTCTCGTCCACTGGGGTAAACCCCAACGTACAGGTGCTAAGCCGGGTGGCTATGAGTAAGCCCACTCCTGCCTTATGCCTCTCACCCCGAGCAACTCCAGAGTGAAAGAGCATCCAGCCCCTCTCAAGGAGATTGGTTCCAAAGCCCATACTGTGTGTCGAGGTGAGCCCCACTATATCTAGCCGGTACCACTCAACCTCCCGCACCAGTTCAGGCTCTTTTCCCACCAGTGAGGTTACGTTCCATGTTCCAAAAGCCAGTTTCAGTAACCGAGGATTAGAACGCCAGGGCCCCCGACCCTGGCAGCCACCTGATCCATAATACACCAGACCCTGATTACTACCTTTCCCATGGGCCCATGGGAGAGTGGACCCATGTTACTCCTTCGGGTTGAGCCCGGCCGGACCCCATGAGTGAAATTCCGGCCACCAGGCGCTCGCCAAGGAGCCCCTCCCCCCAGGCCTGGCTCCAGGGTGAGGCCCTGGTAACCCTACGCCGGGCAAGGGAGGCTGTGTCCCTGTTCTTAACATATTCATCCTTGTCTTTATGGATCACTCTTTGTCTGGCCCATCACCTAGGACCAATTTGCCTTGGGAGACCCTACCAGGGGCTATTGCCCCCGACAACATAGCTCCTAGGCTCACGCAGGCACGCAAACCCCTCTACCACGTTAAGGTGGTGATCCAAGGAGGAGGTTCTTCCCCGTGTCAATAAAATCCTAGTTTCATCTACAAGCATCTGCCACGTTCCGTTTTCGTAACAAATATTCCCAATTTTCAATTTCACTAGGTTGCCAATCAGTGAATGTTAAATAAGATAAAATGAAATTTGACATGTCTTTTCAATGTTTATTTTTTCCCTTTGCTAAGGAAATGTGAGGTACCGCCCCTCTAAACCATTGACTCTGATCTGAGGTTAAACTTACTGCGCAGCCCATCCATTGCTCTCCAGCAAATAGGGTGGTTGCAGAGACTGTAGTGGAGTATGGATCAAATCAATAAATGAAAGTTTCTGAGTGAGGAACTCTCCACTCTAACAAGGATTTTGTTTGGAACAGAACCCCACATTCCACAGGATTGTGTGTGTGCATACAGACTCTGCTTCCCACACACACACACGCACACACCTAAGGTCTGCATCAAAGGACGCCTGGCTACGACCCACCCTCTAAAGATAACAAACCCAGTTTATGATGCTCTTAGGCAAAGAGAAGATCAAACAAAGTGGTGAAAACCGGAATTAAAAAGGACTCTTTATGACGAGCGGCGTCAAGATGGCAAATTTTATCTCCTGCAGAAATCAACAGATGGCTAATGGGACTGAACTCGGTTTGAACTCCTGTTAACCCATCCGCACAGGACGAACAGCATGGACCAACAGCGACCCCAAGTGGACGTTTGCGAAATCGTGTTTCGCCCTACTGACTCCTAAATGCATACCGAGCGCAACGAGTGTTTATGAACATGTTTTATGCAAATCTGTATTAATGTCAACCCCTTTTGTTGTCCTCAGATGAACGTCTACCAACCAATGAAGTGATGTGTATTACTGTTTCAATCATGAAAGTAAGTTTCTGTCTCTGATTAAGATAACGAATTAGTATCTTCTAGCATAATATTGTAGTGGGATGTAATCATTAAATACCCAAGATATATATATATATGTAGATGTTTGATATTAATAATCCAGGACACTCATTGTGCTATATCACAAACATGTATAAGTAATTTTTGTGTATACGTGAATCTTTCCTCTCTCTCTCTGACTTCCGATCTTGCTCTCTTAAGCTTCCGCTCTTGGTCTCTCAAGCTTCCGCCTTACTCTCTCTAACTTCCGACCTCTCTCTAGTTTCTAACTGCTCTTACGCTCTCAACTCTCTCTCGGCCGTTTTCGGAGACATCCTCACGTCGCGCTCAACCTCTCCAAGCGCGACGCTCGTCTTCTCCCTTACGCCGACGAAACAAAGACTCTAAAGGACCTCACTCAGCTCCAGGGGATGCCTTGCGCCAGCTAGCAGTGTGATATAAAAACTACAAGTAACGTTGAGTAACTCTAAATAATCCTTTGTTCTTTTTATTGTGCTTATGTTTGACCGCCCACTCTAAGTTTAATCTCACGACTGATCAAAGCAGATGAAACTTATTTTGGCCAGAATAAGATATCACCCTTGAGATTAGTCGATAGCGGATACATTAGCGTTATAAGCTGACTGCAGTCCTCCGTGAAGGGAAACTCCCGACTGACGTCACCCCGTCTAAGGCCAAGAGTGTCTGACTCAACCTGGAAGGAATCCCCTTTCCAGTGAGCCTACCTTCAATGACGCGGGGAGGATAAGAAGCAAAAACCCGGAGCACGGAGATTAAAACCGCGGGACTCGACGGCTCGGTGAAAACGGCAAAAGAGTAAGCAAGCAAAACTTTACTCACTTTTCAGAAGCTGATGCCTAATTACGTCTCTTATCGTCTCTTAAGTCATATCGCCTAGCCTACCTTTAGATTCTAATTAGTTTGACCTGCGTTGATCCAGTGAGAATTCCTAAGATTGTGCCATGTTAAGTAAATATTCTTTTTCATTTTAATAAAATATTTCCATTATTTGAAATAACAGTGTGTGGAGTCTGTTCATTAAAAGTCTGAAGATCCTGAAGAACTCACGTAGCTAGGACATTATTCATTCTCTAACTACTTTTTAATGTTTTAATTATTTAAGTCAATCATAAAATTTTAATTATTATCATTAATCAAACATCAGTAATCACAAGAGCTTGAATAAGGTCAAACACTACAAACACAATATATAAATATATATAATATATGTATCACGGTGTATACACAACATACACTACAAGACTAACACACTGTCTCTACCTTGGAACACACACATGATATGTTCCATATCAACAGGCCAGGTTTCCACACTAGCAGTGTAAATCCCCTGACATTTTTGACATTATAATTATTAAATATTGCCCATAAATGATTTAAAAAGGGTAACCATAGGTACACCGGAAACACTGGAGGCGAAACAACAATACTTAGAGGAAAGAAAGGACAAGGCTTGGGGAGAAAAACGAAATGACATGACTAGAAATGAGAATGACACAAACCGACATGACTTTGGAAACAAAACGAAACGACTAGGAAACAAAAAAACACTGACTTGAAAACAAAACAATACAAAACAAAGAAACAACACGACATGACTTGGAAAGACAACGAAACGACTTGACTGGGTAACAAACAATACAAATGAACGACAACAGGAAGTGAGGGAAGGGGACTTAAATACACGAACAGACGAGACACACCTGAAACAGATAACGAGGGTGACGAACAAGGAGGCAGAACAAAGGCAGAGACAGAAAACAACAACAAACATAGCCATGTGCTCGCTCTCAGCACATGGCCGGAAAAACAGACATGACGAGGGCGTGACAGATGCCCCCCCCACCCCCGAACGCTTAACTCCTGGGGCGCGTACTCCTAAACCTCCCAGGAGCTGGCACAGGAGAGGGCACGGAAAACAAAACCACGGAGGACAAGACTCAAGACAAGACAGGAACAGACACAGGAACTGGGGACACGACAGGACCGGATATATGAGACGGGACATGGGACATGACAGGAGACTGACAAAGGGGGGCAACAAGAGACTGAACAAGAGACTGGAACGGACTGGACAGGACGGGAGTGGACACATGAGACTTGACTGGAGAGACTGGGGTTGCACATTGGACAGGAACTGTGACAAGACAGGGGACTAAACAGGTTTGGGGACTGAACACTGGACGGATACGGGGACTGGACATGAGGCAGGACAGGTGACAGGACTGGGTGCTGGGAATGGACAGGAGACTGGACTTGAGACAGGACAGAGGATTGAAAAGGGGGCTGGATTGGAGACGGGACTTGAGACTGGACAGAGGGTTGAAACAGGGACTGGACCGGACTAACAGGGGACTGGACATGAGACAGGACAGAGGGTTGAAATGGGGCCTGGACAGGACTAACAGGGGACTGGACAGGACTTGGCAGGGGAACAGGGACCAGAACATTTACGGGAACAGACACAAACACAGTGACAGGGACTGGGACAGAGACAAAAGTAGACACAGGTACAGGGACATGGAGAGAGACAGGGACCAGAACAGGGAGAGACACGGGAACCAAAACAACTGGGGAATGCCCAGGACTGGCAATAGTCTGTGGAGGAGTCTGAGGAACCAGCCTGGGCACAGTTCTGGGGATTCTACCTATGGACTCGACCAGGAGCGGCCGCGGCCACAGTCACGGCTGCAGAAGCCACTTTAGCTACTGAAGTAAATTGCACTGGATGAACAAAATAAGAAAGTAATTATATACTGTGGGCATACTTTCCATGATTTCATTAATTCAGCCAACTCAATTTATTTTGAGTGTATGTCCACTTGATATCAGTGTTGGCAAATGTGCTCCTTATGACAGGTGATGCCTTTTGGAATAAGCATTTATAACTGTTTATGTATGTTTGTGTCAGATGTCATGATGGTATCATGTAGCCTTCAAAACAGTGTCCTAGAATAAAGTGTTAGGAAAGACTCTCTGTTCTATAAGTGTTGGAATACAATTTTGATTTATCTACTAAAATTAAAAAGTTAGGAAAAAATAAAACACTCTTTCAAAAAAAATTGTTGCTCTGAGAAGAAATCAACCAACAGGAATAAAACTTGGTGGGTAGGTTTGATTTTATTGGACATGTGACATAAACAAGGATGGGCTTTATCCCTGTACCTGTAAATATATACTGTTGTCTCTTTGCTCATGGCCCAAACCTTTTTTGAACACACAAGCTGGTGTGCTTTTCCAATGTGACAAGGCTTGTCCGCATGCTGCAGCCATCTCATGAGCTGAACACATGACTGAGCCACAAACATGAACACATGAAGACGTGATGATTTAGTAATGCTTAACAGTCTTGTTCTATTAGGCACTGGCTGGCCAGTCAGTGTTTACCGCCATTTATCTGATGACTAACATGAAGACCTGTATGAACATCATGAAAAAACTCATATAACATGATATTTGTACCTTAATTAAGGCATGCATTACTTGCTTACTTACATGCATATTCATGATGACTTCAGGTGGACCTTCAGGGATGAATAAATACTTACTCATAAAATAATGCATTTATTAATGCAATTTCATGTGCCATTATTGTAAATTGGTACCATAGAATTTATTTTCATTTATTTATTGTCTGTAACTGCTTATCCAGTTGAGGGTCGTGGTAGGTCCGGAGCCTACCTGGAATCATTGGGCACAATGCAAGAACACACCCTGGAAGGGCACAAGTCCTTCACAGGGTAACACACATTCAACCTCACACTCACACTTATGGACACTTCTGAGTCAACAATCCACCTATTAACATGTGTTTTTGGACCGTGGGAGGAAACCAGATCACCTGGTGGAAACCAACGTGGACATTGGGAAAACTACTCACAGCCACCCAGAGCAGGACTTGAACTCACAACTTCCATGCACATGGAGCTGTGTGACTGAGATCTGCTGAGCCACCGTGCAGCCAAAAATGTAATTATTAATATCGAAATTAAAATTTTCACTAGTGAAAATTACATTTCTGAAATCAACAACTTATTTTTACTAGTAAATTAAATGTCTGATTAGTATTATTATTAGTAAGATTTCAATTATTACAAGTAGAACTGGCTTGTTTTTATTAGTGACAATTATATTTTCACATGGAAATTGAATCTTTGATTGAATTGAATCAAGGAAAAATTATTAAAATTGAAAATGGCTTTTTTTCCTAGTGAGAATTTTAAACCAATTTTGGGCTTATTTTTCCATAAAGTTGCTTACAAATATTAACTGCAGGTTGCGTCTTCCCTCCTACTCTTCCCCTCACACATCAAGACTAATTATAATAACACCAGTCAATGCTCCATTAATGAGAAATGTTCAAAAGTTTTGTAGTGGAGATGAACAGATTAATTTTAATAAAAGATATTATACTTTTTGAGGACTTAATATGCCAAAGTTATCTTATTATGCGGAAAGACCTCTCTTAGTTCAGAGACATCTCCAGAGACGCCAGATAGAATTTCAGATAACAAAGAGCAGGCTCATAAACCTTTCCAAGGACCCTTTTTTATGACCCCAGGACACCCAGGGTCAAGAAAAGAATCTTTCCAAAATGCAGAGACACACACAGACCCACCTTTATTCCATGACCTCTTACACCTTTTTAAAGACTGTTAACTCTTAACTCTAAAACTCAAACCTCCCAAAGTTCTTACATGGAAAACAAGTTGTATATGGGCACAACTTTTTGAAATTAATTCCATTTAGACAATCAAACCGGGTGGAATTAATTTACATGTTTAAAGTCAATTTTTGTTTTATATGAATTTATGTAGAGCCAAGGTAGCCACATAATATGTGTGTAGTTGGTTAATAATTATGTAGAACATGGTTGTCTTAATGATATTACTTTGTGTTAACGTCTAATCTTTTATATTGCAAAAGTATAATTCAAAATCTTGGATATTCATTCAAAGGAGGTCTTCAAGCCTTTGCCTTGTCCAGGGTCATAAATTTTATGTGATGCCACTACCAAGGTACAGGAAACAGCCAATCAGGAGCAAGAAATGCTCCAATTCTCCCTCATTGAGGACGAATCAGGTATTTGGGCGGGTTTTCTAAACTCTGGTAAAAGCCAGTCACACACCATACTTGCAGGCTCTCTCTCTTTTAACACTCCTCTGAGACACACTCTTCGAGAGGAAGACGTTTTTCTGAAGATCATCTCTCTCATGATTCCAGCAGACAATGCTTCTCAGATGGGGTAGTCAGAGAGCTCTCCTGCGCTACAGATGTCTCCTGGAAACCTTAGACCTCTGACCCTAAAAAGGACGACAACGCCTCCGGACCAACAACGAAAGGCTGCACGCACCCTCAGAATTACCTTCTGAGATGAGGCCCCAGGAGAGACCTGCTTGGACTGTCTCTCACAAGGCGGCAGATCAACAATGACGAAGAATCCCCACGGAGACCTTCAGAACGCCACCAGCTCCGACAGCTGCGCCTGAAAGCCTCGGGAGAAAAGAAATGCCCACGGCTGCAATCTACAAGGCCCGTGTCTGCAATTCTCCAGGAAGTCGTGCCGGAAAGCTCGTCAGCGACATGCTCCCTGTCCATCTCCGGATAAGTAAGGTCACATGGTCTCATGCCTCTCATGGCTCATGGGTTGATACTAAAATGCTTGCTGGGATAAACAATAGCCTTTCTTAGAACTTAGGGTAATAATTATAATAGAGAAGTTCCCTCATATATTTATCTCTCTGTTCCCTCATGTATAGTGATAATCCATTTCATTGTATGAATGTATAATCAATATTCATGATTCTATTTTACAATTAATAAACCAGTTGTGTGATAAAACTAATCCTTGGTTATTTGTGTGTGCACCTTTCTTGTATGGAATTATAACTTCTAGTTCAGATTCAATTTCAGAGTCAAGAACCCACGGCGGGTCAATGAGCATAATTCATTAATAATAGTTAATTCTAGCTAATTCTGCTGTATAATATGTGAAGATGGCCTTCTTGTCTAAGCTAAATTTAAGATAGGTAAGGACACTAAATATTAGTTAATGGCTCTCAAACATGGAGCTTAGCAAAATAAATTAAACAATTAATTATTAATAAAATAATAATGAATTATCATTGACTTCGCTATGTAGTGCTTATGCCACCGCAATGTGTGCATACTATTTCCACTACAGTTTTATTTATTTACTGGGTGAAATATAGAAAAAATACAATGTTGGGAAAGAGACTGGAAGATATTCTTGGGCAAGCCCAAAAAAGGCAACTACACTTTAGAATCAAGCTCAAAAAAGCAACCCACAACTACCAAAATGTGTAAGATTTCATTTGTCACTTATGAAAATTTTATTTCTGATATCATGAATTTAATATTTACTAGTAAATATTAAATTATTGATATCAGCAATAAAATTTTCACTAGTAAAAGTTACAGTTCTGATGTCAAAAACAAAATTTTTACTAGTGAAAATTTAATTCTTACAATTAAAAGTCTTACTACTTCTAATTAAATCCTTACTAATGATAATTCAAGAGTTTACCCATTCATTTTAATGGTTGAAACATTTTTACTATTAAAAAAAAATCAATACTTGATATCTAAAATTTTATTTTCACTAGTAAAATTTAGATTTTTTGATATAAAGAATTGATTTCTTACTAGTGAAAATTAAATTTTGTTTTCAATATATTTTTACTAGCAAGAATTACATTTTTAATAGTACAAATTGTGTGAATTCATACAAGCATTCATTCATTTTTACTTTTAGAATTATTTAGGTAAAATCTATATTATTACATGTGAAATGTAAATGTTTTACTAGTTGTAATTGAATTATGTGTAAAAATAAAATTTTTAGTAGCAAAAATTCAATTATTTATAGCAAAAATTCTATTTTTATATGTGAAAAACTTTTTATATCAAGAAATAAATTGTTACTAGTGAGAATTTAATTTTGGATATCAAGAATTGAATTTTTTACTAGTAAAAATGTTCCCCCACTAAAATGAATGGGGAAACTCTTGAATTATCACTAGTAAAAAATTAATTAGTAAGTAAGACTAGTAAGAATTTTAATTGTTGGTATCAGAAATTTTATTTTCACTAATAAATATTCAATTCCTGATATTAGAAATTATGGGGCGTTTGTCTTTCTCGGTCGCGTTCGATGTCACCCGTCCGGGCTTATGGACCAGTAAGATCATTGAGACGGATAGCATATTACTGACGAAATTAGTCCCGGTTTCCAACCCAGGTGCCAGGCAGAGCGATGGGGAGTGGTCCCCAAGGTCCGTGGGGCCTGTCAGTGGGGTCACTGTCATAAATCCGAGTGGTTTCCACTCGGTCCGCCTCGACCGGGTACCTTTAAGGTCGAGTCCCAACCCCGGATCTCGTATCACGGCCTGTGGGTCTATAGGCCACTGACCATCTGCCCACTTGTGGGGTGGGTGGAACGGGCCGCCCCGTCGATTGTGTTAACCCGGTTAAGCCCGTTTCCACCCCGATGATTCGTTCGATGTATGCCTGGGAAGGTAAAACATTCCTGGGCATGGGGGGGTCGAGCGTATGAGGGGCTTCCCCGTCCCGAAAAAGTCGTTTTCCAACCGATGATTCGTTCGATATACCTGCCCGGGGAGGGTCAACTTCCCTGGGCATCGGGGGGTCGAACGTATGAGGATTTTCCCCTTTTTAAACCCATAAATTTGCCCGTGCCTTTTTAAACCCATAAATTTGCCCGTGCGCGAGTCGACGGGGCCGCGTAAGCCCCGAGGCGTTGGCCGGCGGTTATCCGCCGGTCGGTGGGATCTCCCGACCTTTCCCCTCCTTTAAGCGGGACGTGGGAGCGCACCACCGGGCCCCAGCTGGAAACGGCTGGAAGCAAAGAGCGCATTAGAGGTGACACGGATCGGTCTTCCACAGGCTGGAAGTTTGCATGGTCGGCCTACGGATCGACCCTTCGTCTTCTTAAATGCAGACTTCTGTAGGCTTCGGGGGCAAACTGTAAACCTATGCCGACCTCCTCGCACTTTGAGGGGGCCAGGATTCTCTTCCATTCTCTTCCCTTAACGGCCGACCTTTACGACCGTTTGAGCTCGGTATACGCGGAGCACCATGGGCAGGCTTCTAAGCCGAAATACCGTGCTTAGAACGATCCTCCCCGCCTTGTGCTCCCAGCCTCCATGGCCCGTGGATGCCCGTAAGAGGCATCCACTTGTCCAGAATTGTTCCGAGGGGGACTTGGTCGGTCGGTTCAACGTCCGCGTCGGTGGTGCCTTAGAGTCGGGATCCGTTTGAGGGAAGGACCCCCCCCCTAGCCTGCACCGTCCGGGCGAGAATCATACGTTTTCCAAGTTGCGGAGCCGATTGCAGCATTCGATCCTCTTCGCTGGTGTCCCTTGAGATTATTCTCACTGTCACCATGCGCCCCCTCTCTTTCCTCAGCCAGGGTTTGAGATCCAGGGGGATCGGTCTGGTTAATCCTGCCACTATCATATGCTTGTCTCAAAGATTAAGCCATGCAAGTCTAAGTACACACGGTTTAGTACAGTGAAACTGCGAATGGATCATTAAATCAGTTATGGTTCCTTTGATCGCTCCACACATTACTTGGTATAACTGTGGTAATTCCAGAGCTAATACATGCAAACGAAGCGTTGGACGGGTTCTGGAGGTCGGCGTGAAAGATTCTCCCGGCCCCTGCCCCCCACGTGTATTTATCAGAAACAAAAAAACCTCCCGGCTCCGGTTGGGTCACTTTGGTGACTCTAGATAACCTTTGGCCGATCGTTAAGCCCTCCGGGGCGGCGACGTATCATTCGAGTGTCTGCCCTATCAATTTTCGACTTTCGGCTACGGGCCTACCATGGTGACCATGGATAACGGGGAATCTGGGTTCGATTCCGGAGAGGGAGCCTGAGAAACGGCTACCACATCCAAGGAAGGCAGCAGGCGCGCAAATTACCCATTCCCGACACGAGGAGGTAGTGACGAAAAATATCGATGCGGGTCCTATGATCCTGTGGAGCGTAACCGAAATGAACTCAATCTACATCCGTGAGTGAGAACCCATTGGAGGGCAAGTCTGGTGCCAACAGCCGCGGTAATTCCAGCTCCAATAGCGTATGCTAAGATTGCTGCAGTTAAAAAGCTCGTAGTTGGATTTGGGGACTGGTCTCGGATCCCCTGGACTGTCCGGATGGCTGGGAAGCTCCTTCGGGGGTGACTCTCTGTCTCTGGATGGGTTGTGAGACCTGGTCCCTACCACCGATGTCCTCTGCTCGCAGGCCTCGGAGAAGCCCTTAGCTGGGTACTTCACTGCGGTGCACGGTGGGTTGGAGGGTCCGGAGCGTTTACTTTGAACAAAGCAGAGTGCTCAAAGCAGGCCGACACGTGCCATGACTGACTGAGCTAGGAATAATGGAATAGGGCCCTCCGCGGGGCATCGGGGTCTCTCTTTCCGTAGGGCTAGTCGTACCGGAGTGGGGCTCCGGGGCTTTCACAGTCCTATTTAGTGGGTTTTAAGGACAGAGGGCAATGATTAAGAGGGACGGCCGGGGGCATTCGTACCACACCGACAGAGGTGAAATTCGTTGACCGGTGTGGGACGGGCGAAAGCGAAGGCATTTGCCAAGAATGTTTTTGGTATGGTTGCAAAGCTGAAACTTAAAGGAATTGACGGAAGGGAACCACAAGGAGTGGAACTTGCGGCTTAATTTGACTCAACACGGGGAAACTCACCCGGCCCGGACACGGTAAGGATTGACAGATTGATGGCTCTTTCTTGATTCTGTGGGTGGTGGTGCATGGCCGTTGGTAGTTCGTGGAGCGATTTGTCTGGTTAAATCCGATAACGGACGAGACCCTGTGCCTGTGCCTTAAAAAGTTACACGGCCCTCCCTGGGTCCCTGTGGGGGCAGGCGGCCCGAGGGGTCAGCGGTCGGTGGCCGAACTTCTTAGAGCGATCCGGGGCGAGGCAAAGCCATATGAGATTCGGGGAAATAACAGGTCTGTGATGCTCTTAGACGCCCGGGGCCGCACGTGAGTTACACTGGCTGGTTCAGCGTGTGCATCCATCCTATGCCGAAAGGCCTGGGCAATCCTATGAACTCCTTCCCCGCTGGTGATAGGGGATTGTAACTTTTCCCCTTGAACGAGGAATTCCAATAGTCGCGGGTCACCAGCCCGCGTCGATTAAGTCCCTGCCCTTTGTACACACTGCCCGTCGCTACTACCGATTGGATGGCCTGGTGAGGTCCTTGGACCGTCCCCAAGGTGCCTCTTTACCGGGGGGTTGCCTTGTTGAGGTGGGAAGTTGATCGAACCTGGGCATCTAGAGGGAGTAAATGTCGTAACAAGGTTTTCGTAGGGGAACCTGCGAAAGGATCATTAACGGTGACCTGGCCATGGTGGGTGCCCGCCCTCCATGCCAGTAGCCACTCTGTCTTTAAGCAAGGCCAAATCCCCCTGGTGGGTACCTTAAAGGTATGGACCCCAGACACCTCGTACCTTTCGTCGTCGGCTAACGTGAGTCTCCCTCCGGGGGGGACGGAGCGGGCCGACCTCAGAACTCGGGGTTATGGGAGGACCGCCTTTGGGTGCATAGGTTGCCAGCCACCACCCCGCTCGCGGGGGTCTCGAGTGGTAACAGAGCTGCCCGCCGGTTGTTAAACCAAACCATTGATCGTTAAAGGCTTTAATTCTGCATGTGCCAGTCAAAGGGGCTAATGCAACCCCCAGGGCGTTGGCTGGTGTTCGCTGGCCTTGTTGGGATCTTCCGTAACCCCCAGGGGACGGGAGCGCACAACGGGCGAAACTCTTTCCCTCTCGGGTTAGAGCGGAGCTTAAGAGCGCATGCAGGGATCGGGAGGTGTATATTGGCACCTCCCTGGGCTTCGCGAAAGACGGACCGTATAAATAGTCTGAGACCCGTGCGCGTGTTGAAGGGGCTGATGAGCCCCGGATGCGGAACACAGGTGGGATCTCCACCCAGCCTCACCCTCCATGGGGACTTGGGAGCGCACCACCCTCCGGGGGGAGAGCATGGCTGGAGCGCACACCGGGTACAAACTTTAGACCGGGACCCGTACGCAAGCTAAGGCAAACTTACCCCAATGGCCGTGCGCGAGTTGCCCAGAGAAACCCCCCGAGGCGTGGACCGGCGCAACGCCGGTCTTAGTGGGATCTTTCAGATTTCCCCCTTGCTGGGGACTGGGGAAGCGAACCAACGGGCCTCGCTGGAAACAGCGAGGTTAAGAGCCCACACTAGCCATCTACACCCTCGGGTGTCTTGGTCTCCTAACACGTAAAAGGGAAGGTTGGGCACCACCGAGGCGATCCATCTGGATGCCAAGCCGGGTTTAATGACCCCCAGCCCGGGGTCACCCGACCATAAAACTCCCTTTGTTCATGAATCCCTTCCATCTCATCCAAGGGACGTGAACGTAACCTAAACCCTTAAATTCTGTTGTTCAAAAGGCTTTAACCCAAAGTCCCGTCCGTAAGGGCGGGCAAAATGATACAACTCTTAGCGGTGGATCACTTGGCTCGTGCATCGATGAAGAACGCGGTAAACTGCGTTAAATAATGTGAAATGCGGAACACAGATCATCGATATTTCGAACGCACATTGCGGCCGCGGGGGTCCATCCCGCGGCCACGCCTGTCTGAGGGTCGCTTTACCCATCGATCGGTCTTCCCAGACCGCGGCTGGAAGTTCGCAGGGCCTCCACCTCGGACGGCCCTTCGTCTTCCTAAACCCAGACTCGGTTCTTAAACCACCGTGTGGCGAGAGCTCCGGACGTAGGGAGAGCCATTAGGTCCGGGTCCCATCCGTCATCGTCTCTCCCCGCTGGGCTTCCCGCCGTTGGAAGGTGGGCACCGTAATACGGCGAGCGGCCGGGGGGTTCGCGCCCCGCAAAACAGCCTCGTAGCGCGACCTCAGATCAGACGAGACAACCCGCTGAACTTAAGCATATCAG